>NC_136434.1:159884018-160495344 GCF_052849685.1 Lactuca virosa
CTAGTATTCCTTTATGTAAATGGTTGGTAAGTTTTAGACTCGTTGCAACACCACTATCACTCCCAAACAGATGTTGGTCGTATCTCAAATAAATATAGTTGATCAGGCTATATTGATCCCAGATATGACTACATAACTGTCCAGGTTTGACGGTAATGTCCAACCTCCAAATACTTTTGTTTTGTTCTTCTTGTGATACTCGTTCTAGTATATATATATTCTGCATGTACTTATACTTTTTTATAAAATATTGTTATATTTTAAAGTATAACTCTTGTTCAGAGTGTTTTTATCCCAATGTGTTTATAGTTATATATCTTTTATGATTGATATACTGAGTTCACTATAAACAATGCTCTGATACCAATCTGTCACACCCTCAAACCAGAACGGCGGAAACGTTCGGGGGTGGAGGACGTCATGTCAAGTATCACAACACATGCATTATAGTAATCAAAGTACAACAACCATTGCATTAGTAATGTATAAGTTTTTACATGAGTGCTCAAACACTAGATGTTCAACATCAAAAATAGATATAGTAAAAGACAAAAGATGCAACACGGTACTAGGCCGTCTTCTCAAAAGCTCCGGGAGTGTACCTGTCTACTGGATTCCTGAGAATACAAGTTATTTTGAAAGAGAGGATCAACATTTAAGCTGGTGAGTTCATAAGTATGTTTATAACTCAAATCCGCTTTCTCGTTATTTGATAAAGTAAACACGTTTTTCCCCAGAAAATCCTATATTTTCTGATGTATTATACGGTAAGCGAAAGAGTGAAAGTTTCTATGTTCTTAAGTGGTCTACTGTGTTATAGTTTACATAAAACCATAAAGAAAAGGTGTTTTCCAATACGAAAATAGTATTCCGTGTTTATACTTTTATAATACTGTGTTATAGTTTTATAAAGATAAAACTATGTGAAGTTTTACTTATTCATACACTAATCATTTTATTCAATATCAAAATGTGAGTTATCATAACCATACTTGGTGACCTAGGATCGCTTGAACACGAGGTTCTTCAGGCGTCGCAATTGGTAGGACATTTGTCACTACAGGTTTGCAGACCTAGCTGTTGCAAGCAGCTCTGGTGCAGGATTGTCAGTCCCGTATAGATCTATACACAAGTGTCGCGCTCTCCCTCCAGGAGACTCTGGTTATAATTTCAGGACTTGGGGGTACTTATAAAAGTACATGAAGGTTGCCTCACAAATGTTATATTGATGATTATGTATAGAATATTGACAAGTTACTAGGTAATAAATACTCAGTGGGTCAGTTTCATAAACTATATAAGATATAGTTTATAAGGTTGTTTTCTGATTGATGTTTTCGAAAGAATGTTTTCTACTCGTTTTCCGTTAAGTACCAATGAATGAGTTCTCTAAACTATACCTATTATAGTTTAACTGTTGGTAAGAATCGGTAATACTGCTATTCCATGAAGTTCACTGTTTGTACCAAAAAGTACCAAACAGTTTGAAAACCCTTTTATATTTATATAAATGTAATATTTATTATATAATTTGTCCTCAAGTTATGGATTTCCAAAGGTCACTTTCTTTAATGTACATTTTAAAACACATAAGTTACATAAAAATAAAGAGTCTTCACTTTTATGAACCATTAACTCATAAGTTATGAAATGAAAAGTTTTGAATAGTTTCAAAACTTGCCCTCAAGTTTTGGAATTTGTAAAGACACACACACTTTAGTTCCAACCCTTAGGATTTTAAAATTTAAAATTCAACCCTTATACTATTATAAGATTAATGGTTAATATTTATATATATGTATAAGATCAAGTCGTTTTACCGTTAGTAGGTCTCATTCACGAAGCCGGTCTATAAGGGGGGTATAAGGTTGTTGCCTATAAAATGGCAGCTTAATGGGTGTCCACTCTCACCCACCGCTTCCTTGACTGGTGGAGGGTCGTTAGCCGAACGGGTAGGACAATGACTTTAAATTCTCATTAAAAGTATAATGATTATTATAAAATAACTAAATGTTTTTATAAATTCCCAATCTTAGTCACTTTAGGAAAATGTGAAAATGGTGCTAACCCATGAAATTCACACTTTGTACCTTACCAAGTCGTTGGTGGAGCGTGTGTGGTTAACTGGCACACTAACTTGGACTAGTAATGATAACAAAGGGTGACTTAATGTTTGTCATAGATCGGTGGAGCGCGTGTGGTTAAGCGACACATTGATTAGGTGATAATATTAAGGGTACCAAGTGAATTTGCATGGTTATTCACACCTTGTTTTGTGATCCTCTACATCTCAGTCACAAAACTTGAAGGGCACAATTGAGATTGAAACATGCCATTGAAAAGTTCATTGAATCTCAAAAGAATCTAGGAATTTCAAAACCAATTAAACCTAATAATTTATTTCATTTTCATGGTGGAAATTGGTGAATCGTCATTCACCTACCTTCAAATATGTTATAGCTTAGATTACGGCATCCCTCTTCTAAGTTATAATATATTGTGTTGGGTCCTAGCCTTAATATTACATTTGGGTGTCTTAATAAGGACTCTATATATCTAATCTAAACTTGTCTTTCTTCTTTTCAGATGTCATCCAACAATGCTTCGGGTTCTAACCCTACCGACTCCTTCTCTCTCATGCACCTTTGTGGGAGAGTCATCTTCGATGGTTCCAACTTTATGGATTGGATCCGAAACATCAGGATGATCACTCGTTATGAGGACAAGGAATATGTCCTTGACAAGGAGCTTAAGGAACTCGATGAGACTACTGCTACTCCCGAGGAGATCGCTGAATACAGGACACATGAGAGGGATGCCACCAAAGTGGCATGCATCATGATGGCCACAATGACAGCCGAGCTCCAAAAGTCCTATGAGGACTATTACCCTTTTGAGATGCACTAGGACTTGATGGAAAGGTACCATCAAAGTGCTCGTCAAGAGCGGTATGAAATAATCTCCTCCATGATAACAACCCGCATGAAGGATGGTGAACCCATCACGGACCACATGCAGAAAATGCAAATATATGTGGACCGTTTGCTGAAACTGAATGTGAACTTCCCAGAGGAGTTGGCAATTGATATCATTTTGCACTCCCTACCCTCGTGTTATGATCAATTTCGCATAACATACCACATGAACAAGGACGAAGTTACACTCATCAAGCTTCAAGGACTTCTGAAGACCGCCGAAAGTGGTCTTAAAGGTAAGTCGGTTGTTACTCCTACTCCTACAGCAACCCCTGTGTTGGCTATCGGCCAAGGCAAAGGGAAGAAGAGGAAGCACCCTTCGAAGGGTACTAAGGGAAAGTCTCTTGATGACTCCTCATCAAGTGGAACCAAAGGTGGTTCTGCTACTCCTTCTGCCATCCCTAAGGATGTTGATTGCTTCTATTGCCAGAATAAGGGGCACTGGAAGCGAAACTGCCCATAGTACTTGCAGGATGTCAAGGATGGGAAAGTGAAACCATCCCATGCAGGTATTTACACTATATTGTTTAATAACTCACCATATTCTAACTCTTGGGTCCTTGATACAGGTTGTGGTATTCACATATGTTCTGATTTGCAGGGCCTAAGAAGAAGTGAGGATGTGGAGCACGGGAAGATAAACTTAATCATGGGGAATAGAAAGGCTTCAACTGTTACCAAGATTGGAGTTTATACTTTGTTGCTAAGTAGTGGGTTAAAGTTAGATTTGAATAAATGTGTTTACTCGTCAGAAATGGCGAGGAATATTTTTGTACAAACAAGGGTTTACCTTTTCGTTTGATAATGAATGTGGTAGTATTAATGCTTTCTTTAATAGTTGATATGGTTATGTCTACTTAATCAAGCATAAGTCAGAGACTTTTGAAAGGTTTAAAGAGTTTAAACAGGAAGTAGAAAATCAATTGGGCAGGAACATTAAGATGCTTCGATCCGATCGAGGTGGTGAGTATCTTAGTACAGAGTTACTCGACTATCTTAAGGAGTGTGGGATTGTCTCACAATTGACACCTCCCAGGACACCACAGCTGAATGGTGTAGCTGAGAGGCATAATCGGACCTTGTTGGACATGGTTCGTTCATGATGAGTCGAGCTTCGCTACCAATCTCTTTTTGGGGGTATGCCTTAGAGACTGCCACCCATATCCTTAATCTAGTCCCTACAAAGAAGGTTACCAAAACACCTCATGAGATGTGGACTGGGAAAGTTCCCAACTTGGACCACATCAAGATGTGGGGTTGCGAGGCTTTTGTGAGGCGCGAGACTCACGATAAGCGCGAACCTCGAAGTGAGAGATGTATTTTCATCGGCTATCCACAGAAATCCTTTGGTTACTTCTTCTACAGACCCAGTGAGAATGTAGTCTTTATGGAAAGGAGAGGGGTCTTTCGCGAGAGAGAGTTCATAAGCCAAGGAAACAGTGGGAGGAAAATTGACCTTGAAGAAATTCAAGAGTCAAGTGGTGAAGGAACCTCAAACCCTAGCAATCAACCTGAGGAGGAAACTCATGTTGATCCGACTGACGAGTCTGTACCTCTGAGGCGTTCCACGAGAGTTAGGAATGCACCTGAGCATTACTATGGTTTCCATATTACTGCGGAAGGTGATACACTTATCAGTGATAGTACACTGGTAAATCTGGATGAACCTAACAGCTACACGGAAGCCATGGCAGGCCCTGAGTCTGCTAGATGGAAAGAGGCTATGGATAACGAGATACAGTGCATGTATGACAATTATGTTTGGAACCCGGTTGCCAATGTACCAGGTCGTAAGACAGTCGGGTGCAAATGGATCTTCAAGAAGAAGACCAACATGGATGGTAATGTACACACTTATAAGGCACGACTGGTTGCAAAGGGCTTTTCTCAAACTCCGGGAGTTGATTATGATGAGACCTTTTCACCAGTAGCAAAGATTAAGTCTATTAGGATTATGTTAGCCATTGCTGCATTTCATGACTATGAAATATGGAAAATGGATGTCAAAACCGCTTTCCTTAATGGGAAGTTGGCTGAGGATGTTTACATGAGTCAGCCAGAGGGTTTTGTCAGCACAGAGTACCCTAATAGAGTGTGTAAGCTTGAAAAATCCATCTATTGATTGAAACAAGCACCTCACAGATGGAATTTTTGTTTTGATGAGAAAGTCAAAGAGTTTGGCTTCTCGAGGAGTGAAGATGAGTCATGTGTATATTTCAGAGCTAGTGGGAGTATAGTTAGCTTCTTGGTGTTGTATGTGGATGATATACTGCTCATAAGAAATGATATCCCAACCTTGCAAGAGGTGAAGTCCTGGCTTGGGAAGTGTTTTGGTATGAAGGACCTTAGAGAGGCTGCCTATATCCTAGGGATAAGGATATTAAGAGACAAGAATAAAAGACTAATTGGACTTAGTCAGAGTACCTACTTGGATAAGGTGTTGAAAAGGTTCAACATGCAGAATTCCAAGAAAGGAGAATTACCGATCCAAAGCAATGCCAAACTGAGCAAGGCTCAGAGCCCGAGTACCGAGGCTGAGATAGCTGAGATGAGTCGATTACCATATGCTTCCGCTGTTGTCTCGATCATGTATGCTATGACTTGTACCCGCCCTGATGTGGCCTTCGCTTTGAGCATGGTCAGTAGATATCAGGGGAACCCTGGCAAGGCTCACTGGACTGCGGTAAAGAATATTCTTAAGTACCTGCGGAGGACTAAGGATTGGATCCTTACCCTTGGTGGGAGTGATGACTTGAGAGTTGTAGGGTATAGTGATGCTAGCTTTCAAACTGATAGGGATAACTTCCACTCTCAGTCGGGCTGGGTCTTTACTCTAAATGGAGGGGCAATCACTTGGAAGAGTTCCAAGCAGGAGACGGTAGCTGATTCGACCTGTGAATCAGAGTACATAGAAGCGAGTGAAGCGGCAAAGGAGGCGATATGGATGAAGAACTTCATCCAAGACCTTGGATTTGTACCAACTATTAAGGAGCCTATGGAGATTTTCTGTGACAGCAATAGTGCGGTTGCCTTAGCCAAGGAACTGAGAGATCATGGCAGATCCATACACATTGACAGAAAATATCACTTCATAAGACATAAGATAGAAGAAGGACTCCTCGTGGCAAAGAGGGTATCATCAGAAGAGAATCCTGCAGATCCCCTCACGAAGGGACTGACGAGGGTTAGGCATTTACAGCATTCGAGGCGCATAGGGCTGAATGATGATATTAGTTTTACAGATTAGATAACTATTTCTGAAACTTGTAAAATGTAATTGACAATTGATGATGAATAAAAGGTGTGTTTATTTATGAGTAAGGTGTTACTGTCTTTTGTCAATTATTTACTATTGTTTCTGCTTTGCATGTTTTGACTTCCAAAATAAATTACTTTATTCAAACTTCCACAGTCGGTCATACGTCGAAAGTAGGTATGAATTAAGATTGTCATGAATTGGGCTTGTAGATGACTAAAGGTTTTTAGCCATAGCAATGGTTGCTACAACATTCATGAGTGCTCATAAGTTCTGAGTATTGGAATAAACCCACGCTCACTTGCATCACTTCATGGAATTTATCTCGAGTGATCGTGAGACGGTAATATCATATAAGTCTTCAAACCTAGAGATATGGGTTGTTGCCTATGAGTTGGTTGTGCATTTATTGCACGAAAACACATCAGTAACTTGATGTTATAAAACGTGCCTTTGTGTATAATCCAACAAGTAGTAGAACAAGTATATGAGTCAAAGTTTATCTGTTCCTTCTAATCCTTGGAGGATTAGAAGCGATATCTGGGCCCCTCGATGATTTTGTTTTGACCTATGTACCAGGCCCGGTCAGAACCTAATTGATGTGTTCAATTTAGATCTATGTCAAACAAATCGGAAGTCGGGAAACAAACTGCTGGACAATAAGTACGACGTTGTTCCATGTATTTGTCTGGCTGATATCTTGAGAACAGAGGATTATATGATCACTTATCTAAAATGGAGCTTCTTAGTTCAACAGAGTTTAAAGAGCTACGATTGCCGGTTAGTTCCTGAAGTAATATAGGCAAATATAGTTATTAGACTTATCCAAGTGGGAGACTGTTGGATAAGGTGTCTAAGTCCATAATTTTATTTGGTATATACTTGACCCGGCCCAGCATGGTCCATTTGGGTTGCATTTCACCCGAACTATTGTATGGTTAAACCTTTGAGAATTGTATGTTTATGATTTATTAATATATTATAAGTTATAATATATTAATATGAAATCATATTATTTAATTAGTATTTGATCATAAATTAATTTAGAATTAATTTGGTGATCAAAAAGATGACTAATTAAATATGGGCTCTTGTATTTATATAAGTGTGGGCTAATACTCATTTGGAATGGGCTTGGCATGCATGGGAGTCCATGGATAGTCCATGGAGCTTTTAACCCATGGATCCTTGGAAAGGAAGGGTCATGGGTATTAGGGTTTACATGGATGTAACCCTAATTCCACACACTATATAAAGGGGCTTATGATGCTTGAAATTGCACTACTAAGTGTGTGTAAGAAGGTGGCCGATTTCTACAAGCAAACATACACTCTCATAGTTTTTCCAAAGTTTGTGGTGATTTGTGATTTCCATTTGAGGTATCCACATTATTGGTACTTGGCTCTCAAACTCCAAGGAATCAACTCACTATTGAAAGGTGTGTAATTCATCTAGCTTTTATGTTTAAAGTTCCCCATGCCATGCTAGATAGGTTATGAACCTTGGAAAAACAAATTTGCATGTATTCATAGTAAAACATAGATCCAAGGTTTCTAGGGTTGCATGTACACCTTAGGAGTGTTAGGATGCTCAAAACCCTTCAATTCTCTCGATCGCCATGGGCTCACGGTTTTTCCCTAACAGTCCTAAGTGATTACTGTTGGATAAGGTGTCTAAGTCCATAACTTATTTGGTATATACTTGACCCGACCCGACATGGTCCATTTGGGTTGCACTTCACCCGAACTATTTATATGGATAATATTATGAGAATAGTATGTTTATGACTTATTAATATATTATAAGTTATAATATATTAATATGAAATCATATTATTTAATTAGTATTGATCTTAAATTAATTATGGATTAATTTAGTGATCAAAAGGTGACTAATTAAATATGGGCTATTATATTTATATAGTGTGGGCTAATACTCATTAGGAAATGGGCTAAGCTTGCATGGGAGTCCATGGATGATCCATGGAGCTTTTAACCCATGGATCCTTGGAAAAGGAAAAGACATGGGTTATTAGGGTTTACATGGTTCATAACCCTAATCATCTACACTATATAAAGAGGCTTGTGATGCTTGAAATGACACTATGTGTGTGTGCATAAGAGTGGCCGATTTCTAGAGCAAACATACTCTCTCATAAAGTTTTCCAAGTTTGTGGTGTTTTGTGATTTCCATTTGAGGCATTCACATTATTGGTGCTAGGCTCTCAAACTCCTAAGGAATCAACTCACTACTAAAGGTATGTAATTCTTCTAGCTTCTTTTATGTTTAAAAGTACCCCATGCCATGCTAGATAGGTTATGAACCTTGGAAAAATTATTTTGCATGTATTTAGTCAAACATAGATCCAAGGTTTCTAGGGTTGCATGTACACCTTAGGAGTGTTAGAATGCTCAAAACCCAACAGTGGTATCAGAGCCTAGGATTGTTTGTTTGATACTTGATGCAAAATAGCTGAAAAAGTCGAAGTTCTTGCTGTCTGCACAGGGGAATCGCCGAGTCCATGGGGGGACTCGACGAGTCCAAGCGAATCTTCAACCAACTCGGCGAGTCAGTTCTTGCACTCGACGAGTTGGCTAGGCAGAGTGCAGATTTTCGACTTTTGCTGCTGGAAATGGACTAGAAACATTAACCTAAACTATTTTGGTGTTTTAAAACATGTTTTAGATGGTGTAATGTTTGTGCTAATCCATTTACAATGGCCAATATCAAAATTCCATGTTTATATGTGTTCATATGTTCTTGAAATTTTGATATGATATTCATGTTCTTATGCATTATTGTTAGATCATTGGAATTATTTGCTAAATTGTTTATTAATTAATTCTTGATCATTTATGTGTTTTAATGGAGTCCATAATTTGTCCTCAAGTTATGGATTTCCAAAGGTCACTTTCTTTTATGCATATTTAAAACACATAAGTTACATGAAAATGAAGAGTCTTCATTTTTATGAACCATTAATTCATAAGTTATGAAATGAAAGTTTTGAATAGTTTCAAAACTTGTCCTCAAGTTTTGGAATTTGTAAAGTTATACACACTTTAATATACTTTCATTCCAACCCTTAGAGTTTTAAAAGTTAAAATTCAACCCTTATACTATTTATAACATTAATGGTTAATAATTATATATATATGTATAAGATTAAGTCGTTTTACCGTTAGTAGGCCTCATTCACGAAGCCGGTCTATAAGGGGGGTATAAGGTTGTTGCCTATAAAATGGCAGCTTAATGGGTGTCCATTCACACCCACCGCTTCCTTGATCGGTGGAGGGTCGTTAGCCGAACGGGTAGGACAATGACTTTAAATTCTCATTAAAAGTATAATGATTATTATAAAGTAACTAAATGTTTTTATAAATTCCCAATCTTAGTTACGTTAGGAAAATGTGAAAATGGTGCTAACCCATGAAATTCACACTTTGTACCTTACCAAGTCGTTGGTGGAGTGTGTGTGGTTAACCGGCACACTAACTTGGACTAGTAAGGATCATGAAGGGTGACTTAATGTTTATCATAGATCGGTGGAGCGCGTGTGGTTAACCGGCACATTGATTAGGTGATAATATTAAGGGTACCAAGTGAATTTTCATGGTTATTCACACCTTGTTTTGTGATCCTTAGCATCCCAGTCACAAAATCTGAAGGGCACAATCGAGATTGAAACATGACATTGAAAAATTTCATTTCAAAAGAATCTAGGAATTTCAAAACCAATTAAACCTAATAGTTTATTTCGTTTTTTCATGGTGGAAATTGGTGAATAGTCATTCACCTACCTTCAAATATGTTATAGCTTAGATTACGACATCCCTCTTCTAAGTTATAATATATTGTGTTGGATCCTAGCCTTAATATTACATTTGGGTGTCTTATTAAGGACTATTTATATCTAATCTAAACTTGTTTTCTTATTTTCAGATGTCTTCCAACAACAATGCTTCGGGCTCTAACCCTACTGGCTCCTTCTCTCTCATGAACCGTTGTGGGAGAGTCATCTTCGATGGTTCCAACTTCATGGATTGGATCTGGAACATCAGGATGGTCACTCGTTACGAGGACAAGGAATATGTCCTCGACAAGGAGCTTAAGGAACTCGATGAGACCACTGCTACTCCTGAGGAGATCGCTGAATACAGGACACATGAGAGAGATGCCACCAAAGTGGCATGCATCATGATGGCCACGATGACAGCCGAACTCCAAAAGTCCTATGAGGACTGTTACCCTTTTGAGATGCACCAGGAATTGATGGAAAGGTACCATCAGAGTGCTCGTCAAGAGCGGTATGAGATAATCTCCTCCATGATAACAACCCGTATGAAGGATGGCAAACCCATCACGGGCCACATGCAGAAAATGCAAAGGTATGTGGACCGTTTGCTGAAACTGAATGTGAACTTCCCAGAGGAGTTGGCAATTGATATCATTTTGCACTCCTTACCATCGTGTTATGATCAATTCCGCATTACATACCACATGAACAAGGATGAAGTCACACTCAGTAAGCTTCAAGGACTTCTAAAGACCACCGAAAGTGGTCTTAAAGGTAAGTTGGTTGCTACTCCTACTCCTACAGCTACCCCTATTTTGGATATCGGGCAAGGAAAAGGGAAGAAGAGGAAGACCCCTTCGAATGGTACCGAGGGAATGTCTCTTGAAGGCTCCTCATCTGGAACCAAAAGTGGTTCTATCACTCCTTATGCCATCCCTAAGGATGCTGATTGCTTCTACTGTCAGAATAAGGGGCACTGGAAGCGAAACTGCCCTAAGTACTTGCAGGATGTCAAACATGGGAAAGTGAAACCATCCCATGCAGGTATTTACACTATATTGTCTAATAACTCATCATATTGTAACTCTTGGGTGCTTGATACATGATGTGGTATTCACATATGTTCTGATTTGCAGGGCCTAAGAAGAAGTGAGGATGTGGAGCACGGAAAGATAAACCTTATCATGGGGAATAGGAAGGTTTCACCTGTTTCCAATATTGGAGTTTATACTTTGTTGCTAAATAGCGGGTTAAAGTTTGATTTGAATAAATGTATGTACTCATCAGAAATGGCGAGAAATATTATTTCCTTTCATGCTTTGTACAAACGAGGGTTTACCTTTTCTTTTGATAATGAATGTGGTGGAATAAATGCTTTCTTTAATAATGTTCTTTATTTTAAAGCATTACCTTGTGATTGTGTGTATGAAGCTGTGTCGGTTGTAGATAATTTAGGAAATAATGTGTTGTGTATTGATTCTTCTACTAGCTTGGATAAAGCATCATTGTGGCATTGTCGTCTTGGACATGTAAGCAAGAAACGCATAGGCCAGCTCCAAAAGGATGGAGTCTTGGAGTCGTTCGACCTTAAGTCGGATGATAGTTGTGAATCTTGTCTACTTGGAAAAATGACAAAATAATCCTTCACTGGTACTTGTGCAAGGGGTGAGGGTTTGTTGGACCTTATACATACTAATGTATGTGGACCATTCAAAACCGCCATAAGGGATGCCAATCGCTATTATGTGACTTTTATTGATGATTTTAGTAGATATAGTTATGTCTACTTAATCAAATATAAGTCAGAGACTTTTGAAAGGTTTAAAGAGTTTAAACAGGAAGTAGAAAATCAATTGGGCGGGAACATTAAGATGCTTCGATCCGATCGAGGTGGTGAGTATCTTAGCACTGAGTTCCTCGACTATCTTAAGGAGTGTGGGATTGTCTCACAATTGACACCTCCCAAGACACCGCAGCTGAATGGTGTGGCTGAGAGGCGTAATCGAACTTTGTTGGACATGGTTCGCTCTATGATGAGTCGAGCTTCGCTACCAATCTCTTTTTAGGGGTATGCCTTAGAGACTGCCGCCCACATCCTTAATCTATTCCCTACAAAGAAGGTTGCCAAAACACCTCATGAGATGTGGATTGGGAAAGTTCCCAATTTGGACCACATCAAGATTTGGGGTTGCGAGGCTTTCGTGAGGCGCGAGACTCATGATAAGCTCGAACCCCGAAGTGAAAGGTGTATTTTCATCGGCTACCCACATAAATCCTTTGGTTACCTCTTCTACAGACGCAGTGAGAATGTAGTCTTTGTGGCAAGGAGAGGGGTCTTTAGAGAGAGAGAATTTATGAGCCAAGGAGACAGTGGGAAGCAAATTGACCTTGAAGAAATTCAAGAGTTAATTGGTGAAGGAACCTCAGATACTAACAATCAACCTGAGGAGGAAACTCCTGTTGATCCGACTGACGAGTCTGTACCTCCGAGGCGTTCCACAAGGGTTAGGAACACATCTGAGTTTTATTATGGATTTCATATTACTACGGAAGGTGATACATTAACTAGTGATAGTACACTGGTAAATCTGGATGAACCTAACATTGTTAAGGAAGCCATGGCAGGCCCGGAGTCTGCTAAATGGAAGGAGGCTATGGACAGCGAGATACAGTCCATGTATGACAATCAAGTTTGGAACTTGGTTGACAATGTACCAGGACGTAAGACAGTCGGGTGCAAATGGATCTTCAAGAAGAAGACCGACATGGATGGGAAGGTGCACACTTATAAAGCGCGACTAGTCGCGAAGGGTTTTACTCAGACTCAGGGTATTGATTATGATGAATTTTTTCACCAGTAGCGAAGATTAAGTCTATTAGGGTTATACTAGCCATTGCTGCATTTCATGATTATGAAATATGGAAAATGGATGTCAAAACCGCTTTCCTTAACGGAAAGTTGGCTGAGGATGTTTACATGAATCAGCCAGAAGGTTTTGTCAGTGCAGAGTACCCTAATAGAGTGTGCAAGCTTGAGAAATCCATTTAGGATTGAAACAAGCATCTCGAAGCTGGAATCTTTGTTTCGATGAAAAGGTAAAAGAGTTTGGCTTCTCGAGAAGTGAAGATGATTCATGCGTGTATGTCAGAGCTAGTGGGAGTATAGTTAGCTTTTTGGTACTGTATGTAGATGAAATACTACTCATAGGAAATGACATCCCAACCTTGCAGGAGGTTAAGTCCTGACTTGGGAAGTGCTTTGCTATGAAGGACCTTGGGGAAGCTGCCAATATCCTAGGGATAAGGATATTAAGAAAAAGGAGTAAAAGACTAATTGGACTTAGTTAGAGTACTTACTTGGATAAGGTGTTGAAAAGGTTCAACATGCAGAATTACAAGAAAGGAGATTTACCCATCCAATGCAACGCCAAGCTGAGTAAGACTCAGAGTCCGAGTACAGAGACTGAGATAGCTGAGATGAGTCAACTACCATATGCTTCCGCTGTTGGCTCGATCATGTATGCTATGACTTGTACCCGCCCTGATGTGACCTTTGCTTTGAGCATGGTCAACAGATATCAAGGGAACCCTGGCAAGGCTCACTAGACTGCGGTAAAGAATATTCTCAAGTACATGCGGAGGACTAAGGATTGGATCCTTATCCTTGGTGGGAGTGATGACTTGAGGTTAGTAGGGTATAGTGATGCTAGTTTTCAGAATGATAGGGATAACTTCCGCTCTCAGTCGGGCTGGGTCTTTACCCTAAATGGAGGGGCAATCACTTGGAAGAGTTCTAAGCAGGAGACAGTAGCTGATTCGACTTGTGAATCAGAGTACATATCAGCGAGTGAAGCAGAAAAGGAGGCGATATGGCTAAAGAACTTTATCGGAGACCTTGGAGTTGTACCAGCTATTAAGGAGCCTATGGAGATTTTTTGTGACAGCAATAGTGCGGTTGCCTTAGCCAAGGAACCAAGAGATCATGGCAGATCCCGACACATTGACAGAAAATATCACTTCATAAGACACAAGATAGAAGAATGACTCCTCGTGGAAAAGAGGGTATCGTCGGATGAGAACCTTGCAGACCCCCTTACGAAGGGACTGACGAGGGTTAGGCATTTGCAGCATGCGAGGCGCATCGGGCTGAGGGACGATATTAGTTTTACGGATTAGATAGTTATTACTGAAACTTGTAAAATGTAATCGACGTTTGATGATGAATAAAAGTTGTGATTTATTTATGAGTAAGGTGTTGCTATCATTGTCAATTATTTACTATTGTTTCAGCTTTGCATGTTTTGACTTCCAGAATAATAAATTTATTCAAATTCTCCACAGTCGGTCATATGTCGGAAGTAGGTATGAATCAAGACTATCATGAATTGGGTTTGTAGATGACTAAAAGTGTTTAGGCATAGCAATGGTTGCTACAACATTCATGAGTGCTCATAAGTTATAAGTATTGGAATAAACCCACATTCACTTGTATCACTTCATGGAATTTATCTCGAGTGATAGTGAGACGTAATATCATATAAGTCTTCAAACCTAGAGATATGAGTTGTTGCCTATGAGTTGGTTGTGCATTGATTGCACGAAAATGCATCAGTAACTTGATGTTATAAAACGTGCCTTTGTGTACAATTCAACAAGTAGTAGAACAAGCTTATGAGTCGAAGTTTATCTGTTCCTTCTTGGATTAGAAGCGATATCTGGGCCCCTCAATGATTTTGTTTTGACCTATGTACCGGGCCCGGTCAGTTTTAAATTGATGTGTTCGATTAAGTTCTTTGTCAAACAAATCGGAAATCGGGAAACAAACTGCTGGACAATAAGTAAGACATTGTTCCATGTATTTGTCAGGCTGATATCATGAGAGCAGAGGATTATATGATCACTTATCTAAAATGGCACTTCATAGTTCAACAGAGTTTTCGAGAGCTACAATTGTCGGTTGGTTCCTGAAGCTATATAGGCAAATACAGTTATCAGACTTATCCAAGTGGGAGACTGTTGGATAAGGTGCCTAAGTCCATAACTTATTAGGTATATACTTGACCCGGCCCGGCATGGTCCATTTGGGTTGCACTTCACCCGAACTATTTATATGGATAATATTATGAGAATAGTATGTTTATGACTTATTAATATATTATAAGTTATAATATATTAATATGAAATCATATTATTTAATTAGTATTGATCTTAAATTAATTATGGATTAATTTAGTGATCAAAAGGTGACTAATTAAATATGGGCTATTATATTTATATAGTGTGGGCTAATACTCATTAGGAAATGGGCTAAGCTTGCATGGGAGTCCATAGATGATCCATGGAGCTTTTAACCCATGGATCCTTGGAAAAGGAAAAGACATGGGTTATTAGGGTTTACATGGTTCATAACCCTAATCATCTACATTATATAAAGAGGCTTGTGATGCTTGAAATGACACTATGTGTGTGTGCATAAGAGTGGCCGATTTCTAGAGCAAACATACTCTCTCATAAAGTTTTCCAAGTTTGTGGTGTTTTGTGATTTCCATTTGAGGCATTCACATTATTGGTGCTAGGCTCTCAAACTCCTAAGGAATCAACTCACTACTAAAGGTATGTAATTCTTCTAGCTTCTTTTATGTTTAAAAGTACCCCATGCCATGCTAGATAGGTTATGAACCTTGGAAAAATTATTTTGCATGTATTTAGTCAAACATAGATCCAAGGTTTCTAGGGTTGCATGTACACCTTAGGAGTGTTAGAATGCTCAAAACCCAACAATTACTCCCACCCGGATCCGCTCACTCTCTTATCACCCCACAATCTCATCATCAAGTCCTCACCACACTGAGTTCAGTATCTCATGCTCCGCGGTCCAACCTAGTTAGGTGCACACACCTACCCAGATTATGCATCACTACTCTTGACGAAAGTTCTCGTAGACAAGACATTTTCCTCAGTACAGTCACACGCTTAGATAATCCCCGTCTGGCGACAATTAAACAATGGTCTCACATATAGAAATATAGTCGCTTGATGTTCCACTTGCTGTCTGGCAAACCCAAGTCTCATAGTAATCCAACAATTTAGGGCATCATACTCGGATACCTCGATACACCATCACAGAATCTCACGATGTCTTGCCACGACCACTGATCTTCTACCCACACAACTCGAACCCTTGAAGTACTCCAACTCACAAATTGAAGCACGGAGGAATCGTCCATGACTGAGAACACATTGACGACAATCCAAAGCCCCATCCTCTACTGATCACGCCCATGCGAAACTACT
Source organism: Lactuca virosa (assembly GCF_052849685.1). NCBI lineage: Eukaryota > Viridiplantae > Streptophyta > Magnoliopsida > Asterales > Asteraceae > Lactuca > Lactuca virosa. Next base: position 159,900,340 of record NC_136434.1, read on the forward strand.
GATACTGACTCTGAAGCTGATTGTCAAATCAACTGCTGCCCTTCCCGGAGTACAAATAACAATCTATACATCGAACTAACAATCTCTCAGCAATTGAATCTTGACCTCAGCAACCCAACCATCTCGAAACTCAAACATTGACATACCCGAAGAAACACGGACCTTAATCGGATTCCTGTCCATCGGCCACCTCCCGTGAAAACACTCATTCTCTCCTGAGCATGTGCAACATGCATCATCTCACTCTGTACGTTTCCTTGACTACCAAATGACCCCGATCTCATATACTCGAGCCGCAGATCCCCATAACCAAAACTTCTGTACTGCATCAGATTGATGATCCTTCCCACATAATACCCAGTTCTCCCCCACTTAGGGTTCGAACCATCGTCTATTGACATACCAGACAAACCACACTACAGACTGGATCACCAGATGTACCATTCCCGACTCATGGAACGTACCACGCAGCACTCGATGACCTTCCAGATAATGACCAAATAACTCCAAGTATCACGTCTCTCAGATGAAAAAGTCGGAATCCTCCCAATGTGACTGCCTCTAATCACCCAAAATTTTGTACCGACACACTACCGAACGTCTCGACTGTCCCGAATTAGTTATGACTCTCAACCCTTACCGTCGATATACAACGTAGACAACGAGGGCCACCTCCCCGATATACTCCTCTTGATTACCTGGAACCGTTGCTAAATTATGCCTTACTATACTCAACTAAGGCATATCCTTGTCCTCATCCATCTCAGTCCCCTCTGATGACCCCCTCATGGTATAAGAAATACCTAGCAGCAGACCTACCACAAAATACTCTGGTGAAAGTATCACAACTATATGCTACCCCACGGGGTTTACCTCTAAACTCTGAAACCAGAGGTCCGTTATCTCTCTTCGCTCCACACGGGAAGCGGAAGTAGTGTAATTCTCGTCACAGAAAGTGTCATCTCAACCATTGGTCGATCAGTCAATTCAGACCGCAATCTTCCACAAGGCATCATCTCCACTTTTCCTTGAGTCCTGTGACTCCAACTGGCACCTCACCAGTCAAACCCCTCGGGATCTGAACTCAATTCTCCTCGCGAGGTATACTCCGTTGAAGCTCGACCGACCTGGTCCTCTGGCCCCACAATCTACCACGTCCACTCTCAGTCTAAACAATCACAGCGGGATGGAAGCACACTCTGCTATGCATCATGGTACCCGAACCATGTTATCTCCCATCAATCTGCTACTTAGAACCTCTCGAATTCTCCCTGTTTCGAGTATGGGTCCTCCGCTTTCAGTAGTACGGGGCCATACTACCTTCCACATCTACCCATACTTTCCACACAGATCGTCTCATATCTCCTAAGTAGTTGCTCAACCTTCTCGATCAACCAATCCCCTTACTCATGCTCGCTCCCCAACGAATTCTCACCTCTAAACAGCGCACTCATCGGCTAAAAATTACTCCCTAGTATCTCCTAGGTACTCACGCTTCTCTGCCATCAGCTGCTGAAGAACTCCTCATGATGCCAGCCATCTACCTACTGAATATCGTCATATTCACTAAGTAGCTGACTCCCATCATCAAGAGTTCCACAAAGCACAAAGCAAGTAGCATTCGGGCATCAAATGACCTCTACCAGCACATAAAGCCACTCTAACTTACAACTCCACTCGCTCTATCCATAACTCAAAAGGCATCACTGAACTCAGGCAACCCTACCTCTCGTGGGTATCTAACTACTCTCTCAGTAGATTCCTTAAATGCATATCTAGGTATTACTCCTCTACTCAAAGCTCTCTCTAAAAGATTCTTGCTAGGTACTCCTACTCAACACATACATAGAGAAAATAACAGAAAATATTAATCAATAGCATCCCCTAGGCTAAGGCATCATGAATCAGACAACTCTAAATCTAAATTCCTGAAATACCTAGCCTATTCTCTAACATGCAACTCTAATATCTCATAAGTATCTCATAATGTAAGCAAGTAATGGTATTTTGGGAAATCACCGTTCGGGCTCTGGATGATTGTACACACTGCTCCATCTCGTTTTCTCTTAAAAGCTCTTACTCGTTTTAGAAAAAATCATTTGTTTTTAGAAAATTTTCTCAAATCCTCAGTTTGAGTCCAAACATACCCGAGAGTATATCCGAATCCCTCAAACCAAGGCTCTGATACCAATTTACAACACTGTAAATTTCCAAATAATTTTTTTTTCATTTTTAAAACCGCATAAAACACAATCTCACAATTCTCAAAACAAAATTGTATAAGTTGTTCAAAACACAAGACAACAAAATGTTGATAATATCCCAGAATCCTCAAAACATAATCTCTAGCTGGTGTGTACAATCATGCCGGTGCCTTCCCGCGATCTCGGAATGTACCTAAAACATATATAACTCAACACAGTAAGCACGAAGCTTAGTGAGTTCCCCAATATACCACACACAAATAATTAGTCTCTCATGGCTAAATCTCGATAAGGACCCTCCGGTCCATGTGTCTCAGTGGGGACCCTCCGGTCTCACAACTCGGGTTGGACCCTCCGGTCCTAACCAATAAAACACAGAATAAAATACAACATAAATCACAAAGACAAATGCATGATATCACATAACTCATCATAAGCATATAAGACCCTCCAGTCGATAACTCAAATAAGACCCTTCGGTCACACAGTATTACCACTCAGGTAAGTATAGTGAGAAGATTCATCTCAACTGCTACGTGAGAAACCCTACACTGTCGTTGCTGCTGCACACTGACTCCTGAACTGGGCCAAAACAACCTAACACTATAATCAAAGACTACACAAGGCTACACCTCAACACTATGCCCCATAGATGGCCCAAATCATTGGGCCCACCTAGGCCCAAGACCAAAAAGTCCACTAATGGCCTAATTTTCCAAATTGGGCCCAAACCCTTACTTGGGCCTTACCCTAAAGCCTACGACTTAACTCCAGTCCAAAACACCCTTTCTCAGATGGCCTAACCAGTCACCAGCAATCGGGCCCAAGAGGACATCCAAAACCGAAGCCCAAATATGCGAACCAACTCAGACAGAGTATGCAGGGCGTACTTAGTGGTACGCTGCGCGTACTCGCTTAATGGCTTGTAAGCTACGCGTTCTGGCTTGTACGCCCAGCGTACGTCCCTTTTAAACCCACTTTTCCGTTAAGCACTTTATGCTTTAAGCCATAAGTCCAAACTACAGATCTGAGTCCTAAATAACATTTAAACCCATAAAGTCACTGGCTTGGTGGCTTTGCATGCCCCACATAAGCCCAAACTCCAGAAATGGCATTCTACTTCCATGAAAATGGTCTTAACTCTTGCATGAACCCATTAAGACTTCCAAGATAAAAACATTATGATTCTAGTGTTGGATTAATGTCTAAGTCCATAACTATATTTGGTATGTACTTGACCCGACCCGGCATAGTCCATTTGGGTTGCACTTCACCGGCACAATTTATATGGATAGTCTTTTGAGAATAATATATTTATGATATATATTAATATATTATAAGTTCTAATATATTAATATGGAATCATATTATTTAATTAGTATTGATCAAGAATTAATTTAGAATTAATTAAGTGATCAAAAAGAACTAATTAAACATGGACTCTTATATATATGGAATGGGCCAAGTTCATTTAGGTTGGGCTAAGCTTTCATGGATGGTCCATGGAGCTTTTAACCCATGGATCCTATGTAAATGAAAGGTCATGGGTATTAGGGTTTACATGGATGTAACCCTAATCCTCCATAATATATAAAGGGGTCATTGGCTCACAAAATTGACACAAGTGTGTGAAAATAAGAGTGGGCCGATTTTAGTGTGCATACATATTCTCTCAAGTTCTTCCAAGGTGTTTTGGTGATTTGTGATTCCATTTGAGGCTTCCATACTATTGGGGCTAAGCTCTTAAAGCTTGAAGACATCAAGCTACATCAAAAGGTATATCATCTAACTAGAACTTTGTAGTATAGGTGCTTCATAATATGCTAGTTAGGATGAAACCTTGGAATAGTTAATATTTGCATGTATAATAGAGAAAACATAGATCCAAGGTTTATAGGGTTGCATGTACACCATAGGAGTGTTAGAATGCTCAAAACCCAACAGTGGTGTCAGAGCCATGGGTTGTTTTCTGTTATATTGATGCAAATGTTTTATTTTCAAGTTGGAAAAAAAAGGAAAAAAAAACATGACATTTGTCAAATTTTAAGATAATTACTTGTTTTATGAAAAACGAATTATTTGTAAAATTTGAATCATTTGTTATATGAGTTGAATTAGGTCAAATTTAGTAAAAGATAAAATGAGATGATTATTTTATTAGTTTTAAAAGATTGATCTAAATGTTTTAAGGAGTTACATATTTTGTCATAAAATTTTAGAGCTCAATTTTTTTTTTAAAGTTGTGATCTTAAGGGTTTTTGAAACTTCCATAAGTTATGGATATGAAAGTTTTTTTTTTAAAAAAAATTTGATTCAAAGTTTTATGGAGTTACAAAATTTGGTGTTAATGTTTTAAAGAATTCCATAACTTGTTCTTAAGTTATGGAACATGAAAAGTTTCATCATAAAACACAATTAATTCCATAAGTTATGGAATCCAAAGGTTTTCAAGAATTACAAAACTTGCCCTCAAGTTTTGGAATTTGAGAAAAGTTTTTTATGAAAAAAAAATTGAATTCTAAAACTCTTGGGTTCATAACTTAAACAATTAATTAAATGGTTTTAATTTTGAGTTTAATAATTGGAATTATGATGTTTTGTTGAATAGTTCAAATTAACTCTTATGGACTTTATTAATAGTTAATTAAAGCGTTTAATTAAAAGAGTATTATTAATCCATAAATATATGGTTTGAGTTTAATTAAATTAAAAGTCTAGTTTAATTAATAGATTAAACCACCAAGTATTTTAAATGTCTAAAATACACCCTTATACTATTATAATATTAAAAGTTTAATATATTATATGTATAAGAGCAAGTCGTCTTACCATTAGTAGGCCTCATTCACAAAGCCGGTCTATAAGGGGGGTATAAGGTTACTGCCTATAAAATGGCAGTTTAATGGGTGTCCACTCTCACTCACCGCTTCCTTGACCGGTGGAGGGTCGTTAGCCGAACAAGTAGGACAAGGACTATAATTCTCCCTTCATTATAAGTATAATGATAAATACTAAGTAACTAAACACTTATAAATTCTCAATCTTAGTTACTTAGGAAAATGTGAATAAGGTGCTAATCCATGAAATTACACTTTGCACTTTGTTTAAGCTGTTAGTGGAGCGTGTGTGGTTAACCGACACACTAACCTGGACTTAACAAGGTAGGCAAAGGGTAACTTAATGTTTATCATAGTATCGTTGGAGCGTGTGTGGTTAACCGACACATCGATTGAGGGGTAAATATTAAGGGTACCAAGTATATTTGCATGGTTACTTCACAGGTTCTTCCCAGCCGCAGACCCCGACTCAAACCTCGCACCTACGTTGCGCGTTCTTCCCAGCTACGCCTTGCGTAGACCTTTTCTCCTCGGTACGCCCTGCGTACTAGGGTTTTTCCTAAACCCTAACTCTTCCGAATGCCATAACTCACTCGATACAACCCCGATCTCGACCATCCATATATCCATAGAAAGGCATCGAGACGCTCAACACTATTATCAATTCATACTTGCCATCAGATATCCCGAATCTAAAATCCATTTCCCATAAATCCCAATAGAAAAATTATCGAAATACTCTTTTTGCTCCAAGTCACAACCGAATACCCAAAACATCCAATATAGCATCCACCTCCAAATGAGCCCAATAACAGACTTCTTTAGGGATTCTAACCCTGCTAATACCCAAAATCACTTCGAAATGAAAACATACTAAAACAGGATGTTACAACTCTCCCCCACTTAAATTAGATTTCACCCTCGAAATCACTCCTTGCTAACACTCAAATCATCCCAACAACCCGAGAAGCGCAACAGAAAAATCAGAACGTAACATGACCTCCCCAAGACAACCGAATCCAACAGAAACCACTAACCCAAAGAAGAATGAACCTCAATACTCTGCCCTCAGGCACTAAAATAATGACAATGCCCGGTCGGGAACATCCTATGATATCCCAAACTACAAGCCTCAGCTTCCCTTCAAATGTTCCTTCCTTCTCTGAGTACCAGGTCAGCTCCCGACCTAAAAGTTGAACCTTAAAGGCTACTCTAGCACATCCGGCCATACGACTTCACAGTCGTTCTATCAAACCGCACTGTCTTAATCAATCTCACTAGACCCACAATCACCAAGTTCGCTTTACCCCAAGCGGTTACTACCAACGATTTGAAGTCGCACCTCACCTCTGACCCATGTCGTCTACTACTTGCTAGGTCATGCGTGTCGTGGTTCTCCTCAAACCAACAAACCGATCTGGCCGGTCTAAAACATCAGATGGGAAACATCCCCACTCACAATGAAATCCATCTGAAAACTCCGGAATCCCAACCTGTACATCCTCCACACAGATAGAGCCTAAACTCACAAAGGAGTCTGTCCCGACACAGAACTGGAACCACTCGTATCCAATCTGTTACTCAACTCATGACCCGCGATCCACGAATCCCCGCGTATCTTCTTGTACGCCCCGCGTACGAGGCCGCGCACCCCGGCTCAAACCTCGCACCTACGCTGCGTGTTCTTCCCAGCTACGCCTCACGTAAACCTTTTCTCCTCGATACACCTTGTGTATCACTCGGTACGCCCCGCGTACTAGGGTTTTCCCCCAAACCCTAACTCTTCCGAATGTCATAACTCACTCGATACAACCCCGATCTCGACCATCCATATATCCATAGAAAGGCATCGAGACGCTCAACACTATTATCAATTCATACTTGCCAACAAATATCCCGAATCTAAAATCCATTTCCCATAAAGCCCGATTGACAAATTATCGAAATACTCTTTTTGCTCCAAGTCACAACCGAATACCCAAAACATCCAATATAGCATCCACCTCAAAATGAACCCAATAACTGACTTATTCAAGGATTCTAACCCTGCTAATACTCAAACCTTGTTCATCACTTCGAAATGAAAACATGCTGAAAAAGGATGTTACAGAATCCCTCAAACAAAGGCTCTGATATCAACTTGTAACATTCCAAAATTTCAAGAAAAAGTTTTAAATTTTAAAATCCAAATAAGACATTCCATATAACCATAAAGAGTAATCATCCAAGGATTTAAAAATAAAATCAGAGTAATAAAGTCATAATGCAGAACATCCTAAATTTAATAAGCAGATGCGGTGCAATCACGCCGGGTCCGTCCCCTTGCTATTAGAAGTACTTGAAACATTTAAATTTAAACCATAAGCATAAAGTTTCGTGAGTTCCCCAAAATAACACATACAACACATAAAAGTGGGCCCCACCCTATGGATTTATTTCAACCTATGTGAATGCTATGGTCTACCTATAGTCTTAAAATCACTTATATTGCTATCGTCGCCCTGTAGTCTTTCATGCTATGGTCCACCCATAGTTTTTAATGCAATTACTATGGCCCACCCATAGTCTTTCATACAAGTCACAAAGACAAGAAAACATACATTGACACTTAGTGTCCTACACAACATAATGAGATGACTCACCTGAATCAAAAGTTGAAGCAACAATACTATAAGTCACACATAGTCAGCTACACGAGTCACCTATAAGAAATAAAGGCCACATCTCAGTCTACAACCTAAGCCTCCAAGTTGACCAAAAGTCAAACTGGTCAAAATGTCAACTGTCAACGGTCTACTCTCACTGACCACCGCGCCACGACCAGACCCTAGCTGTGCCGTGGTTTTCAAGTGACAAAACAGTCGCCGACTTCCCAGCCCACCACGTCATGGCAAGGCCTTAGTCGTGACACAGTTACGTCCATTAACAACTTAACTTATTAAACTCTTAACCCTTATGTCCAGAGTCCTAAAGCTCATATCTGGATCAGCTTAAGCTATGCATGGATAAAATTTTCAACTTTATCCATTCTTTGACCTCTAGAGACCTAGATCTCAAACCCTAACACTAAAAGGGGCCAAAATAACCTAAAAGGTACTTGCATGGCTGATTTAAGTGAAAGAACTCGACTTTATAGGACCATAAGGTCCAAAAACTAACATACCAAGACCGTGGAGTTGCTCGAAACTCCAAGTATCCTCTTCTAAAGACCATAAATGAACATCTAAGCATGCATAATGACCCAATAAGAAGAAAGGTATGAACTTTATACCTTCAGAAGCATGGAAATGCTTAGAAGATCCACTCTTTACCAACAACAACTATATCTACAAGGAATGATCACCTTCTTATTCTCCCAAAAGATATCAAGGGCTCGAAACACAAAGATACACACATTAAATCACCAAGAACACACACATACACACTCAACTTAGGGTTTTCTCTCCAAAGGGTAGAGGCTGAGGATGAACCAAAACCCTAATCATTAGGTGCTTAATTAGGGCTCAAGGCCGAGGCTTAGGGTTTTGAGCCCAACCACCATCGTGTCACGACCATTCCATGACCACCTATATTTAAATGGTGTGGTCGTTGGTACGATATTACCATGGTATTTAAAATTTAATGCCATCAGCACACCAAATTTACCGAATTAGTATGGTATTACCAACCAAACATGTTGGTTACCACATGTATTGGTAACAAACTTTATTGGTTCGGTTGATAGCATGTATATGGTTGTGGTATATAACTATATGTAGGGGTTGGATGAGGTTAACATCAATGTTGGCATTGGCGGGTTTGTTGGGGGTGGGGGTGGGTGAGTGGGTGTGAGAGAGAGATATTAACATGTTTTGAATTGATAAATTATAATCTACTCTAATAAATGAATGTTTTCTTTTGCCACATGTCACATTCTCATTCAAATTGCTAAATGTTTTTTTGTTTGTTTTGAATTTTTTTTCCACATGTCATTTTATGAGTTTTCTTATTTTATTAAATTCCACATAATATTTTAATGTAATAATTACAATAAATGTAGTAATAAATAAATATCAATTTCATTAATAGACTTACATTTTAATTTCAAAATTCTCAAATTAAAGCTCATTAATTTTTTTTCTTTATTTATTTAAATTATTTGTTTAAATTTAAAATATATAAAATAACATTTAAATTTTAATAATTCATTATTTTTTTTATTTTCTTATAAATTTAAAGTTTTCGAATATCTAGACTTTTATATCTAATTTTTTTTTTAAATTAACAAATATAATACATGTCACAATTAGTTCAAAAAACAGAAATTTTTTTTTTTTATATTAAAACACAAATAACCGAATTTAAAATCCAATTCTTGTAATTTAATTCGAAATCCGTAAACAAAAAAGCTTTTATTTCATCGAAATGAAGGATTTTCACGGCATCCTCTTGCTCTCCATCTCACAGTCAAAATGTCCGATAATCCTTTGGAGGCAATCTGCAGCACCATTGGAAGAATTTCAGTGTCTCTCCAAACAAATCTTTCCAAATTCATTAGCATCCCCCAAAAACCATCTACACTCACAAATGTAAATGTTTCAGTTTCTCCATCCGGACCACCCATAGCTACTCCACCGATAGTAGCCTCTGTTTCTTCTCTTCCTCAACACACGAACCCACACACAAAGGTAACTAATCCCTTTTTTGTACTCTTCATAGTCGTTCTTAACAGAGGCTTAATTAAACTTGATTTTGAGCTTTAGTGTTAAAATCTTCAGAATTCATCATGCCCGCCAACTGTTCGATGTAATTCCTGAATCAGGAGTACGCCATATTATCTTTATGATTATTAGTAAACGCATCTCTCTGATGCAAATCCCCTTTCCACATCCATCAAAGTGGCGTTTAATTGTAGATTTCTGTGAGATCGTGAATTTTTCTCTACATGTTTATCCTTTCTGCAGCAAATCTCAACTGGTCCAGTGAGCAGAGAAGAGCTTGGAAGGGCCACTTGGACTTTCATTCACACTCTTGGTGCTCAGGTTTTTCTCTTATTAATTACACTTCTTTCTATTTCATGTATATCATCTGTATTCATAGCATTATAAAACATGACATTAACTAAACATTCTCAGTTTTGATAAAACTTTTCAGTATCCAGAAAACCCAAACAGGCAGCAAAAAAAAGATGTTAAAGAATTGGTATGTAAATATATTATATACCCCCTTAGATTATTCTAAATCATCTTTTATTCTTATGGCCTAATATTACTCAACAACATGATATTATTTATATCGTGTTTGTAGATGGCAATAATATCCCGTATATACCCTTGCAAGGAATGTGCGGATCACTTCAAGGAAGTGCTAAGGTGAAATTTCTATTCTAAATTTCAAATTGTGACACATAAATATATGGAAACATTAAAGATGCATTGGTATGTTTGGCAGATCGAATCCTGTACAAGCGGGTTCTCAAGGCGAGTTTTCACAATGGTTATGTCGAGTGCACAATGTTGTTAATCGGAGGTAACTTATAATATGTCATGAATTACATAAAAAATTTGATATGTAAATTGGAACACTTGTGGTGGTCAAATTTTGACTTTTGTGATTTATTTTTTTAGCCTTGGAAAGCCAACGTTTCCATGTGAACGAGTTGATGCAAGATGGGGGAAGTTAGATTGTGAGCATCGTGTATGTGATCTACAAGGATCCATGACACTTTTTAGCACTCGAACGGATTGAATGTAATGATAATTGATGTATATTATTCGAACTTTGTTACTCAAATATCAAGTTAAGAAATTGGTTAAAATATAAAAGCTAAAATTTACTTTTTTATTTTTATTTTTTATGTGTTACATTGATTTGCTACATTTCTTAGTTCTGTTTTGTTAGATGTCTTGGTTTTTGTATCTTAAAAGATAATGACCAAGTTTTGGATATTTTTAGGTGAAATATAAAAAAGCACAGCTTTGGCCCCTTTCTCAAATTTCTTAAGCACTAAACTCTTACACGATACTTGTTTCATAAAAAAATTAGTTTAAGTTTAGCGACATGACCAAAGAAACAGTTACATACTTAATGAATAAAAAAATTAGGGTTTAATCACTAAAAACAAAAGGTTGGAGTTTTAATTGATAAGTTGATAAAATGCGATGTTCATGTATTTTGCAGATTTTTTAATGGTTTTTTTGTCTCATTGAACAAAAATTATTTTATTAACTGAAATATGCACGAATAAATCAAACCAAAGTAAAAATAAAAAGTATTGTTTTAAAAATTATAATTATCAACTAAAGAGTTAAAAAAAACTGATGAAAAAGTTATTAAAAAGGAAATAGTAAATTTCCAACATTAGTAAAATACATAAATTAATTTCAATAATAAGAAGAGCTTTACCCTGTTTGGATGTGTGGAATGTTGGACTCAGAATTCCCATACTAAATGTACAAATGGTTGGATAGAATACTAAGGTTGCTAACAGGCTTTCTATCAAGATTGTGGATGCCACAAATAACCTGTTTCCTGAGAGCTCGGACTTGGAACGTCATATCCATTTGAAGAGCAAAGACAAGTTTATGCTTTTTAAGGAACCAATCCCTAGACCACCATTTTCTTTACCGGCAAGAACCACGTACCAATTAACCCATGAATTTTGTTTTTTTTTCCTCTGTTCCTCCCCAAAGAAAGCGTCGCCTAAGCATCTCGAGATGATTGAGAATAGAAACGGGGGATTTGAAGAGCGAAAAATAGTAGAGTGAGAGAGATCCCAACACAGATTTAACCAGCGTTAAACAACCTCCAAATGAGAGAGTTTTAGACTTCCAAACCGACAGTTTGCTATTAACCCTTTCAATAATAGTGGACCAATTTCGTTTAAGTCCCATGTTGGCACCGACGGGCACACCAAGGTAGGAAAAGGGGAAGGACCCCGACTCGCATCCAAGGATATATGCACAGATTGCGATCTCTATATCGAGAACCCCAATCCCAAACACTTTGGATTTGTGAAAATTCACTTTAAGACCCGAAGCAGCATGGAAGCAGCGTAGGATCCTAGAAAGGTTCGCGAAATTGGTGTTTGACAAGTTGCCGATGAAAATGACATCATCAGCATAGAATATGTGAGAGATATAAGGGCCATTGTTTGGGATTTGAACGTCGTGGGTCAAAGAAGAATGGCAAGCAGATTTCATAGCAGCATTGAGACCTTCCATGGAAAGGATAAACAAGAAAGGAGATAGAGGATCTCCTTGCCGGACCCCCTTAGAGATATGAAACTCCTTGGTTGGTGGGCTATTGATCAAGATGGAAGCCCTCGAGGCAGCAAGACAACCCCTAATCCTATAACGCCATTGATTCCCAAACCCGATTTGCATCAACACAAAACCCAAATAATGCTAGTTAACATAATCAAAAGACTTATCAAAAGCCTTATCGAAATCGACCTTAAAAAGAAAAGCTTTGTACCTACATCTTTTAGCCCAAGAGTAGACTTCATTGGTAGTTAGAGGCCTGTCGAGAATGTTGCGACCTTCGATGAAACCAGTCTAAGTATCATCAACCATAGTTCCAACCGCCTTTTTTATCCGATTTGAAAGGGCCTTGACAGTTATCTTGTAGAGGCTACCAATGAGGCTGATCGACCTATAGTTGCTAAGGGAGAATGGGTCTTTTATCTTGGGGATTAGGGTGATGAAGGAGGAACTGCAACCCTAGCAATACATCCACTAGCCTCGAAAAATTTAACGAAGCGCATTATATCATCTTGCATTAGATTCCAATATCTCTTGAAGAATTCATAAGTAAATTTTTCCGGTCCGGGGGGCCTTTTCACTTCCACAATTACAAACAACTTCTTTAATTTCATCGAGACAAAAATCCTATTCAAGAAAATCATTGTTGTCTGTAGAGATTTGTTTGAAGTTTTGATTAATTAGTAGTGGTCGGACAATATGAGATTCTTTAAATTTTTCCTCAAAAAATCGAAGAATATGGGATTTTTTAAAATTTTCCTCAAAAAATCGAAGAGCTTCTTTTTCGATCGATTCTCCAGAAACCCAATTTCCATTCACCATTATACCATGTATAATGCTCTTCCTAGTCTTTATTTTTAGGAAATTATGATAGAACTAAGAATTTTCATCTCCATCCATGAGACATTATAACTTTGGATTTTTTTTTTTGTTAATCAAGCCGATTAAGAGTTTCAAGCTCAATAATTTGTTGCTTGCGGTTTCTAATGGTTTCCCGTTCCTCAACAGATAAGGTTCTCTCCTCAGCACTTCAACAGGTCCATCTAATCTTTCCATAGTGGCTTTTGAAGTCACCAAGTAAAACCCAATTCACAGGTCTAGAAGAAATCAAATTCACCAGATTCGACCATAGCTGCTTCTACTCCAAGGGGGCTTGAGGAGCGTATATATTGACGAAGATAGTATCACCAACAACACCATTCCAACAACTCACGATTTCTAAGAAATGTCTGTTCTTAATGGAGGTGATTTTATGAAATAAACCTTTATCCCAATTTCCACAGACAGATTAAACCACCAGATCTTCCAGTAGCACCCACAAAGTCATAATCAAAGTCCAGGCTACCCCAAGCCAGTTGTAAATCGGCCTCACGAAAAGAAGATAGTTTTGTTTCTTGAATACCACAGAAAGCTAACTTATAATCACTTTGAAGCCTCTTGATCCATTCGATCCTGTGAACTTCACCCATTCCCCTGATATTGAAAGACATCGCATTCATGGGAGACCGGTTTGACCACTATCACCAAAGAAGGTCCTTTCAAGAACCATGTTGCCACTCTCGAGTTGGAATCCTACCTGAGCACCAATAGCAATTGTGTGATTAAAAAACTCAGTTTATTCAATGTGTTGACATTTCATTCTACATTAGTTCAAATCATTATTAGGGAGGAGGGAGTCATTCTCTCCCAACCCACTGTTACATCAGTTTTTTTCTCTTTTTTTCTTCATCTTTCCCAACCCACAACACACGGAAATCCTATCTTTCTCAACCCACTCAATTAAAAAAATACAAAACAACTAAGGTACAAGTCTTAAAACACATGGTACAAGAGAAACCGAGAGAGAGAAAGTAGAGCGAGAGGATGAAGTGGGTTAGTGACACCAATTAAACAACCTGCTGAAGAGGGAGTGATATCTTGGAGGTACCGGCGGTAACTCTATTGCTAATTAAGATTTTACCTTGATTGTTTTGTATTTTTTTTAATTAAATGGGTTGAGAAAGATAGAGTTTCCGTGTGTTGTGGGTTGAGAAAGATGAAGAAAAATGAAAGAGAAAAACTGATCTGACAGTGGGTTGAGTGGGTTGGGAGGGAATGACTCCCTCCTCCCTTACAGAGATATAGTTTTTTTAAAGAAAATTTTAAACATTCAATATGATTATTTAGAAAAAATGTAAGCTATAATCATAAAATTCTAAGTACAGCTAAAGCATGCCATCACAAAAAAAGATAGATCATGGAACAACCAGTGGTTATGGGTGTCATGCCTGAGGTCGTTCCAGAACAAGCATTTTCTTCTAGTACAATAAATGCAGTCAGCCTACCCACTTTGAATAATACGGGGAAACATGCCTAGGACAAGACATATGCATAATACACACTAACACAATACACCTTCATTGATCCACACATTTATTCCATAGATACAATAATGAAACCAACATACATACATTAATGTCGGGTGATACTTGGGAATACAATTAGATACCACTCATACCTGAAGGCATTATTGACACATTGGAAAAAATGAGGAATCAGTTTCTGTGGGGAGGATCAGATGAAAAGAAAGTGATCCATTGGATATCGTGGGATAAGGTAACATCATCAAAGGAATCTGGTGGGTTAGGTGTTGGTACAATAAAAGCACTAAACGTCTCTCTAATAACAAAGTGGTGGTGGAGGTTGAGAACCAAGCAGGATCAGTTATGGGCTGCTGTGATAACGAGTGTGCACAATCTAAAGTCGAAACCTGATGACTGTTACTCTACAAAGTCGTTACCTGGGGTATGGAATAACATCGCTGGAATTGGAAATGATCTAAAGAAAAAGAATATCCAAGTTCAAACTGTGTTAGACAAACGAATAGTAAATAATGGTGTTATATGGAGATGTGGGCTCACCCCGGATGGCTCTTTCACAGTAAATGCTCTTAGATCAAGATGGGACTATCGGACTCCATTAACCAACAAAAATTTCCACTGGATAAAAGAAATCCCACTGAAAGTCTCTTGCTTTATTTGGAGAGCACAATGGGGCAGAATCCCAACAGCTAAGGAGTTAGTAAAAAGAGGGGTAAACATGGAAAATTTAACTTGCCAGATGTGCAATGTGAAGGAAGAAACCGCTGATCATATTCTTGTAGATTGTGCTTATGCAAAGAAGGTCATGGAAGGAGTAATGAGATGGTGCAAGGTGCATACTCACATGGAAGATCTCCAAGCGGTGTCGGATGTCCTGAACCTTGCCAATAAATGGGGAACGTGTACTAAAAAGCGGAAGATATTTCTGGTAATCTGTTATTCCACACTATGGAGAATCTGGATTGCAAGAAATGAAAAAGTCTTCAAAAGGAACCGGCTACCACCCGAAAAAGTCATCGAATATGTCAAATTAGTAACCTTTCTTTGGGTGAAGAACAAGGGAATCAAGATGAATTTAATCTGGGCAAATTGGTCTCAATGCCCTTTTTTCTTTTAGTTGTTCGTCTTTTATGTTTTCTGTCTGATACTTTGTATTGCCACTGATCTGTGGCTGCAACTTTGTTTCCCATGTTTTCTTTTTCTTTTATATATAAATCTATTTGCCGGTTCCAAAAAAAAAAGATACCACTCATACCAGATAGATCATCTCATCCCTTCGGAGTATCACGTAACATTCGTCCATATAAATACTCAAATCACTCTCCCCACTGTGTATGATACATCTCTCTCTCTCTCTCACTCAAAATATAAGGCTTTAATATTTTTACTTTCGAATCCGAGTCTAACTTAACAATTAGAACAAGTCCTTGGTAACAACCCAAGACAAAAAGGTTTGTCTTCCAATTCTTCATTTTACTGCTAGGTATATCTCAAGCCATAACTAATCGATTTTATTCTCGAGCCAATCACAGTCTAGTAACATCATTATGTTGGGGAAAAGGAATCCAATTGATAGAGTATACTACCAACCTTTTCAATTAATGAGAAGACACCATCCGAAATACCCAAAACCCTTAGTCCCTAGAAGAAGGGTTAACCCAACAAATAAAAAAGATAACAAATAGGATGTGAAATACTAAGATAAAAATGTCTAACAAACACAAACAACAATAATAAGACAATAAATTTAATATGGTTCCATAACCAAAAAGGTTGTGTACATGCATAAGGGGGAGATGATATCTTGTATGTTGCACAATCAAAGAGGGATTACAACATTATCAAGTGTACAAATGATCATAAAAATCAAGAAAAATCACCAAACCTACCTTAGAGAGAAAGAAGAATAACTAGCCCTAAAAATGAGCAAAATTCATCACTTAAAATGAAAACAGTCTTGAATGTCTACTCTTTTTTTTGAAAGGGAACTTCCCTAAGAAGGGTTTCAGGCCAGCTTTCGCACACCGACTAATCCACCGTTACAAACATGAAGCTATGACACATGCCTGGAGTCACTATAGACGAACTTCCATGGCCACATGTGTGAAAACCGTCAAAACTCTGGTTAGGACTCATCTAGAACCTTGTCATTTCCATGCGTGCACATAACTTGGCTTTAGATGCAACAAGTTGAGCTAGATCGCGACTTAATAGATTCCTTGGAACAAGTAGTGTAACTTAGCTTGTACTAAGTAGTCACATTGATATGTGAATAATCCAACTAGTTTGTAAAGTGCCAAAGTTCAATCTCAAAACTAAACACAAAAACCATGTTCGGAAGATTAAAGCTCATGGGTATGTAGAATACCAAAAAATTTTAATCGGGACCTATGACGTGCTTAACTATTTTAATAACTTATCAAATTCAATTTAATTAAATCATAATGTGATTTAATTACAAGTTGGAAATAATATCCACACATCATAATTTGAATTATGAGCTAAAAATATAATCCAAGGATTGTCTAATCCTACATTCATATGTTATGAACCTTTATTTCATTTATTTGAAATATAAAAATTTGATTTTATAAATATCAAATCATAAGTTATCATTTTTATAACTTAATTCAAGATAATTCAAGTTTATGAATTTACTTCTAAACACAAATAGTTCAATAAAAACTAAGAAATAAAATTTTGGAAGTTTATGAAAACACTTAGAGTTTTTAAGAGTTTTTATAAAGTTAAAGCCAAATTTTTATAAAAGTTAAGGGAAGACTCTAAGAGGGTACCCTTACTAAGAAAAGCCTCATAATAACCCTCTCTCCTCCCTAAAAATCCGACCATACACAACCTCTTACTCACTCTCTCTCACTCATTACATCTTAGCCCTTATATTGCAAAATCCGAGACCAGATTTTGCATGTTAATACGAGAGAAAAAAAGGGATCTTAGAGACATAATCCCTAAAAAGACGATGAAAGAGATTTTTCCATTTCGTTTTTCATAAGTTAACTCACATTACTGGAGTTTTGTGGATGATTTTGGTGGGGTATAGCCCCAAAGAGACGACGAGAGAGATGGTCTATCCAGAGAGACAAAATCTCACTTTCTCTCTTCCTTCTCTCTAGAAACCTCACTTTCTCTCTCTAAACATCAGCCCCTCAACCACGAATTTTCAGCCTTATTTTGGGTGTTCTTGAAGCTATATATCAAAGGTTAAGTGCTTATCATACACCTCTTGAAGATCCATAACAAAATTTCCAAGTTCTACTCACTTTCTCCTTCTAATTTTCGATTTCTAAGGCATGTTCTTGCAAAGAACCTTTGTTTGATCTTGATGTTTGTAGATCACCACCACAAACGTGTTGCATATTCTGTAAATGGTGATGATCCATGATCAAACCAAAGTCAAGAGCAAAGGTGAGCACATGTAAGCCTTATCTAGCACCAAAAACCGATTTTTCAAAAGTTTAGTATCATCTATCTTGGTTTCATGTAAGATTACATGGTTAGAAACAAGTATTTCTACATAATATATTTAATATAATGTTGTTATATCTCAATCTAAGAAAAAAAAACTGATATCGTTAGGTAAAATGGAAGTTTGAACTATGTTTTTATGAGTTTTACTCCGCAACATCCTGTCAGATTTGTTTACTAGATTTTAAAAGGTCATAACTCACTCATTTCTTGACCAAATCACGATATTATTTTTCTGAGGACTAGTTCCTTGAGTTAGTTTTCGAAACCACTTGTTCTTACTGTAAAACATGAAAGATATGATTTTTGATGATTTTTACAAAACAATTGCGCAAACAACACTTTTTCTGTAATCACTAGTCTTGCATTACATGATCAAGGGTCTTAAAACCCACCCAAAATCTGGGGAAAATATTTTAGAAACTTAAAATATCCATAAAATAATGCATAAAATTTCATGGATTAAAACCCCATATAAGTTTCTACACAAATTCGTGAACTTTCAGCTACATTTAGAACTCATGTACTATATAGTGCTACATTCCCTAATTTGTTGAGGTTGAATACATCTTTTATCTTCGGAATAATTCAGAGAAAAATTGTTTTATGAAAGGAAGTGGTTTTAAGAGGTGTTCTGGTAAATCTCAAGTGCTTAAACAAAATCCTTATTTTTCTGTAAAAATAATGATTTAATGGCCATAAATTCAAAATAATTTTTTTAGAAGAGATAAAAATATGAAAAACTGTAGTCTTAATTTATTCAAATAATAAGAATTCCATTTAAAGTTTCAGACGATTTGGACATGGTTTAGTATTTTATCCATATTTTTCATTAAATTGGAGCATGAATTTACAAATTCGGGTCATTGGACTCAAAGACCCTAACCAATATTTTTCTCAACCTTGGGAACCTGTAAAAATTAAATTGAGAATTTTAGAAACCTTTTACCATTTATTTTGAATTTTCTCTATTATTTGGGATTTAATTTACAAATAAATATCAATTGACCTTCAAAAATGTCTACAAAATTTTTGAACACCAATGCCCTTTGTTAGAGCCATAATATAAACTTTTACATATTTTGGAGTTCATTTTCATGCCTTTATGGATTTTTGAACACAAGACACCATGAATTCAATAATACCAATAATGAACCGAACAAACTTTGGGCACTTTGCGACAACACTAGTTGGATAGGTAGATCTTAGATAATGGTTTAGTGAATTGTATCTCACTAGAAACTATTTGTTCCGTAGGTAACTATTAGAAACCGATCTCTACAACAACGAACCACGAAGCTCGAACTGCAAATACTACCTAGTGAGTATTCCCAGCCCCTTTTTTACCGTTTTCATGTTTTGGGGTGGAAAGCATGCTACTGTTTTATGAGCTATCCATACTATTTTATGAACTTGTGGAACTTTTTTTTATGAACTCTATTTTGTGAACTTGTTGAGGCTTGTTTTATGAGCTTAATGAACTTGGAACGATATTGTTTTATGAACTTGGAACAAACTCTTTTATGAACTTTTTGTTATGAACTTGTGTTATGAACTTTATGCTATGAACTCTTGACATGAACTTTGTGATATGAATTTTGTATGTTAAGTCCTCGAGAACCGAACTACAACCTATTAACTCGTATTTTGAGCCGATGGTCTTATGGATAGTGCTATTTGGGGTAGACAACTCCCACTCACCCACAACCGTGAATGCATATTTCCGTGAACTGACATCATGGGAACTATGGACATGATGGAATGGGGGCAATAATGGTCGTTAGGCTTGGTTGTGAACGGAGTGTTTTGGCATTTAACACTCACTTTGAGTTGGAACTTTTGTTGAACAAATCTATATTTTCTAACTGAAATGATGTACCTTTATAAACATGTGAACTCACCAACTATTTTATAGTAGACCCTCGTTTTTGCATGCTTTTCAGGAAACGGTCAGTGAGCCAGTTTAGGACGTCATAATGATTTATGTTTATTGCTCTTGTTGTGTACTAGACTATGTAGTATGGAACTAAAATCTAATATTGTTTCGAATATGATGTAAACATAAAAATGCTCAATGATTATGGTTGGTAATCCTATTTACTATGACATTCCCATTTTTCACGGCCAGAAAAGACCGATTTAATTTATGCTTTTAAAATAAAACCAGAGTAATCATTTGATTAAAAGAGTTGTAGAATTTGTTCCCAAAACAATATATGATAAAAATTTATCAAAGCATTTCTTAAAGAAATGTATTTTCATTATATAACAAAATCTCGGGATGTCATGTTCCGATACAGACCAAAAGCATAAACAGTACCATATAGGCCTTACAACATTTATTTATATCTAATGGCCTATAATCCAAAATCCCTCGTCATCGTCCAACTATGCTCTTTTTCCACTACCTGTAATACAGAAAAACTGAGTGGGTCAGGCTTGGGAGCCTGGTGAGCATATAGGGTTTTCAACCCACAATAATATAATTATTATTATATTTAATCATCACACAATCAACCCAATTACCCACCCCATTATCTCCTTTTTATTTATTAAAGATTACCCTAAGAATCAACTATTCCTTGTTCATTTATTCCTAAGGATTATCCTAAGGAATCGGCACAAAATCCATCGTTGCCAGGGTTTTCTCAGCAGGCACTAAATCCATAGTTACCAAGGTTTTCTCAACAGGCACTAAATCCATAGTTGCCAGGGTTTTCTCAACGGACACTATATCCGTAGTTACCAAGCGCTAACTCCATAGTCGTCGGGGTTTATCTCGTTTATTGACAGTATTGGTTCCGAGACTCCTCTAGCAATACATATCAATGGGTTTTTAGAGTACACTGGTGAACATTAAGTCCACAACACCTACAAGTTGCGAGCCTGCTAGTATTCCACAAGACTGTCTAGAATAGTCTGTGGTTGTCATCCCTACTCTGCTGAATGACGGGGGCCATCGTTTGGGTAAAGGTTTCGCTCATTTTTCACCTGTCACCCTCATCTCATGATCTATATCATCTTTCGTCTCATCCTCAAACTCATCTTTCATCACACACCAACTATTTCATCTACCCAACATATTTGTAGATATAAATTACATATATAGTTTAAATCATTTAAAAACCTGTATAAAACATTCATTCAACAACCATCTCAAGTAAACAAACAACGTATAAACACATAGTACGTATTTCATAACAAATACTTCATATATATGCGGTAGAAGAAAGTAACTACACACTCACTTGATTAGATGATTATCGGACAGCACTACGGTTCTAAAAGCAGTATTCTTCGATGAATCCAGGATATCTTCACACACCGAGCTTCTCGCGGGCAGAGCTTCGGCTTGAAACTCTTTTCTCCTCGGGATCTTCGGAGCGTCGGGACTTGCTTCGGGTCTCGGGATAATATCGGGGCTTCGGGGGTACTTCAAAATGACCAGAGAGGGTATAGGGAGAGAGGGAGTAAGAAAATAGCAACCAAAATCGGCTGCCCTTCGATTTCTATTTATAGGGCTGAAATACTGAATTCACGTCGTGAATCTCAAAATTCACGTCGTGAGTTCAGTAGTCATCAGGTGCGTCATCGCAACTTGGGTCTGTCAGGCTCCAGAAGACATAAATACTGTGTTCACGTCGTGAACATTGTGTTCATGTCGTGAACTCTGACATAGTGTCAGGGTTCGCGCCCCAAATTCAGAAATTCATATCTTTCGCATACGATCTCCGTTTTCGACGTTCTTTATATGCACGCGTAGGTGAGATTATGCTTTTCAACTCTCGTTTAGACTCCGTCGGCTAATTTTGATTTTAATTTTTATTATATTCTTTTTAGTAGGTCGGGACAGGAAAACTCCGTTAGGAATTCACAACTCCTTCATCTGACGTCCGTTTTCGTCTGTCTTTTTACCGTTGGACTACTATCGACGAGATCTTCGATTCTCATTTAGATTGTTTCGGCTAGAAACCACTCGATCTCATATTCGAACTTTGGGCTGCATACCGCTAAGTCGAAACTTCGAAAAATCATAACTTCCTAATACGAAGTCAGATTTAGACGTTCTTTTTATGCACGCTCTCGGTTTAACGTATTCTCCGACTTTCGTTTAGATTGCTAAGGCCAAATATTGCTCTATCGTAAATTCACTATTTACGTCGCGTTGTGTCGTGCCGGTTCTGTCGCGAAACTTCGACAGGTCATAACTTCTTCGTTATAACTTGGATTTCGGCATTCTTTATATATCCAGAATCCTTGTCACGACCACTACAAATTAGTTAAGATTATTCATTCTAAATAATCTTCTATCAAAAAGTAGTTTTTGATGCTTATCGTCTCTAAATTGACTAGCCCGGATCTACGGGCGTTACATTTACCTTGTGTTATGAGACCTTAGCCTGTCACCCTTCGTGTTTCCGCTTAACGGTGTGTGACATATTTGGTATCAGAGCCGAAGGTTATAGCGAATACCGGTTTTCCCTTTCCATTGGGAAATCCTAAACTATAACCAATGAGTTAATAAACATACCATCTAGTATAACTAAATCGGGTAGTGCACTACTGGACCCTAATTATACATAGCCTGATCACCTATGTATAATTAAGGAAGAGCAAGTGCAAGACCGGAATTGATTATAGTAAGTGGTATGAACAACCTAGGATCTGCTTAGACACTAAACAAAAATATAAACCCTTAGGCGTACATAGTTATCAAGTTACATTAGGCTGCTAAAATGCTTCTAAACACTAGGATTACTTATGCACAATTTAGTTAGGTCGAACTTTACATTTCCCTCTCCCGGATCGGCCAAAGAATTGTGATACATTATCGGATGCCCTTTAGTTAACCCATCCAGTACTGAGCCGTAAAAGGACCCCTCTATGGGATCGGAGTCCGGAGAGGAGGTTAGTAGTCAGTAACCTACCCAAGAGACCTAGGCACTATTCAGCCGTGTCATCAACTCCTTAGGTCGACATCTTCATCGTCCTACACCACATACCTGATCGACGGGCCAAGTTATATCACTAGACGCCCTAGGATGCTATAAGGACGTAACTCCAGTTGTCTTGTAGTGTGTTGCTAGCATAACAAGAAGTATCGTATAAATTTAGAAACCCCTCAAGACACATGGAATATAACATAATGCATAAGATGAAAATACCTTGTGAGCTTTGGGAGCTAAATACAAAATATTTTTAAACGATTTACAAGCACATCTCTTATTTCCCCGATCTTTTACCTCAACCCCTAAGGTCGGATCCCTTCCAACATTCTTCTGGTTCAAAGGGTGTAATGTGGAGGGAAATCGACCCATTACGACGTCATTCGTGATCCGGAGGAGATATTGTTGAGTTTTATGTACTATAACACTCCTATGGTGCACATACAACCCTATTTGCTTTGGATCTAAGTTTTCTCTAGTTATACATTCAACAAAAATTATCCAAAGCATGAAGCCTATAACTAGCATACAATTGATACTTGAATCATAAAACTAGTTAAAATATTACCTCTTGTTGTAGCTTCTTGTATTTGGCCTTTAAGAACTTAGTATTGGATTAGGTGTCTAAGCCCATAACTATAATTGGTATGTACTTGACCCGAGAGTAGCATGGTCCATTTGGGTTGCATATCACCAGGACAATTTGATAGAATGGACTTTTGAGAAGAGGTTATTTATGATTTGGTAATATATTATAAGTTCTAATATATTAATATGAAATCATATGATTTAATTAGTATTGATCAAAAATTAATTTGGAATTAATTTTGTGATCAAAAGAGACTAATTAAATATATGGGGATTGATTTGGTAAATCAATCATTATTATGGTGTGGGCTTATGGTTATTTAGGATGGGCTAAACCAATATGGTAGTCCATGGAGGTTTTAACCCATGGATCCTAAGTAAGATGAAAAGTCATTCACATTAGGGTTTACATGGATGTAACCCTAATCCTAGCCACACTATATAAGAAGCCCCTTAGCATCCAAAATGGAACACTAGTGATTCTTGGAGTTGCATGAGCCGATTTTGAGCACAAGGTATTCTCTCTCTCAAAAGTCATCCTTTTGTCCAAAGGTGTGTTGTGATTCCATTTGAGGTGCAACACTTGGGGCACTAAGTTCTTAAAGGCCAAACTCAAGAAGTTCTACAAGCTACAACAAAGAGGTAATTCTATAACTCTCTTTTATGTTGATTATATCATTTCGCATGCTAGTTGTAGGCTTAATGCTTTTGAAACAGTATTGCATGTATAATTACAGAAAACATAGATCCAAAGCATTTAGGGTTGTATGTGCACCATAGGATGTTGTAGTATACTAAAACCCTTCACTTAGCACCTCAAGTGTGATGCCTCAAACAAGTCACAGACACCACCAATAATTGGATGATAATGAGAAAGAGCTTCTAGGCACCAAAATCGACTATAGTGTCTCTAAGATCACTAGTGTATCACATTTTAGCCAAGGGGTTACATATTTATAGTGTAGGAATCCAAGAGTCATGTGTAACCCTAATTCTTACACTTGGGCTTGTAATGGATTAACACCTTATGGAACTTACATAAGCTTAGCCCACCACTAATAATCCACCATGAATTATTAGCCCAACCTATATGTATCATTGATTTACACAATCAGCCCCTGTATATTTAATTAATCTCTTTTGATCACTAAATTAATTCCAAATTAATTCTTGATCAATACTAATTAAATAATATGATTCTTCAATTAATATATTACACTTATAATATATTAATAGATCATAAATAACCTCTTTCTCAAATATCCATCCTATCAGATTGTTCTGGTGAAGGCAACCCGAAATGGACCATGCTAATCTCGGGTCAAGTACATACTAATTATAGTTATGGGCTTAGACACCTAATCCAACAAATATTACCTCTCGAACATTGTTATAGAGAACTACTTCACGATGGAAGGTACCACCATGACATAGTCTTCTTATCCCATTTCGGGGACGTATCTGAACCTCGCTTGAGATCTATACAACCACATTTTGAGCATGTATGGCCACTATGCTCTATTATTCTAAACAACCTTAGAAATACCCTTTATATACCATGCCAGCTAACTGACACCATCCTAATGTTGTTTCCTTGGATTATACATAAAGTGACTTGCTACTCGCAATGTACGGGGAATGTTTGGTCTAGTGCATATTGTCATATACGTTATGCTGCCAACTAATAATATGAAAAAGGCCTTGGCCACTCCTTCTAGGATGTTCTCTCTTTTTTGGAGATTGATTCTTTGAAAGTATTAAGTTACTTCTCAAATGTGTATGCCTGGGCTTGCTCCTATCCATAAGAACTTTTTAGGAATTTTCGGACATACTTCTTTCAAGCGAGTTTTAGAATAGCATCAACTCCGATTCTTTATGTGCCCATTTCCAATATCTGCATAACAATCCTTAGGTCCTTCACTTCAATCAATCTAGACAACTATTTTTCCAGCCTGTTGATCTCTAACATGCAGACCCAAAAACCAACATGTTAGATATCTTACCTTCGACCCAGAAAAAATCCAGAGGATTTACCTATACTTTCCATGCCTAGGCAAGTTGAGTTCAGAATTGACCTAAATCGTGGGGAAACACTTGTAGCTAAAGCGTCATACTGCTAAGAACCCTTCTAAAATACAAGAGTTGGCTGGTCAACTCCAAGATTACCTCAAAAAGGGGGTTCACTCGTCCAAATTCTTCACGATGGGGTGCTTTGGCCCTAATTGGTAAAGATGAAAAATAGATCAATCGAATGTACATTGATTATGTTGACGATCAAAAATTGATAACCTCTTCCCTAAATTGAAGAATTATACGAGCGGCCACAAGATTCCTGATACTTGCCTAAAACTGCCTAATCGGTAAATGCATTGACCCAAAAAGATAGGAAGTTCATTTGAGGGAAAGACAACAATAAGATGCACCCTGAGTTTAAAACGTGAGTCGTGCGATGCTCCGGTCCTAACTCCACCGGAGGGTATAGAAAATTCCATAGTGTACTGTGACGCATCAAACCAAGGACTAGGTTGCGTATTTATGCAAAAGAACAATGTTATTCCACATGTGCCATGTAAATTATAAGTACATGATCAGAACTATATGACACACGACCTAGAGTTAGGAACGTTAGTATTCGCCTTTAAAATCTAGAAACAATACTTATATGAAACCAAATGCACTATCTTTACTGACCATAAAGGCCTTCAACATATCCCAGAGCGAAGATGCTCAAACATGAGGCAAAGGCAATAAGTAGCTTGCAAAGCCAGTATAGCTCATTGGAACATTGCACACTCGAGTGAATCACTTGACTCCTCCTATTGATATGAATGATACTTCAGGCACTGCTAGTGCGTACTCACTATTCGAAACTGTATCTTTGGCTTCATTCCTTCTCATTCCGTTAGCATTGGATTTCCATTTCAGTATTCATGTATGCTTCGTAAGGGCATAATAATCATCTTTGACATTTTTGACAATTTTCTCATTTAAGTATTCCATTTTTCTAAATATGATTTCTCGAGTTTGAGCATGTCATTTCAGAACCTTTTGGTCCTAATATGTTTATATTACATTACCAGAACTTTTATTTCAAAACATCTCTTAATTTACTCTTTTATGTCACCTTTCGTATTATAAATCATGAAAGTTTCATAAATTAGAAAATTTTAAAACTTTGATATTTTCCGACAAATTACTACCATTATGTTCTTAAATATTAATAATTGGCACGCCAAGTGTATGTTATCACTTTTTCTAAGAGTTTTTATAAATCAAGTTTAAATTTTAAACAAGGATCATGGATTTTTGTAACGTCCCGAAAATCATGACATAAATTTTTTTATTTTTAGATTAATAAATCGTTAAAACATATCTTTCCCATAAAACCAGAGTAACTAAGTTTTAACAAAACATTGACAAATCAGAGTAATTCACAGAAGGCAGAAACATGCGGTGTGTGCTCTGCAATCGTTCCGAACCCTTCTATTTGAAAACCGGAGTACCTGAAACATAAACTGAAAATCGTAAGCACAAAGCTTAGTGAGTTTCCCAAAATACCATACAACACACAACCACAGATTATCGTGCAACATACATATAGTTGCCATGGGCTCCCCCCATGGTTTTTATCTGGTATGCCATAGGCTCCCCCCATGGTCTTTACCTGGAATGCCATAAGCTCCCCCAATGGTCTGTTATCCAAATGCCATGGGCTCCCCCGGGGTCTTCCATGAAAGTATCACAGAGACAACCAGCATACCACATAACACGTAACGGGCCGACATTGGTTCCTTCGACCCATGGATATAGTGAGAAGACATACCTCGGGCAGCTGAATCCCACAGATACTCTCTGACTGCAGATCCGCTAAATTCCTCGTGCTATCAAACAAATAACACCCAATTACCAATTGGGGTCCACACCTAATCCAATAATCCATTCATCGGGTAAAAATACCATTTTGCCCCTCACTTAGTTTAGTCCAACACTAAGGCCCCAAACTTCTAACATAAAGGCCCACCAACCAATAATTATCCAAAGCCCATTTATGGACCAATTTTCCAAATTGGGCCCAAAACCTTACTTGGGGCTTACCCTAAAGCCCACTACTTAACCCTAATCCAAAACACACCTTCTCAGATGGCCCAACAAAGCCCCAAGCAACCAGGCTCAAGAAGGTAGCCCAAATACACTAACCCTTACTTGGAGGCTTGTACGCTGCGCTTACCTGCTTGTATGCCCAACGTACTCACTAAATCAGCCCCAACTTGATTTTCCCACTTAATCCATTAAGAAAAAGCTCCACAACCCAGATCTGACCTTCTTGAGTTGGACCAACACATAAAGTTGCCAACTTTTTTTCCATACATGGCTAAATGAAGCTCTTAAGCTAAAAAGGGACTTAATGGTTGACTTAATGCAAACATGACACCATAAAACACATAAAGCTTGCACCTTTATGCCCAAGGATACCAAAATGAACTTAGATCTGAATGGACAAACCCATAAGAAAACTAACTCGTCCATAAACCCAAAAAAAGACCAAAACCACAATAAATAGCCATGAAGAGATGTAATCACACATAAGTCAATCTGCAAACTTGTTACCTTAAAAAGCTTCCCCACAAGGTGATGATTCTGGATCCAAGGTCTTTCCACCAAGCCGAACAACTTCAAGCTTCTCTTCTTTCCTTCCCAAGGGCAAAATGTACACCAAAAACCTTCTAAGAGCTCAATAACACCATCAAGAGGCTACAAGATCGATTTTGGGTTTTTAGAGGGTGAGGGTTGACTTAGAAATGAAGGAAAGAGGCTAACATTATGCTTATATAGGGTACAACCCTAAAAATTAGGGTTTTCTCACAACCCTCGTACGCCCAACGTACGAGGTCTCACACCCCGCTTCCAATCTCGCAGTACGCTAAGCGTATCTCTTATTACACATGGCTTAGAACCTCTTGCATCAGTACGCCCCACATACACTTTTGGTACGCCCTGCGTACTTGGGTTTTCCCCAAACCCTAATTCATTCTGAAGGCCATAATTTTCTCGATAATATATCCCGAACGAACCTCCACCTTCCATAAAAGCCCGAGCTGACAAATTACCGAAATGCCATTTGATTCCAAAACACAAACCGTGTAACGCCCCGATTCTCAGGTATTGATTTTGTTAGAAGATTTCCTTGTTTTCAAGGTCTACTCGACGAGTTGGTTGCCCTGACTCGTCGAGTAGCATCGGGTTGGTCCACGTGTTTAAGTGACCTACTCGCCGAGTCCAAGAAGGGACTCGACGAGTAGGAGCTGGAGGATGAAACCCTAATTTCTGGGGTTTTTCACCATATTTAAAGGATCATTGGCCTCCTCAGCCTCCCCTTACAGCCTCTTGATATTCCATAAACCCTAATTCATGTGAGTGTGTTCCATTTGTGTGTTTTAAGCTTTGGAAGAGGATTTTTGGTGAGAAAAGCTTGGAGAACAAGTGACTAGAAGCAAGGAACGTGTGGGAATCAGAGATCTACCTCAGTTGGTATCCTTTGGAAGGTATTAAACCGTTATCTTAACCTCATTTCATTCTAGATCTCTTTTGGGTGGATTTTAGGGCTTTTCTAGCATATTAGGACGCCTTTCTTGTGTTTGAGCTAAGATTTGAAGTTGCTACTTCAGATCTGAACTCTCTTGGGCCTCTAAGTCCATAAAGCTTCCAGCTTTTGCAAGAATGAGACTCTCCTAAGGTGTAAAACTCCATTGCAAGCTTGGATTTGTCATTTAGAGTCTCTAGAGCCTTGCATGCGCGTAAAGTTTGTAGCTTTACGTGATAAACATGCCTTGGGAAGCTGGATCTGCAATATGGAACCTTATCATGGCTTAAAAAGCATATGTTTGGATGAAGGACTGAAGGGACTCGGCGAGTTGCATGGTCAACTTGACGAGTCCGAAGATTGTTGTGGGCTTGGCGAGTCAGTAGAGTGACTCGGCGAGTCAGCTAGGGTTTTCCCAACCTTTGGACACGAATGAACTTGGCGAGTTGCAAGGGAAACTCGACGAGTTGGCCAAGGAGTTTACGACCGCAAACATTAGGAATTCGACGAGTCATTTAAGTGACTTGGCGAGTTGACGAGTTATGCAAGGAACTCGGCGAGTGGCTGGTTGTACTCGACGAGGTGAGGTCAACACGGACTGTTAACCTTGACCGTTGACTTTGACTTTGACCAAGGGTTGACTATTTGACTTCTGGGGCATTTTGGGAAATTGATATTTATAAACATGGTTGTGTGGCGAATATAGGCGGTGGATTTTGTGGCGGTGATCCAAGAGTTTGAGCTTATCTTTCGAGTCGACAGTTGCGAGGCGAGTTACCTCACTATACTAAGGGGTCTAGGGCACCAAGGCCGACCCATTGGATGTGATATCCTAGCAATTGTTAGTATGTTGAGTATGAGTCAGTGTTGCATATTAGTTGCTATGCCAGTAGGGTAGATCTGTAGGACTACCTGTGGTATTGTGTGTGATCATCTGTATGTGCATTAGTTGTGTTATATGTCGACATATTATGTAGGATGGGTTGAGGTGATACTGCTCCATGCGGTAACAAACAAACCCGGGAGCATTCCAGATACGAGCTGAGGGAGACTCGTACTGTGGGCTTGGTGGCAATCCAGATGTGAGCTGTGGGCCCGAAAAGCAATCCAGACACACACTGTGGGCCCAGGGGTAATCCTCTCTGTAAAGCTGTGGACCCAGTATATGTTGTTATTTGTATATGTGTTATGTGCAGGGTATCGGTATTTTGGGGAACTCACTAAGCCTTGGGCTTACAGTTTCAGTTCATTGTTTCAGGTACATTAGGGGATTGCGACAAGGCGAAGGCGTGATCGTACAACTCCTCATGTTTTGTTTATGTTTCTGGGAGGACTCTGATATAGACTATTTTGAAAACAAATTAGTAATAATTGTTGGTTTTAAATGTTTTGAAAAGTTTTAAATTGGCTCAAATTTTATGGGTGTTACAAGTTGATATCAGAGCCTTGGTTTGAGTGAATTGGAGGAACATTCGTGGGAATCCAGTCTCAAACCAAGGAAGGGTTTTCAAAATAAATTTTAAAAATGGTTTTCAAAATGAGAAAAAGGAGGATGCAGGGTGTACGATCAGCCGGAGCCAGTAAGTAGACCCCAAAATACCATACAGTTATTTGATATTGTGATATGTTAGAACAGCATGCTAGTACTAGGCTAGGGATCTTCAGGAATTGCATGATAGAATTGCCTGAGTACATAATGTCTGCTAGCCTAGGGTTTCTTTTATATGAGATTGACATCTTTACTGTAGTTGTTTAGTGTATGCATAACGGTTATACATAATTAAGATCTTATAGCCTGAGAATGTTTAATTTGGCCTTATGTTATGTTCTTAATTGATTGGGGGCTTAGGATAGGATTGGATATTCGAAAGTCTATAGGGTCCAGCGTTATGTATGGCTAGCATACACTAGGGCTACATGGTTGGTGGAAGTTTCATGGATGGGTGGGTTGCGTGGGACTGGTAGGTCAGTTATGAAATATTTAGCATTCCTCTAAGAGTGAGGATTCAGCGCTCGCTATGTTTATGTATATTGTTAGGGTGTTGTGGTGATACTTGAGACAAATATGGGTAGGTGTGGAAGGTAGTATGGGCTCGTACTACTGAAAGCACATGACCCATACGCGTATCAAGGGAGTCACAACCCCTAGGGTTTAGTCAGAAGTTAGTCCCCTGTTATTATGTGGATTATCTGATATCTTTTGGTATGTTTTCAGAATGGTGATGACGAGACGCTTTGTGACCAGATTCGGTTCAGGATCAGGATCAGGAGACAGAGGCCAGGAGGGGCCAACAGCACCTGAGCCTGTGGTGCAAATGGGGACAGATGAGTTAGACGCCAGGATTCGAGAGATCCTGCATGATGAGGTTGCCACTTTGTTCCAGGTACAGCTACCGGAGATGTTTGGGTCTATTAAGACCACCATGATCGAGTGCTTCGACGAGCGATACGCAGCCCTTGCAGAGACGGCTGTAACTGCGGCAGGGGGAGGAGTAGGAGCCACTCGGGGCTTCCAGTATAGGGACTTCGATAACACGAAGCCCCCACTTTTGATGGGACTCAGGACCCCATCAAGGCTATGAGGTGGGTTTCCGATGTGGTGGGGTGTTTCTTTACTTGTTCGTATCCTACTGACCAGAAGGTCAGGTGTGCTCTGAACCTGCTAAGGTCTGGGGCCAAGGACTGGTGGAGATTGACAACTAGGTCATACACTGATGATCAGAGAACTGCTATTACTTGGGAGCAGTTTAGGGATATGTTCCGCGCTCGTTACATGCCACGGGTTGAGCGGGAACGTTTGGCTCAGGAGTTTTTGAGTTTGAGACAGGACGGGGAGTCGGTGACGGAGATCATCCACATGTTCACAGAGAGGGCGATGTTCTGCCCAGAGTTTGCTTCTGAGCAGGCTCAGATGACCCGTTATCTGAGCATGCTTAAGACTGACATCCGTCAGTTTGTGTCTACCCAACGATGCGATGCTCTTCTGGAGTTGCAGGAGGCCGCTAGGCGGCGTGAGTTGGAGATTGAGCTGCAGTTGAGGGAGCAGCGGCAGGCCCCAACACAGTCGCAACCGTCGCCTAAGCGGTCTAAGACCGCTGATTCTAGGACCGGGGTCAGCAGAGCCACACTTGAGGAAAGTGCAACAAGGGTCATTCTGGGGTTTGTCGAGCTGGTAGTGGGTGCCACAGGTGTGGCAAGGAGGGGCATTATGCAAAGGATTGTCGCTAAGCCGCCCTGGTTCTGAGTATGAGGTTGTGTTATCACTGTGTTCAGGTTGGCAACTTGAAGGCCAACTGCCCGTTGCTTGCCGCTAAGCCGACGCAGGTCCCGCACTGGCTACATTGAGGATTTCTGATGGGAGGCCAGTTAAGGCAGAGCCTCTGAAGGCTCAGGGGCGTGCCTTCCAGCTTACAGCAGAGGAGGCCAGAGCAACTCCGGATGTGGTTGCTGGTATGTTTCTATCCCTTATCTCATTTATTATTTCTGTTTTATGCTTATCTGTTGTACCTATGATTAGGTACGCTTTTAGTGAACTCCTTGTCTGCATTGGTTTTATTTGACTCGGGGGCGAGTCGGTCTTTCGTATCTCATACATTTAGCAGGGAGTTCAGTGTGCTAGTAGGCGAGCTAAAGTGTCCGTTACGAGTCTCTATCGCCAACGAACACAAAGTTTTTGCTTCCTCGGTCTATCGAGGATGCGAGTTGGAGATCTTCGAAGTGTCCTTTCTGATAGATTTGATACCGATTCCCATGGGGGAGGTGTGTGTGATTGTGGGGATGGATTGGCTTAGTCGATTTGGTGCCATGATAGATTGCGAGGGCCAACGGGTGGTAGTTCGAACCTCAAGTGGGGGAGAACTGATTATATATGGCGAGGGCACCAGAGTGGGATCAGGGTTTTTTTTTTCAGCTGCCAGGGCTCGGCAGTATATTGAGCACGGGTGTGCGGGTTATCTAGAATATGTGGTGGATATGCGGGTCGGAGATCAGACTTCAGTTTCAGAGGTTCCAGTGGTTAAGGAGTTTGCTGACGTGTTCCTGCAGGAGTTACCAGGAGTACCTCCAGAGAGGCAGGTCGAGTTCCGGATCGACCTGGTGCCGGGTGCGGCTCTTATCGCCAAGGCGCTATACCAGTTGGCGCCACCTGAGATACAAGAGTTGTCATCACAACTGTAGGAACTGATGGGCAAGCAGTTCATTCGACCTAGCAGTTCTCCATGGGGAGCACCGATCCTCTTCGTCAGGAAGAAAGACGGCTCGCACCGGATGTGCATTGACTATAGGGAGTTAATACAAGTTGACGGTGAAGAACCGTTATCCACTCCCGAGGATAGATGATCTCTTTAACCAGTTACAGGGTGCAGCTTGGTTCTCCAAGATTGATTTGATGTCGGGATATCATCAGGTCCGGGTCAGAGAGGAGGACATGGAGAAGACCGCGTTTCGGACTCGTTATGGACATTACGAGTTTGTGGTGATGCCGTTTGGGCTCACCAACGCGCCAGTAGTATTCATGGACCTGATGAATCGGGTATGCTGATCGATGCTTGATCGCTCGGTCATAGTGTTTATTGATGATATCTTGGTGTATTCCAAGACCCGAGAGCAGCACGAGGAGCACCTCAGGGAGTTGTGGGAGTTCTGAGACGAGAACGGCTGTATGCCAAGTTCTCGAAGTGTGAGTTTTGGTTGCAAGAGGTCCAGTTTCTCAGACATCTCATTAACCAGGAGGGGATTTTGGTCGACGCGGCCAAAATCGAGGTAGTCATGCAGTGGGAGGTGCCGAGGTCTCCCTCAGATATCAGGAGTTTTATGGGATTAGCAGGGTACTACCGGAGATTTATTCGAGATTTCTCCAAGATTGCAGTACCCCTCACTCGTCTGACAAGGAAGGGGTGGATTTTCGGTGGGGCCCTGAGCAGCAGAGGGCGTTTGAGACCCTACGCCAGCGTTTGTGCGAGGCTCCAGTTTTGACTCTCCCGGAGGGATTTGAGGATTTTGTGGTGTTCTGTGATGCATCCATCATAGGTCTGGGGGCGGTCCTCATGCAGAGAGGACGAGTGATAGCCTACGCATCGCGGCAGCTGAAGCCGCATGAGACGAGATACCCTACACATGACTTAGAGCTGGGAGCGGTGGTGTTCGCTCTCAAGATATGGAGACATTACCTGTATGGGGTTCGTTGTACCATATATACGGATCACAAGAGTTTGAGACACATCATGGATCAGCCAAAACTAAACATGAGGCAGTGCAGGTGGCTGGATTTAATCAAGGGTTACGATTGCGAGATCCTTTACCACCCCGGTAAAGCGAATGTAGTGGCAGACGCTTTGAGCCGCAAGTCAGCTGGGTCTTCCACCCCAGCAACATGTATGAGGATAGCGGTGGATTCTCCACTTGTGAGCTTGATCAGGGATGCTCAGGTTGAGGGCATGCGACCGGAGAACTGGAAGTTAGAGAGGATCAAGGGCGAGAACACCCGGTTTGTGCCGGATATCCGGGGATTATTGACCCGATGCTATAACATCCGGATTTCCAGGTATTATGTTTGATCATTTATTTATGAGTAAAAAAGAGGGACTCGACGAGTTGAGGCGTAGACTCGTCGAGTAGGACGCGATTGCTGACTGGATTAATGAACGGACTCGACGAGTCCGCGCTGTAAATTGAAACCCTAATTCTCGGGGTTTGTGCCCTATTTAAAGGCCTTTATGGCCTCCATTTGCGGCCACTTCACCACTGAGAAACCCTAGAGAGCAGAGAGATCGTTTGTGGTGCTAGAGGAAGGCTAATTCACCATTTCTTGTGTTTTTTAGCAAGAAGGAAGGAGGTAGAACAAGCTTAGTGGGTTAAGGAGCTTGGATCCACTTCTATTTGATCAGAGGAAGCTGTTGGAGGTAACAATTTGTGCCATTCTCGTGTTTATTATGATTCTAGTGAAATTAGGGTTTTCGTTATGCCTCTTTTAGTTGAATCTTGAGTATGTGAGGTCCCAAGGCGAGTTGGTTCATAGATCTGGACCTTAAGAGGTCCAGAGAGTCCTTACCACTCTGCTTTATGCCATACCTTTTGAGTTATGAGCCTAGGAGGCCATTTTAGAGGTTATTTCACCAAAAGAAGCTTTGGGTGTGTTGCATGTGTACCAAGATTCGACCTTTACGTGATTATCAGGCTTGGGAAGGTCAGATCTATAGATTAGAGAAGCAGATCTGACCTTAGAAGGTCATTTGAGTATGAACATGGAAGCAACTCGCCGAGTCCATAAGTGGACTCGACGAGTCCAGTCGGGGTTGCCCCGCGATTCGTGACAGGAGGAACCCGTCGAGTGGAAGGATGACTCGACGAGCCAAGAGAGGCTAGAACGATTCAGAGGACCCGTATGGACTCGCCGAGTCGCCCATGTGCACTCGACGAGTCGGGTCAAAGTTTGACCGTTGACTTTCGTTGACTTTTAGGGTTTTGGTCAACATTTGGACTTTTGGGTCAAGGAGGGGTAAAATGGTCTTTTACCCTTCTGAGGGATTGTAGAAGGGGATTTAATCTAGCCTTTGAGAGCCATTATTTATTTGAGGATATTGTGTATGTGATTAGGCGGGGGCTAGATCAGTATATTCGTGTGCGAGATCATCCGAGACACCCGAGGTGAGTCTTCTCACTATACATTACCTAGAGTGGTATTTATGTGTAGACCGGAGGGTCTTGTATGCTATGTGTATATATGAGATTATGTGCATTGTGATATATGTATGCTATGTGTTGTATAGACCGGACCGGAGGGTCCAACGATATAGACCGGACCGAAGGGTCCAACGATACAGACCAGACCGAAGGGTCCAACGATATAGACCGGACCGAAGGGTCTCAACACTCACAAAGATTATGTTGAGATTCTGGGAATTGTTTTGTGATGATGACATTGGATACATTATGTTTTGATACTGTTTTATGATTAAAAGTATGATTTAAAAATGGGAAAAAAAAATTGTTTTGAAAATTTACGTTGTTACAAGTTGGTATCAAAGCCTTGGTTTGAGGGATTCGGACGCACCTTCGGGCGTATCTGAAATCAAACTGAGGATTTGAGGAATTTTTCGCAATAAAACAATTTTTCTAAAAAGAGTAAAAGGTTTTGAGACGAACAGAACAGAGCAGTGTGTACGGTCAGCCAGCGCCCGAACGGTGATTTCCCAAAATACCCTTACATTATGTGTTATGAGATATGATATGATATGTTATGCAAGCTAGAATAGGCTAGGTATTCATATTAGGACTAGAGTGGCCTGATCTGTGATGCCTTAGCCTAGGAGATTACTGCTGCTATGAGATGCTTGAGAGTGAGTAGGTAGCAGCGAGGAGCTGATGAGGGGTCTACTGAAGGGTAGCCTATGTTAGCGAGATGTAGAGTACTTGAGATCTGGGATCCAAGGAGGAGGACTTGGGGTGAATACTGATGCGGTGTGGACGGTAGTATAGGGCCCGTACTACTGAAAACACCGGATCAGTGCGCAGTCCAAGTAAGAATCTTTTGGGTACTAGGGAACAAGTAGGGTTGAGTTATCGAGTGCGAGTATACTCGAGCGGGTCTCTGATATTTTATGTTGTATTTCAGAGAGACATCATGGTGGAGACACGCCAGACACCTGAGAGCAGCAGTTTCAGTGATGAAGAGATCCGCCGATTGATTCATGAGGAGGTGGCTGCGGCCATCCGAGCTGAGATACCAGAGATGTTCGGGTCTATCAAGACCACGTTGATCGAGACTTTTGATGAGCGGTACGCCTCTCTTACTGATGCTGCTGTTGCTGCGGCCACCGCAACCGTCGCTGCTGCCAGGCCACAGGGAGGTGACTCGTTGTTGTACCGAGAGTTCAGCAACACGAAGCCACCAGAGTTTGATGGGACGCAGGATCCGATCGCTGCGATGAGATGGATTGCTGATATTGAGGGATGTTTCTATACCTGCTCGTGTCCGGAGCATTTGAGAGTACGGTTCGCGCTGAACCAGCTTCGCTTGGGGACGAAGGACTGGTGGAAGTTTGTATCGGCAGATTTCACCCCCGCTGAGCTTACTGCGGTGACCTGGGAGAGGTTCACCACTATGTTTCATGATGAGTACGTTCCCCCGGTGGAGAGGGAAAGACTGGCTCAGGAGTTTTTGACCCTCAAGCAGGGTACTGATTCTGTTACTGTGATTACCCGGAAGTTTCATGAGAGGGCGATGTTTTGCCCTGAGCAGGTGTCTACCGAGCAGACACGCATGAGCCGATATCTGAACGTTCTGAGGAGAGATATTCGCGAGTTCGTGGCGAACTCGACATACCAGACATTTGCCGAACTTCAGGAAAATGCTCGGAAGAGGGAGATCGAGCTAGAGACTCAGGCCAGGGAGGAGGCGGAGTCTCAGGGGAGGGATCGGCGGCCGGCACAGTCTCAGCCGGCAGCCAAGCGGGCAAAGTCCGCTGATTCGAGATCTGGGGGTCCGAAGGGCCGCACTTGTGGGAAGTGCGGCAAGAGCCACGAGGGAGTGTGCAGAGCTGGGGTGTGTTACAAGTGCGGAAAGGAGGGGCATTATGCGAGGGATTTCCCCAAGGGGTTCACGATTTGCTTTCATTGCAACCAGACCGGCCATCGGAAGGCCGAGTGCCCACAGCTACTGCAGGGATCAGCGCAGGGATCTGCACCTACTGCTCGAGCTACCGAGATCCGGCCAGTGAAGGCCGAGGCACCGAAGGCTCGCGGGAGAGCCTTCCAGTTGACAGCGGAGGAGGTCCGCGCAGCGCCCGATGTCGTGGCTGTTATGTACTCATTCATTTATTTATGCTGAGTGTGAGATATTGTGCTTATATTATGATATGCGTAGGTACTTTTCTTGTGAGTTCTGTACCTGCTTTGGTGTTATTTGACTCAGGTGCGTGTCGGTCATTTGTGTCGTTAGCGTTTAGTCAGGACCTCAGTATCCATCGGGAGGCGTTGAGTCGACCTCTACGAGTTTCCATAGCTGACGAGAGAGCGGTGTATGCCACTGATGTGATTCGAGGATGTGTACTCGAGATCTTCGGCGTTGAGTTTCCGATTGATTTGGTCCCGATTGCGATGGGAGATGTGTGTGTCATAGTGGGCATGGATTGGTTGAGCCGTTATGGGGCTGTTATAGACTGCGGGCGACAGTTGGTGACGATCCGAGACCCTAGTGGGGGAGTTCTTACGGTGTACGGAGAGGGTACCCGTTCAGGGTCAGCATTCTGTTCGGCTGCTAGAGCGAGACAGAGTCTACAGCAGGGCTGTAGTGGGGTTGTGGCCTACGTGATGGACACACGAGTAGCAACGGAGAGGCCTAGCTCTGTTGATGATGTGCCGATAGTGCGAGAGTTCCCGAACGTTTTCCCCGAGGAGTTGCCGGGTGTGCCTACCGAGAGGCAGGTGGAGTTTCGCATCGATTTGGTTCCGGGAGCGGCGCCCTATCGCCTTGCGCCACCAGAGATGCAGGAGTTATCCTCACAGCTTCAGGAGCTATTGGGGAAAGGATTTATCAGACCGAGTAGCTCACCTTGGGGAGCGCCGATCCTTTTTGTCAAGAAAAAGGATGGTTCACACCGGATGTGTATTGATTATCGGGAGTTGAACAAGCTAACGGTCAAGAACCGTTACCCCTTACCGAGGATCGATGATTTGTTCGATCAGTTGCAGGGAGCGTCTTGGTTTTCCAAGATTGATCTGCGGTCGGGATATCATCAGATGAGAGTGCGTGATGAGGATATCCAGAAGACGGCATTCAGGACTCGTTATGGGCATTACGAGTTCGTGGTGATGCCTTTCGGGCTCACCAATGCACCGGCGACGTTCATGGATCTCATGAACAGGGTGTGCAGACCGATGTTGGATCGTTCGGTGATCGTGTTCATTGATAATATATTGGTGTATTCGAGATCCAGAGAGCAGCATGAGGAACATTTGAGGGAGGTCCTCGGAGTTCTGAGATCGGAGAGGCTTTACGCCAAATTCTCCAAGTGTGATTTCTGGTTACGAGCAGTCCAGTTCCTGGGGCATATCGTTAACCAGAATGGGATATTGGTCGATCCGGCCAAGATTGAGGCGGTGATGAGCTGGGAGGTGCCGAGATCCCCCACCGAGATCAGGAGTTTTCTAGGGTTGGCCGGCTATTATAGGAGATTTATTAAAGATTTCTCCAAGATTGTTGTTCCTCTCACCAGGTTGACCCGGAAGGGCGTGGCTTTCAATTGGGGCCCGGAGCAGCAGGCCTCATTCGAGACACTTCGCCATAGATTATGCGAAGCCCCAGTGTTAGCCCTTCCGGAGGGGATGGAGGATTTTATGGTGTATTGTGACGCATCGATATCGGGGTTGGGTGCAGTACTTATGCAGAGGGGTCATGTGATAGCATATGCATCGAGGCAGCTGAAGCCTCATGAGAC
Source organism: Lactuca virosa (assembly GCF_052849685.1). Classification (NCBI taxonomy): domain Eukaryota; kingdom Viridiplantae; phylum Streptophyta; class Magnoliopsida; order Asterales; family Asteraceae; genus Lactuca; species Lactuca virosa. The sequence goes on from NC_136434.1 coordinate 159,940,019, forward strand.
GAGGTATCCCACCCACGATCTGGAGTTAGGGGCAGTGGTGTTCGCCCTCAAGATCTGGTGTCACTATCTGTATGGGGTTCGGTGTACCATATACACAGACCACAAGAGCTTGAAGTATTTGATGGATCAGCCCAACCTGAATATGCGCCAGAGGAGATGGTTGGATGTGGTAAAGGATTACGATTGTGAGATCCTGTACCACCCGGGCAAAGCTAATGTTGTAGCTGATGCCCTGAGCCGTAGAGCGGAGAGTGCCCCGATTCGAGACATTTGTATGTGGTTGACGGTGATGACTCCGGTGTTGGACACCATTCGAGAGGCCCAGGCAGAGGCTGTGAGACCGGAGAACCGCAAGAGAGAGCGGGTGATTGGGCAGGTATCTGAGTTCGTTACCGATAGCCGAGGGCTTATGACCTTTCAGGGTCGGGTTTGGGCGCCATATGCAGGCGGGACGCGTACCACCTTGATGGAGGAGGCGCACAGATCGAGGTTCTCGATTCATCCCGGGGCCACTAAGATGCATTTGGATCTGAAGAAAGATTATTGGTGGCCCTGTATGAAGAAGGATGTTGCATGGTTTGTTGAGAGGTGCTTGACCTGTCGCAGGGTTAAGGCCGAGCACCAGCGTCCGCACGGCAAGTTGCAGCCACTTGAGGTTCCCCAGTGGAAGTGGGAATAGATCTCCATGGATTTTATCACCAAGTTGCCAAGGACCGCAAGGGGTGTCGATGTAATTTGGGTGATTGTCGACCGGTTGACGAAGAGCGCTAACTTCCTTGCTATTAGTGAGAGCTCTTCTGCAGAGAGGTTGGCAAAGCTATATGTGAGGGAGGTGGTATCGCGGCATGGAGTACCGATCTCGATTGTGTCAGATCGAGACGTACGTTTCACTTCCAGATTCTGGAAGAAATTCCATGAGGAGTTGGGTACGAGGCTGCATTTCAGCACCGCATACCACCCACAGACGGACGGACAGAGTGAGCGGACGATTCAGACGCTCGAGGACATGCTTCGAGCATGTGTGTTGGACTTCGGAGGAAGCTGGGACACATACCTACGATTGGCTGAGTTTTCCTATAACAACAGCCACCATTCGAGTATTGGTATGCCTCCCTTCGAGTTGTTGTATGGGAGGAGGTGTCGGACTCCCATTTGCTAGGGAGAGGTAGGACAGCGCGTGATGGGCAGCACTGAGATAGTGCTTCAGACGACCGAGCAGATACAGCAGGTTAGACAGAGGTTGTTGACAGCTCAGAGCCGCCAGAAGAGTTATGCGGATAGGCGACGATCCGAGCTGGAGTTCCAGGTGGGAGACTTCGTACTCCTGAAGGTGTCTCCTTGGAAATGAGTGATTCGATTCAGGAAGAGGGGCAAGTTGGGGCCCCAGTACATTGGGCCGTTCAGGGTGACCGCAAGGGGGGCAGGGTAGCATACCGGTTGGAGCTACCTGCGGAGTTGAGCCAGATTCATGATACCTTCCACGTGTCTCAGTTGAGGAAGTGTATAGCCGACGAGTCGGCAGTGGTGTCGCTGGAGGATATTCAGGTGGATGCGAGCCTGAATTATGCTGAGAGGCCAATCGCGATCCGGGATCGAAAGATCAAGGTTCTGAGGAACAAGGAGGTGTCCCTGGTTCAGGTCCAGTGGCAACATCGGAGAGGGTCCGAGCTGACTTGGGAGCCGGAATTGGAAATGCGGGAGCAGCATCCAGAGTTATTTGTGGAGCAAGACTTCGAGGGCGAAGTCTGATTCTAGTGGGGGAGAATCGTAACATCCGGATTTCCAGGTATTATGTTTGATCATTTATTTATGAGTAAAAAAGAGGGACTCGATGAGTTGAGGCGTAGACTCGTCGAGTAGGACGCGATTGCTGTCTGGATTAATGAACGGAATCGACGAGTCGGAAGGGGTGGACTCGACGAGTCCGCGCTGTAAATTGAAACCCTAATTCTCGGGGTTTGTGCCCTATTTAAAGGCCTTTATGGCCTCCATTTGCGGCCACTTCACCCCTGAGAAACCCTAGAGAGCAGATAGATCGTTTGTGGTGCTAGAGGAAGGCTAATTCACCATTTCTTGTGTGTTTTAGCAAGAAGGAAGGAGGTAGAACAAGCTTGGCGGGTTAAGGAGCTTGGATCCACCTCTATTTGATCAGAGGAAGCTGTTGAAGGTAACAATTTGTGCCATTCTCGTGTTTATTATGATTCTAGTGAAATTAGGGTTTTCTTTATGCCTCTTTTAGTTGAATCTTGAGTATGTGAGGTCCCAAGGCGAGTTGGTTCATAGATCTGGACCTTAAGAGGTCCAGAGAGTCCTTACCACTCTGCTTTATGCCATACCTTTTGAGTTATGAGCCTAGGAGGCCATTTTAGAGGTTATTTCACCAAAAGAAGCTTTGGGTGTGTTGCATGTGTACCAAGATTCGACCTTTACGTGATTATCAGGCTTGGGAAGGTCAGATCTATAGATTAGAGAAGCAGATCTGACCTTAGAAGGTCATTTGAGTATGAACATGGAAGCAACTCGCCGAGTCCATAAGTGGACTCGACGAGTCGAGTCGGGGTTGCCCCGCGATTCGTGACAGGAGGAACCCGTCGAGTGGAAGGATGACTCGACGAGCCAAGAGAGGCTAGAACGATTCAGAGGACCCGTATGGACTCGCAGAGTCGCCCATGTGCACTCGACGAGTCGGGTCAAAGTTTGACCGTTGACTTTCGTTGACTTTTAGGGTTTTGGTCAACATTTGGACTTTTGGGTCAAGGAGGGGTAAAATGGTCTTTTACCCTTTTGAGGGATTGTAGAAGGGGATTTAATCTAGCCTTTGAGAGCCATTATTTATTTGAGGATATTGTGTATGTGATTAGGCGGGGGCTAGATCAGTATATTCGTGTGCGAGATCATCCGAGACACCCGAGGTGAGTCTTCTCACTATACATTACCTAGAGTGGTATTTATGTGTAGACCGGAGGGTCTTGTATGCTATGTGTATATATGAGATTATGTGCATTGTGATATATGTATGCTATGTGTTGTATAGACCGGACCGGAGGGTCCAACGATATAGACCGGACCGAAGGGTCCAACGATATAGACCGGACCGAAGGGTCCAACGATACAGACCGGACCGAAGGGTCCAACGAGCTATGACCAGACCGGGAGGGTCCAACGAGCTACGGGACTGGAGGGTCCCGCTGAGACACATCGACGGGAGGGTTGTACTGTAGCCTCGAGTGGCGTATGTGTTGTATGAGGTATTTTGGGGAACTCACTAAGCATTTATGCTTACCGTGTTGTATGTTATGTGTTTCAGGTACCAGTGAGGATCGCGGGAAGGCGCCGGCATGATCAGTACACACTCACAGAGATTATGTTGAGATTCTGGGAATTGTTTTGTGATGATGACGTTGGATACATTATGTTTTGATATTGTTTTATGATTAAAAGTATGATTTAAAAATGAAAAAAAAAATGTTTTGAAAATTTACGTTGTTACAGATGCGGTGGGGTATAGGTTCCGATGTCTGGTGGGGTCAGACAGACAATCATGGAGGAGGCTCATAAGTCTCACTTCTCCATTCACCCAGGGGCCACCAAGATGTATCGAGACCTGAGTTTGAGTTACTGGTTGCCATGTATGAAGCGAGAAATCGCTTGGTATGTTGAGAGGTGCTTGACCTGTATGAGGGTCAAGGCCGAGCATCAGAGGCCATATGGTATGCTGCAGCCCCTAGAGATTCCCATGTGGAAATAGGAACAAATCACGATGGATTTCATTACCAAACTGTCGAGGACGGCGAAGGGGTGTGATGCTATATGGGTCATCGTGGATCGATTGACCAAGAGTGCCCATTTCTTGGCTATACGGGAGAGTTCATCGGCCAAAAAGTTGGCCGACGTGTATGTTTGCGAGATCGTCGTTCGCCATGGGGTTCCGGTCTCCATTGTTTCCGACCGGGATGTTAGATTTACCTCCCGTTTCTGGCAGAATTTCCACGAGGAACTGGGCACGCAACTGCATTTTGGTACAACTTATCATCCGCAGATCGACGGTCAGAGTGAGCGGACGATCCAGACCCTCAAGGATATGTTGAGGGTGTGCGTCATTGACTTCGGTGGGAGCTGGGATTCCCACCTGCCCCTTGCAGAGTTCGCCTACAACAACAACTATCATTCTAGCATTGGCGCCCCGCCTTTCGAGCTGTTGTATGGGCAGAGATGTCTCACCTCGATCTATTGGGGTGAGGTCGGATACAGGGTGATAGGGCAGATGGAGGTAGTCTTGTAGACTACCGAGGAGATCCAGCAGATTAGGCAGTGACTGCAGACCGCTCAGAGTCGGTAAAAGAGTTACGCCGACAGACGCCGATCTGAGTTAGAGTTCCAGGTTGGTGACATGGTACTTCTGAAGGTCTCACCCTGGAAGGGTGTGATCCGCTTCAGGAAGAGGGGGAAATTAGGTCCCCGATTCATTGTGCCGTTCAGGATCGTTGCCAGGGTTGGCAAGGTGGCATACAGGTTAGAGCTACCGGATGAGCTCAGTCGGATCCACAACACCTTTCACGTTTCGCAATTGCGGAAGTGAATTCTGGATGAGGAGGCGGTAATATCATTGGATGACATTCAGGTCGATGAGCATCTGAATTATGTGGAGAGGCCCATTGCCATTTTGGAAAGGAAGGTGAAGGCTCTGTGGAACAAAGAGATACCTTTGGTAAAGGTACAGTGGGAGCACCAAAGAGGGTCCGAGTGGACGTGGGAGCCGGAGGCAGAGATGCGGGAGCATTATCTGGAGTTGTTCACCGCGGCAGACTTCGAGGACGAAGTCTAATTCAAGTGGGGTAGAATTGTAACGCCCCGATTCTCTGGTATTGATCTATGGTTATAAATTTTTCTTGATTTCAAGGTCTACTCGACGAGTTGGTTGCCCTGACTCGTCGAGTAGCAGCGGGTTGGTCCATGTGTTTAAGTGACCTACTCGCCAAGTCCAAGAAGGGACTCGACGAGTAGGAGCTGGAGGATGAAACCCTAATTTCTGGGGTTTTGCACCCTATTTAAGGGATCATTAGCCTCCTTTTGGCCGCATTGCAGTCCCTTGAGAACTCAGCAAACCTAATTCGTGTGAGTGTGCTCCATTTGTGTGTTTCAAGCTTTGGAAGAGGATTCTTGGTGAGAAGAGCTTGGAGAGCAAGTGTCTAGAAGCAAGGAACGTGTGAGATCTGAAATCTACCTCAGTTGGCATCCTTTGGAAGGTATCAAGTCATTATCTTGACCTCAATTCATTCTAGATCTCTTTTGGGTGAATTTTAGGGCTTTTCTAGCATATTAGGAAGCTTTTCTTGTGTATGAGCTAAGATCTGAAGTTGCAACTTCAGATCTGAGCTCTCTTGGGTCTCTAAGTCCATAAAGTTTCAGCTTTGGCAAGTATAAACCTCTCCTCAAGTGAAAAACTCCATTTCAAGCTTGGTTTTGTCATTTTAAGACTTTGGAGCCTTGCATGCAGGTAAAGTTTGCAACTTTACGTGATAAACATGCCTTGGGAAGCTGGATCTGCAATATGGAACCTTATCATGGCCTAAAAAGCATCTGTTTCGATGAAGGACTGAAGGGACTCGACGAGTTGCATGGTCAACTTGGTGAGTCCGATGAAGATTGTCGTAGGCTCGGCGAGTCAATAGAGTGACTCGGCGAGTCAGCTAGGGTTTTCCCAACCTTTGGACACGAATGAACTTGGCGAGTTGCAAGGCTAACTCGACGAGTTGGCCAAGGAGTTTACGACCACAAACATTAGGAACTCGACGAGTCTCTCAAGTGACTCGGCGAGTTGACGAGTTATGCAAGGAACTCGGCGAGTGGCTGGTTGTACTCGACGAGTTGAGGTCAACACGGACTGTTGACCTTGACCGTTGACTTTAACTTTGACCAAGGGTTGAATATTTGACTTCTGGGGTATTTTTGGGAAATTGGAATTTATAAACATGGTTGTGTGGCGAATATAGGTGGTGGAGTTTGTGGCGGTGATCCGAGAGTTTGAGCTTATCTTTCGAGTCGACAGTTGCGAGGTGAGTTACCTCACTATACTAAGGGGTCTATGGCACCAAGGCCGACCCATTAGATGTGATATCCTAGAAATTGTTAGTATGTTGAGTATGAGTCAGTGTTGCATATTAGTTGCTATGCCAGTAGGGTAGATCTGTAGGACTACCTGTGGTATTGTGTGTGATCATCTGTATGTGCATTAGTTGTGTTATATGTCGACATATTATGTGGGATGGGTTGAGGTGATGCTGCTCCGAGCGGTAACCAACAAACCCGGGAGCATTCCAGATACGAGCTGAGGGAGACTCGTACTGTGGGCTCGGTGGCAATCTAGATGTGAGCTGTGGGCCCGGAAGGCAATCCAGACTCATACTGTGGGCCCAGGGGTAATCTAGTATGTAAAGTTGTGGACCCAGTATATGCTGTTATTTGTATATGTGTTATGTGCAGGGTATCGGTATTTTGGGGGAACTCACTAAGCCTCGGGCTTACAATTTCAGTTTATTGTTTCAGGTACATCAGGGGATCGCGGCAAGGCGAAGGCGTGATCGTACAACTCCTCATGTTTTGTTTATGTTTCTGGGAGGACTCTGATATAGACTATTTTGAAAATAAATTTGTAATAGCTGTTGGTTTTAAATGTTTTGAAAAGATTTAAATTGGCTCGAATTTTATGGGTGTTACATCTAAATTGGGCCTAAACCCTTACTTGGGCCTTACCCTAAAGCCCACTAGTTAACCCTAATAAAAAACACACCTTCTCAGATGTCCTAACAAATCCCCATGCAACCAGGCCCAAAAAGGTAGCCCAAACCCAAGCCCAAATACACAAACCCACTCAGACCGAGTACGCGGGGCGTACAAGCATGTACGCGCAGTGTACTCGCTTGGAGGCTTGTACGCTGTGCGTACGTGCTTGTACGCCAAACATACTTACTCAATCATCCCCAACTTGATTTCCCCACTTAATCCATTAAGACAAAGCTCCACAACACATATCTGACCTTCTTGAGTTGGACCAACACATAAAGTTGCCAACTTTTTGTCCATACATGGCTAAATGAAGCTCTTAAGCTAAAAAGGGACTTAATGGTTGACTTAATGCATACATGACACCATAAAACACATAAAGCTAACACCTTTATGCCCAAGGATAGCAAAATGAACTTAGATGTGAATGGACAAACCCATAAGCAAACTAACTCATCCATAAACCCGAAAAGAAGATCAAAACCACAATAAACTAGCCATGAAGAGATCTAATCACACATAAGTCAAGATGCAAACTTGTTACCTCAAAAAGCTTCCCCACAAGTTGATGATTCTGGATCCAACGTCTTTCCACTAAGCCAAACAACTTCAAGCTTTTCTTATTTCCTTCCCAAAGGCAAAATGTGCACCAAAAACCTTCTAAGAGCTCAATAACACCATCAAGAGGCTACAAGATCGATTTAGGGGTTTTAGAGGGTGGGGGATGACTTATAAATGAAGGAAAGAGGCTAACGTTATGCTTATATAGGGTACAACCCTAAAAATTAGGGCGTTCTCACAATCCTCGTACGCCCAACGTACGAGGTCTCGCACCCCGCTTCCAATCTTGCAGTACGCTAAGCGTACCTGTCATTATGCATGGCATAGAACCTCTCACATCAGTACGCCCCGTGTACACCTTTGGTACGCCCCACGTACTAGGGTTTTCCCCAAACCCTAATTCATTCTGAAGGCCATAACTTTCTAGATATAACTCCGATTTCGACCATCCTTATTTCCATGAAAAGGTATCGAGACGCTCTAAACTATTATCAATTCATACTCACCATAAGATATCCCAAACGAACCTCCACTTTCCATAAAAGCCCAAGCTGACAAATTACCAAAATGCCCTTTGATTCCAAAACACAAACCGAATACCCGAAACATCCGAATTACATTACCCAACTCCAGCTGGGTCCAAACCTCAATTCCTCAAGGATTTGAAGCATGCTAATACCCAATCCCTGATCACCATCCCCAACATGGGAGCAATTCAAAACAAGGCGTTACAATTTTCGACATTGTACACTTAGTTTCTTGTCCCAAGCTTATTATTTGTTTCCCTCAATGCAACTTTCTATATGATAAGAAAAACATAGTATCAAAGCTTGGGTCATTTTCAAAATACTCACTATCCGCTTTTAACAACAACTTAATTAGTTTCCTTACGAAATTTCTAGCATCACTCTTGTCAAACATGGAGTGTTTATTTCCATTTATGTTCTTGCATCCTTATCAACCTTTTATGATTCATTCTCACTACGTATTGAAGTATTATTACTCTAGCCATTTTGATTAACTTCGTCATTAGCATGTACCTCAGAATTAGAATCTTCCTCCATATAGAGCGTACCATGTCTATGATCTCTAGAAACCACTAAGTTTCTTTATGTTGGTTTACATGGCTAACAACCATAAATAGCTTGGTGGCCCTGACCGTCGAGTTGGTCTACCTATATTGACATTCCCTTCAGGACTGGAAAGAACTTGACTTTCCACAAGTTCTAAATTTGTACCAAAGGTTGCTTTGGGGGACCGCATCCCCAATGACAACAATACCTCAACTCATATTGTGTGCTACTTAAACTATCCCATTGTAGTTCTTGGGATTCTTTATGGAACTTATAAAATGACTAGAAGGAAGTGACACCCCATGTCCTATTAATTAGAATTCTATTGAGCCATTACTACAGTAAATACGAGCATCATCATGAGAATCATTTGCAACATTCACCTCTTTCGTACTTTTACATCAGAAGCTCTGGTCATCGTTAGAGTTCCAACATGAGATGTCTTTCCTATTGTTCAGTTAACATCTCATCCACAAGTGTTTCCCTTGGAAATCTATCTATACAAGTCCTTATCAAGGATCCATTTGTGAATGCTTTAAAATTTTAGCTATCCAACCTTAATGGAGCTGCTAACTATTGCCCCGGTACTGGGAAAACTATCAAGTAAATGATAATAATAGCAATAACAAGACTACGTCTGTTAACCCAATGGCAACAAAGGCCAGTCTTGAGGTAACCGAGTTGTGTTTATTCTCATGAATCATCACGCATATACCATTTCATATTCATATTCCATAGCCAACGAATCACGTAGACCTATGGAGAATTGGCTTTCTTCTTCTTGACACTTCTTTCATGACAGCTAACCATAGGAGCATTTGAAACTTTGAGTTCTATGATTAGCCATGTTAGTCCCAAAATTTTCTCAACATGCTATGTAACTCCACGATGGATCTTTTCAAGTTGTCCATGCTAAGTCAAAATCATCTGACCATAGCAAATTTCAACATGTGAAATTCCAAGTTTCTTTAGTCTTATCAATGTACTTAGTTCTTTGAAGCTTGGAATCTTTCTGCTTTACCATGTTAGTTCCAAAGGTGCTCAACATGCAATGTAGTACCATAATGGATCTTTCCATATATCTCACATAAAAATCATATGATTGTATCCACTAGTTGGTTAGTTGGTTATGTCACTATAGTCAACTACCAACATGATGGAATTACATGTTGCTTCAATTTTTAAACTTAACATTTACTAAGATGGATCTTTCCAAGTTGCTCATATCAAATTAGAATCACCTTATTCTATGCACAAGTTAGCTAGTCGATTATGTTTCCATGGTCAACTCCTAATCTTGATGAAATTCCATATAGCATCAATGCTACAGATGTACTAAGTATATTTGATACTTGCTCCTTCATATAGCTAAAGGTATGATCTTTATTTTCGTTTAAGAGAAATATTATCATATCACTAACAAGATTGATCGATCCTTCTAGCTTGTCCTTTTAAAGGTTTTTATAGCAGATAACTTTTAGTGGATACTTTTAGGACATCATGCAATTAATGATTAGACCTAGCTTGTTTTATTGATCTCTAATGAATAATTACCCAATTACCAAATTATTTCAAACAAGGCCATGATCTATATTTCACTCCAAGATGCGAAGTGGATTAGCCGAAAATCACACAAAGAAGTTATTTAGGTAGATAAGCAATTGCCAATCTCAATCTTTATGAGATTCCTAGATCTTTCGAGATTTATTGACACTGTGTCAATAGCATGTTAATATCGTCTTATGCTTATTTAGCATTCACGACTGGATTGGGCGAGGATCATGAATCCAAAGGATGGATCAACCATGCGAAGCTACATGATATTTGAATTAAGTAACGCTTGAGAATCGCAATTACCATATACCTTACTTCGATAATATTCTTATTTGACGAGCCGGTAAACCACCCACGCATAATGCCAAGAAGAATATATGACAAGGCGTAGTTTCCATGGGAAGCATAAGATTCACATTATTAATATAAAACGGGATTTTGTTTTATTACTTTATTAAGTTAATAGTTTTAACTTTTTATAATTTTCCTATCAAACCCTTTTGGTAACTCTACTTTATAACGTAAGAAAGAGGTAAGGATGGCAAGCAATAAATGCTTCTTAAAATTCGACCTCATTAGGAATCAAAGAGACCAACCTTAAACCTCCCATATATAAAAAGTATATAGTAGATGAGCCTAGTCATGGTAAGACTAACAATGAAAATTAAGAAACATGCAAGAACGCAATGTTTATTTTAATGTTATACATAAAAAAAATACTATTTTACTATATATATACACACATTTGTGGGTTATATTTCTTTTAATTCTATTGACTAAGAAGTCAACAATTAAATTATATGACTTCTAATCTTTTGTCTTTTAATTAATCTTATAATTAAATCAAATGTGACTTTATCTTTTTGTATAAAGGCTAGTTTGTATGTGATTAAAATTGAAAAGGATGAGCATTGAGCAACCAAAAAAATAAATTTAGAAGAATCTGGAACTTCAGGTTTCACGACGTGGGGAAAGATCTGCCACGTCGTGACATACAGAAATCATGCAATTCATTAAACTATTATTTTTTAGTTCTTAGTAGATAGCCATGACGTGGCCAAGAAGAGACCGCGACGTGACAACAAAGTCAGTCGCGATCCATGTCGATACCACAACATGGTGGAGTACCATCCACATCGTGGCGAAGAGATAGAATGATTTAAACATCAATTTTAAAGAAAAAACAGATTCAATATCAATGAAGGAAACCCTACACATATAAACCCTAACATACTCAAATGACAAAGCCTAAGTGCAATAGACTTGAGTTAACATGGCTCTGATACCACTGGTGGGTTTTGAGCATCATTAGATTAAACAAAATCACAATAGAAACAAAAAACATACCTTTGACTTCATCGTAGAATCCTTCTTTAGACAAGCCAGTTGATTGGATTAGAGAACCCAAAGTAGAGTTCTTCTCTTGTAATCACAGCCAAGATGAAAAAATATAGCAGATCTGAACAACTCACCAAGAAACAACACGAAACAAGCTCAAAACGATGATATTGTTCCTCGCCATGTTATGGCAGAAGAGGTGCCACGTCACGGTATTGAACCTTCAGATTTTTCTAGGTTTTCTCACGGGTTCTGATTTTTTGGAGTAATAAGGCTATGTTCCATCATCTCAAAACTGAGATGTGTCCCCTTTATTTATAGGTAGGTGGTTTGAAACCTTAAAGATAATTACCAAATATAATAGTGATTATCTATGGTATTCAAATCATTCTGGAATATTCCATATTCCTGTATTTACTATTAATTAATTAAACTATTAATTAATTAACAAAATAAGTCCCTCAAATAAATATCTTTTCAATTCTACTTTATTTTGTTCTTACGTGTAACCAAAATTACACTGTTATTTATAGTAATATTATCGAGCATGTTATGGTTATGGGCACTGTTCTCCTTCAGGGGCGGGAAAAGGGGAATGGAGAAATTTCGGGGGTGGGTACGGGGGTGTGGGGGATGCAACACATGTCCAATTTGCCTCCGTTGACATCTCTATCATAGAGGTGGACGGTTTTGAGAGCATCCAGAAGACTTCGAGAATATTTTCATGTAACATATAAGAATAAAGATTTGAATCATGATAAAATCTTATTATTTAATTGATTCAAATCAGGTTTATCTACAATTTATGAAACACTAGTCTTTTAAACATATACACTATTTTTATTTTCCATTAAATAAAATGAATTAAACGGAATTAATTTCATATTATTCATACAATTAATTATTTTGGCATTGTAACAATGTGGTTAATTATTAGCTAACAAACGTTTTTTAATTATGCTTTAATTTTTTTTCTTTATTAAGGTATATACTCAAATTTTGATTAAACTACACAATTTTTTAAATTGAAATATCAAAAGTTTATATCGAACCAATATAAAGTTTATCATAGGTATAATATGAAACCAAAATCATAAAAATAAATATATTTGTATAATGAAAATAAAGATAAATCTTAAAAATGACATCACATAAAAATTAAAAAGTAATAACATGAAGTTTTTATACATTAAATATTTTTAGATAAAATATAGAAAACAAAAATATTGACTGATGTATTGTAGTTTGAATATTTTAGATTAATTATAGGCAAAAAATTATATATTAAATAAAATATATTTGCATGATGATTAAAATTATAAGTTTTAATTTTTTATTTATAAAATTATTACATTTTTTATGTTTTAGTTTTTTTTCCTTTTTATATGATTTATGGTAATTAATACAAGATTTAATAGACTTATTTAAAACTTCATAAATGATCATTGGACAAAATTTCATAAGTGGCCCTTAGGCAAGTTTCACAAAATGGTAGAAATGGTCATTATCCAAAATTCTTTCAACTTAACGAATCCATCTAACAGACATCCACGATAATGACTGTTTACGTGCAAGGTTTGCTCCAAAGGGACTATCCATGAAAAAACAAGTTTCATAAGGAATATATTAGGGAAAAACCAAATAGAATTAGGTCCATTTACATCACGAAATAATTTATAGACAAAATTACATAAATGGTCCATTTGGTTTAATAAATTTCATAACTGCAGCCCCTATAATTTTTTTTGACGAATTTGGTCCTTTTGGTTTCTAAAATTTGTGTGAATGGTCTTTGAGCCTGTAAAATGACCTTTTTACCCTTAATTATTTTTTTATATCCTTTCAAAAGTGTTTAATTTGAAAATAATCGGAAAATATGGTCTTATTATCTCAAAAACACAATAGTAAGTTTTTGAATAGTGAGGTTGTTAATAATAAAATATCACAACATGGTTCAAGTTCGCCACATATTTTGTGGTCTTCTTAAATTTAAAGCTAATCCCTAACCTAAGCTAGGATTTTCATTCTGGACACACATAAAATAAGGTTAGACATGAAATTGCCTAGTGAGTTCACCTGAGGTTGGCTTTTAGTAAGGAAGGGATAACAACCCCTCACTCAAATCAACCTCCGAAAGTAGTTTATATTAAAATTAAATCCATACTAATCCACTATGTGTTCTACATAAACTAGATGCAAATACAAGAAATAAACTTACATGTAAATGAATTTGTATATGAATGCTTTGTATATAATGGTGCCTTAATCATTTCTTCTTCTTCTTCTTCTTCTTCTTCTTCTTCTTCTTCTTCTTGTACAGTATCCATAATCACTTCCCATGATTTCACAACAGCCTGACCAACGGTTAGCAACAACTTACAATTTTTTAATGGATTTGCCATTTTTATGAGAGGATATTTTAGAAAAGGTATATAAATGTATAAAAAAATATAGATTTGAGTGAATAGGTTTTGGTTTATGCTTGTATATATAGTGGTAAGGAAAATTGGAAAAAACAAAATGGCAGCAACTGTCACAAAAGCATCCCAAAATTTCCAATTTTCAAACTTTTACCATCGGTGGAACCTTACCACTGGTACTTCACCACTGATAAAAGTAGGGGAGAGGGGCGATTTTCACCACCAGTAAAGCGGTCCATGTCGGACTACCGGTGGTGAAAACTGCATGAGACCCCATAGCCTTAATGAAGTGCTAAGAGTAATGGGAACTTATAGGTGCTTTTACATTAGGTTCTCGAAGGTCAAAATCACTCAATAAACCACTCACACTAACTTTGACATTCTCAAGAAATCCATCATGCTTCGTTTCTATGATTTATGTACTATGTTACGGAGCATAAAATCGGTAAGCTTTAGATCTTTTAGGACAGTTGATGAAGAAGCAACTTATGACTTTGATGTCGAGTTTTTATGATTAAGGATTGTAGACCTTTGCTTTGGTTGGATAACTCCAGAACTTTATATATATATATATATATATATATATATATATATATATATATATATATATATATATATATATATACCTTAAGTTTGGTTTCATTCGTATCCAAATCTCAAAAGGAGTTTTAGAAACAAAATTTGAAATAACCCTATTCAAGATGTGGATTGCCATTTTTAATGCCTTGGACCATAATAACTAGGGTAAATTAGTGTTTGCAAACATGTTTTGCACCATATCCAATAAGGTTATATTCCTCCTTATAGGAACATTGTTTTGTTGAGGAGTACTAAACATAAAATCCATCATGCTTCGTTTCTATGATTTATGTACTATGTTACAGAGCATAAAATCGGTAAGCTTTAGATCTTTTATGACAGTTGATGAAGAAGCAACTTTTGGCTTTTATGTCGAGTTTTTATGATTAAGGATTGTAGACTTTTGCTTTGGCTGGATAACTCCACAACTTTATATATTTACCTTAAGTTTGGTTTCATTCGTATCCATATCTCAAAAGGAGTTTTAGAAACAAACTTTGAAATAACCCTATTCAAGATGTGGATTACCATTTTTAATGCCTTGGACCATAACAACTAGGGTAAATTAGTGTTTGCAAACATGTTTTTCACCATATCCATTAAGGTTCTATTCCTCCTTATAGGAACATTGTTTTGTTGAGGAGTACTAAGCATGGTGTATTGGTTAATTATGTCATGATATTTACAAAATTCAAAATTGACCAACATTTTTATGCCTAACATAAATACACACGACCCATGTCTGGTCTTATTATTTTTATTTTCAGGTTAAGTTGATTTTAAACTCTTGTCCCAAAGGTTTTAAGCATATTATGTTATTCAAAATTTTCGTTTACATGTATCATCAGTATAAGTTATACGATTTATGACCAATTTTGTCCGTTGAAAAAAGGTTAACAAAAGTTGGAATATATTAACTTTAGTAATCTATGACTTCTTATGGATCTTTTTTTATTCCACTTTATACATTTAACTTGGATTTTAAGAAGTCAAGTTACGACAAAACATTGACTTTTACGAGATGTATCATTTTATCTTATGCCATAACATAGAAAATTATTCACTAATCAACTTTTTTACTTAGCTTCTTGTCAATCATAAACAATATTAAAGATTGACAAAATTACATAAATGGTCCATGTTGTTTACCAAATGTCACAAACTTAGTCATTGCTAATTTTGTTACGAAGATGGTCCCCGTGGTTTTCAAAACTTGAATGAATTGTCATTTTTGCTAACACCGTTAATTTTAGTCTGTTAGTATGAGGGTAATATGATGTTTTAAGGTACTAGGGATTTAATTTGTGACTATGGATAAACCGTAGGGACCATTTATATAGTTTTTTTTTTTTTTTATATATTTTATGTTTAAGAGTTTATGGATTTTTCCACCCCATTGTTTTTTAAAATGTCCCTTTATCATTCACTTTGAAATTTATAGTTAATTTTTTATGTTTATAAGTTTGTGGATTTTTATGTTTTTGACGTCAAACCATAGACAAACTCTAATTTATACCGACACGTACATAAAAAAAATAAGATTTTTAAAAAAAATTAATGAACAAAAGTTCTAAATTTACGTCGAATGCGTTGAAACTTTTATCACCTTAAATATATATCGACACACATAAAAATAAACACGTAAAATTTAGTTTTCTTAAAGTTAACTAATAGAAGTTATTATAGGTTTTGTGACTCATTCGTAGGTAACATATACAATTTTACGTAAAAACGTAAAAACATTTGTTGAAAAAAAAAATAAACTTAAATATAATACATTTTCTTTAAGGTAACGAACGAAAGTTATTATATGTTACATGACTCATATGTAGGGAACACACATAAATAAGCACGAATATATATATATATATATATATATATATATATATATATATATATATATATATATTGAAGAAAGTTCTAAATTTACGTCGAAACCTTTACTATGCAAATTAAATTTATATCGACACATACATAAAAATAAACACGTAAAAAATTAGTTTTTTTAAGTTAATGAACAAAACTTATTCTATTTGACGCAACTCATACGTAGAAAACGTATATAAAATTAAGCACAAAAACGTAAAAAAAATTATGTCGAAACATTGACAAACTCGAATATAATAGAATTTTTTTAAGTTAACGAACGAAAATTGTTATATGTGACCGGACGTACATAGGAAACATATATAAAATTAAGCAAAGATACATAAAAAAATTTCGTCAAAACGTAGACAAATTCGAATTTGTACCGACACGTGTATAAAAGCCAATAAGTTTTTTTTTAAAAAAAATTAACAAACAGAAGTTCTAAATTCACATTAAAATGTTGACCACTTTGAATTTTTAACAACACATATGGATAAATAAGCATGTAAAAATAGTTTTTTTAGGTTGTCGAATGAAAATTATTTTTAAAAAGAAAATTATATATAGTACAGGGGATAAATACGAATGGTTAAAAATGAAATTGTGAAATAATATTTTACCAAGTTCAAGGTGAATGGTCAAAAGTGACATTTAAAAAAATAAAATGGTGGAAAAAATCCATAAACTCAAAAACATAAAATATAGAAACAATTACATAAGTGGTCTCTATGGTTTACTTATTGTCACAAACTCAGTCTCTACTACCTGAAAAAATTAAATTACCATTGTAGTATCAAACTAAAACTAACAGTGTTAGCAAAAATGATCATTCATACAAGTTTTAGAAACTACATGGACCATCTTCTTTAAATTTTTTTTAGCAAAGACTAAGTTTGAAATCTTGGGAAAACTATATGGACTATTTATGTAATATTGTCTTAAAGATTCCATAAAAAGGTTGTTGCTCTGTAACTTATACACAACCATAGCCAACAATTGAGGAATTAAAACTAATTATTACATTAGTGTATATTAACATCAAAATATACCCAATATTCTGTAACTTAAATATAAATAATAAATTTAAAATTATACTTGATATGTAAAAAGTATCGTTAAGACTTTAAGAATAACCACTTTCTAAACAATAATGAAGTGGGAAAACCATTCTATGTTTATTATTCCCAATTTTAATTGTACTTTGATTTCAATTGTACTTGTAGCTTAAAATGGAATTCCTATAATAAAAGAGACATTTACCATGGAGCCAAAATAAATCCACCATGTATATGGCATTCAAAACAATGGACTTATAAATTATAAATGCATATAAATCCACCATGTATATGGCATTCAAAACAATGGACTTATAAATTATAAATGCATATAATTTACCTTATTTTTTATGTCATGCTGGATTTTTGCCGTTTATTTTGGCAAAAATTACAAATAAGTTGCATTGAGGCTTAGTTGTTCCACTCGTATTTATATCCATATTTTGGACCTTACTAGAAAAACACTCATAACTTATGTAAGGTTTAACTTTTAAGTGGCATTACGAGATAACAAAATAAAACATATCACTATACCCATTAATAACACCAAAATGATAGATCTACGTCTTACCCAATTATCAGATTCGTTTTGGCTAGACCAACAACTGAATATTATAATGCCCTAATTATTATACTATGGTCCCGTTTGATAGTTGCTGTCTGAGAAAGTTTTATAACTAGGAAAGAAACCATAATATTTGATTGTACATCTGATTGATTGTGCTGAATGATGAAAAATGAGCATATTACTCTGCTGAGTTGCTGAATAATTATGAAAACATACAAATTGTTATACAAAATCAAAATTACACAATAATCACTTAAAAATTCAAATACAAACTGTAATACAAAGTAATTAAACATAAATCAAAATAGAAACATACTGAAATTGAAAAGACAAAACTGCAAAAATGGTCCCTGTGGTATGCATTTTTTTGGGGTTTTAGTCCAAACCATGACTTTTTTGGATTGGTGGTCCTTTTTGCCATTTTGTACGTAGATTTGGTCCTTCGTAAAATTGAAATGACTATAATGCCCTTCTGTTATAATTTTTTATTTTTTTTCTATTTAATTTAAATGAAAAAGAAAATAAATAATTAATTTGGGCCTCTCTCTCTCTCTCTCTCTCTCTCTCTCTCTCTCTCTCTTTCTCTCTCTCTCTCTCTCTCTCTCTCTCTCCGCAAAGAGTACAAAACAATCACCATTATTTGGATAAATCCATATAAATCTGGATAAATCCATATAAATCTGGATGAACACATGAAAAAACGCAAAACTTAAACAAACACCAAAAATTCTACATATAAATCTCTCTCTCTCTCTCTCTCTCTCTCTTTCTCTCGATCGACGCAAAGAGTACAAAACAATCACCATTATTTGGATAAATCCATATAAATCTGGATGAACACATGAAAAAACGCAAAACTTAAACAAACACCAAAAATTCTACATATGAACAAACCCAGAAATTGAAGATAATCTTGAACAAGTATGTATCAGTCCATATGAACACATTAATAAAACGATAAAATTGAATTAGGGTAGTAAATGATAAGAAAAACCCAATCCATCTCGTCACCTTCTTCTCCAACATCAAAGAATAAGGAGAGGCAGCGGAGGTTTAGTGGTGGTTGTAGAGAAGGAGAACAGTCGCCGGAGATGCGATCGAAGATGGAGATGTAGCGATCTGAGGGATTTCTTGTGACGTTTATCTTTCCAGCAACTATAGCGATATGAAAGAGATCGAAAAATCGATGCACATTCACCTGAATTCATACACTAGAATATGGTTTGTTCATGTTTCCTGTAACTATGGCGATCGATTCTTATGAGGTTTTCCTGCTACAGAGCGATAAACCAGTGAATGGGCTGGTGGCTTCCAGTTGCTAGGGTTTGCAGCGGCAGATCTAAGTCGATTTGCAGGTGAGAGGTTAGACTCTCGGCATCAAGTTGATGAATTTCAATGTGATAATTTCTTAACCTAGATAAAAAAACGGAAGTAGATATAAAGGGGAGAGAAGTGTAGTGGCGGTAAGTTATTAACTGATTCGTTTGTTGGTACTGATTATACACAAAATAGTGAATGAATTTTCCTTTTTGATTTTGGGTTGCAGGTGATCTACTGGAAGAAAGAAAAATAGAGAAGAAGGGGTGGGTGGGGAAGAAGACGATGGAGGAGAGAGAGAGAGAGAGAGAGAGAGAGAGATTTTGTATTTATTTATTAATTATAAAATGGTTAAGAAAGAAAGAAAAATGAAAAATAAATATGTTAAGGGTATTTTAGTCTTTTCAATTTGGAGAGGGACCAAATCCGCAACGAAACTAGCTCAAAAAGACCATTAATCCAAAAAAGTCGGGGTTTGGACTAAAACCCCAAAAAAATGCATACCACAGGTACCATTTTTGCAATTTTGTCAATTGAAAAATAACAAACTAATCTGCATACAACTCTAAAATAAAACAGGTGAAAGTATATATACATAATTAAGCATGTACTTACAAAAAACAACATATATAAGTAACAAATATATGCAAAAATTCAGCATGTATATACAAAAAACAACATGTATGTATGTATATCCAAAAATCAACATGTTTGAACAAAAATCAACACAAAATTCAGCATGTATCTTCTTTTTCCTATCAACAAATCAAGAATTTAAAACCCACAACATTATGTATGCTTCAATAAAAACAAAAACAAGTTCAAATCAACATCTATGCTAGTTTATGCTTCAATAATATGCAAAGATCACAAAATCACAAAACGTATGGTAAAATTGGAATTTGTGAAGAAACAATTCAGAATAAAAAATATATGAGATGGTCCTCCTACATACAATGATCGCAAAATCAGAAGAAAGAAGATGAAACAGATGAAGTCGTGGCTGCATCGAACGAACAGAAGGAACAAAACAAAAAAATAAATAAATAAATAAAGGAGATGCTTACCTGTGGGGCGGAGGTATCACTGCAACGGTGCACCGACGGGGGAGGTCTGCCGACAACCAAGAACGATGCTGGTGAGGAGGCACCGACGAGAAGAAAGAAACTAGAAGGCGATGAGGAGAAAGACGAGTCCGTTTTTTGTTTTCTCTAATTGTCCAAAGTCTCTGTCAGATAAGTTTAGGGGCTTTGTGGGAAATACGTTTCTTACCCAAAAAGATGCTATTTTTGTGCAAATCAAACGGTTTTTCCGGCCCAAACAGCCGGAAAGATCTGTTTGAATCCGAAAACACGTTTATCAAATGGGGCCTATGTCATATGAATATTTCAATCACCTTTGGACGGATACACAATATTTATAAGTCATCATCCAATTAATCTTTGGGTTTTTTGAATAATGATTCATACATACAACTGCTTAATGTGGTGTTAAATCAACTTCCGTGTTAAAACTTAAGTAATATTTTTTTGGTCGAGTCAGTTAACATCAAAGTTATCACTAATCATTGGAAATTAAAAGTGATTTTATTATGTTCATTGGAAATTGAAAGTGATTTTATTATGTTTAAAAGACTATTTTCCAACTTGAAAAATAACCATGGAATAAAAATCCAATTAAAATATCAAAATTCCTTTTATTAGCAAATTAACGGATTGATATCTAACTCCATTAATTAGCCACCTGAGAGATCATTGGCAACGGTATAATTAGATGCTAAATAAAATAATAAAATTATCATATATATATATATATATATATATATATATATATATATATATATATATATATATATATATTTATTTATTTTGTTATGAATTAAGCGTAATTAATATAACTATAAATCAAACCAAACTAGTAAACTTTGATAAGAATTTTAATTGAGAAGAAAGAATATTTAGAGAGAATATGAAAATTATATCTCTTATAACTTTTGGTGTGTCTCATTCTTTACAATGGAAGGGTATTTATACTACAAATTTTACTAACATATAATTGTAACTAGTTAGAAATGTTGACAAATTTACCATGCACCAATTATTATGTCATCCACCAATTATTTATAACACCACCAATTATTTATAACATATATATATATATATATATATATATATATATATATATATATATATATATATATATATATATTACCTAATAAATTAAAATAATTTTGTCACATGTCACTCTCTCATTAACTTGAACACATGTCATTTTTTGGTATTTTTGATTTAATGCTTTTTCCATTTGTCATTTTCTTATTTTTTTTTATCTTTTCTTAATTTACACATCAGATTTACATCTCAATTAATTATTGCCTTAATTGAAAATAACCAATAAATTACAATATTAGTATTCATATAATATTTAATATGTTTCCTTATAAAATTAAATTTTAAATTTCAAATCTAAAATTTCAAATTTAAATAAATTTTTGTTTAAATTTTTATATTTAATTTTTGTTTTATCAAACCCGTATAACATACGAGTCTCATACCTAATATTATATGGTTTATTTAACTTTTCAATATTTGATTCCATTCCTATTGGTTCTAGGCATTTATTGATTTACTCAAAATTCTTAAACCTTACAAACATGTGCATGGTATTGGAAGCTGTGGACACATTCAGGTCAAGACTAATACATAGTATTAAGATTCTCTTGTTGTGATCTCAACAAGGAATCAAAATGCACATTTTTCATACTACTAACATGACGTTTAATTGCAACATCGTATAGAATTTTAAATTGCATAACATATTATAATAAACCAATTACAAGAACGAAATGTAAAAATTACAATCAACATTATAGGCCTATTTATATCATAGTGGGGATGAGATGCCAATAAAGATGGTAGGCATTGAACAAGGCGTTTAAAATGGATATATATATATATATATATATATATATATATATATATATATATATATATATATATATATATATATATATATACTAGATTGTGCCCGAGCAAAGTAGCTGCGATAAATAATTTTTTTGGCAAATAACTTTTTTTATGAGAAAATAATTATTAGATGTTGTTATTAGTTATTATGTAATAAGCAAAATTACCACTTTTAATTAAGATATTTATGTTTAGAACTTATATTTATAATGTATGTTTATATATTTGATGTAATTAATTATTATCGGTATCTAGTTAAAAAAATATAAATTAACTTATATTGATGGATTTAATATTTTACAATTTTTATTTTGTTTCAAATTAATTTTTTAATAACCTTTCTTAATTCAAGTCTTCAAAATTTTGACAAGTATTAATGGTTTTGTTATGCATAATTGAGTTGTACAAAAAACTTTGTATCTTGTACCTCTTAAAATTCAAGATATAACAAATATGTTATATATATATATATATATATATATATATATATATATATATATATATATATATATATATATATATTGTAACACCGTAAATTTTCAAATAATTTTTTCATTTAAAATCGTACAATTCTCATAACACATTTCACAAAAAAATCTCATTTATTTAATTTACAAATCGCAACTCCATAATTGTTTGATTAAAATCCAGGATCTTCAAAACATAACTCTTTCACTGGTGTGTACAATCAAGTCGTTGCCTTCCCTCGATCCTGAGAAAACCTGAAACACATAACACATAACACGGTAAACACGAAGCTTAGTGAGTTCCCCAAAATACCACATACAACACTTTAGCCACTCGAGGCTATAACTCTGTAAGACCCTCCGGTCTATGTGTCTCAATGGGATCATCCAGTCCCACGGCTCGTTGGACCCTCTGGTTCGGTCTTAGTGAGGACCCTCCGGTCTCACGGCTCGTTGGACCCTCCGGTCCGGTCTCAGTAACACATAACATATCATATATATCACACAAACAAAATACATAACTCAAGTAAGCACATAAGACACTCTGATCACACATAAGTACCACTCTAGGTAAAGTATAGTGAGAAGACTCACGTCGCAAGCTAGCCAGTAATAGCCTCGTACTCGGAAATGCCGAACTAGCCTCCGCCTAACACATAGGATAACACATCTAATTAATACTTTATTCATGCTCAAATACACCAAAGGCTATTCACTTTCTCTGCCTAACTCTTGAAGTGGATAAAAGACCCTTTTACCCCTCCATGGTCTCCATTTGTAACACCCCGAATTCAGGAGGTCTAGAAAGGAAAGAAAACCTCAAATTAAGGAAGGGACTCGTCGAGTAGATGGAGTGACTCGACGAGTAGGAGCGCGGATAGGGTCGCGAGTTAAGTGACCTACTCGACGAGTCAGAGGACTGACTCGGCGAGTTGGCCAGGTTTGGGGAAAACCCTAAATGCGGGCCTTGCACCCTATTTAAGGAACATTATAACCCTTCATCAGCCTCCTTGATGCTCTCTCAACTCGAGAACGAATCCCTAGTGCCTCCCATGAGTTTGTGAGCCTTTGTGAACATTCTTGAGTGTTGTGAAGCTTAAAGAAGAAGGTGAAGCCTTGGGGGTTCAAGAAGAGACTAGTAGATCCAAAAACCTCTTGCATTCTCCTCCATTTTTTGGTAAGAAAGTTTCCACCTTGATCATTATGCATGTAGATCTCTCTTCTTTTTCATTTTGAGGGTTTTTAGTCCAAGAACCCTAGCATGAGAGGAATGGACGTCCCAAGAGCTTGTGTTTTCAGATCTAGCACTATTAAGGGATGTAATAGCATAAAGGTGCAAGCTTTATGCCATAGGAATCCCCATGCAAGCATATGAAGTGTTCTTTTGGCCTTTTTAGCTCAAAAGGCCATGAATGGAGGAAAAAGGCGGTAGCTTTGCATGGTTAGGAGATGGTTGGGTCCAGATCTATGTTTTGGGTGCCTTAAGACCCTCAGAAATCGTCTGAATAGTGTTGAACATAGAGAGACTCGGCGAGTCAGTTGTGGGACTCGGCGAGTCAGTTGTGGGACTCGGCGAGTCAGGCCAGTTCTTGCCCCAAAACCCTTCTGTTAAGGGTAAGAGTTGAGTTTGGAAAGGGACTCAGTCAGCCCGAGTCCATGATGGTCATGAAGTTCATCGTACTCGACGAGTTCAAGGAAGAACTCGGCGAGTCTAAGGCAATCTCCTTAGTTTATGAAGATGGACTCGACGAGTTGTTCATACAACTCGGCGAGTCACAGACTAGACACATTCATATGTGGATGATGAACTCGACGAGTTCAATGGTGAACTCGACGAGTTCAATGGTGAACTCGACGAGTCGGTTGAAGAGGGTCCCATCGGCATGGTTGAAGGAGAACCCGTCGAGTTCTTGCTAGGCTCGACGAGTAGAGTCGGGGTTGTTTTGGGATTGGAGGAGTATGGAATCGACGAGTTGGTAGACCAACTCGGCGAGTCAGGTCAACTGGATGTTGACTTTGACCATTGACTTTGACCAGGGTTGACTTTTGGATTATTGTGGTCTAAATGTTATTTTGGGTATTGATAGTTCGGGAAGCCGAAGGGTCAGCGGTTCAGAAGTTGATGGTTAGCAGTCAGAAGTGTCCAGCGAGTTTTCAGCAGTGCGAGGTGAGTCTCCTCACTGTGTGCATGGGTCTACGGCCATAATGCCGGCCCATTATGTTTATGTTCATGTTTACGCTTATGTATAGAAGGAAGACCCGGGGGTTAGCCCTAGGCACTTATTGATATATGTTCCGGGTTACGACCTGATGCCGGGTGAGGCCCAAGGAATGTTAGGATGTTAGAGGTCTTTGTGATTCTTGCATGTGTCAGTATGATATGTTCCGGACCGAGGGTCCGATGACGGGGTAAGCCCGAAGTACGTTAGATAATAGTATGTCTCAGGGCCGGGGGTCTGATGTCGGGGTAATCCCGAGGAAGATTCTCATGTAGTATGTTAGATTATACTTATTGTCTTTGTGATACTTGTATGTACCTGGTAGGGAGGTGAGTGTGGGCGGGGTTCCATATCTCGATATTAGCAGAGTAGGGTCGATTCCCCTCATTTCCTCAGAAGTCTCAAGAAAGTCCAGCTCAACTCGTCGAGTTGACCCCCAACTCGCCGAGTTATCGCACGATCAAGCTCATCGGGACAAACCCTCACCGACTCGTCGAGTCAGGCCATGGACTCAGCGAGTCCCTTCGATCTGATTTCTCAATCAGACGTCCAAGGTCAGATCTACCATACTAGGCTCTAGATCTAGTCCTTAAAGGCACAAAAGCCACGTAAATTCTTGACCTTTACGCTCATGAATGGCATATATGCCCAAAAATGCCAATACCAAGTTTTACAAAAGGGTTAGATGCTCAAAGTCTAGTCTCTAGCTCAATAAAGTTCATGTCTTTGGGCTCTGAAGACCCTCCACACTTCAAATCTGGGGTTTCAAACTCAAATCATACACAAAAGGCTCAATGACTCTAAGCAATGGAAGAAAACCCTAGAAAACTCCCATATCAAGATTTGCCTAGAAGAAGAGCAAGTCAGCACATTTACCTCAAGCAAACACTGCTGAATCTGTGGATCCAAAGCCTCCTCTTGCCCCAACCTCAATACTCTTCATTTCTCCTTCAAAGAATGCACTTACAACCACCAACTTAGCTCCTCACTCCCTTTCTAGCTCTAATGGCGATTAGGGTTTTCTGTCAGGGGTGTAGGGTAACTGGTGAGGCGGAAATGGGGGAATAAGTTCCCTTATATAGGCCCTAACCCCGGGAAATTAGGGTTTCTCTGCCCAGCACTTACTCGGCGAGTCAGCTCTCTGACTCGTCGAGTCCACTCATTAATTCCACGCGGGCAAATCGACCCGACTCGGTGAGTTGGACTCACAACTCGTCGAGTCACTCCATAAATTCCAAAATTTAAACACACAATAATATACCCGAAAGTCCGGATGTTACAATTCTCCCCCACTTGAATTAGATTTCTCCCTCGAAATCGCTCCTTAACGTCACATAGATCGAACCCAAAAACCCGAATAGCGCCACTGAAATGATCCCATACCACACATATATCTTTCCCCATGGACACCTGAATCCAAACAGGAACTCCCAAATCCGGAATAAAACAGACCCTTCTGCCGCTACGATACTCCTTCTGACTCTCCAGAATCTGGAAACTCTAGTGGCATGTCTCACTTCCAGACCGCCCTCTCAAGCTATCACCATGTTATTCGCTCCTTGAATAACAGACCCCGATAACTCACTGCCCCTCTGATTCTCTCGTTGCAACTTGATAGAAAAAGTCAAAGCCCAAAAATTGGCTACCGATCACTCATACTAGACAAACTAAACGATCCATAACATACTCCAAGGAACGAAAGGGTCACATTACACCAGAAATCCATCCACTGTACTGCCATCGAAACCCATCTGAACAAAGAACTCTCAACACCCTGTTCTCAGACCCAAGAAAATGATCATGCTTGCTCAGAAGTATCCTCTAACATCTAACAAATCATAAGCCCCAACTCCCTCTCAGATATCCCTCTCAACACTGAGCACCAGGTCAGCTCCCGATCCCACAGTTGAACCTCCAAAGGTTACCCCTTGCACCCCCCAATATGTCTCACTGACTTCCTTCTCACAACAACTATCTCGGCCCATTGTGACACACAAGTCACGAAGTTCGCTTTACCCTAAACGAATACTTACAATCCCAACTGAGATCATCTCACCTTCGACCTCTGTCGTCTACTACTCATTAGTTCCATGCGTCTCGCGGTCCTTCCCATACAACAAACTGGCCCACTCAGGTTTAAGACATCAGATGTCTCACAATATCCCTCAAAATGAAACCCATCTCCGAATCCGGAATCTCATTCGCCTACTTAATACACCACCAAAACCAAGCTCAAACTCGAGAGTCTGGTCCGACACAGAATTGGAACCACTCGTCCCGATGAAGCACTCAAATCATGATCCATGACCCGCAACCCACACGTACATCACTTCTCCAATTCCTTTCGATTGCGATAACCATAACTTAACTCAGAACATAACGATCCCCGAAAAATATGGAGATCCCAGTCTCGCCCCTGGTCCGACCACCAGGTTCCTAAAACTCAAAGAATAAGGCTACCCAAGCCTAAAAACTCTTCTGCGTCATGCTTTGACTAGCGGATAATACGGCTCCCCATAGCATCATAAGATTCCCTCTCACTAACCCGTGAAGGCTACGGCTCCCCGCTGGCCTACGACACTCTCTCACTGACTCATGAATACTGCGACTCCCCGAAGTATCACAACACTCTCTGTAACGACGTAAATTTTCAAACAAATTTTTCATTTTAAAATCATATAATTCTCATAACACATTTCACAAAATTTCATTGATTTAATTTAAAAAAAACACAACTCCATAATTGTTTGATTAATACTCCAGGATCCTCAAAACATAACTCTTTCTCTGGTGTGTACATTCAAGCTGGTGCCTCCCCGCGATCCTGTGAAAACCTGAAACACATATCACATAACACGGTAAGCACGAAGCTTAGTGAGTTCCCCAAAATACCAAATACAACAATTCACCACTCGAGGCTATACTCTGTACGACCCTCTGGTCACTATGTCTCAGCGGGACTCTCCAGTCTCGTAGCTCGTTGGACCCTCTGGTCCGGTCTAGATCGTTGGACCCTCTGGTCCGGTCTGGTTGAGCCTTCCGGTCTCATATATCGTTGGACCTTCCAGTCCGGTCTAAATAACTCATAGCATAATATCACATAGACAAGATGCATAACTCAAGTAAGCACATAAGACCTTCCGGTCACACATAAATACCACTCTAGGTAACGTATAGTGAGAAGACTCACCTTGGATGATGAACAGCCCCTACAAATGCTGCAACTACTCATCGGCTACTAACTCTGTGCCAACCCACAATTAACCCAATTAGGAACTAAGTCCAACTCTCGATCAGAAGGTCCAAGACAGACCACTGATCATCCCATCAATAACCTAAAACCCATTGGGCCCACCAAGGCCCAACGATAAGTGGGTTCTCCAGAGGCCCAAATCTCAAATCTTGAAGGCAAGTCCAACAATAGATAAACTCCTCAAGCCCACTAATGGCCCAATTTGCTAAACTGGGCCCAATCCCTCCAATGGGCCTTGCACCAAGCCCAAAAATATCTTTGGCCCATAATAGCTGACTTATGATGGCCCAAAAGGCCTAAAGACCCAAGGCGTGGCCCAACCGTGACCCAAGGACACAAAGCCCATACTGACAGAGTACGCGGGGTGTACCTCTACGTACGCTAAGCGTATAGGCAAGATGGTGAGTACGCTGGGCGTACCTGCATGTACGCTCAGTGTAATTCCCCTGATAAGTCCTTTTTCCATTAAGCACTTATTACACCACTCCAGAGGCTACAAACTCACATCCAGGTCCTTTTCCATGTCTCATTCCATAAATTCACTGACTTGGTGACTTTACTTGGCCCAAACAACTCAAACTCCAAAAATGATCTTCTACTTCCATAAAGAGGCCTAGATCTCATGCATGATTATGAATGGACTAGCAAGTTCGAAACTTTACTGCTTATGAAACACTTTTAGCCTTGAGGGTGGCAACCCTAAGCTCAGAATCATGATTTCATCATAAAGGTCCAATCTTGGGACCCAAAATGACTCCAAAACTAGATCTATGCATCCTTTAGTAAAGTCATGAACTTTATACCTCCAAAGAGTCCCAAATGATGATGTTATTCCAGATCTATGAGCTCCAACTTTGAAAGTTCTTCCTTGCCAACTTCTTCTTTTCCTTCTTCCAAGTTCACACCACCAAAATGAGCTTCTTAAGGAAAAATCACTCAAGAATGAGGGGATGAGGCGTTCTAGGGTTTTCTGAGGGTAAGGGAACAGATAAGGAGGCTAGGGCTTGAACCAACATGTTCTTTATATAGTGGCACACCCTAAAATTAGGGTTTCTGGACATTGGACGTACGCTGGGCGTACCTCCTGTATGTCGGGCGTACGCCAGAAGGCACCCGCGATCTTCCCTGCCATACGCTGGGCGTACCCACACGCGTTGTAATTTGCATGCATGGTCCTCCATGCCAACTTTTATCCATAAGGGACCATTTATGCCAATAACTTGCAAGTGCCAGAACTCCCTCACCCGATGTCCGTTTCCGACGCACTTTATATCCGAGAAACTCTACACTTCTATCAACTTTATTCCTCCAGCGCCTTTAACAATACATTTGGCTCTAAGGCACAAACGAACTCTTTTATCACACAACCTACCTTACCCATATCCTAAAAAGGCCTAAACCTTTATCCCTCAAAGCCTCAAAACCTTCTCATACTCGGATTAAGGCCCACGGGCCTTATATCACAAAACAAACTGGAACAGAATGTTACAATTCTCCCCCACTTAAATTAGATTTCGCCCTCGAAATCGTTCTTTTTCTTCGCATAGATCAAAACATTTAACCCGAGAAGTACAACCGGAAAATCTCTTAACATTCAACGATTCTTCTCCCAAGACATCCGAAACCAAATAGAAATTCCCAAACCGAAGAAGGACGGACCCCTTTTTCCCGTGGAGGTATTTGCTCTAACTCTCCAAAACTGGAAGACTATAGTTGTCTGTCTCCCCGCCAGACCGCCCATGCCGAATATCACCCTGATAATCGCTCATCGAAAAAAAAACAGACTCGGATAAAACACTTCCAACTCTGAGTACCAGGTCAGCTCCCGACCCAACGGTTTAACCTCCAACGGCTACCCCTTGCACACCCAATATGATAACTTTACAACCCTCCTGTTCACAATAGCTACCTGAGCTCATCGTGACGTACAAGTCACGTAGTTTGCTTTACCCCAAGCGAATACTACAATTTATCTAATATCGTCTCACCTTCGACCTCTGCCGTCTACCAACCACTGATTCCATGCGTTTCGCGGTTTTTCCCATACCGACGAGCTAACTCACTCTGGTTTAATACATCTGATGGAGAACAATACTTCTCAAAATGAACCCATCTACGAATCCGAAACCTCATCTTGCCTATTAAACACACGAACGAATCCAGACTCAAGCTCTAGAGTCGGATTCAACAACAGAATTGGGATCTACTAAATTACAATCTGGTACTCAACTCATGACCCAAGAATTGCAATCCACACATACACCACTTCTCCAATTCCCTTCGGTTGCGATAACCACGACTCAACTCAGAATATAGCGATTCCTGACACATATGGAGACCTCGGCCTCGCCCCTGGTCCAACCACCAGGCTCCCAAAACTCAATCATTAGGGCTACCCAAGCCTAAAACCCTTATGCGTCATGCTCTGACTAGTGAGTACTACGGCTCCCCGCAGTATCACAACACCCTCTTGCTGACTAGTGAGTACTACGGCTCCCCGTAGTATCACCACAACCTCTCACTGAATAGTGAGTACTACGGCTCCCTGTAGCATCACAACAACATCTCAATGAATACTGAGTACTACGCTCCCCGTAGCATCACCACAACCTCTCACTGAATAGTGAGTACTACGGCTCCCCGTAGCATCACCACACCCCTTTGCACTAACTCATTGAGACTGCAGCTCCCCGCAGTCTTACCGCGCTTTCTCTTACCACTTCACAATCTCATCCTCAGGTCGACGCCACACTGCGATCATTAACTCATGCCCTGTGGACCAACCACAGATAGGTGTACACACTTACCCAAATTATGCATTGCTATTTCTGACGACATCCGCCATAACAAAACACCTTTCCCTGTTGCAATCCACATTCTCGAATAATCCCACTTGATGTCAATTGGCCGAGAGGCCCCCACTGGAACTGTAGATACTTGATACACCACTTGTCATCTCAAACTCAAAACTCGAAAAAATCCGAGATTGAGGACATTAAGCTCGGATACCCCGGTACACCATCACAACACCTCGCAGTGTCTTGACTCTACCACTGATCTCATACTCATGGCATCATACTCAGATACTGCATTGCTTCCTCAGAATCTCGCAACCGATCTTTCTCTCGTGCCACTTATAACCTCGGAATACTCCATCTCACAAGTTGAAACACGGAGAAATCGCCAACGACTCAGAACACGAAGATGACCCTCTGAAACTCTTTCCTCTATTGCTCAAACCCAAGCGAGATTACGCATGCCGACCCGGAAATTGGATGTCCAATCATCTCTTACCCTTTCCAAAGAGCATAGCATAATCCATTCATCGAACCAAAATTTCCCAACTGCCGAAGTATCCTTACGAACCAACCACCTCGAAAAATTCTTATCTACCACAAGGCCTCTGACCAACGGCCACCTGCCGTGCAGACACTCATCCTTTCTTGAACGCGTACAACATGCATTAACTCCCTCTACAACTCACCTTGACCACCAATAACCCTGGTCTCATGAATCCATAGTGCATGTCTCCATCCAGCTCCCTATCCGCTCTTGAACAAATCTCTGATCCTCTCAATAGAATACCCGGTTCTCCCCCACTCAGGGTTCGAACCATCACCAATTTGGCGCACCAATAATCTATCCACAGACTGTTTCCACCAGGAATGTCACACTTACTATTGGAAGGTACTACGCAATGCTCGGTGGTCTCCCCGATAGAGACCCCGCAACTCCAAATACCCCGAATCTCAGATGAAATCCTCAAAAACTTCTCATCATGATTGCCTCTAATCTTATAGAATCTCATACCATCCTATTACCGGACATCTCAACTGTCCAGTAGTAACTCTGACTCTTAATATGAAAATAATGAACTATCAAAATCCTCATCCTCGACTCCTCAACCAACGTTCCATCACGTGGGTTGTAATAAGAACGGAGACCTCATTACCACACTCGATTCTCATCATAGACAATAAGAGCCACCGCCCCAATATCCTCTTTTTGATCGTCCGCCGCTGCAGCTAATACATGCCCTACTATGCTCAAATAGGGTGTATCCTTGTCCTTAACCATCTCAGTCCCCACTGACAACCTGCTCATGCTCTAACATTACCTCTCGGCAGACATACTGCCCAAATATTCTGATGGAAGGTCGCCATCAATGCTAACCCGCAGGGTTTTACCCCCAAGCTCAGAAACCGAAATCTCAACACCTCTTATGTTTCCCACAGGAAACGGAAATAATACCACCCAGGTCACAGAAGGTGACATCTCCACTATCGGCTGATTGCTCAACTCATGCCGCAATCCTCCATAAACGCCATCTCTACTCATCCTTGAGCCTTACGACTTCATCTGACATCTCACCAAAAATACCTTGGAATCATCTCGACTTCCCTCACAAGGGATGCTTCGCTGGAACTTGCTCCATATGACCCTCTGACCTCATACTCTATCGCATCCAATCTCGGTCTAACCAATCACAACGGAATAACTGGTAGAACCAGTAACACTCACCGCCACGGGTCATGGTACTCGAACCATGTGGCCACCTCTTGATCTGCTATAAACCATGGTACTCAATCCATGTTCTCTCTTCTCAGTCCGCTACAAAGCATGGTACTCGAACCACGGCATCACCAATCAATCTGCTACTTAGAATCTCCAGAATACTCCCTGCATCAAGTATTGGTCCTCTGCTTTCAGTAGTACGGGCCCATACTACCGGCCACATCTACCCATACTTTCCACACGGACCATCCCATATTTCCTAAGTAGCTGCGCAACCTTCTCGTTCGTCAGTCCCGTTACACGAGTTCGGTCCCCAGCGAAATGCTCTACCTATCAGCGCACTCATATGACCACGGTCACCCCCTATGCTCTTCCTAGGTGCTCACACTCCTCTGCCATCAGCTGCTGAAAAACTCCTAATGATGCCAGCCATCTACCTCCTGAATATCGTCATATTCACTTAGTAGCTGACTCCCATCATCGAGAGTTCCACAAAGCACGAAGCAAGCAACATTCAGGCATCGAATAATCTCCACCAATACGTAAACCACTCTATGTTACAACTCCACTTGCTCTATTCACACACAACAGGTGTCACCGAACTCAAGCACTCTACCCCACACGGGCATATAACTACTCTCTCAGAAGGCATCCTTCGATGCTTATCTAGGTATCTCTCCTAGACTACTCCTCTACTCGAAGCTCTATCTCTGAAATATTCCTGCTGGATACTCTTACTCAGCACATACTCAAAAGCACATCACAGATAACAACAACTCCTAGGCTAAGGCATCACAAATCAGGCCACTCTAGTCCTAAAATATGGAATACCTAGCCTATTTCTAGCATGCATGATATCTCATAAAATATCTCATAAACATCTCATAACATAAAAGAAATGGTATTTTGGGAAATCACCGTTCGGGCTCTGGCTGATTGTACACACTGCTCCTTCTCGTTTTCTCTTAGAAACTCTTGTTCGCTTTAGAAAAATGATTTCTTTGAAAATTTTTCTCAAATCCTCAGTTTGAGTCCAGATTTACCCGAAGGCGCATCCGAATCCCTCAAACCAAGGCTCTGATACCAACTTGTAACGACGTAAATTTTCAAACAAAATTTTCATTTTAAAATCATATAATTCTCGTAACACATTTCACAAAATTTCATTGATTTAATTTTTTTAAAAAATACAAATCCATAATTGTTTGATTAATACTCCAGGATCCTCAAAACATAACTCTTTCTCTGGTGTGTACAATCAAGCCGGTGCCTCCCCGCGATCTTGAGAAAACCTGAAACACATATCACATAACACGGTAAGCACGAAGCTTAGTGAGTTCCCCAAAATACCACATACAACAATTCGCCACTCGAGGCTATACTCTGTACGACCCTCTGGTCACTATGTCTCAGCGGGACTCTCCAGTCCCGTAGCTCGTTGGACCCTCTGGTCCGGTCTGGTTGAGCCTTCCGGCCTCATATATCGTTGGACCTTCTGGTCCGGTCTAAATAACTCATAGCATAATATCACATAGACAAGATGCATAACTCAAGTAAGCACATAAGACCTTCCGGTCACACATAAATACCACTCTAGGTAATGTATAGTGAGAAGACTCACCTCGGATGATGAACAGCCCCTACAAATGCTGCAGCTACTCATCGGCTACTAACTCTGTGCCAACCCACAATTAACCCAATTAGGAACTAAGTCCAACTCTCGCTCAGAAGGTCCAAGACAGACCACTGATCATCCCATCAATAACCTAAAACCCATTGGCCCCACCAAGGCCCAATGATAAGTGGGTTCTCCAGAGGCCCAAATCTCAAATCTTGAAGGCAAGCCCAACACTAGATAAACTCCTCAAGCCCACTAATGGCCCAATTTTCTAAACTGGGCCCAATCCCTCCAATGGGCCTTGCACCAAGCCCAAAAATATCTTTGTCCCATAATACTTGACTTATGATGGCCCAAAAAGACCAAAGACCCAAGGTGTGTGTAACACCCGATTCCTGGTATGTATTTAATTCAAGTATTTATTATGTTTTCTCTGGGACTCGACAAGTTCGAGGTCCAACTCGTCGAGTAGAGTCGCGATCCGCGGGAAGTTTAAGTAGTCTACTCGACGAATCGGGAGACCGACTCGGCGAGTAGACGCTGTTTGAGTAAAACCCTAAATTGAGGGTTTGCACCCTATTTAAACACATTATAACCCCTCAACTCAGCTGTGACATCCCCTAATTTCTCGGCCAGAAAAGACCGATTTGTTTATGCTTTTTAAAATAAAATCAGAGTAATCCTTTTAAAAGATGTTGCGGAATTTGTTCCCAAAACAAAACATGATAAAAATTTATCAAAAACCTTTCTTTAAGAAATATATATTTTCATTTTATATCAAAACCTCGGGATGTCATGTTCCGATACGGATACATAAGCATAAACAGAACTTACATTCACTTACACTAGTGATCTACATCTCTTTTAATCTCTCAGTGTAAAGTAACTTCGTATCGATACCTGTGATACAAACAAACTGAGTGGGTCAGGCTTGGGAGCCTGGTGAGCATATAGGGTTTTCAACCCACAATAAATAAAATTATCATGCTTAATCATCAAACAATCAACCAAATTACCCATCCCCATATCTCCCTTATTTCTTAAGGATTTACCCTAAGAATCGACTATCCTTCATCCATTCATTCCTCAGGATTGACCTAAGGAATTTATCCAAAGTCCATTGCTACCAAGGTTCATACAACAGGCACTACGTCACATAGTCGCCAGGGTTTATACAATAGGCACTACGTCTCATAGTCGCCAGGGTTTATACAATAGGCACTACGTCTCATAGTCGCCAAGGTTTATACAATAGGCACTACGTCTCATAGTCGCCAAGGTTTATACAATAGGCACTACGTCTCATAGTCGCCAGGGTTTACTTAATAGTCTTCTCATCATTTTATCACACACCAACTATTCCATCTACCCATGTTATACCCAACATATTTGTAGATAAAATACATATACAGTTTAAATCATTTTAAAACTTGTATAAATCATTCATTCAACAATCATTTCAAATAAACAAACAATACATATACACATAGCACTTATTTTATATAAAATACTTCATATCTATGTGTAAGATGAAAGTGACTATACACTCACTTGATTTAAAGATAATCGGGCAGCACTTCATTTCCTAAAACAATCGTTCCTAATAAAACCGGTAGTTTTATTGAGAAATCGGGCTCTGCGAGGGTTGGGCTTCAAAACCGAAAAGATAAATTTTTCGGGCTCTACGGGCACTTCCGGGCATATTTCGGGTGTTAAAATGATACCGGGGCTTCAGGGAAAGTCAAAATGATAAAAATATTGTTTAAGGGGTGAAAAGTGGCAATTTTCCAAATCTAGCCGGGAGATCTCGCAACCCCCCTATTTATAGGGTGCGAGACCGAAGTTTAGTGGCTAAGAAGGCTCCACGCGGTAGCTGCGAGGCTCGGAGGTGGCTCGGATGCGAAGGGCGCGTCGGAAGCTTGTAGAGCCGTGTAGGGATTGAGGAGTCGAGGAGAGCCGACCTTCACGCCGAGGACAGTTCAGACACTACACGACATCGAGGTGAGTTACCTTCCAGTAGAAGTGGGTCTAAGGCACCAAGGCCGGCCCACTAGTAGTTGATAGTTGGGACGATTGTCTTTGTGATAATTGTCTGGTCTGTTATTGTTGGATATGTGAGTATGCTAGATTGCTAGATAGATGAGTATGCTAGTTTTCTAGTTACTATGTTATGTGAGATAGTATCAGTAGTAGGGGACTAGTCCCCGATCCGGTCGCTAGGACCAATGGGTAGGTCGGACACCCCAGATATGTCTTACAGCATGATTATGATATGATATTATGTGTTAGTAGTAGGGGTGAAATAGTCCGTAAGCACCCCAGAATAGCTTGGCATGGGTAGGTCAGCACCCCAGAATAGCTTGACATGGGTAGGTCAGCACCCCAGAATAGCTTGACATGGGTAGGTCAGCACCCTAGAATGGCTTGACATGGGTAGGTCAGCACCCCAGAATGGCTTGACATGGGTAGGACGGGCGCCCCAGAATTGCTCGGTAGTATGTATGCTATGTGATTGTATGGTATGTGGTATGATGGGGGAACTCACTATGCTTTGTGCTTATAGTTTCAGTTTTGGTTTCAGGTACCTCTTCGTCCAAGGGGAAGGAGTCGGCGGTGTAGCAGCGCATCACACATACACACATGATTTCCGCTTAGTGTTTTCTGGGAGTGTACTTTGATATTTCGTTACTTCAGATGATTTGGTTTGAGACATGATATTATGGTTTTATGTATTGACATGATCTTGGCAATGTTTTGATAAACTGCTTTATAAACCACTTAATTAAAAACGAAATTTTTGGCCTCAAATTTTGGGATGTTACAGCGTGGCCCAACCGTGGCCCAAGGACACAAAGCCCATACTGACAGAGTACGCGGGGCGTACCTCTACGTACGCTATACGTACAGGCAAGATGGTGAGTATGCTCGGCGTACCTACACGTACGCTCAGCGTAATTCCCCTGATAAGTCCTTTTTCCATTAAGCACTTATTACACCAGTCCAGAGGCTACAAACTCAGATCCATGTCCTTTTCCATGTCCCATTCCATAAAGTCACTGACTTGGTGACTTTACTTGGCCAAAACAACTCAAACTCCAAAAATGATCTTCTACTTCCATAAAGAGGCCTAGATCTCATGCATGATTATGAATGGACTAGCAAGTTCGAAACTTTACTGCTTATGAAACACTTTTAGCCTTGAGGGTGGCAACCCTAAGCTCAGAATCGCGATTTCGTCATAAAGGTCCAATCTTGGGACCCAAAATGACTCCAAAACTAGATCTATGCATCCTTTAGTAAAGTCATGAACTTTATACCTCCAAAGAGTCCCAAATGATGATGTTATTCCAGATCTATGAGCTCCAACTTCGAAATTTCTTCCTCGCCAACTTCTTCTTTTCCTTCTTCCAAGTTCACACCACCAAAATGAGCTTCTTAAGGAGAAATCACTCAAGAATGAGGGGATGAGGCGTTCTAGGGTTTTCTGAGGGTAAGGGAACAGATAAGGAGGCTAGGGATTGAACCAACATGTTCTTTATATAGTGGCACACCCTAAAATTAGGGTTTCTGGACATTGGACGTACGCTGGGCGTACCTCCTGTACGTCGGGCGTACGCTAGAAGGCACCCGCGATCTTTTCCTGCCATACGCTGGTCGTAACCCAGCTTACGCTGGGCGTACCCACACGCGTTCCAATTTGCATGCATGGTCCTCAATGCCAACTTTTCTCCATAAGGGACCATTTATGCCAATAACTTGCAAGTGCCATAACTCCCTCACCCGATGTCCGTTTCCGACGCACTTTATATCCGAGAAACTCTACACTTCTATCAACTTTATTCCTCCAGCTCCTTTAACAATACATTTGGCTCTAAAGCACAAACCGAACTCTTTTATCATACAACCTAACTTACCCATATCCCAAAAAGGCCTAAACCTTTATCGCTCAAAGCCTCAAAACCTTCTTATACTCGGATTAACACCCACAGGCCTTAAATCACAAAACAAACTGGAACAGGATGTTACACTCTCTCACTGACTGGTGAACACTACGGCTCCCCGCAGTATCACAATACTTTCTCGCAGACTGGTGAACACTATGGCTCCCCGCAGTATCACAACACTTTCTCGCAGACTGGTGAACACTACGGCTCCCCGTAGTATCACAACACTCTCTCTCAGTGACTCGCCATGAGCTCACTCAACGGTTTTCCCCCGATAATCCGAAGTGATTACTCCCACTCGGATCCACTCACCCTCTTATCCCCCCTTAATCTCCTCCTCGAGTCATCACCCACTGAGTTCACTATCAAATACTCCACGACTCAACATATATAGGTACACACACCCACCCAGGGTAAGCATCACCACTCCTGACGACATCCGTCGAGTCCAACACTTTTTCTCGCTGCAATTCACATTCTCGGATACTCCCGTTTGATGACAATTAGCTGAAGGGCTCCCGTTGGAACCATAGTCACTTGATGCTCCACTTGCCATCTCATAACTCAAGTCTCAAAATAATCCGAAATTCAGGGCATACTACTCGGATACCTCGGTACACCATCACAGAACCTCACAATGTCTTACCTCAACCACTGATCTTCTACTTACGACATCATACTCATATACAACAATGCATCCTTCCAGAATCTCACAACTGATCTTCCTCTCACATAACTCATAACTTCGGAATATTCCAACTCTCATTTGAAACATGGAGGAATCGTCAATGACTCAGAACAGTTGACGACCACCCGAAACTCCCTCTTCTATTGCTCAAAACCCATGCAAGAATACACATACTGACCCTGACGTTGGTTGCCTAATCCACTTCTACCCTTCCCAGAGTGCATATAACAACCCATACATCGAACCAGAAATTCTCAACTGTCGAAACTATCCTTACGAGCCACCCACCTCGAATTTACCATTACAACCTCGAAGAATTCCTAACCACCACAAGGTCTCCGTCCAACGGCCACCTGCCGTGGAGACACTCATCCTTTCCTGAACACATACAACGTGCATTATCTCGCTCTGCACCTCGCCTCGACCACCAATAACCCTGGTCTCATGCATCTGTACCGTAGGTCACTATATCCAGTCCTCCAACCGCTCTTGAACAAATATATGATACTCTTAATAAAATACCCGGTTCTCCCCCACTCAGGGCTCGAACCATCACCATTTGGCACTCCAACAATCTATTCCACAAACTGTTCCACCAGGTACATCACACTTACTTTTGGAAAGTACCACATAACACTCGATGATCTTCCCGATAGAGACCAAGCAACTCCAAACATCCCGAATCTCAGATAAAATCCTCGAAAACTTCCCAGCATGTCATCCAAAATTTCACACTGACACACTATCGGACATCTCAACTGTCCCGTAGTAGCCATGACTCTCAGTCTGAAAATAATGAACTATCACACTCCTCATCTTCGACTTCCCAACCAACGTCCCATCATGAGAATTATCATGAGAGCAGAGATCTCACCCCCCACACTCGATATCCATCATAGACAATGAGTGTCACCGCCCCAATACACTCTTCTTGATCACCCGACACTGCTGCTAACATATGCCTTACTATCCTCAAATATGGTATATCCTTGTCCTTGACCATATCAGTCCCCAATGATGACCCTCTCATGCTATAATATTACCTTGCGGCAGACATACTGCCCAGATACTCAGGTGAAAGATCGCAACCAACGCTGCCCCACATGGTTTTCCTCCAAGCTCGGAAACCAGAAGCTCAATATCTCATCTGCTTCTCACCGAAAATAGCACAACTCTGGTCACAGAAAGTGGCATCTCCACTATCAGTCGATTGCTCAACTCCGACCGTAATCCTCCATAAAGCACCATCTCTACTCATCCCTGAGTCTTGCGACTCTAACCGTCATCTCACCAAAAATCTCTCGAGAACTAAATCAATTTCCCTCTCAAGGTATGCTCCATTGAAACTCGTTCAACATGGCCCTCTGGCCCCACACTCTATCACATCTGACCACAGCCTAATTAATCTCAACAGGATAACTGGTAAAACCAGAAGCACTAGCCGCCACGAATCATGGTACTCGAACCACGTTATCTCCTCTCAATCTGCTACTTAGAACCTCTGGAATTCTCCTTATTTCGAGTATGGGTCCTATGCTTTCAGTAGTACGGGCCCATACTACCTGCCACATCTACCCATACTTTCCACAAGATCGTTCCAGATTTTCTAAGTAGTTGCTCAACCTTCTCAATCACCAATCCTGTCACGCGTGTTCGCTCCCCAGCGAAACACTTTCCTCTATTAGCGTACTCATCTAACTAAGGTCACTCCTAGGCTCTTCCTAGGTTCTCACACTTCTCCGCCATCAGCTGCTGAAGAACTCCTTATGATGGCAGTCATCTAACTCCTGAATATCGTCATATTCACTTAGTAGATGACTGAGAGTTCCACAAAGCACGAAGCAAGCAGCATTCGGGCATCGAATAATCTCCACTAGCATGTAAAACCACTCTAGGTTACAACTCTATTTGCCCTTCTCACACTCAAAAGGTGTCACCAAACTCAAGAAACTCTACCCCACGCGGGTATCTAACTACTCTTTCAGTAGGCTTCTCCAATGCTCATCTAGGTATCTCTCCTAGATTATCTCTTAACTCAGAACTCCCTATTTAAGTGATTCCTGCTAGATACACTTACCCAGCACATACTCAAGGCACATAACAGATAGTAACAACTCTTAGGCAAAGGCATCACACATCAGGCAACTCTAGCCCTAAAATATGAAATACCTAGCCTATCCTCTAGCATGCATATATAGTATCTCATAAGTATCTTATAACACAAAATAAGGGTATTTTGGGAAATCACCGTTCGGGCTCTGGCTGATTGTACACACTGCTCCTTTTCGTTTTCTCTTAGAACTCTTGCTAGTTTTAGAAAAATCGTTTCTTTTGAAAATTTTTCTCAAATCCTCAGTTTGTGTCTAGACATACCCGAAGGTGCATCCGAATCCCTCAAACCAAGGCTCTGATACCAACTTGTAACACCGTAAAATTTCAAATAAACTTTTCATTTAAAATCGCACAATTCTCATAACACATTTCACAAAAAAATCTCATTTATTTAATTTACAAATCGCAACTCCATAACTGTTTGATTAAAATCCAGGATCTTCAAAACATAACTCTTTCACTGGTGTGTACAATCAAGTCGGTGCCTTCCCGCGATCCTGAGAAAACCTGAAACACATAACACATAACACTGTAAGCACGAAGCTTAGTGAGTTCCCCAAAATACCACATACAACACTTTAGCCACTAGAGGCTATAACTCTATAAGACCCTCCGGTCTATGTGTCTCAGTGGGACCCTCCAGTCCCACGACTCGTTGGACCCTCTGATTCGGTCTTAGTGAGGACCCTCCGGTCTCACAGCTCGTTAGACCCTCCGATCCAGTCTCAGTAACACATAACATAACATATATATCACACAAACAAAATGCATAACTCAAGTAAGCATATAAGACCCTCTGGTCACACATAAGTACCACTCTAGGTAAAGTATAGTGAGAAGACTCACGTCGCAAACTAGCCAGTAACAGCCTCGTACTTGGAAATCCCGAACTAGCCTCCGCCTAACACATAGGATAACACCTCTAATTAATACTTTATTCATGCTCAAATACACCAAAGGATATTCTCTTTCTCTGCTTAACTCTTGAAGTGGATAAAAGAACATTTTACCCCTCCATGGTCTCCATTACTCATGATTGACCCAACCCTAAAGTCAACAGAAGTCAAACTTGAGTCAACAGTCCATGTTTGACCCGACTCGTCGAGTGCACTATTGCGACTCGTCGAGTCCCCACGTTTCCTCAGAAGTCTCAAGAAAGTCCAGCTCAACTGGTCGAGTTGACCCCCAACTCGCCGAGTTATCGCACGATCAAGCTCATCGGGACAAACCCTCACCGACTCGTCGAGTCAGGCCATGGACTCGGCGAGTCTCTTCGATCTGATTTCTCAATCAGACGTCCAGGGTCAGATCTACCATACTAGGCTCTAGATCTAGTCCTTAAAGGCACAAAAGTTGCGTAAAGTCTCGACCTTTACGCTCATGCATGGCATATATGGCCAAAAATGCCAATACCAAGTCTTACAAAAGGGTTAGATGCTCAAAGTCTAGTCTCTAGCTCAATAAAGTTCAGGACTTTGGGCTCTCAAGACCCTCCACACTTCAGATCTGGGGTTTCAAACTCAAATCATACACAAAAGGCTCAATGAGTCTAAGAAATGGAAGAAAACCCTAGAAAACTCCCATATCAAGATCTCCCTAGAAGATGAGCAAGTCAGCACATTTACCTCAAGCAAACACTGCTGAATTTGTGGATTCAAAGCCTCCTCTTGGCCTAACCTCGATACTCTTCATTTCTCATTCAAAGAATGCACCAACAACCACCAACTTAGCTCCTCACTCACTTTCTAGCTCTAATGGTGATTAGGGTTTTCTCTCAGGGGTGTAGGGTAATTGGTGAGGTGGAAATGGGGGCATAAGTTCCCTTATATAGGACCCAACCCGGGGGAATTAGGGTTTCTCTGTTCAACACCTACTCGGCGAGTCAGCTCTATGACTCGTCGAGTCCACTCATTAATTCCACGCAGGCAACTCGACCCTACTCGGCGAGTTGGACTCACAACTCGTCGAGTCACTCCATAAATTCCAAAATTTAAACACACAATAATATACCTGAAAGTCCGGATGTTATATATATATATATATATATATATATATATATATATATATATATATATATATATAAGATCGGGTGAGAACTCATTTTAAAGTGAGGACACCTTAAAAAATTGTAAAAAAATCTAAAAAAATACAAATCATAAAATCGAGTATAGTACTATATTCAGTAGGAAAAAAATGAATTTTTTTTTGGATCATTCAAATTGAAGCATGGATCATTTTTGTGATCCATGATTCAATTTTTATGATCCATGATCCAATTTTAATGATACAAAAAAAAATTTCCAATTTTTTTCTCCCGGATATAGTACTATGCTCGATTTTATGATTTGAATATTTTTTAGATTTTTTTTCACTTTTTTTAAGGTGTCCTCACGAGTTCTTATATTAAAATGAGTCATCACCGGAACCAGACTATATATATATATATATATATATATATATATATATATATATATATATATATATATATATATATATTAAAAATGAGTTCGAAATCTAAAATCAAGGCATCACATATAAACCTCTCTTGTGATCGGGAATCAAATGTCAAAAGAATAAAATATAATTATGATCAAAAGGGTACTAGTAATTTATAATTCTTGACATATATATATATATATATATATATATATATATGTTATGAATTAAGCGTAATTAATGTAACTATAAATCAAACCAAACTAGTAAACTTTGATAAGAACTTTAATTGAGAAGAAAGAATATTTAGAGAGAATATGAAAGTTATACCTTCCCGCGATCCTGAGAAAACCTGAAACACATAACACATAACACTGTAAGCACGAAGCTTAGTGAGTTCCCCAAAATACCACATACAACACTTTAGCCACTAGAGGCTATAACTCTATAAGACCCTCCGGTCTATGTGTCTCAGTGGGACCCTCCAGTCCCACGACTCGTTGGACCCTCTGATTCGGTCTTAGTGAGGACCCTCCGGTCTCACAGCTCGTTAGACCCTCCGATCCAGTCTCAGTAACACATAACATAACATATATATCACACAAACAAAATGCATAACTCAAGTAAGCATATAAGACCCTCTGGTCACACATAAGTACCACTCTAGGTAAAGTATAGTGAGAAGACTCACGTCGCAAACTAGCCAGTAACAGCCTCGTACTTGGAAATCCCGAACTAGCCTCCGCCTAACACATAGGATAACACCTCTAATTAATACTTTATTCATGCTCAAATACACCAAAGGATATTCTCTTTCTCTGCTTAACTCTTGAAGTGGATAAA
This sequence comes from Lactuca virosa, assembly GCF_052849685.1. Taxonomy (NCBI): domain Eukaryota; kingdom Viridiplantae; phylum Streptophyta; class Magnoliopsida; order Asterales; family Asteraceae; genus Lactuca; species Lactuca virosa. The sequence goes on from NC_136434.1 coordinate 159,984,197, forward strand.
AGAACATTTTACCCCTCCATGGTCTCCATTACTCATGATTGACCCAACCCTAAAGTCAACAGAAGTCAAACTTGAGTCAACAGTCCATGTTTGACCCGACTCGTCGAGTGCACTATTGCGACTCGTCGAGTCCCCACGTTTCCTCAGAAGTCTCAAGAAAGTCCAGCTCAACTGGTCGAGTTGACCCCCAACTCGCCGAGTTATCGCACGATCAAGCTCATCGGGACAAACCCTCACCGACTCGTCGAGTCAGGCCATGGACTCGGCAAGTCTCTTCGATCTGATTTCTCAATCAGACGTCCAGGGTCAGATCTACCATACTAGGCTCTAGATCTAGTCCTTAAAGGCACAAAAGTTGCGTAAAGTCTCGACCTTTACGCTCATGCATGGCATATATGGCCAAAAATGCCAATACCAAGTCTTACAAAAGGGTTAGATGCTCAAAGTCTAGTCTCTAGCTCAATAAAGTTCAGGACTTTGGGCTCTCAAGACCCTCCACACTTCAGATCTGGGGTTTCAAACTCAAATCATACACAAAAGGCTCAATGAGTCTAAGAAATGGAAGAAAACCCTAGAAAACTCCCATATCAAGATCTCCCTAGAAGATGAGCAAGTCAGCACATTTACCTCAAGCAAACACTGCTGAATTTGTGGATTCAAAGCCTCCTCTTGGCCTAACCTCGATACTCTTCATTTCTCATTCAAAGAATGCACCAACAACCACCAACTTAGCTCCTCACTCACTTTCTAGCTCTAATGGTGATTAGGGTTTTCTCTCAGGGGTGTAGGGTAATTGGTGAGGTGGAAATGGGGGCATAAGTTCCCTTATATAGGACCCAACCCGGGGGAATTAGGGTTTCTCTGTTCAACACCTACTCGGCGAGTCAGCTCTATGACTCGTCGAGTCCACTCATTAATTCCACGCAGGCAACTCGACCCTACTCGGCGAGTTGGACTCACAACTCGTCGAGTCACTCCATAAATTCCAAAATTTAAACACACAATAATATACCTGAAAGTCCGGATGTTATATATATATATATATATATATATATATATATATATATATATATATATATAAGATCGGGTGAGAACTCATTTTAAAGTGAGGACACCTTAAAAAATTGTAAAAAAATCTAAAAAAATACAAATCATAAAATCGAGTATAGTACTATATTCAGTAGGAAAAAAATGAATTTTTTTTTGGATCATTCAAATTGAAGCATGGATCATTTTTGTGATCCATGATTCAATTTTTATGATCCATGATCCAATTTTAATGATACAAAAAAAAATTTCCAATTTTTTTCTCCCGGATATAGTACTATGCTCGATTTTATGATTTGAATATTTTTTAGATTTTTTTTCACTTTTTTTAAGGTGTCCTCACGAGTTCTTATATTAAAATGAGTCATCACCGGAACCAGACTATATATATATATATATATATATATATATATATATATATATATATATATTAAAAATGAGTTCGAAATCTAAAATCAAGGCATCACATATAAACCTCTCTTGTGATCGGGAATCAAATGTCAAAAGAATAAAATATAATTATGATCAAAAGGGTACTAGTAATTTATAATTCTTGACATATATATATATATATATATATATATATATATATATATATATATATATATATATATATGTTATGAATTAAGCGTAATTAATGTAACTATAAATCAAACCAAACTAGTAAACTTTGATAAGAACTTTAATTGAGAAGAAAGAATATTTAGAGAGAATATGAAAGTTATATCTCTTATAACTTTTTGGTGTGTTTTATTCTTTACAATGGAGGGGTATTTATACTACAAATTTTACTAACATATAATTGTAACTAGTTAGAAATGTTGACAAATTTACCATGCACCAATTATTATGTCATCCACCAATTATTTACAACACCACCAATTATTTACAACACTCCCCCTTGGATGACATCATTTTAGCATTCAACTTTGACGTACTGCCTCATTAAAAACCTTGCTAAAGAAAATCCAGTGGGAAAAAAACTTTAGCGAAGGGAAAAAGAGTGCAGTGTATAGTTGACTCCCCCTTATTTAGACATCTGTCACATTATGTTCTATGCACATGTCGCATTCCGATTCCATGGACATGTTTCCTGAAGATTGCAGTAGGAAGTGCCTTCGTAAAAAGGTCTGTTGCATTGTTACTGGATTGAACATATTTGATTTCAACTTGATGGTTCTTTATAAGCTCTTGAGTGTACTCAAAAAACTTTGGAGGTATATGTTTTGTCCTATCGCTCTTGATATATCCCTCTTTCATTTGAGTGACACATGCTGAGTTATCTTCATAAATTAAAGTTGGACATATATCCTTTTCAAGTCCACATGAAGTTAAAACTAGTTGTGTCATCGATCTTAACCATGTACATTCTCTACTAGCTTCATTTAGTGCAATTACTTCAGCATGATTTGAGGATGTGGCAACAAGTGTTTGCTTTTGAGAACGCCAGGAAATTGCAGTACCTCCATTCATGAATACATATCCAGTTTGAGATCTTGCTTTATGAGGATCAGACAAATAACCTGCATCTGCATAACCAATCAAGCCTTGTTTTGAATTGTTAGGGTAAAATAACCCTAAATCACTAGTTCCTCGAAGGTATTGAAAAATATGTTTGATTCCATTCCAATGTCTTTTTGTTGGGGCTGAACTAAATCTTGCTAGCAAGTTTACAGCGAAAGAAATGTCAGGTCTAGTACAATTGGTAAGATACATAAGAGCTCCAATTGCATTTAGATATGGTACTTCTGAACCAAGGACTTCTTCATTTTCTTCGCATGGACGAAATGGATCCTTGTCAATATTTAATGATCTAACAACCATTGGAGTGCTTAAAGGATTTGCATTTTCCATATTGAAACGTTTCAAGACTCTTTCTGTGTAATTTGATTGATGCACAAGTATTCCGTTAGGCATATCCTCAATCTGTAAACCAAGACAATATTTGGTTTTTCCAAGATCTTTCATTTCAAATTCTTTCTTTAAAAGTTCAATCACTTCAAGGATTTCTTTATTCGTTCCAATGATGTTTAGATCATCAACATAGACTGCTATGATCACATATCCAGATGTTGTTTTCTTAATAAATACACATGGACAAATAGTATTATTTTTATAACCTTTACTTGTCAAATAATCGCTTAAACGATTGTACCACATGCGCCCAGATTGCTTTAACCCATACAAAGATCTTTGTAATTTTATAGAATACATTTCTTTGGGTTTTGCACTTAACGCTTCAGGCATTTTAAATCCTTCAGGGATTTTCATATAGATATCACTATCAAGTGATCCATACAAGAAAGCTGTAACAACATCCATAAGACGCATCTCTAAATTTTTAGATACTGCCAAGCTGATTAAATATCTGAAAGTGGTTGCATCCATTACCGGTGAATAAGTTTCTTCATAATCAATTCCAGGTCTTTGAGAGAAACCTTGAGCAACAAGCTTGGCCTTGTATCTTACAATTTCGTCTTTCTCATTTCTTTTTCGTACGAAGATCCATCTATATCCTAATGGTTTCACAACTTCAGGTGTGAGGATAATGTTCCCAAAAACCTTTCTCTTGTTAAGAGAATTTAATTCAACTTGCATAGCTTCCTTCCATTTAGCCCAATCATTTCTTCTTTGACATTCAATGATAGATTATGGTTCGGGATCATCATTCATAATATCACATGCAACTGAATAAGAAAATATTGCACCTATATTGTCAGTTTCATTTTGGTCACATATTCTATTTGTCTGACCATAATTTAATGCATCATCCTCCTTTACTGGGGGAATTTGAATAATTCGTGTTTCTCCAGGAACACTTTCATCGTGATCTAGTGCATTTTCTGCTCCTCTTCTTTTTCGTGGGTTCTTATCCTTAGAACCAAATGGCCTTCCACGCTTCAGGCGTGTTTTAGACTCTTGAGTGACTTTATCATCAGATTGTCCATGTGGAATGTCAATTCGAGCTGGAACATTGACAGCTGGTATATATGATTTAGTCACCCTTTTTGTATCAGTAAATGCATCAGGTAATTGATTTGCCATTTCTTGGAAATGCATTATATTTTGAACTTCCATGTCACATTGCTTTGTGCGAGGGTCAAGATATGATAAAGTAGGCTCATGCCATGAGACATCCTTTTCCAGAATCTTCTTTTTTCCACCTAATGATGGGAAATTTGCCTCATCAAATTGACAATCTGCTAGGCGTGCTGTGAAAACATCACCTGTTAATGGTTCAAGATATCTTATAATAGAGACTGACTCATAACCAACATATATTCCCAACCTTCTTTGAGGACCCATTTTTGTCCGTTGAGGTGGTGCAATAGGGACATATACTGCACACCCAAAAATTCTCAAATGAGATATATTTGGCTCTTGACCGAAAGCAAGTTATAGTGGAGAATATACATGATATGAACTTGGTCTCATGCGTATCAATGATCCAGCATGTAAGATTGCATGGCCCCAAACAGAAACAGGAAGTTTGGTCCTCATTATCAATGGTCTAGCTATTAGCTGAAGACGTTTAATCAGTGATTCAGCTAAACCATTTTGTGTGTGTACATGAGCAACTGGATGCTCAACAACAATTCCTACAGACATACAATAGTCATTAAATGCTTGTGAAGTAAATTCACCAGCATTATCAAGTCTCACTCTTTTGATAGTATAATCAGGGAAATGTGCCCTTAATTTAATAATTTGGGCAAGAAACTTTGCAAATGCCATATTACGAGTTGATAATAGGCAAACATGAGACCATTTGTTGGATGCATCTATTAAGACCATAAAGTATCTAAATGGTCCAGATGGTGGGTGAATCGGTCCACATATATCACCTTGAATTCTTTCTAGAAATCTAGGTGACTCCCTTTCAAATTTCATTGGAGAATGTTTTATAATTAACTTTCCAAGGGAACAAGATGTACATGGTTTTATGCTATTGGATTGAGGGAACTTTTTGTCCTTCAATGGATGCCCGTGTGTATTCTCAATTATCCTTCGCATCATTGTTAATCCTGGGTGGCCCAACCTATCATGCCTTAAACTGAATGTCCCAGGATCACAATGTTTTCCTTCTACTACCATATTTGATTCAATCATATGTATATATGTATAATGCAGACCAGAATCAAGTGTTGGTAGTTTTTCAAGCACATGGTTTTTGTCTATAATATACATATATTTCTTATTTTCAATGGTCACAGTTTTTGTGTCATAACCTTTGAAATATATGTCATTGAAACTTAATAAGTTTCTATTAGACTTTGGAGAAAATAAGGCATTTTCTATACAAAAGCTTGTACCATTTGGTAATATAAAATGGGTTTTCCCGGTTCCCTCTATCAAGTCTGCAGGACCTGATATTGTATGTATGACTGTTTTTGTTGGTACTAATTCTGAAAAATATTTCTTTGATTTCAGAATAGTATGTGTACTACTACTATCTGTTATACAAAGATCTCCAATCTTTTCTTGGTGTTGTGCTTCAGTTGGACTCATATTAAACTTCACATATAAAAGGAATAATAAGTGAATAAAAATAATCATAATTATTATTAAAAAGAAAGCTCATTTATTGTAGGAAAGACATTACATGAAAAACAAACGAAGGAAAAACAGTTTTACTAGAACAATAATAGATTTTTTTTAGTTTATGTCTTCCATGTCATTACAGAAATCAGCAACATTTATCGGAGTGAATTCAACATTATCAATGAGGTTTGCTTCTTTTCCTTTTCCTTTAATGGACTCTTGATAAAGTTGACAAAGATGTACAGGTGTGCGACAGGTCCTTGACCAATGGCCTGTGGTACCACATCTATAACATGAACCATCAGATTTTGGTGATGTCTCAGTGTCATGCCTTGCCACTTTGGCCTTATCTTGTGTGTGGACATTGTTTCTTTGTGAATATTGGTAATTATTTCTTTTCTGGCCACAACCATGATTATTAGCTTGTCCACGACCAGAATTATGGTTCTGATTATGGCTTTGGTTTCGATTAAAATAGCCACGGCCTCGCCCTCGACCACGACCTCGCCCTCGTCCACGTGTATTGTTTCGATGACCATCAATATTTGTAGCATTTGCTTCAGGAAGTGCTACTGATCCCGTTGGACGAGATTCATGGTTTTTCATTAAGAGTTCATTGTTTTGCTCTGCAACAAGCAGACATGCATTCAGTTCATAATATCTTGTGAACTTTTGCATCCGATATTGTTGCATCAAAGTAATGTTTGTTGCATGAAATGTTGAGTAAGTTTTCTCCAACATATCTTCATCAGTAACCTCTTGTCCACAATACTTGAGTTGTGAACATATTCTGAACAAAGCTAAGTTGTATTCATTTACTTTCTTGAAGTCTTGAAACCTTAGTGTTCTCCATTCATCTCTAGCATTTGGAAGTATAACTTCCTTTTGATGATCAAATCTTTCTTTCAAAAGATTCCAGAGAATACTTGGATCAGTAACATCAAGATATTCAAATCTCAACATTTCATCAATATGCTTACGAAGGAAAACTTGTGCTTTTGCTTTGTCTTATGCCAAGCAATTATTAAATTCATATATAGTATTTGAGATACCCATGGATTCAAGATGCATTTTTACATCTATCATCCATGGCACATAGTTTTTCCCACTAACTTCAAGTGCTGCAAACTCGAGCTTTGCAATGTTGGACATAATGTAACTATAAATTTTAAAAAAAATTAAAATTAAAATTAAAATCCATTTATTTCAATAAATATTACACAAAAAAGAAGCGGTAAAGCTAACATTGCATACAAGCCTAAAAGTAGATGAAATTCCATATTATCTTCGATGTTAAGGATTGGGATGAAAAGTAACATGACTATTATAGTCATGATTATCACAAAAGGATGAATCATCTTGAAGCTTGGTTTCTTGAAATTGATTTATTTGATAGAAGAGAGAAATATTTGTTGTGGGTAAAATAAGCAGGGTAAAGATGTTTATTTATGGTAAAAAAATATAGCCGTTGTTTTTGCTGTTTATAACCGTTGCATATATATTCCCGTTGTGTATATATGTATATGTATTTTATAAATCATATAACAAGACTTATAACTAATACATAACTTTACTAATTAGAAACATAAATAAATATTAGTAAATGTTTAAATAAAATTATTAAGAGTATCTAAAATATAAATAAACATTGACATGTATAAATAAATATAATTTAAATGTTAGTATGCACAAATAAAAGTTAGTAGCATAATATAAATGTTAGTATGCATAAATAAAAGTTAGTTGCATAATGTAAATGTTAGTTTCCATAAATAAAAATTAGTTGCATAATGTAAATGTTAGTATAAAAATTAGAATACATAAAGAAATGTTAGTATAAGAAATAAAAATTGTTAGTAGTCCATAATGTCCATAATGTATAAGTTTCATTAATTCATTAGTATTATTATTATTTTAATATGATTGAAGTTTTTATAATTAATAGTGTTATAATAAGTAATACATATCTTGATTAAGATAGATGTGATTTTCCACTTGTTTAATAACCTTGATTAGAGCTTTCGTGCTGATAACGTGTTATGAATTAAGCGTAATTAATGTAACTATAAATCAAACCAAACTAGTAAACTTTGATAAGAACTTTAATTGAGAAGAAAGAATATTTAGAGAGAATATGAAAGTTATATCTCTTATAACTTTTTGGTGTGTTTCATTCTTTACAATGGAGGGGTATTTATACTACAAATTTTACTAACATATAATTGTAACTAGTTAGAAATGTTGACAAATTTACCATGCACCAATTATTATGTCAACCACCAATTATTTACAACACCACCAATTATTTACAACAATATATATATATATATATATATATATATATATATATATATATATATATATATATATATATATATATATATATATAAGTTCCAAGGTCCCAATAGTACTAACCATTTCAACCTTATTAAAGAGGATGATGAAAAGAAAGTAAGAGATAATTTAAGTTGGGTAAGAGAGTTGGTGGTGATGGTGATTCACCTTATTAAATAGGATGATGTAAAGAAAATAAGAGAGAATTGAAGTTGGGTAACAGAGTTGGTGGTGATGGTGATCCAGGGATTTCAAAGGAAAAAAGCTCTTATTATAGAGTAGCATAGTGTTTGGTAATGTCATACTTAGTTGTTTTCAAATTTGAATGTGTATATGAAAGTTGTCTTTTAGGAAACTTGGTTGTTTAAATTGGAATGTTTGTATGAAAGTTATTGTTTTGATTTTAGGACAATTGAATTTGTCATGTAACAAAGTATGTTGCCTAAATTGGAATGTTTCAATTTGTTTTATTTTAGAACAATTGAATTTCACATGTAACAAAGTACGTTGCCTAAATTGGAATGTTTCAATTTTTTTATTTTAGATCAATTGCATTTATCATGTAATAAAGTACGTTGGCGAAATTGGAATGTTTTAATTTGTTTCTACGAAAGTTTTTTTTAATGTAGGTCCATTAAATTTATCATGTTAGAAACTTGGTTTCCTAAATTACTACATACATGTACACGAATGAGCAATATGGTACATTAAGAATATTTGTGCATGATGTACATGGACCAAATCAATATGGTCCCAATTGTTTAATACTTACTCAATTTCTGCATACTAAAAGGAAAACATAGTGTTCCAATCCTGTAACACCCACAAATTAGGGCTAGTAAATATGAATATTATAAGCATTAAAACTGACTTTTTGATAGAAGATTATTTAGGATAAATAATCTTAGCCAAAGATATAGTATATGGGACAAGGATTCTACACATATAAAGAACGCCTAAATTCGACTTCGTGAGAGGAAGTTATAATTTTTCTAATATTTCAGTGTAGTAGTATACGAGTCAGAAACTGAAATTGGAATCGGTCGATTGTTAGGAAAAACAATCTAAATAAGATTTGAAGAGCTCGTTAATACCTATCCGTCAATAAAAAGACAGTCGAGAACGGGTGTCATATAAGAGAGTTATGAATTTTGAACATACTTTAACAGTCTGATTCTGCCAAAGTCTGCCACCCAAACCAGACCACATTGGGTCAACAATCCACGACTGTCGGTAGAAAACCTGTCGATCTCACCCCTGATTCGCTCCTGCTTTCAATTCTCCTTCTTGAATCCCTCTGCCTAAGCCTCCCTAATCAAATCCAGAAGTGGTGAAGTGATCAAAATCCTCATCACCAAGCTCCCAACCGAAGAACTAGCCAACTTGTGGCTCAAAGCATCAACGACCACATTCGCTTTCTCCAGGCGATAAAGAATCTCACAGTCATAATATTTGATCACGTCAAGCCATCTATGTTGTCTCATATTCAGATTTGGTTGATCCATTAGATATATCAAACTTTTATAATCCTTGTAAATGGTACATCGAACCCCATGTAGATAATGTCTCCAAATATCGAAGGCAAAAACCACCGCCCCAACTCCAGATCATGCGTAGGATATCGCACCTCGTGTGGCTTCAACTACCAAGAAGCATAAGCAATAACCCTCCCTCATTGCATAAGAACCGCCCCAGACCGGTGATGGATACATCACAATATATAAAAAAAATCTTCAACACCCTCAGGGAGGGTCAACAATGGGGCCTCACATAACTTCTATCTCAAAGTCTCGAATACAGCCTACTGCTTAGGCCCCCAACATAAATCCATGCCCTTCCTCGTCAAATGAGTGAGGGGTAAAACAACCTTAGAGGAATCCTAAATAGATCTATGATAATACCCTGCTCGTCCTAGAAATCTCCTGATCTCTGAGGGAGACTTCGGAACCTCCCACTGCATAACAACCTCAATCTTGGTCGGTTCGACCAAAATCCCATTCTGGTTAACAAGGTGTTCTGCGAACTGGACCTCCCGTAACCAAAACTCATACTTCGAGAACTTGACATACAACCATTCGCACCTCAAAACTCTCAAAAGCTCTCGAAGGTGTTCCTCATGGTGCTCCCTTGTCTTGGAATAGACCAATATATCATTGATGAACACAATAACCGATCGATCGAGCATCGGCCTACACACTCGATTCATCGGATCCTTAAATGTCGCATGCGCATTGATGAGGCCAAACGGCATCACCACAAACTCATAATGACCATAACGAGTCTGAAACACTGTCTTCTCTATGTCTGCCTCTCTAACCATCATCTGATGATATCCTGACCTGAAATTGATCTTGTAGAACCAAGATGCACCCTGCAACTAATTGAAGAGGTCATAAATATACGGAGGTGGATAAAGGTTCTTCACCGTTAACTTGTTCAGTTCCCAATAATCAATACACGTACGGTGAGGCCCATAATTCTTCTTCACAAACAAAATTGATGCTCCCTAGGGCAAACTGCTCGGTCTGATAAACTATAACACCCGGTTCCTAGTATGTATTTTAATTAAAGTAAACTCATGTTTTGCTCTGGGACTCGGCGAGTTGAAGGCCCAACTCGTCGAGTAGACTCGACTATGGATCGGTGGGATAAGTGACCTACTCGACGAGTCGGGAGACCGACTCGACGAGTAGGACTGTCTGGATGAAACCCTAATATTTGGGGTTTGCACCATATTTAAACAACTTATAACGCCCCAACCCAGCCTCCATTGTTCCTCCCAACCCAGAGAAAGACCTAACTCGAACCCTAAGCCTCTTTTGAGTGTTCTTGAGCTTTTTGGTGACTTTTGTGTGCATTTAAAGTTGGAAGAGAAGAGGGAAGCTTGGGAGTTCAAGTGGAAGCTAGTAGATCCAGAGGTTTTGCTTCATTCTCAGTTCATTGAAGGTAAAAAGCTTGAACCTTGACCATCTATCTCTTGGATCTTGTTTTGGGGCTATTTTCTACCCTTTTTATGAGTGGTGAAGTTAGAATCGGATTTTGTGAGTGTGTTTGGAGTTACACTTCATATCTGGAACCATTGAGGGTTCCCATGGCATAAAGGTGCCGACTTTATGGCCATGGGAGACCCATGATTCTTATATACCTCTTTTTATGGCTTTTGAGCCAAAAACCCCCATGCATGGACGTCAAGATTGGAACTCTACGTATAAAATGGACCCTAGGAGGTCAGATCTATGGTTTTGATGCATTAAGACCCATTATAATCGACTGAATAGTTTTGGAGAAAGAGGGACTCAACGAGTCGCTTGGGTGACTCGGCGAGTCGGGTCGCATTTTCCCCCAAATGTTTTTTGGAAAAGGTCTTTGGTTGAGTGGAAGGAACACTCAGCCTGTTAAGGGTTTGTTATGGACTTAAAGATCAAAGGACTCGACGAGTTCAAGAAGAAACTCGGCGAGTTCAAGGCAATGTCCCAACCACATGAAGACGAACTCGACGAGTTCAAGGATGAACTCGGCGAGTCATAGACTAAACACGTTCATATGGATGAAGATGAACTCGACGAGTTCAAGGACGAACTCGGCGAGTCGGTTGAAGATAGTCCGATGTGTAGTTGAAGGCGAACTCGTCGAGCTCTTGCTAGACTCGATGAGTAGGGACGGGTTGGTAGCATTTTGTGGATATGGGGGCTCGGCGAGTTGGTGGACCAACTCGGCGAGTCGAGTCAACCAGATGTTGACTTTGACCAAAGTTGACTTTGACCAAGGTTTTGACCTTGACTTTGACTTGGACTTGAGTGACCCTTGTAAGGGTTGTGAGTATGAATTGATAACTTAGAAAAGTTGTCGTGTAGGGATTGAGGATTCGAGGAGAGTCGATTTTCACACTGAGGAGAGTGCAGGGACTACACGGCATTGAGGTGAGTTGCCTTCCAGTAGAAGTGGGTCTAAGGCACCAAGGCCGACCCACTAGTAGTTGATTACAGTTGAGATGATTGTCTTTGTGATAATTGTCTAGTTTGCTATTACTTGATGTGTTCTATGTGCCAGTATGATATGTTCTATGTGATAGTGGTAGTAGGAGGGGTATAGCCCCCCAATTCGGTCGTTAGGACCGAAGGGTAGGTCGGACACCCCAGATCTGTCTGACAGCATGATTATGATATGTTATTATGTGATAGTAGTAGGGGTGAAATAGTCCCCGTGACCAGGTGAGATAGACCGGAGGGTAGGTAGGCACCCCAGAATGGCCTGACATGGGTAGGTCAACACCCCAGAATGGCATGACATGGGTAGGTCAACACCCAAGAATGGCTTGACATGGGTAGGTCGGGCACCCCAGAATTGCCTGACAGCATGTTTGATGAATGGTATGTGGTATGATGGGGGAACTCACTAAGCTTCGTGCTTACAGTTTTTAGTTTTGGTTTCAGGTACCTCTTCAGCTAAGGGGAAGGAGCCGGCAGGGTAGCAGCGCATCGCACACACATGATTTCCGCTTTGAGAATCCTGGGATTGTACTCTGACATTTTACTATTTGATGTTATGGTTTTCGAGACTTGTGATTTGTGACTTGATGTTTTGAAATGATAGCAACGATGTTTTCCGTAAACTATATTTATAAGTAATGTAATTAAACAAAAAGTTTGGGTCTCGATTTTGGGATGTTACAAGTTGGTATCAGAGCCTTGGTTTGAGGGATTCGGGCACACCTTCGGGGTTGTCTGGATTCAAATCGAGGGCTTGAAGGATTTTTATAAGAAAAATAGTTTTCTGAAATTAAAAAATAAGGAGTTTTGAGAAAGAACAAGGTGTGTGATGCGTGCGACCGGCCGAGCTCAAGTAAGTTTTCCCCAAGATACCCATACATGATATGTTATGTTACATGATATGATTATGAGAACTGCATGCTAGACTAGGGCTAAGGATCTAAGGAGGATGTTGTTAGGGCGTGTCAAACCCAACAAATAAAGGGTACAAATGACTCCTTAAACACTACTACTATGCACTAAAAACGTAGTACAAGGTAAGTAGGGTCGATCCACAGAGACACGGGACAAATGCTTATACCTTTTTGCGCAAGGTACAATATGATCACAAAAGAGGGGGATTTAAATGCAATGATTCAAATAAGAGCTAATTTAATGAGTAAGCAATTGATTAAGTGAAATAAGTTCAAGATTTGTAAGTACTCCAACTCTATGCAAGACAAATTAGCAATGTGATTCCATGGATGACAAGATATTTGTTTAATTCTATCTAAGTTGGTACTTGAAAGTGTTAACAAGCTCTAACACTTCCCATTCACCACAATAATTAACCAAAACAAGCTCTTTGATTAATCCTAACCTTACCAATCTAATCTAAACAAACTCTTAGAATTAGGTTGAAAGATTGCATTAAACTTTATGTGAATGTTCCCAACAACACTCAATACTCCTCATAAGCTCGGGAGCATAAGAATGTGTGAATAAGATTTACACTAAATTCATTCAATAGAAATCAGTTTAGTGCTTGTTACCTAGTCCAATTTACAAAACAATTACGGATTTTGCAATTAGATAACTTGAATGATCTAACCCTAATTCAAATGGCCAATAAGAATCACAATTAGAATCAAACATTCGATTGAAACAAAATCAAATTCACTAGATAGAAAATTGAAAGAAAACATCAAGTCATATGATGGAAATCACAACTATAAGTCAAGACATAAAGTTGGAGAATCTAGGGTTCTAGCCACTCATGACTAGAACAAGATCACAAATCTAGAAAATGAAATTAAAGTTCTTACAAAATGAAATCAAATGTTCCCAAGTGTTAATCAACTTCAAAATCCTCAAGAAAATCGCCTTCTCTACTCCAAAAATCGACCCCCCAAAAATAAAAAGTCGGTTCCCCCCTTTAAAAATGGTGAAAAACTGCTTTAAAACCCGCATTTACGTTTACACGGCCCGCGTAAATTAACACTGTCATTTACACGGCCCGCGTAAACGCAAAAATATACTGTGCAGAAATCTACGTTTACACGGCCCGCGTAAACGCAAGGCTTGCATTTACACGGCCGTGTAAATCTCTGTAAAGCCAAAATCTTCATTTCTTTGATATCTTGCTCCTCGGTGCTCCGCAAGTCCTGAAATTTTTTCCGCAACTTTTATTTACCTCCTCCAACAATATCCTACCTCCAAAAGTCCCTAAAATATCATAAAAGTATGTGAATGAAATTGCCTCATGAAAAATCCCAAAAACATGCAAAATGCATGAGTTTAAGCCTATATGCAATGTACTTTTATGAAATAAAGCTACAAAATGGGTACATGAAATGCACCTAACAGATGCCTTGTATGCCTGTTATGTGATTATGAGAACTGGATGCTAGATTAGGCCCAAGGATCTTGGAAGGATGCCTTATATGCCAGTTGTATGAGTTTATTGAGTTACATGCTAGGGCTGGTTAGTCAGCAGTATGGTAGCCTGATTAGGTTATGCTTGGTAATGGTTACTCAATGCACGAATGTTACTTGCTTTGTGCTTATAGGGGTTCCCGCTAGCTTTAACTAACTAGTAAGCGAATATGTAATAATATTCGCAAGCTAGATAGGGAAAGATGGTAGGGACTCCTTGTGTAGCTGATGGCGGAGATTAGGTGAGAGAGAGCCCTAGGACAAGTCTAGGATGAGAATAGTTTGGAAAGCAGTATTTGTAGAAGGGACTTGGTGAAGTCGAAGCAATCCAACAGGAAAGTACGGATAGATGTGGCAGGTAGTATGGGCCCGTACTACTGGAAGCAGAGGATCCGTACTCGAATCAAGGAAGGCTAAGATAGAACCAGGAAACTTGGAGAGTGTGTGAGACCTCTCAAGAGTATGTATGACCCTGACGTTTATGTGTATGGCGATTACGCGACATGGAGCATGAGGTTTAGGGTCTGGATCAGGATCAGGATCAGGCTCGGGTGCGGGATCCGAGCAAGTTGATAACGGGCTACGTGAGTTCATCACGTCTAATATCACGAGAGGTATCCTTGAGGCGACCCCAGTCATTTTCGGGTCGATCAAGGAAGGGATTATTGAGCTGATGGGGGATCGCCTCCGGACATTCAGGAGTGACTTGGCGTCCAGCCAGTCGGGTACGCGCACACTTTCCTTCAAGGACTTCCGGGGGAGTGGTGCGCCAGACTTTCACGGGGTGAAGGACCCCATTGCTGCCAGGAGATGGATTACAGACATCGATTCTGCACAGTTGACGAGCTTCTGCCAGGAGGGGTCGAAGGTCCGCTTTGTTGCGGGTTGTTTGAGAGACAGAGCTAGGGATTGTTAGGAGTCAGTTAGTGACTCACTAGGAGCCCCAACCATTGAGGCTATCACTTGGCCGGACTTTGTGACTAGGTTCAGGGCTGAGTTTGCGCCTGCTGTGGAGCTTCAGCAGCTGGCCAACGAGTTTCTTGATATGAGACAGACTACGAAGACAGTGGCGGAGATCACCGCCAAGTTCAGGGAGAGGGCTTTGTTGGTACCTCAGTATGCGGGGGATGAGGAGATGCGGAAGATCCGCTATCATGACATGTTGAGGGCTGACATTCGAGAGCATGTCAGCTACTCAGCCTGCCCGACCCTAGAGTTCATGATTGCCAGGGCGAGTGTCACAACCCAAAATATTATATCTTGTGAGGTCAAACACATCAACTTAAGGTCAAACTTATAGGTTTCTACACCTAGTATTCGTAAGGGTTGTGTGTTAGCAAGTGAACCACGTAAGAACTGAGAGCCAATAACTTCATTCGAACCATAAACCTCAACAAATGAGGTTCACGACCACAAACCACGTTCACGGCTGTGAACCCTGCTTAGGCCATGAACTAGACCCTATATATATATATGAGATGGCTGATTTTATTACATTTCTTTCTTCCTTGGCCGTGAACCACCCCATTCTGTCTCAAGTATCATACTCAAGAACACCCTTTTCTTCCCTTAAACACTCATTTCCTTTTGCATCTCTTCGGTATACCACGAAAGGCCTTCAAACACTCACCAATCAACAAGATCTCCAAGTGTTCTTCACATCTTTTGGGCCGTGAATCCTTCATAAGGGTCGTGAACCGCTCATATGGTCCGTGAACCCTTCATGGGCCGTGAACACATCAAGCCCAGCCGTGAACTCCCTTTCAACCTCCTATCTTGCTTCTAACACTCAGTTGGTGAGTTATTATTGCATCCTAGGTTGTTTCCTAATCGCCTTTCTAGTTAGATTCACTAATTTCATGCCTATATGTATCATTACATGCTATTTTGGACTCATTTGTGCTACGGGACTTCGTTCGTGAGTAGAACATCCTTATTCCAGTTTTCAATCGAATCACTCACATAAGGTGAGTTCATACCCCCATATATTTCCCAACGTTTTAATGTTTTTAGGGGGGGGGGAATACAAGTATAACACAAGGAATCTTGTGCTTTATAATATAAATTGCTTATTATGTCTTTCTTACCTTTACAAATGTATTTAAAACATGAAACTTGTTAAAACATGGAAAATGAGCTTATAAGCTATAAGTAGTTTATGAAACAAAGGAAATCTTTTTACAAACTTATTTGTTAATTGTGAAAAGGGTTTTCGCATTATTACTAGTAAAGTCGTTAATCTAGTTTGTGAGACACGTCTTCGAGTACTTACATAAGTACAGTGGAAGTCTACCTTTATGAACCAGAGTCTCCTGGAGGGAGAGCGTGAGTTTGTGTATAGATCTATACGGGACTGACAATCCAACACCTTGTTGTTAGCTACAGTAGGACCGGCAGGTCTACGGGTGATACATGTCATATCGTTTTCGACGCCTACAAAACGTCGTGTTTAACCGGTCCAATTAGTGTGGTCATAACACTCAAAAATAGATACTAACGATATATTTACGTAGTAATATACTATTCTTAAACAATCTCAAGGGATATTAACTATGTGATTACTCAATATATGCTATAGGGTTAGATAAAACAGAAGTCTGGTAGACAGTGGAATGTGTGATTTCCGCCTTACTTCCTGTTCCATCTTTGGTTGTGGGCTTAGGGCAGATTCACCCATTAAACTTTTAGTTCGATCTCGGTTATATACAACTCGTATATACTAAGTGATCATAGGAGGGTAGTATCGCCGTAACAGGTTTTCAGGGTAAACAAGTCTTTATTCAGTTTAACATATCAACAAAACTAGATATCATTGAAGTAAGTATATGGATTATACTTGTGCTTTTCGATCTTGGAACAACATAGACTACCAGTTGGTTTTATAGAAAATATAGGATTTTCTATGGTAAACATCGTTCTTTTAAGGTAAATAGTTTTCGATGGAACTTTCTGAAAACAATAACATTTATTACCGAAAACTATGTTTCACAATAGAGTTAGTGAAACTAGAAACTTATTTATAAAAGGTTTAATACTTCTTATTAAACTAGTATAACATATAGGACCTTAAATGGTTAATTCTATAATACCTTAGTTTATACATCAGAGTTATATATAATTAATATCCGATAGGCAGTGGAATATGTGACTTCCGCCTCATTTCATGTTCCTAGTTTGGTTGTGGGCTTAGGGCAGATTCACACATTTAACTGTCCGTTCGATATTAGATTATATATAACTAGTATAAACTAAGTGATTATAGAAGGAACTATTGTGGTTACCATTTTACTATTGAAAATATATGATTTTCTTAAAGAATATTTTCATCAAATGTCAAAGTACTATTACAGTTAACTCCGTAAGCACCTGGTGAATACATCAGGGTTATATACAATGAGGATCTAACAAACAATGGAATGTGTGACTTCAGCCTCATTTCCTGTTCCTTGTTTGGTTGTGGGCTTAGGGAAGATCCACACAATTCAATGTCTGTTTGATCTGGATTGTATATAACTTGTATTCATTAAGTACTAATAGAAGGAATTGTAAGAGTCATTTTTACTTATCATTCATCACATCAGAAAATATAGGATTTTCTGGAGGAACATACAAACTTTTCTAAAGAACTCAAACTATACTTTATATAGCAAAAATACTTATGAACTCAGTAGCTTAAATGGAGATCTACTCTTTCAAAATAACTTGTATTCTCGGGAAACTAGTAGACAGGTACGCGCACCGGGATATAGAATATGGAGCATAGTAGCTTCATGTCCTTGTTTTATTATTTACTTTTGGAGTCAATAACATGTGATTTGAATACCATGTAAACCTTTAATATTAATACAACAGATGTTGTTGCTTATTTTACTATGATCCATGTGTTGTGATACTGAGCATGACATCCTCCGCCCCCGAACGTTTCCGTCGTTCCGGTTTGGGGGTGTGATAGTGAGGGAGAGGGAGATTGATTTAGAGCACCTTAGAAAGAAGAAGGCAGAGATGGAGCAAGTTACTGGGTTTCGGGGAAGAAACCCAAGGGATCCGATGCGAGGTCGAAGGGCCAGCTGGGCCAGAGCCGCTGCAGGAAATGTGGCAGGCTGCATCAGGGAGCTTGTAGAGCGGGATCAATAGGATGCTACAAGTGCGGCAAGACGGGGCACATTGGCAGGGATTTTACTGCCCCTGCCCTCACTGTTCAGACATCAGACGTGATTTGCTTTGATTGCAATCAGAGGGGCCATAAAAAGGCCAACTTCCCTAGATTGACAGCAGCAACAGCGCCAGTGGTGGCGCCGACTCCAACGGCTGCACGGGTTACGGATGGCCGGAAGGTCAAGTCAGAGGCTCCTGTGGTGAGGAGCCGAGCTTTCCAGTTGACAGCCGAGGAGGCACGCGCCGCACCCGATGTGGTGATGGGATCGTTCCATGTGAACGGTATCCTAGTTCAGGTGTTGTTTGATTCGGGTGCTACCCGATCATTTGTCTCTCTTGCGCTTAGCAAGAGGTTCTATGAGTCTTCAGGCATGTTGGATTGCCCTCTAGAACTCGAGATTGCGGACGAACGATCAGTTCGAGTAGCGGAGGTTTTCAGGGATTGTGTTTTGAAGTTGTTCGAAGAGCGTTACTTGGTAGACTTGGTTCCCATACCATTGTGGGGGGAACAAGATTATTATAGGTATGGATTGGTTGAGCCCCAATGGGGCAGTGATTGACTGCACGCAACAGTTGGTCCGGGTCAGGACCCCAAATGGAGGAGAGCTAGTGACTAAGAGCGAGAGGCCACATCGTGGACCAGCTTTATGATTCAGCAGCGAGAGCTAGGCGCTACCTCCAGCAGAGGTGTGCAGGGTATGTCGCCTATTTCTTGGATACCCGGGAGACGGGCGAGGCGACGGTGAGTGGCTTGCCGGTGGTACGAGAGTATGCGGATGTTTTCCAGAGGAGTTGCCTGGAATACCTCTGGAGAGGCAGGTAGATTTCATGATCGACCTAGTCCCTGGTGCGGCTCCGATAGCCAAGGCACCGTATCGGTTGGCTCCTCCTGAGATGCAGGAGTTGTCTACACAGCTGCAGGAGCTGTTAGACAAGGGATTCATTAGACCGAGCAGTTCACCCTGGGGAGCTCCGATTCTATTAGTGAAGAAAAAGGACGGCTCGCATCGGATGTGTATAGATTACCGGGAGCTGAATAAGGTAACGATGAAGAACCGTTACCCACTCCCAAGGATTGATGATCTCTTTGACCAGCTTCAGGGAGCATCTTGGTTCTCCAAGATTGATCTGCGTTCAGGTTATCATTAGTTGAGGGTCAGAGAGGAGGATGTGCAGAAGACTGCTTTTCGGACGTGATATTGTCACTATGAGTTCGTGGTGATGCCTTTCAGGCTCACCAATGCTCCTGCCGCGTTCATGGATCTCATGAACCGCGTGTGCAGACCGATGTTGGATCGGTATGTGATAGTTTTCATTGATGACATCTTGGTTTAATCCAAGACGCAGGAGCAACATGAGGAGCACTTGCGAGAGGTGTTGGATACTCTGAGGAGGGAGAGCTTGTATGCCAAGTTCTCCAAGTGCGAGTTCTGGTTGTGCGAGGTGCAGTTTCTTGGGCACCTTGTCAACCAGAATGGGATTTCGGTCGACCCGGCCAAAGTGGAGGCCGTAATGAGGTGGGAGGTTACGAGGTCTCCATCTGAGATTCGGAGCTTCCTGGGATTGGCAGGTTACTATCGGAGATTCATTCAGGACTTCTCCAAGATGGTCGTGCCTTTGACCCGGTCGACAAGGAAAGCCGTGGTCTTTCGCTGGGGGCCTGAGCAGCAGGTCACATTTGAGATGCTGAGATAGAGATTGTGCGAGGCGCCAATCTTAGCCCTGCCGGAGGCATGGATGATTTTGTGGTGTATTGTGATGCGTCCATCTCGGGTTTGGGCGCGGTATTGATGTAGAGGGGGCATGTTATCGCCTACGCTTCGAGGAAGCTGAAGCCTCATGAGGCAAACTATCCGACGCATGACTTGGAGTTGGGGGCAGTTGTTTTCGCCCTCAATATTTGGCGTCATAACCTCTATGGGGTCCGCTGCACTATTTACACGGACCATAAGAGTTTAAGGTACCTCATGGATCAGCCAAATCTGAATATGAGACAGCATCGATGGTTAGATGTGGTGAAGGATTACGATTGTGAAATTCTCTACCACCCGGGGAAGGCCAATGTCGTGGCCGATGCGCTTATTCGCAAGACAGCCCCGATCAGGGATATATGCTTGAGGATGACAATGGTGACTCCGCTATTGGAGCGGATCCAAGAGGCCCAGCAGGAGGCTATGAAGGAGGAGCATCGTAAGAGTGAGCGTATTGTGGGTTAGGTTCCCTCCTTTAATTATGATAGCCATGGATTGTTGACACTACACCGTAGGGTGTGGGTCCCATATCAGGGAGGCGTGCGCCAGGTATTGATGGAGGAGGCGCACAAATCCACGTTTTTCATTCATCCATGGGCAACGAAGATGTACAGGGATCTTCGTCTTGATTATTGGTGGCCCTGCATGAAGAGGGACGTAGCTTGGTTTGTTGAGAGATGCCTGACCTGCAGGAAGGTCAAGGCCGAGCACCAGAGGCCTCACGGCAAGACCCAGCGTTGGATATTCCGCTGTGGAAATGGGAAGATATCACTATGGATTTCATCACGAAGCTTCCCAGGACCGCGCGGGGGGTGGATTCGATTTGGGTCATCGTCGATCGATTGACCAAGAGCGCCCATTTCATTCCGATTCGGGAGAGCATTTCGGCCAAAAAGTTGGCCGACATCTATATCAGAGAGGTAGTGGCTCGGCACGGGGTGCCAGTTTCGGTGATTTCCGAAAGAGTTGTGCGGTTCACTTCCAGATTCTGGAAGAAGATTCACGACGAGATGGGTACTCGTCTGCACTTTAGCACCGCTTTTCACCTGCAGACGAATGGTTAGAGTGAGCGAACCATCCAGACTCTAGAGGATATGCTCTGAGCGTGCATTTTAGACTTTGGAGGTAGTTGGGATACTTACCTTCCTTTGGCAGAGTTTTCCTATAATAATAGCTATCACGCGAGTATCGACCGACCTCCCTTCGAGGTGTTGTACGGAAGGAAGTGCAGGACCCCGATATGTTGGGGTGAGGTTGTCCAGAGGGTCATGGGGAGTACCGAAGTGGTACTCAAGACTACAGAGAGGATCCAACAGGTTTGGAGCAGGCTTCAGACTGCTCAGAGTCGGCAGAAGAGTCATGCCGATAGGCGTCGTTCGGACCCGGAGTTCCAGGTCGGGGATATGGTGGTTCTGAAAGTGTCGCCTTGGAAAAGCTTCATTCGGTTCAGGAAGCGGGGTGAGTTGGGACCCAGTTACATTGGACCTTTCAGTTTTGTAGCCCGGGTGGGCAAGGTGGCGTATAGGCTGGATCTGCCAGCCGAACTCAGTCAGATTCATAGTCCTTTTCACGTATCCCAGTTGCAGAAGTGCCTGGTGGACGACTCGGCAGTGGTGCCTTTGGAGGATATTCAGGGGGATGACAGCCTGAACTATATTGAGCGGCCAGTAGCTATCCTCGACAGGAAGTCGAGGGATCTGAGGAACAAGAGGGTGGAGCTGGTGAAGGTGCAATGGCAACACCGCAAGGGCTCGGAATGGACCTGGGAGCCGGAGGACGAGATGAGGGAGCACTACCCCGAGCTTTTTCCGGATTCTGCAGCAGACTTCGGCAGTGGTGCCTTTGGAGGATATTCAGGTGGATGACAGCCTGAACTATATTGAGCGGCCAGTAGCTATCCTTGATAGGATGTCTAGGGATCTGAGGAACAAGAGGGTGGAGCTGGTGAAGGTGCAATGGCAGCACCGCAAGGGCTCGGAATGGACCTGGGAGCCGGAGGACGAGATGAGGGAGCACTACCCCGAGCTTTTTCCGGATTCAGCAGCAAACTTCGAGGACGAAGTCTAAAATAAGTGGGGGAGATTTCTAACACTCGGTTCCTGGTATGTATTTTAATTAAAGTAAACTCATGTTTTGCTCTGGGACTCGGCGGGTTGGAGGCCCAACTCGTCGAGTAGACTCGACTATGGATCGGTGGGATAAGTGACCTACTCGACGAGTCGGGATACCGACTCGACGCGTAGGACTGTCTGGATGAAACCCTAATATTTGGGGTTTGCACCCTATTTAAACAACTTATAACGCTCCAACCTAGCCTCCATTGTTCCTCCCAACCCAGAGAAATCCCTAACTCGAACCCTAAGCCTCTTTTGAGTGCTCTTGAGCTTTTTGGTGACTTTTGTGTGCATTTGAAGTTGGAAGAGAAGAAGGAAGCTTGGGAGTTCAAGTGGAAGCTAGTAGATCCAGAGGTTTTGCTTCATTCTCAGTTCATTGAAGGTAAAAAGCTTGAACCTTGACCATCTATCTCTTAGATCTTGTTTTGGGGCTATTTTCTACTCTTTTTATGAGATGTGAAGTTAGAATCGGATTTTGTGAGTGTGTTTGGAGTTACACTTCAGATCTGGAACCATTGAGGGTTCCCATGGCATAAAGGTGCCAACTTTATGGCCATGGAAAACCCATTCTTCTTATATACCTCTTTTTATGGCTTTTGAGCCAAAAACACCCATGCATGGACATCAATATTGGAACTTTACGTATAAAATGGACCCTAGGAGGTCAGATCTATGGTTTTGATGCATTAAGACCCATTATAATCGACTGAATTGTTTTGGACAAAGAGGGACTCGGCGAGTCGCTTGGGTGACTCGGCGAGTCGGGTCACATTTCCCCCCAAATGTTTTCTGGAAATGGTCTTTGGTTGAGTGGAAGGAACACTCAGCCTGTTAGGGGTTTGTTATGGACTTGAAGATCAAAGGACTCGACGAGTTCAAGAAGAAACTCGGCGATTTCAAGGCAATGTCCCAACGACATGAAGACGGACTCGACGAGTTCAAGGATGAACTCGGCGAGTCATAGACTGAACACCTTCATATGGATGAAGATGAACTCGACAAGTTCAAGGACGAACTTGGCGAGTCGGTTGAAGATAGTCCGATGTGTAGTTGAAGGCGAACTCGTCAAGCTTTTGCTAGACTCGACGAGTAGGAACGGGTTGGTAGCATTTTGTGGATATGGGGACTCGGCGAGTTGGTGGACCAACTCGGCGAGTCGAATCAACCAGATGTTGACTTTGACCAAAGTTAACTTTGACCAAGGTTTTGACCTTGACTTTGACTTGGACTTGAGTGACCCTTGTAAGGGTTATGAGTATGAATTGATAACTTAGAAAAGTTGTCGTGTAGAGATTGAGGAGTCGAGGAGAGTCGATTTTCACACCGAGGACAGTGCAGGCACTACATGGCATTGAGGTGAGTTACCTTCCAGTAGAAGTGGGTCTAAGGCACTAAGGCCGACCCACTAGTAGTTGATTACAGTTGAGATGATTGTCTTTGTGATAATTGTCTGGTTTGCTATTACTTGATGTGTTCTATGTGATAGTGGTAGTAGGAGGGGAATAGCCCCCCAATTCGGTCGTTAGGACCGAAGGGTAGGTCGGACACCCCAGATCCGTCTGAAAACATGATTATGATATGTTATTATGGGTAGGTCAGCACCCCAGAATGGCTTGACATGGGTAGGTCAGCACCCCAGAATGGCTTGACATGGGTAGGTCGGGCAACTTAGAAGTGCCCGACAGTATGTATGATGAATGGTATGTGGTATGATGGGGGAACTCACTAAGCTTTGTGCTTACAGTTTTTAGTTTTGGTTTCAGGTACCTCTTCAGTTAAGGGGAAGGAGCCGGCAGGGCAGCAGCGCATCGCACACACATGATTTCCGCTTTGAGAATCCTGGGATTGTACACTGACATTTTACTATTTGATGTTATGGTGTTCGAGACTTGTGATTTGTGACTAGATGTTTTGAAATGATAGCAATGATGTTTTCTGCAAACTATTTTTATAAGTAGTGTAATTAAACAAAAATTTTGGGTCTCGATTTTGAGATGTTACATAAACTGCTTTCCTAACAGCTCTTTAAGCTAAGAGGACAACTCCTGCATACGGCGCCTTAGCAATTGAAGCCGCATCGGGAACCAAATCAATCCTGAACTCAACCTACCTCTCAGGAGGCAGACCAGGTAATTCCTCTAGAAACACATCTGGGAACTCCCTAACTATAGGAACATCCGAAACTGAAACCTCCTTCTCGGCCTGGGTGTTAACCACATATGCGAGATAACCCATACACCCATTCTGCAGATACTGCTGATCCCTGACAGTAGAACAAAAAGTTGATCCAACCCTGGTACCCTCTCCATAAATAACCAGTTCTCCCCCAATTCGGGTTCTAACTGAAGGGTTTTGAGCATTCTAACACTCCTAAAGTGCACATCCAACCCTAGAAACCTTGGATCTATGTTTTACTAAGATACATGCAAATTTGATTTTTCCAAGGTTCTTAACCTAACTAGCATGGCATGGGGAACTCGAAACATAAAAGCTAGTAGAAGAACATACCTTTCTTGTTGCTTGGATTCCTTGAGAACTTTGTGAGCCTAGCACCCCAAATGTGATGCCTCAAGTGTTTTACACAACACCACAACTCTTGGAATAACTTTGAGAGAAGTACACACACTCAAAATCGGCTAGCCCTCTTGTTCTTCACTTAGTGCCGATTTTGGTAGCACATGGGGTCCTTTTATAGTTGTGTCACAAGTAGGGTTACACCATGTAAACCCTAATTGACATGACTTTTCATTTCCTTCATGATCCATGGGTTTTAACCTCCATGGACCATCCATGGAGCACCCTATGGGTTTTAGCCCAATCCAATAAACCATGGATCATTAGCCCACTATATAAGAATGGATGATTTACACAATCAACCCCATATATTTAATTAGTCTCTTTTTTATCACAAAATTAATTCCAAATTAATTCTTGATCAATACTAATTAAATAATATTATTAATATATTAGAACTTATAATATATTAATAAACCATAAGTGTCCTTTTCTCATTTTGTCTATCCAAGTGTCATGATGCCATGCAACCCAAATGGACCATGCCAACCGGGTCAAGTACATACCAGAAATAGTTATGGAGTTAGACACCTTATCCAACACTAACTACCACCCGCTGACCCTCACAGTCAATTATTGCACCAAACATGCTCAACTAGTCCATCCCTACTATCAAGCATACAACCCCCATAGGGATAGGGATCAGATCAAACGGGTAAGGCATGCCGAAAATCTCCATAACACAACCCCGATAAAATACTCTATGCAGAAACCTCACGCTCGTTGGTGATGGAAACTGGCAACGGATACTCTAAAACTCTAAGAAACATATCAAAAAGCCTACTGAAGGACTGAGACACAAAAGACCGACTCGCACTCGAGTCAAAAAGCACAAGAGAATGCTGGGAATTCAGTAAGAAATTACCTAGTAGAATCATAATCATAAGCATACAATAAAATAACTAGAAAAAATAATAAATGAAAACATACTAATAACGACGTCTGGCACCGCCCTGACCTCCTCCGTTTTGAGATGAAAAGCACGATAGTAAGCCCTCAGGGGCTTCGCCTTGCCCTGGAGTCCATCCATGATCCTCAAAGTAGCCGGTGGTGGAGCCTGCGCCGGTCTCGCAGCAACAAAGGGGCATATGGCCTTCACATAGCCAACTTGCTCACAATGGTAACGAATCCTAGTGCTCTCTAACAGGGCCTGCCGATGACAATCCCTCGTAATGTGGCCCTCCCTGCCACATTTGTGGCACCTAGAAGAAGATCGACAAGCACCGTCATGAACCTTGCCACACTTTCCACAAGTGCGACCCCTATGTCCCCCAGATTGTGAATCAGCGGGCTTGAACCGCTTTGCTACAGGCTGAGACTGAACGAGAGCCTGCCTCAGCTCCCTCTTCCGAGTCTCAATTTCAATCTCTCGCCTCCTCGCGGCATCTTGAATCTCGGAGAGGGTACTGTAACATTGGGTGGACACAAACTGCCGAATATCAACCTTGATCATGCTCAAGTATCGCGTCATCTAATCCTACTATGTAGCAACGAACTCAGGACAGAACAAAGCCCTCTTAGTGAACATCTTGGTGATATCTGTCACTGTCTTCGTCATTTATCTTAGATACAGATACTCCCGAGCCAATCTCTACCTCTCCGCTAAGGAAACATACCTCATGCAAAACATCTCCGAGAACTGCTCCCACGTAACATCAGCCTTTTTCTTAGGAGTGTAGGAACCAGTCACAAGGTTCCACCAGTCCTTCACGCCCAATCGAAGGAGGTTCAGGGCACACTTGACCTTCCAACCCTCCGGACAAGAACAAGTGAAGAAACAACCCTCTACATCTGATATCCAGCTCATAGTAACAATCGGGTCTTTGACCTCGTCAAACGCCAGGGGCTTCGTGTTACTGAAGTCCTGGTACTGGAATGAACCTCCTCCCCGGCCTCCCACAACAGCGACAACTGTGGTGGCTACAACAGTAGCAATCTCAATGAGGGCGGTATAACGATCATCAAATAGCTCAATCATGGCGGTCTTGATAAACCCAAACAACTCCAGGATAGAACTCCAGACAGCATGTTACACCCCCAGCCTAAGCGGCGGAACATGTCGAGCTGTGCGACTAAGTTCATGGATCACAGGTAAACTGCATATATAGCACAAGTACAACAATAAACAATATAGCATTCATGTTCCATCTCTATATTTGAATACAATGTTTTTACAAATAATAATAATACATGAATTTCCTTAATAGATAGGCATATAATTCAATAGCAAGTAAACTAGGTCACCTATAATCCAATCCGTCTTGAATGTATATTTAGTGATTTCCTGAGAATACATGTAGTTTTGAGGGTAAACACAAGGTTGGTGAGAGTCTTTGAAAGCCAAAATATATCTTTGTATAAGTAACTTCATACTGAAAACCATATTTTTAAAGAATCTTTGAAAGCCAAAATGTATCTTTGTATAAGTAAATCCATACTTAAAATAGTTTTGAAAGCAACCAAGCCCATGGTTTGTAGTGAGAGAAAGAGAGAGAGAGAGATATTCAAGTTAATGTTTATAGTGAGTCCTATAACCGAGCTATGTGACTGAATGTACCCCCTACAATGTTTCATTGGACATTTTAGTAACAATTGTAGACACTTATCACTCGCTTTGATTGATCGGTCGAGGTTGTAGCTAGCAACCGTGGGTGGGGTTGTCAACCCCGTATAGATCTATACATATGTATCTCGCTCCGAAGATTAACAGTTATAGTAGTGGGGGTATGATATGTGACAACCCGGAATTTCTATCTTGTACAACTATTAAACTCAATCAAAGTCAGACTTGTTTCTGCTATCTTTTAGCACTATTTAGAGTCTGTTTGAGTGTTCTAAGCCTAGTACATCCAAGGAATGAGTGATAGGAAGTGTCTGTTGAAGTTCTAAACCACCAATCAAGCCTTAAACTTCATCATGTAGAGTTTACGGCCACACTATGTGAGTTTACGGCCGTAAACTCATGGTGGCCGTAAACTCATGCCATAAACATGATATTCTTCCATTACTTCCTCATTCTTCACCATTTCAAGTCAAGAAACCCTATTTCTCTCTCAAGTATCATAAGGATCTTCGTTTTATTCTTCAAAAATGTAAGTATTTCATCCTTTGATTAGTTGATACATCTCATTAACTAGCATAACCCTTTCATTTCATCCATTAATTTCATCTTTTGGGTTTGATCTTCAAGATCACCAAGAACACACACTAGTGTTTTGGGACAAAATCAACTCTATTTGCTTCTATATCGTAAGTATCACTTCCCTATACTTGATATCTAGTTGAAACACATGTTAAGCACCTTGAAAACGTCCATTTCCCAAGAACAGTAGGTGTTTACAGCCAAGAGCATCTCCCTTGGTCGTAAACCCTAGTTAAAGGTGCATTTGTGACCATAAACTCTTCCTAAGGCTTGGAGTTGAGTCTAGAACACTTCCTTGTTGTTTGTATGACCTTAAAACACCATTTGACACAAATCATCATGAGTTTACGGCCGTAAACTCATGAGGCCGTAAACTCCATGGCCGTAAACTCCTTAGGCCGTGAACTCCTTGGCCGTAAACACCATTGTGTGGCCATATACCCCTTAGATGCAACCCTTTGTACTTCTAACACTTCCATTTAAGTGTATCCTAGTCCCTAAGGTGTTTCCCTTACATGATTAGTTGTTTAAACACTAATTATATACATATATGTGTCATTATATGCTGATTAGGATCCGTTGTGCTCAAGTCTTCACTTGACACTTAGCATCCTACAAACTGATCTTTCATTCGTATCACTCACTGCAGGTGAGTTCATACCCCTTAACTTACCTTTTAAATGATTTTAAATGCTTTTATGGGGGGGGGAATACTAGTAGAAACATTATAGTTATTATATCAATCACATGTGATTAATAACTATCAAACAGACGAATTTACTTTACTTCAAACTGTGTTATCAAACAAAATGCTTCAAACAACATTACTAGTAAACTATAATAGGTATAGTTTAGGAAGTCACTACTCACTATTTCTAGTACAATGAAACATACAAGAGTCAGTTCATTCATGAGTCAATACGAACATACTATGATGAGAAACTAAGAGAACATACAATACACTACACTATACAAGAGAACATACTATGATGAGAAACAAAGAGAACATACACTACACTATACATGAGAACATACAATATACTAGTACAGAGAGAACATACAATACACTAGAACATACTATGATGAGAAACAAAGAGAACATACACTACACTATACATGAGAACATACAATACACTAGTACAGAGAGAACATACAATACACCAGAACATACTATACAAACACTAGAACACTATAACATTAATGTGAGCCACTACTTCATGACATGGCAAGCAATTGCTGCATCACGTTTTGCAACCAGAGTCTTCTGGAGGGAGAGCATGAGTTGGTGTATAGATCTATACGGGATTGACTATCCTACACCTTGCTGCTAGCTATAGTGGGACCTGCAGGTCTACGGGTGACTAATGTCATACCATTTCGATGCCTTAGAGTGTCGTGTTTTATCTAGTCGATCAAGCATGGTTACAACTATATCACATTTTACCTTAATTAAAACAATTGTTTTAAGGTAGTTAGTACAACAGTAGTAGCTATATACTAATACTACAAGTACATTATTTTATTTTCCCATTACATTCAAATTGTGATCTTCTCACATAAACAGTAATGTAAACTATATTTCTGGTAAATGATAGTCTATCTTTGGGGAAAATTACACACTTTTACAAACAATGAACATACATAACATTCGGGCCTTGGTAGAAGGTTACTTTTAGTAGAAAATATAGGATTTTCTAGGAGATACAAACATTTACAAACAAATACAAACATTTACAAACATTCACTACAAACACTTTCATACAAGCAACGACACTAAAATACTTATGAACTCACCAGCTTTAATGCTGATCTACGCTTTCAAAATAACTTGTATTCTCAGGTCATCAGTAGACAGGTACCGATGCCAGGTTTTGAGAAGATGGAGCACGTTCAAGACTCATCTCTTATTTTGATTCATATTTTTGGTGTCTAATAAACTATACAGAACACACTTGTATTAACTTATACTATTAATGCAATGAATGATGTTGTTGCTTGTTTTACTATTATGCATTGTTGTGATACTGTACATGACGTCCTCCGCCCCCGAACGTTTCCGACGTTCAGGTTTTGGGGTGTGACATGCTAAGTGTTTAGACTCAACTAATGAATATTGTCTCACTAAAAATCCTTTAACTAAAAAGTATGTGAATAGATCTCATCCCTAACTTAATTGTGGTTAAGTGACTAGGAAAAATGAATTTTATTGTATAAAGTTTATAAAAGCCAAGTATGCTTGGTATGTATGTAAAAGTGTAATGTACTCGCTTTTATATTTAGGGAGCTTGACGTGAGAAACTGCAAAGTCATGTTTCATGAACTTAAAATATTTCCAGGACAGTTTCGTAACGAATTTAAACTATTGGGGGTTGTTGGGTAATTTAACAAACCAAAATAGGACTGATTTGGTTAAAATAAATAAAAGGGGGAGACTGAAATGGCTTAAAATGAACTAATGTTTGAGGATTAGACTAATTTTGTTAAGAAATCTCCATGGGAGGGGCTGTTTTGTTTAAAATACACCAAAGTTTTGGGGAAATAACTCGTTTTGAATAAAAGGGTTCACCAGAGGGGTTTAATATGTTTATTTTGAAAAATCAAAATGATTTTGGACTTTTATATAAAGGAGTCTCGTTGAGGGGCTGATTGTGTTTAAGTGGTCCAAACTTAATGAAATTAGGGCTCATATGCCCCCGTCCTCACTTATTGCTCGGTCAAATGAACGGGATACAACGATGGCAAGGAACGAAGGCGGACGAACGCAGAGAGGGAAAAGGGAGTACGAAGGATCGCATTTGGTTGATCGATTTCTAGAAGGAGGTCGTCTCCGGGGGTCGACGAGGCCGAAGAACGAAGATGGGAAAAAGCAGCGACGCTTTCTTCCTGCTCCGATGGTGATGTGCGAAGGGGGAAAGGGAATCGGTCTGCCTGGAGCGATGCGAGCAGCAAAAACGGCACGACCGAGGCTTCGATGGCCGCTGCTCGATAGGAGAAAAGAGAAGGTACGAGGGTGAGGCCAGAAGAGGGTTTCATCGGTGTCAGTGGGTGCAGCGATGAGATGCGAGGTTAGCTGCTCCAATGGAGCAATCAAACGACGAAAGAATCTCCGGTGAGGCATCCGACGACAGTACAAGCGGAGAAGGGTGGTGCGATGGGGCTATTTACGATCGGTGGTGACAGGTGCGTGGATGGGGCTGCTTCAGCAGCTCCCCTGTTCTTTTTTTTTTTTTTTTTTTTTGACAGAAATCAATTGAAGGAAATGGTGTTTGGTTTTGATGTTTGATAGGGGGAGAGGCAAAAACAGATTGGCGATCTTCAAGGGGGTGTTTAGGTGGTTTAGCTTTTATGAGAGGGAAGGAAAACGTGATGGTGAGGAATTTTGGCTGTAAATTAACTATTGATTGCTTGTACTTTGTGATCTAAGAATGATCTTGGATGGTACCATATATGTAATCATATTTTTGCTCAACTATGCATGGATGTATTATATCTTTATAAGCTATATATAAGTTGATCATTTAGCAAGTTATAGTATTTGTGTTTAATCATTTCATGAAATTTAAATATAAAAATATATAAGATGCATATTTATTTATTTAAACCTTTAAATCATCAAAACTACACAATACATATGCATATTTGTTGAAGAGTTTAGGAAACAATTCCTTTATGCATATAATGTATATATGCATATGTTATGAGTTTCATATATATATATATATATATATATATATATATATATATATATATATATATATATATATATATATATATATATATTTTTTGAAATCCATATGTGTCAATATTACTAGTTTATTAAGTCTTGATCTTTAAAGTCGTCTTTTATACATATACAAACCACATATATATATATATATATATATATATATATATATATATATATATATATATATATATATATATATATATATGAAAACTATAGCAAATTCTTATAATTGTTCTTAACTTATGTTCCATGCACAAATGTATATAGTTGAATACGAATTTAGAAATATAGGGTTATTTCCATCCTTAAAATTCACATTAACCGGATTGGACTTCTAATTCATATTCGGAATGAATTCCCAATAAAAAATGTTAAATTAATAAATTGAGGTTTCATGCTCATTTCGGTGTGGTTCCATGATTTCCACGAAACTGGTTCAAAACGTATGATTTTTTTTTAAATTTTAAAATATTTTTACTAAAAATATTTCAAGTATGAAACTAAATAATAGAATATTACCTGAGTCCAAAAAATGTTCTCGAAATTTCCATCTGAGGTGCGCAAGTCCTTCAACGGATAGAAACAGTTTTAGCAGTTTTAAGAAAATCAGTATTATACTGGTTTTGGATTCTTAAAACGGTCGTATCTTTTGCATTCGAACTCCGTTTTGGACGTTCTTTATATTTTCGGAAATAGGGAAACATGTACTACGAGGCTAGAATGTTTTTTTTTTCTCACAAACGCTTAATAAGAAATTTCTTTTTTTCAGACCCATTAATTATGGTTGTAGTTTGAGTTGTTTGATTCGTTTGCCAGTTTACATATTTGGAAGTAAGATACTATCTGGTATCCCATTTAATTTACATATTTGGAAGTAAGATACTATCTGGAAGTAAGATACCACCTCCCAAATATAGATATCCACCATCTTCTCCACCGATACACTCTCCTGGATCGGAATGAAATGCACGCTCTTGGTCAATCGATCCACGATGACCCATATCGAATACACTCTGCGCGTCGTCCAAGGCAATTTTCTAATAAAATCCATCGTAATCTCTTCCCATTTCCAAAAAGGAACTTCTAACATCTCTATTTTGCCATGAGGTCGCTGATGCTCGGACTTGACTGTCCTGCAAGTCAAGCACCTCTCCACATACCAGGCCATGTCTTACTTCATACATGGCCACCAATAGTCAAGCTGGAGATCTCTATACATCTTTGATGCTCTGGGATGAATAGAGAATCTAGACTTATGTGCCTCCTCCATCAAATCCTGACACACACCACCCTAATATGGAACCCACACCCTCTGATGAAGGGTCAATAATCACCGGTTATCATAATCAAAGGAAGCCACCTGACCCACTATGCGCTCACTCTTCTGGTGCTCTTCCTTCATAGCCTCAACCTGAGCCTCTTGAATATACTCTACGAATGGGGTAATCACGGTCATACTCAAACACACATCCCTGATTAGGGCAGTAGCCGCCTTGTGGCTGAGAGCATCAACCACCACGTTGGCCTTCCCCGGGTGATAAAGGATTTCGCAATCATAATCCTTCACCACATCCAACCATCTGCGTTGCCTCATGTTCAGATTCAGCTGATCCATCAAATACCTTAGACTCTTGTGATTCGTGTAGATAGTACAACGAACCCTATAGAGGTAATGTCACCAAATCATGAGTATGAAAACCACAATCCCCAAATCTAGATCATGCGTAGGATAATTCGCCTCATGAGGCTTCAGTTGCCTCGAAGCGTAGCCGATCACATGACCCCGTTGCATCAGCACTGCACCCAAACTAATGATCTACGCATCACAGTATACCACAAATTCCTTAACACCCTCAGGCACGGTCAGAATCGGGGCCTCACACAATCTCCGCCTCAGAGTCTCAAAAGTTGCGTGTTGCTCAGGCCCCCAACAAAAAGTGACGGTCTTCTTCGTCAAGCGGGTCAAAAGAACCAATATCTTGGAGAAATCCTGAAAGAATATCCGATACCAACATGCCAATCCAAGGAAACTCCGAATCTCAGATGGAGACCTCGAAACTTCCCACCTTATTACAGCTTCAACCTTGGCCAGATTGACCAGAATACCGTTGTAGTTGACAAGGTGCCCCAAAAACTGCATCTCGCGTAACCAGAACTCACACTTGTAGAACTTCACATACAACCTCTCCCTCCTCAGAGTCTCCAATACCTCCCTTATATGCTCCTCATGTTGCTCCTGGGTCTCAGAATAGACCAGGATGTCATTAATAAACACAATCACAGACCGATCTAGCATCAGCTTGCATACATGATTCATGAGATCCATGAATGCGGCTGAAGCATTGGTGAGCCCGAAAGGCATCACCACAAACTTGTAATGACCATAACGAGTTCGGAAGGTCGTCTTCTGCATATCCTCCTTTCCGACCCTCATCTGGTGATAACATAAACGCAGATCCATATTGGAAAACCAAGATGCATCCTGCAGCTGGTCAAATAAATCATCAATCCTCGGGAGTGGATACTGGTTCTTCATTGATAGCTTATTCAAATCTTGGTAGTCTACACACATCCTATGCGACCCATCCTTCTTCCTTAGAAACAAGATCGATGCTCCCCATGGTAAACTACTTGGCCGAATGAATCCCTTATCCAACATCTCTTGCAGCTGTGAAGAAAACTCCTACATCTCTAGGGGTGCTAACCGATAAGGTGCTTTAGCTATCAGAGCCGCACCTAGAACCAAGTCAATCTGAAACTCCACCTGCCTCTCTAGAGGCACCCCGCGCAAATCCTCCCGAAAACGTTTGGGTATTCCCGAAAAATTGGTACATCACCCACATTCGTCTTACCCTTCTTCCAGGTATCCATCACATACATCACAAATCTAGAGCAACCCTGATGAAGATAGCGTGTGGTCCTAGCTGCTGAACAGAGAGCCGACCCACGCTGAACACCCTTCCCCCGAATCACCAACTCTCCCCTACTTGGGGTCCGAGTACATACCAACTGATGTCCGCAATCAATTATTGCCCCATTGGGGGTCAATCAATCCATCCCCATAGTAACCTTGCTCTCACGTAGAGGAATGGGAACCAAATTAATCGGTTACCGCTCACTAAGCAACTCCAATATACAACCCCGATGAACCCTCGATACTCACACATGACGATCATAAGCAATCTCAACCTCTAATGGATACTCCAACTCCCAAGAAGCATCGACAAACCTCTTGCTA
This sequence comes from Lactuca virosa, assembly GCF_052849685.1. Classification (NCBI taxonomy): domain Eukaryota; kingdom Viridiplantae; phylum Streptophyta; class Magnoliopsida; order Asterales; family Asteraceae; genus Lactuca; species Lactuca virosa. Next base: position 160,019,225 of record NC_136434.1, read on the forward strand.
AGCGCGATAGATACAAAGGATCGGGCAGCCCCCTACCAAACAAAACCAAAGCAGAGATACCGTTCACAAGGAACGAACCTCAAAACAAAACACAGATATAAGCAGGAAAATCAACATAAATAAAGTGATAAGGAGAAGATACATACCCGTCACCACATCTGGTGTTGCACGAGCCTCCTCAACTGTCAGCTGAAATGCCCTGCTCCACATAACAAGTACCTTCGTCTTGCCCTAACGGGCATCAGTGATCCTCAAGGTCGTCGGAGTGGGTGTGACAACTGGTCCTGCTGCTGCTAGACTCGGATAATCGGACTTTTTGTGGCCCCTTTGATTGCAATGAAAGAAAATAATACTCGATCCCTGGGTGGTGGCAGTATAATCCTGACTAAAGTGCCCCGTCTTGCCGCACTTGTAGCAGCCCGAACCACCCACCCTGCAAGCTCCATCGTGCGCCTTGTCGCACTTTCCACAGTAGCCTCGGCCTAACTGGTCCTTCGATCTTGAATCAAATACCTTGGGCCTCTTTCCTGAGCCCTCTGAACTCTGAACCTGGTCCAACTTCCTCTTCCTCTCCATCTCCAGATCAGTCTCCCTCTTCATTGCTCTCGCCACCATATCCTCCAGTGTCCTACAACTGGATATGCTCACAAACTGTCTGATATCGCTCCTTAACATACTGTGATATCTCGCCTTCTTCATCTCCTCGTCAACCACATACTATGAAACCAACAACGCCCTCTCACGAAACATAACGGTGATCTCCTCCACCGTCTCAATAGTCTGGAGAAGGTCCCGAAACTCCCTAGCCAACTGCTAGACCTCTATCATCGATGCAAACTCAACGCAAAACCTCGTCACGAAATCCTCCCAATTCATCGACTCACCTGCATTGCCTCCCAAGGCGTGACTAACCTCCTCCCACCAGTGTCGAGCTTTGTCTTTCAGAAGACAAGATGCAAGTCTGACCTTTCCCCCCCTCAGGGCAGCAACTAGTATGGAAGGCATTCGTAAAGTCTGCTAACCATCATCTACTTACAATATGGTCCTTCTTTCCAAAGAATATCGGAGCCCCATATGCACAAAACTCTCGGAAAGTCAAAGAACGAGCTCCAACCATCGCCACCATCTCAGAACGAAAAGCGTCCAAGCGCTCATCCAGAATCTTCATGATACCCTCCTTGATTGTACCGAATATCACAGGGGTTTGCTCCAGAATACTTCGGGTAATCTATGATGAAATGAACTCCCGCATCTGATCATCCATGTGTCTGGCTCCAAATCCAGAACCCGAACAACCGCCGACACCAGAATCATCACTGACACCTGAACCACTACCAGAACCTCCTCGAGTGACCATCATACTGAAAATAAACCATTCAAACCATTATATATATATATATATATATATAATCGAAGAATCCCACATTCTACAATCTTCCTAGGATCATCTTGACTTCCTTGACTCGAGTACATATCATCTGCTTCCAGTAGTACGAGCCCATACTACCCTCCACATCTATCCGTACTTTCCTCAAGGATCTCCCTGAGTCCCCCAGGTTACTTCCCTATCAATCCAAACGACCTCTAGCAAAGCAAAGCTCTCGGCACTGAATCACCTCCTATGTTTTCCTAAGGCTACAACCACACCGCTCTCCGCCATAAGCTGCAGAAGGAATGTAACGTTTGTTTCAGGTATCATTTATTTCTCAAAATTTTAAGGTTTTAGACTGGAACTCGAGGAGTTGGGGAGCTCCAACTCGTCGTGTAGGGATCAGAATGGACGCGGGACTTAGGATCTACACGACGAGTTGGAAGGCCCCAACTCGACAAGTTGACGCTGGAAAGGAAAACCCTAATTTTCAGGGTTTTATACCCTATATAAAGAACTTATGGCTTATTTGTGGCCTCTCTCATCGTCTTTACAGTCCAGAAGCAAACCCTAATCGAGCTAACCTTCCATATTGAGTGTGTGTAAGGCTAAAGTGTGTGTGTTTGGTGCACTTCTTGAAGAACTCGGAGATTAAAGGGCTTGGAACAAGAAGGAGCTTATAGATCCAACATCTACTCAGTTGTAGCAACCATTTGAAGGTAAAATGTTGTTACCTTGATCATTCTCTTGCTAGATCTACCCATTCAAGAGTTTAGGGTTCCTTTTAACCCCCTTTGGACCCATTTTTGGAAGTTGGACATGAGTTGAAGTTGTAACTTCAGATCTGGACTCCTCTAGACCCCCCATAGTTATAAAGTTATCGACTTTATCAATCTTTGGCCCTTCTCCATGCCCTAAACCTATTGTCAAGCTTGGTTTTAGCATTTTAGGCTCTTGAAGCCTTGCATGCACGTAAAGTTGGCAACTTTACGTGGTATCTTAACCCTAGAGGAATGGATCTGTACTTTGGGGCATTAGATTCAACTGGATGGGCTGAATATGTTAAGACAGGGGAAAACTCGACGAGTTTCTCTGGCAACTCGATGAGTTGGATCGGGTTTTCCCGTTTTCTGTATACAGACTGAACTTGGCGAGTTGATAAGATGACTCGGTGAGTTGGTTAGGGTTTTTCCTCGGTTTTCTGAACACTGAAGGAACTCGACGAGTTGCTAGATGCACTCGACGAGCTGGGGTCAACATGGACTTTTTACCTTGATGGTTGACTTTAACTTTGACCATGGTTGACCAAGTTTGACCTTGAGGATATTTTGGTATTTCAGGATTTTGACAAGTTAGTCACATGTTGGATGTAGGCAGCTGAGTTGGAGCTGCGAGTTGAAATACATCTTATTAGTTCAACATTTCTTGAGAGGTGAGTCTCCTCACCATACCAATGGGTCTAAGGCACCAAGGCCGGCCCATTCAGTTAGTTGTAGTGTTATTGCAGATTCACTACCGATATGTCTGATATGCATGTATATGTGGATGTGCTCGTATGTTATTGACTATATATGTGAAGACCCCGGAGAGAGCCCGTGGGAGTGGTTAATAGACCATGGGGGAGCCTATGGCATACTAGGTAAAGACCATGGGGGGAGCCCATGGCAGGTAGTCAAGCCCATGTGGGGAGAGCCCATGGCACATTGGAGTAAGACCCTAGGAGGAGCCCACGAAATCCTGGAGTAAGACCCTGGAAGGAGTCCATGACATCCTAATATGTTTATATATATGTGTTATGTAGTTGGATAGTTATGTTCTGTGATATGTGGTATGCTTGTTGACTTTGTTTCATTTACATGGAAGACCCCGGGGGGAGCCCATGACAGTTGGATATCAGACCATGGGGGGAGCCCGTGGCATTCCAGGTAAAGACCATGGGGGAGCCCCTCACATGTAGGTACAAGACCCTGGGGGGGAGCCCATGACATTCTGGAGTAAGACCTTGGAGGGTTTCCACGACATCCCAATATGTTTGTATGCATGGCTTATGTGATTTATGTAGCTGATATAGCTAGTATGGATTATGTGATTATGTGGCTTGTGTGGGGTATGCTCTGGGGAACTCACTAAGCATTAGCTTACAGTTTGTTGATTGTTTCAGGTACTTCAGAGCCTAAGGGCAAGGGCCCGGCATGATGGCACGGCATGCACTCTCTCCGACATTTCATTTGGGGACACTTTGATATTTTGAAAATAACGTTTGTTGTTATGGGTTTTGAAAACATATGTTATTGAGATTTCATGTTTTATGGGGATGTTTTGGCTATTTAAAAATGAAAATTTTATTTAGAAATTTGGGTCGTTACAAGGAACTCCCTCTAACTAGCTTACGAACATAATTACATATCACCAACACCAGATAATTCTTTGAATGAAAGGTCTCATACAACCACAGTTGGACTCAAACAAGAGCTACGCAATAGGGTTAAACCTAACCTTCTAAAATTATATAATCTCAGTAATATGTATCTTAGCGTATTCGCTTACTAGTTACCTGTTGTTAATGGGAACTCCTAAAAGCACAAAGCAAGCATCATTCGAGCATTGAGTAATCTGAATCAAAGAATAACCTAAACATGCCATCCTATCACTAACTGATCCAGTACTAGCATGCAAGTCTACAAGCTCATACAATAGGCATATAAAGGCATCTCTCCTAGCACTCTATCATGCAAATCCTGAGCAGATCCTTAGCCCTAGTCTAGCATACAATTCAAAGCATATCAAAAGAACATGTATGAGTATTTTAGGAAAACTTACTTGAGCTCGGTCGATTGCATGCACCACATCCCTTTCTTTCATTAGAAAACTCTTTTATAAAACATTTCTTCTTATGAAAAAAAATCTACCAAATCTTCAGTTTGATTTCAGGCACACCCGAGAGTATGCCCGAATCTCTCAAACCAAGGCTCTGATACCAACTTGTAACGCCCCAAAACTCATAACAAATTTTTTTTGTTTTTATATTAAATAAACCATAAACTAAACTTGTTTGACAAAACCATAAAGTATTCAGAGGGTATCGATAAACATCCTCAAAGTACATCAGATTTAATAAAGCGAAAAATCATGGTGTGAGCAATGCGATCATCCTGAGCCCTTCCCTTTTGAACCGGAAGTACCTGAAACATAAACTGAAACCCATAAGCACAAAGCTTAGTAAGAACCCCAAATACAGCATGTCATACATATATGTCAGCGCGAGTGTAACGACCCAAAAATCAAGGGTAAAATTTTCTTTTTTAATATAGCTAAAACATTAATACCATTTATTTCAAGCATTTCAAATCATTGTTAAGTAAAACATTTATCAGAGTTCATCGCAAAATCGATCATTGCAGAAATCATAGGTGTGTGTGTTGCGATCAATCCGAGCTCTTCTTTTCCTAAACGTTGATACCTGAAACCAAAACTGCAAACCGTAAGCACAAAGCTTAGTGAGTCCCCCAGAGCATACCCTACACACAATCCACAAAACACATATCATAATAGCTATAAAAACAATCTCTACCGCATACCACATATCAATTAGCTATAAAAGCTACCTCTACCACATAATACAGAACAATTAGCTACAAAGGCTACCTCTACCGCATATCACATATCCATTAGCTATAAAAGCTACCTCTACCACGTATTACATATCAATTAGCTATCGAGTTATCTCTACCATTAGCCACAAAGGCTATCTCTACCCTTAGCCGTAAAGGCTATCTCTACCATTAGCCGTAAAGGCTATCTCTACCATTAGCCACAAAGGCTATATCTACCATTAGCCATAAAGACTATCTCTACCATTAGCCATAAAGGCTATCTCTACCGCATATTACCACATACTCAAGCCACACACCTCTACACAACAAGTATACCAACTATCATAAAATGGGCCGGCCTTGGTGCCTTAGATCCATTAGTATGGTGAGAAGACTCACCTCAGGCATGCTGAACTGATAAGTTGAAGTCAGACGTATCCCACACGCTGGTCCTTCTCAACTGCCCATAATCATCAGGTGATTAACTTGACACAAACCCATAAATACCCTCAGGTCAACCCTGGACAAAGTCAAGGTCCACCGTCAAGGTCAACAGTCCATGTTGACCTCAACTCGTCGAGTATAGCCAGCCACTCGTGGAGTTCTTGCTTAACTCGTCAACTGGCCGAGTCACTTGAGTGACTCGTCGAGTTCCCTAATGTTCACGGCCGCAAACTTCCAACCGCAAACTCCTGACCAAAAACCCATCCAGCCAAAAACCCCCTTGGCCGTAAACTCCTTGGCAGACTCGTCGAGTTGATTAAAGGACTCGGTGAGTTCCTTTAGTCCCACTCGTTTTCAGCCTTTTCCAATGGGATCTAGCGTCCCAAACTTCAGATTTAGCTTTCCCTAATGTAGATGTCATGTAAAGTTGCAAGCTTTACGTGCATACAAGGCCCCTCATGGCCATAACACCAAAACTAGTCTTCATACAACGTTTCACTACATGGAAAGGGGCTTAATTGCATAAAGGGAGCAACTTTATGCCATTGGGGACCTAAGGAGGTCCAGATCTGGAACCATAAGTCCAGATTCAAGATTGACTCCATTTTTCCCCAAAAATGGTCATTCACTTCCAATAAAGGAGATCTAAGCAATTATAGGTAAAGGCCACGACTTTTTACCTTAGACTGATGGTCAATGTGATATAGATGCTGGATCTACAGCTCCTCTCCTATTTCTTTCTCCTTCAATCTCCTCAATCCTCTAACAGATGCTCACAACGGCTCTTTTTCTCACCAAAAGAGGGTTTACGGCCGAAAACGCTCTCCTTTGGGTAGTAAGTTGATGGGTAGTAAGTTGCTGAAGGAGGCCACAAATGAGCCATAATTCCTTTATATAGGGCACAAACCCTTAAAAATTAGGGTTTCTCTTTACAGCTCCTACTCGCCGAGTCGGGGCCTTCCTACTCGTCGAGTAGGTCCCAATCCTGCGTCCGAAATTAATACTTCTACTCGACGAGTTGATCCTGTAACTCGCCGAGTCCACGTCCAAAACCCTAAAATCAAATAGATCCAATAATACTTGGAATAGGTGTTACAAGTCTCCCCCACTTGAACTAGACTTCGTCCTCGAAGTCTGCTAACCCAAACAAATCTGGATGGTGCTCTCGCATCTCCTTTTCCGGCTCCCATGCCCATTCGGAGCCCCTTCGATCCTGCCATTGCACCTTTACCAACCCTATTTCCTTATTCCGAAGAACCTTTGTCTTCCTATCAAGAATCGTAACCGGCGTCTCGATATAGTTTCAGCTCTCATCCACTTGAAAGTCGCCCAACGAAGCGATTGCGGACTCCTCGGTGACACACTTCCGAAGCTGAGACACGTGGAAGGTGTTGAGAATCTGGCTAAGCTCCTCTAGTAGATCCAAGCGATATGCCACCTCGCCCACCCGGGCCGAGATTTTGAACGAGCCTATATACCGAGGCCCCAGCTTGTCCCTCTTTCGAAACCTGATAATCCCTTCCAAGAGTGACACCTTCAGCAACGCGAAATCCGAAAATGAAAGAATTCTTGCAACCTGATCACACCTTCTCCATCTGAAATCTAAAGCTTCGAGATGGTCTGTCTCCCTGACAGACTGCCCTCATCGAACCATCATTGAACTGTTCCATAAGAAAACCAGCCTAAATAGAATACTTCTCACTCACCATACCTTGAGGCTTCCCAAAGAACAAAGTCACCGATCAACTGCGACTAATGATTAACAAGCAATTCCACACCCAGACCCCAAATCACTGAAGTCGCTCCTACTCCTCTTGCTGCCACATGACTGCTTTCATGAAGAACAATCGGGGACTCCCTTGGTCCCAACCTTTCTGCCAACAATCCGGAACACTGGACACCTACCCGATTGCTGAGCCAAAACACACTCAACAGTCCCTTATGACTTCCGAAGGATACCTCGTCTAACCATGACTGCCCTATCTCCTTCCAGCCGATTGATCCATCCGATCGGGATAGGCTGACAACCTGTTGCCACTGAATCCGACTCAAAATGGCAAATACTATCAGAATAGCTGTAGTCTTACATCATACACGTTCTCCTTCGACCTACCGTTTCCTGATTCCGACATGTCGTGGCTCTATTACAAATAGAGCCACCCGAGACACATCACAATGGCTTAAACCACCATCAAACCAACCCGTTCACCACCCTGGAATTCGGCTCCCAATGCCCTTGCCATATAGATGCCCCACATCCTATCTCACTGAAACAAAAATTCTGCACGAATTCCGATTTGGGTTCTTATCCGAATCTGAATTGTTACTCCGCTCCTATCAAGAGATCCTTGAATCGGCATTTGCATAATGCCCCATGACTTCCCATCATCCTTTACTCGACCGATTAATTAAATACCCTTAGCCGATTCCCTAAGACTTCCAATCTTGTACCCGGTCCAACCACCAGGTTCTTATGAGATCCCATAACAGGGCTACCCAGCTGAAACCCTACAGAAACATGCACTACTCGACCACAAGATCTTGTATCACAAGGCCCAACCCTTAGCTCAGCGGTCTCTACCAGTTCCAACCTGAACTCCCATACACGTCCGGGCTCGCCCCGGGTAACTGATCGATCATTCACCTCCGGTCCTGATCCTAACTACTTTGTGACTCTCCCACAACCCTGCGAACTAGCCTACCCTAGTCTAGATCACCTGAAAGAATCTATGAACGCTACGGCACCCCCGCAGTCTTACAACACTCTCTACCGCTAGTGAATGCTACGGCTCCCCCCGCAGTCTTACAACACTATACCCTAACTGACCATTAGTGAATGTTATAGCTCCCCCGTAGTCTTACATCACTTCCACTCTTGCTTCTGACCTGGATACCTGGGCGGTTCTCCCCCACTTAGATTCAACTAAGTCCGCTCTGCACACGAAAATTGAAGGATACCCAATCCTCATTACGTTCCAATGCTCACCTTGCTGACGACCGATGCTTACCAAGCTACAACACCATGAATAACCCTTAGAAAACAACATTATTCCCAAAAACCAACTAACACATATTGTGTCCCAAAACTGCCAATGTCTCTAGCTGTTCACACTAATATCACATTCAAATCTCAGAGTCCAAAGGTCGGATGCTTCCATAATATTTCAGCAACAACTTCTCTCTCTCTCCCTCGGAAACTCTGAGAGGCTTTCCTAACATAATTGCCAAGGTTATTGAAACCTAGCCAAAATCCCCTCGTATGAACCCCTGAACCAACCCCGACCAGAGATAACAACCAATGATACGCCTATTCATGCTGATGAGAAATAACTGCTGCTAGATACATGCAATGCTTGTGGGGAGGAAAAAAGGTACATACCTCGCACCCTTGTCTGCTGGAGTTCCGATCTCCCCCTACCTGACCCTGTAAAGTGGGGTCCCTCCCTGTTGGGCTCCGACTCCACCCTCTCATCCAATGGTGCTCCTCAAAATAGTCGGAGCGGATGCACTCACCGCTCCTCTTTGATTCTCAAACGGTCGACCTCCTTGTCACCCATCTGATCGCAAAAAAATAACGAGCTTGCCCCCTGTAGGCAATTTGATGTCGTGACCAAACCTGCTACACCTGTAGCAACCCAGATCACTAAACAGATTCCGACTACGACTTGGAGAAATCGCGATACACGCGGAATCCATTCCGCGAGCCACATCCGTCTGAAGATCTCTCAAAGATTCCTCGACATGCTGAATGGCATCTGACAACCCTTGTTAACTCAGAAAATAGCAGAAAACCGACCCGAGATCTAACTTATTACAATTCCCAAGCGATACAAATACCCGATATCCACCGGAAGTGGCCGAAGATGGCATATCCGCAAACATCTGAAAGAATCCTGACCACCTCCTCCTTTGATACCTCGACCACCCGGAGAACATGATGTAACACCTCATTCTGATCCCAATGACAATCCAAACCCTTGGGTCTCCGCCCGAGACCCTCTAATAAATTCACCTGACTTGAACCTCTCTCATTGAGGTACTCCTAATCAATCTTCCGTCCTCGACTCTGAGATCCATATCATTCAGGGTCTCGCACCCTAATACATTCACCAGCTCAAATGCCCACGGCTGAACTACAGTAGCTGGAGCAACCTCTGCTCTAAACCAACTATAAACTATTCCCAAGACATAGTTTCAAATCCCAAAGCGCAATAAATTGCACAATCAACCCTGGCTGCCTGATACAAGAGGTCCAAGGCGAACTAGAAAACTTGGCAGTCCTTCCGCTAACTGGCTCATCACCAGAGTCGGGACCAAACCCTGGTCCCGCCCATGCATGCTCGTCCTCATTCTGCAAAGTAGCTATCCCCACGGCCCAATCATAACCAAGAATTCTCCTTCCCAGGCTTCATAGATTCTCCAAGACTTTCCCCGATTCGAGTATGGATCCTGTGCTTTCAGTAGTACGGGCCCAATACTAACTTCCACACCTATCCGTACTTTCCTCTGGAATCATCCCGAATCCTCTAAGTCACCTACTCCCATGATGTACCAAATGTCGGCTAAACAACAGCACAATATCGACCGAAGCACCTCCTAGGCTCCCCCTAGGTTCCCAACCCACCCAGTCCTCAGCTGCTGAAAGATTCCCAGTAATGTCAACTAGCTACCTTATGAATATAGCCACATGTAGCAGAGATCAGATAATCCTTCAAGTAAAAGGCTCAATCCTAGAACGGTTAGACTCAAACAAGAGCTGCGCAATAGGGCCAAATCCATCACTCTGAGATTATACAACCCATGCTACATGTGACCTAGCATATTCACTTAGTAGCTAGCTCACATTGCTAGAACTCCCAAAAAGCACAAAGCAAGCAGCATTCGGAAAACGGAAAACTAACCAACATATTCCAATCAAACAATTCCACCTATACATACAATTCACCATCAGGTGACTCATGTCACTAAACTCATCCTGGGCTTACCCTAGGGTAATCCCTGACCCAAGAATTATCATAGAACATTCGACCCATAAACCAGTACCCATGCTGTCCACATCCACCCTCGATGTCGGCTGCCTTATACATGCAAATTATACACAGAACATGATCTAATAGACTGTCGAATAATAGACTCTATCCTAGGACCACAACCAGAAAAGGAACAGGAAATAAGGCCAAATCAATCATTCTAAGGCTATAAGATCCTAACTGTGTACAATTTTAAAAGCATACACATAGCAGTTACTAATTCCAATAATCATTCTCATTCTAGCATGGCATCTAGTATTCCAAGGCTACAAGCATCACATATCAGGCCACTCCATCGCTGACTACTCAGCACTAGCATGCAAGTCTACCAGATCATACCACATATAAAGGCATATTTCCTAGCCCTAACTAACATGCGTTACACATATTCATAATCAAATCATAACAGATAACAAATGTGGGTATTATGGGGAAACTTACTTGAGATCGGTTGATTGCATGCACCACACCCTTTCTTGTCTTAAAAGCCTTTTTCTTGAAAACATTTTCTTTTGAAATTTTTTGAAAACTTTGCAGATCCTCAGTTTGAGTTCAGACACACCCGAAGGTATCCCCGAATCCCTCAAACCAAGGCTCTGATACCAACTTGTAACGACCCAAAAATCAAGGGTAAAAATTTCATTTTTAATATAGCTAAAACATTAATGTCATTTATTTCAAGCATTTCAAATCATCGTTAAGTAAAACATTTATCAGAGTTATCTCAAAATCATTCATTGCGGAAATCATAGCTGCGTGCGCTACGATCAATCCGAGCTCTTCTTTTCCAAAACGTTGATACCTGAAACCAAAACTGTAAACCGTAAGCACAAAGCTTAGTGAGTCCCCCAGAGCATACCCCACACACAATCCACAAAACACATATCATAATAGCTATAAAAACTATCTCTACCGCATACCACATATCAATTAGCTATAAAACCTACCTCTACCACATAATACAGAACAACTAGCTATAAAGGCTACCTCTACGACATATCACATATCCATTAGCTATAAAAGCTACCTCTACCATGTATCCACAAAGGCTATCTCTACCCTTAGCCGTAAAGGCTATCTCTACCATTAGTCGTAAAGGCTATCTCTACCATTAGCCACAAAGGCTATCTCTACCATTAGCCATAAAGACTATCTCTACCATTAGCCATAAAGGCTATCTATACCGCATATTACCACATACTCAAGCCACACACCTCTACACAACAAGTATACCAACTATCATAAAATGGGCCGGCCTTGGTGCCTTAGACCCATTGGTATGGTGAGAAGACTCACCTCAGGCATGCTGAACTGATAAGCTGAAGTCAGACGTATCCCACACGCTGCTCCTTCTCAACTGCCCATAATCATCAAGTGATTAACTTGACACAAACCCGTAAATACCCTCAGGTCAACCCTGGACAAAGTCAAGGTCCACCGTCAAGGTCAACAGTCCATGTTGACCTCAACTCGTCGAGTATAGCTAGCCACTCGCCGAGTCACTTGAGTGACTCGTCGAGTTCCCTAATGTTCGCGGCCGTAAACTCTTAACCGCAAACTCCTGACCGAAAACCCATCCAGCCGAAAACCCCCTTGGCCGTAAACTCCTTGGCAGACTCGTCGAGTTGATTAAAGGACTCGGCGAGTTCCTTTAGTCCTACTCGTTTTCAGCCTTTTCTAGTGGGATCTAGCGTCCCAAACTTCAGATCTAGCCTTCCCTAATGTAGATGTCACGTCAAGTTGCAAGCTTTACGTGCATATAAGGCCCCTCATGGCCATAACACCAAAACTAGTCTTCATACAAGGGTTCACTGCATGGAACGGGGCTGAATTGCATAAAGGGAGCAACTTTATGCCATTAGGGACCTAAGGAGGTCCAGATCTGGAACCATAAGTCTAGATTCAGGATTGACTCCATTTTTTCCCAAAAATGGTCATTTACTTCCAAGAAAGGAGATCTAAGCAATTAGAGGTAAAGGCCACGACTTTTTACCTTAGACTGATGGCCAATATGATATAGATGCTTGATCTACAGCTCCTCTCCTATTTCTTTCTCCTTCAATCTCCTCAATCCTCCAACAGATGCTCACAACGACTCTTTTTCTCACCAAAAGAGGGTTTACGGCCGAAAACACTCTCCTTTGGGTAGTAAGTTGCTGAAGGAGACCATAAATGAGCCATAAGTCCTTTATATAGGGCACATACCCTTAAAAATTAGGGTTTCTCTTTACAGCTCCTACTCACCGAGTCGGAGCCTTCCGACTCGTCGAGTAGGTCCCGATCCCGCGTCCGAAATTAATACTTCTACTTGACGAGTTGATCCTCCAACTCGCTGATTCCACGGCCAAAACCCTAAAATCAAATAGATCCAATAATACTTGGAATAGGTGTTACAGCGAGGCTGTGCTGGGTCTATTTCACCCCCGAGTGTATTTCAACTCTTATGTCAGCACTAGGCTGTACCGAGTCTATTTCACCCCAGGTCTATTTCATCCCACATACATATAATAAATAGTCACATAGGTATAGAAACATGCAACAGGAGTCACAAAGACCATAAGCACAAACAATCCCTAGTGTCCTACAGTATAGTGAGCAAACTCAACTCAGTCCGCTGACAATCGAATAGATACTCGGGCTACTGAACCAAAGAATTCCCTCACTAACCAATCAAAAAAAACCGTATTTAATAATTGGGTCATAACCATAATCGGGACTTTAATCAACTAATCCCCACTCCCAGGGTCATTTTACCCTTCCCTCAATTGGCCCAATATCCATAGCCAAACTTAATGGAACTAAAAGCCCAATAATGGCCAAATCCAAAAAGACACTCAAGGCCCAATATGGGCCCAAATCCATGAAGGTCCAAGGCCTAAAAATGGCCCAAATTAGAAAAAATGATGGCCCAACAAGAGCCCAAAACTCTAAAGTCGAATGTCGGCCCAAACATCAAAAGCTCAAGTCCAAGTTGAGTATTCTAAGCGTATCACTAGTACGCCCAACGTACTAGGTCGCTACGCCAGATTGGGGATCCAGACATGTACGTGCATCGTACGTCTTCGTACGCCCCATTCAGCCAATTCATCCATTAAGCCCTTAATAATCTTAAGACCAAAATGTCCATATTTCAAATCCAGACCTTGGGGAACATGTTAATATATAAAGTCACTAACTTGATGCCTTTCCATGGGTCAAATGGACTCAAACCTTAGATATAGTTGTTGGCTTTAGAGCATTCTAACACTCCTATGGTGTACATGCAACCTTATAAACCTTGGATCTATGTTTTCTCTAAAATACATGCAAATAAGAATTTCCAAGGTTTACATCCTAACTAGCATGGCATGGGGAACTTGAATCATAAAATTACTAGTAGAATGACATACCTTTTAGTAGTGATTGATTGCTTGGAGTTTGAGAGCCTAGCACCAATAGTGTGGATGCCTCAAATGGAAATCACAAATCACCACAAACTTTGGAAAACTCTTGAGAGAATAATGCACACTCTTGAAATCGGCCACCACTCTTGTTCACACACAACTAGTGCCAAAGACTCCTTTATATAGTGTGGAGGATTAGGGTTACATCCATGTAAACCCTAATACCCATGACTCTTCCTTTCCAAGGATCCATGGGTTAAAAGCTCTATGGACCATCCATGGACTCTCATGCAAGCCTAGCCCATACTAAATAAGCATTAGCCCACACTATATAAATACAAGAGCCCATATTTAATTAGTCACCTTTTGATCACTAAATTAATTCTTAATTAATTTAAGATCAATACTAACCAAATAATATGATTTCGTATTAATATATTATACCTTATAATATATTAATAAATCATAAACATACTATTCTCAAAAGATTATCCATACAAATTGTTCGGGTGAAGTGCAACCCAAATGGACCATGCCGGGTCGGGTCAAGTGCATCTCAAATATTGTTATGGACTTAGACACCTTATCCAACAGTCTCCCACTTGGATAAGTCTAATAACTATATTTGCAGATATGACTTCAGGAACCAACCGGCAATCGTAACTCTCAAAACTCTGTTGAACTATGAAGCGCCATTTTAGATAAGTGATCATATAATCCTCTGTTCTTAAGATATCAGCCGGACAAATACATGGAACAACGTCGTACTTATTGCCCAGCAGATTGTTTCCTGATTTCCGATTTTTTTGACATAGAACTAAATTGAACACATCAATTATGTTCTGACCGGGCCCGGTACATAGGTCAAAACAAAATCATCGAGGGGCCCAGATATCGCTTCTAATCCTCTAAGGACTAGAAGGAACAGATAAACTTCGACTCATATGCTTGTTCTACTACTTGTTGAATTATACACAAAGGCACGTTTTATAACATCAAGTTACTGATGTGTTTTCGTGCAATCAATGTACAACCAACTCATAGGAAACAACTCATATCTCCAGGTTTGAAGACTTATATGATATTACCGTCTCAGGATCACTCGAGATTAATTCCATGAAGTGATACAAGTAAGCGTGGGTTTAATCCAATACTCATAACTTATGAGCACTCATGAATGTTGTAGCAACCATTGCTATGTCTAAACACCTTTAGTCATCTACAAGCCCAATTCATGACAGTCTTGATTCATACCTACTTCCAACATATGACTGACTATGGAGAGTTTGAATAACTTAGTCATTCGGAAAGAATAACCTAGCTATTCTGGAAGTCAAAAAATGCAAAGTGAAACACAAGAATAATCGAATCCAATATGGTCTAAGAACTTATGAATATAAATAGAACACCTTTTATTTATCACCATATTGATTACATATTATTCATTGCATAATGTTTCAAATAATCAACTTAATACTTGAACTAAAACAACAGCTGTCCCATGCTCCAAGCATGTACACTATGTTTTTCTAAACAACAGTTATGCCATACTCCAAGTATGCAAACTATGTTTGTCTATGATCTTTACTTTGTGAAATAGATCAATTAAACATGGTTTCAATGATGCTCATTTCACAATCCCAAATCCTTACCGTAAATGTAAGAATATCAAATTCTTGTCATTTACTGTAATCTGTTAGATTTTAAACTCATATGCATTGATCCTCTTGCAATAACTATGCACAAAAGTCACAAAGATCTGGCAATAGACATTACAAAGTATTCCAGTGGAGATCAATTTCACAGAAACGAAGTCTCACATTCAAAGTACATTCCTTTGAATATCCTTCTTGCATAAAAGTTTCTAACTTTCTCATAGATTCTTAAAATCCAACTCCCAATATGGAAAACATTTCCATATTCCCATTTTGACTATCACTTCTGAATAAGAGTTACCTCTTTTCAGAATATGTCAATATGGTTCCTCTCCAAAATTTAACATCATACTTCCAACTGTCCATGAGAAACCAATCTTAGGTAAACCTCATATTATCCTCGACAGTTTCTTAATCATTTCAGTCATATCCGATTCTATTCCTTTTTCCCTCTTAATGCTCTAGGCATTTTGAAAATTTAGAATGGATAAATATTATAGCACATGTGATCGATCCTATACCCGAAGCATATGGGACACGATTCATGATGTCTCACATAAAGACATGATGCTAGATCACTCTTTTGCTACAATATTTTTTTATTTTCCATGTTTTCAAAAATCGACAATGAAGAAGGATGACGTAATCATAATCGAAATTTGAGAACGCAATATATATAGAATTCCCTTATGTTGAACCATTCCAACATAAAATTCATATATATATTCTTGACTAAAGATGATTAAAATCTCAATCTAAACTTTTAGGATTTGAAATGAAGTATAATCTCCGCTCCCTTAATTATAGCAAAACAACATTTCCCAAGCGAAACTTTTGTTTTCTATAATTAACAATACTTATCATAATTGATTATGGTCCCACTAGCATAATAATTATTTAGCATAACAATTATGCTCCCACTAGCTTTGACATATACTCAGAAATCGACTTCTAGAAATCAATACTTTATTGACTTTCATCACCAAAGTTCAGACTTCTGATACGAGATGCTTCGACAAAACTTTATCTAAGCTTCTCAGACTCATACATCTTTCCTTAGATAACTCACATGTGTGTCTAAACAGTTATGAAGAGGGATGTCGTAATCATAATGTTTAGACCTTTTTTCCATTTCTCACAAGTCCATGTTAGTGTGCCGGTTAACCACACACGCTCCACTAACGACTTTGAGAATGCAAATATCACAATTGCTATCTACTTAAAATCTACTTAGTGAAAGCGTTTCCTCACTATCATTTTCAGAAAGAAACCTTATGACACTTAGATTTTATGGTGTATGTGTTCCTATCCACGTGAATTTGTCAAAACCATAATAACAAGACAAGGTTAGTGACAAACTCAAACTCATAAGAATTGAACTTGTTCAATCTTGATTTCTTGCCTCTTGGTAGCAAAATGGTCCACCATTGCTTCCAATTTGTTATGCACACAATTGAGAACTCACAGAACTCACATACATAGCCAACTTTACCAGAATAGGCACAGAAACAAGAATTATGTCAACACGATAGGTTACAAACCTCAAGTCGTGTGCTAGCGATAAACAATAGGTTTTATCCTTGATTAGTTCTTGAAACTTTCAAGACCTTTAAGACTCCCACTATCCTATTGACATATAAGTTTCTATTTGTCAAGAACCATTCCTTGACAAACAAACAAATATTCAAGAGTTAGTGCGGATTCTTATCAAGATAAACACTTCACACAATTGGTCTTAGTTGGTCTTTGTTTTATCCAAGACAACACAACTTACCAATTTCAAATGTTCAAGAGTAGAAAACATTTACTCTACATTTGATAAGTGTTTTAAACCTTTCTTTATGTCACTCAAGGTTACCATCTTGGAGTATAACTCCAAGAATTGTTTTGGAATGGAGTATGATTCATCTTCATGATTTTAACCATTCCAACAATTCATGAATCCTCTTCTTAGCCATACAGATGCACTAAGATGTCCTTAGAGAATCAAATTGTGATATGGTTCCATAATCATTAAGATGATCATAAAACATGATACTAAAGTACTCTCCCATCTTTTCAGATTTGAGAAACTTTTATCTTTCTGCCTAATTTGATTCTTCCCATTCGCCCTGCCATACATTGAAACTTTTTCAATGTTTCAGAATTGTACTTAAACTTGTAGGTACAACCATATTTACTAAACTTTAGTAAACCATGACGAATAGTCTTATTGATCTTTGTGGTGGACTTTGACCTGCACACACCTAGTGTACCCGATCATTTAGTCTTTCACCTGACTCACATATACATGTGGTCAGGGAATTAGTCTTAACTTTCCAAAAATGAAAATTCTCATTCATCATGCAATACAACCTGCATGATTCCAAGTTTCGGTCCAATTGAAACTTGGGTGATGAGAATCTTTCCTTATTTGGTAAATTTAGACACTACCACAGATGAAAGAATCAAATTCATTATTGCTAGAAACATACAAACATTAACTTTCCATAAATGCCATTGCAAGGAGATATAAAATAAAGTAAAACAAAAATTTTATTTATTTATAAAATGCGGAAAAAACTTTTTACTTACAATGCAACTTTAAATGGAAACTATGTTATTACATATTTCCTAGCAATCTATCATAACTCCTAAGTAGTAGCTCAAGAATCCGATCTTCGAACCATGCGATTGAAATCCATCTTCGCGATCAGATTCAACATACTCTTCTTTTAAGCTTCCTTCCATTTGCTTGATCCTGCAAAACATTAAAATGCAACCCAGTCAGATCATGTATTAAGGATCAACAATTAGGAACTTAACAAAGTTAGATAGTGGACTTACCTGAAGCAGAACCATACATTCTGACTAAAGATCTCAGGTAGTCAGGGAAGATTCGATTCCAATGTCCCTTTCCTTGTCAATAGAAACACACAGGCTCATCTAAGCCAGCACATAGAGCAGTCTCAGAAATGGCCTTTCTCTTATGATCATCACTTTTGACCATGGCCAATTCCTTCCCTTTAGGAGAAGGAATCATTTCTGGGATGTCCATGTCAGCTTAGGAGGCAGACCTTCCAATCAAAGTTGCTTGACCATTGCGCCAAATCATTGCTGATTTGGCAGCAATTAGCAAATAGGTAAGATCTATTAGGGTCATGTCGAGATCTGTCACATAGTAGTCTTTAACAAACTCACTATATGACTCAGGAAGTGACTGAAGAACCCAGTCAATAGCCAACTTTCTTGGGAACCCGACACCCATCATCCTTAGCCTGTCAATGTGTGCCTTCATCTCCAAGACATGTGCACACACTGGCTTTCCATCCTTGTGTTTACTATCCAATAGGACATGAGTGAGTTTGAACTTTTCAAGTCTTCGAGCTTGTGAGTCAGGGAGAATAATTGGAGGAGGTGGAGGAAGTGAAGCATGATGTTGTGGGACATCATCTTCAAGAGGAAAGCTTGTTCCAAGAGATTTGGGAAGATCATACTTGTCTGAACCAGACATCTACAATGGGAGAGATTCAAGTTAGTTGATTTAAAATCCTTAATATAACACCCAATATGAAATATTAAGGCTAGGACCCAACATAATATTTTATAACTTGGAAGAGGAATGCCGTAATCCAAGCTATAGAATATTTGAAGGTAGGTGAATGACGATTCACCAATTTCCACCATGAAAAACAAAATAAAATTAAGTTTTAATTGGTTTGAAACTCCTAGATCTTTTGAGATTCACTGAACTTTTCAATGGCATGTTTCAATCTCGATTGTGCCCTTCAAATTTTGTGACTGGGATGTCGAGGATCACAAAACAAGGTGTGAATAACCATGCAAATTCACTTGGTACCCTTAATATTATCACCTAATCAATGTGCCGGTTAACCACACGCGCTCCACCGATCTATGATAAACATTAAGTCACCCTTTTCCATCCTTACTAGTCCAAGTTAGTGTGCCGGTTAACCACACACGCTCCACCAACGACTTGGTAAGGTACAAAGTGTAAATTTCATGGGTTAGCACCAAATTCACATTTTCCTAAAGTAACTAAGATTGGGATTTATAAAAGGTTTAGTTACGTTATATTCATCATTATACTTTTAATGAGAATTATAGTCCTTGTCCTACCCGTTCGGCTAACGACCCTCCACCAGTCAAGGAAGCGGTGGGTGAGAGTGGACACCCATTAGGCTGCCATTTTATAGGCAACAACCTTATACCCCCTTATAGACCGGCTTCATGAATGACGCCTACTAATGGTAAGACTGACTTGCTCTTATATATATATATATATATATATATATATATATATATATATATATATATATATATATATATATATATATATATATATATATATATATATATATTATTAACTTATAATACTATAAAGTATAAGGGTTGAATTTTAACTTTTAAAACTCTAAGGGTTGGAACTAAAGTGTGTGTGAGACTTTACAAATTCCAAAACTTGAGGGCAAGTTTTGAACAATTCAAGAACTTTTGGATTTTCATAACTTATGAGTTTAATTAAGGTTTTTTTAAAAAAAACTTTTAATGAAGAGACTCTTGGACATCCATAACTTGAGGACAAGTATGGAGTCCATAAAACTATTTATGATGAAAAAGACTCTTCAACTTGTGTAACCTATGGTTTTTAATGGGCTTTAAAAGAAAAACTTTTGGAAATCCATAACTTGAGGACAAATTATGGATTCCATTAAAACACATCAAGATCAAGAATTAACTAACAAACAATTTGCAAATAATTCCTATGATCCAACAAAACTCATAAGTTCATGAACATCCATATCAACAATTTTAAGAATCATATGAACACATAAAAAACTTGAAATTTTGATAATAGCCTTTGAAATTGGATTAGCATAATCATTACAATATCAAAAACAGGTTTTATAAGTCTAAAACAGTTTAGTGTAATGATTTTAGTCCAATTCCAACTTAAAAACTTGAAAAACTGCACTCTGGGCCTCCTACTCGTCGAGTGCATGAACCTATTCGATGAGTAGGATGAAGATATGCTTGAACTCATCGAGTCCCCCCACGGACTTGGCGAGTCCACTGTCCAGACAGCAAGATTTTTCATTTTTCAACAGTTTGCATCAAGTATTCAAGAAAACAAGCCTAGGCTCTGATACCACTGTTAGGTTTAGAGCATTCTAACACTCCTATGGTGTACATGCAACCCTATAAACCTTGGATCTATGTTTACTCTAAAATACATGCAAATAATAATTTCCAAGGTTTACATCCTAACTAGCATGGCATGGGGAACTTGAATCATAAAATTACTAGTAGAATGACATACCTTTTAGTAGTGATTGATTGCTTGGAGTTTGAGAGCCTAGCACCAACAGTGTGGATGCCTCAAATGGAAATCACAAATCACCACAAACTTTGGAAAACTCTTGAGAGAATAATGCACACTCTTGAAATCGGCCACCACTCTTGTTCACACACAACTAGTGCCAAATCAAGTGTCAAAGACTCCTTTATATAGTGTGGAGGATTAGGGTTACATCCATGTAAACCCTAATACCCATGACTCTTCCTTTCCAAGGATCCATGGGTTAAAAGCTCCATGGACCATCCATGGACTCTCATGCAAGCCTAGCCCATACTAAATAAGCATTAGCCCACACTATATAAATACAAGAGCCCATATTTAATTAGTCACCTTTTGATCACTAAATTAATTCTTAATTAATTTAAGATCAATACTAACTAAATAATATGATTTCATATTAATATATTATACCTTATAATATATTAATAAATCATAAACATACTATTCTCAAAAGATTATCCATACAAATTGTTCGGGTGAAGTGCAACCCAAATGGACCATGCCGGGTCGGGTCAAGTGCATCTCAAATATTGTTATGGACTTAGACACCTTATCCAACAGTCTCCCACTTGGATAAGTCTAATAACTATATTTGCAGATATGACTTCAGGAACCAACCGGCAATCGTAGCTCTCAAAACTCTGTTGAACTATGAAGCGCCATTTTAGATAAGTGATCATATAATCCTCTGTTCTTAAGATATCAGCCGAACAAATACATGGAACAACGTCGTACTTATTGCCCAGCAGATTGTTTCCTGATTTCCGATTTTTTTGACATAGAACTAAATTGAACACATCAATTATGTTCTGACCGGGCCCGGTACATAGGTCAAAACAAAATCATCGAGGGGCCCAGATATCGCTTCTAATCCTCTAAGGACTAGAAGGAACAGATAAACTTCGACTCATATGCTTGTTCTACTACTTGTTGAATTATACACAAAGGCACGTTTTATAACATCAAGTTACTGATGTGTTTTCGTGCAATCAATGTACAACCAACTCATAGGAAACAACTCATATCTCCAGGTTTGAAGACTTATATGATATTACCGTCTCAGGATCACTCGAGATTAATTCCATGAAGTGATACAAGTAAGCGTGGGTTTAATCCAATACTCAGAACTTATGAGCACTCATGAATGTTGTAGCAACCATTGCTATGTCTAAACACCTTTAGTCATCTACAAGCCCAATTCATGACAGTCTTGATTCATACCTACTTCCAACATATGACTGACTGTGGAGAGTTTGAATAACTTAGTCATTCGGAAAGAATAACCTAGCTATTCTGGAAGTCAAAAAATGCAAAGTGAAACACAAGAATAATCGAATCCAATATGGTCTCAGAACTTATGAATATAAATAGAACACCTTTTATTTATCACCATACTGATTACACATTATTCATTGCATAATGTTTCAAATAATCAACTTAATACTTGAACTAAAACAACAGCTGTCCCATGCTCCAAGCATGTACACTATGTTTTTCTAAACAACAGTTATGCCATACTCCAAGTATGCAAACTATGTTTGTCTATGATCTTTACTTTGTGAAATAGATCAATTAAACATGGTTTCAATGATGCTCATTTCACAATCCCAAATCCTTACCGTAAATGTAAGAATATCAAATTCTTGTCATTTACTGTAATCTGTTAGATTTTAAACTCATATGCATTGATCCTCTTGCAATAACTATGCACAAAAGTCACAAAGATCTGGCAATAGACATTACAAAGTATTCCAGTGGAGATCAATTTCACGGAAACGAAGTCTCACATTCAAAGTACATTCCTTTGAATATCCTTCTTGCATAAAAGTTTCTAACTTTCTCATAGATTCTTAAAATCCAACTCCCAATATGGAAAACATTTCCATATTCCCATTTTGACTATCACTTCTGAATAAGAGTTACCTCTTTTCAGAATATGTCAATATGGTTCCTCTCCAAAATTTAACATCATACTTCCAACTGTCCATGAGAAACCAATCTTAGGTAAACCTCATATTATCCTCGACAGTTGCTTAATCATTTCAGTCATATCCGGTTCTATTCCTTTTTCCCTCTTAATGCTCTAGGCATTTTGAAAATTTAGAATGGATAAATATTATAGCACATGTGATCGAGCCTATACCCGAAGCATATGGGACACGATTCATGATGTCTCACATAAAGACATGATGCTAGATCAGTCTTTTGCTACAATATTTTTTTATTTTCCATGTTTTCAAAAATCGACAATGAAGAAGGATGACGTAATCATAATCGAAATTTGAGAACGCAATATATATAGATTTCCCTTATGTTGAACCATTCCAACATAAAATTCATATATATATTCTTGACTAAAGATGATTAAAATCTCAATCTAAACTTTTAGGATTTGAAATGAAGTATAATCTCCGCTCCCTTAATTATAGCAAAACAACATTTCCCAAGCGAAACTTTTGTTTTCTATAATTAACAATACTTATCATAATTGATTATGGTCCCACTAGCATAATAATTATTTAGCATAACAATTATGCTCCCACTAGCTTTGACATATACTCAGAAATCGACTTCTAGAAATCAATACTTTATTGACTTTCATCACCAAAGTTCAGACTTCTGATACGAGATGCTTCGACAAAACTTTATCTAAGCTTCTCAGACTCATACATCTTTCCTTAGATAGCTCACATGTGTGTCTAAACAGTTATGAAGAGGGATGTCGTAATCATAATGTTTAGACCTTTTTGCCATTTCTCACAAGTCCATGTTAGTGTGCCGGTTAACCACACACGCTCCACTAACGACTTTGAGAATGCAAATATCACAATTGCTATCTACTTAAAATCTACTTAGTGAAAGCGTTTCCTCACTATCATTTTCAGAAAGAAACCTTATGACACTTAGATTTTATGGTGTATGTGTTCCTATCCATGTGAATTTGTCAAAACCATAATAACAAGACAAGGTTAGTGACAAACTCAAACTCATAAGAATTGAACTTGTTCAATCTTGATTTCTTGCCTCTTGGTAGCAAAATGGTCCACCATTCCTTCCAAGTTGTTATGCACACAATTGAGAACTCACAGAACTCACATACATAGTCAACTTTACCAGAATAGGCACAGAAACAAGAATTATGTCAACACGATAGGTTACAAACCTCAAGTCATGTGCTAGCGATAAACAATAGGTTTTATCCTTGATTAGTTCTTGAAACTTTCAAGACCTTTAAGACTCCCACTATCCTATTGACATATAAGTTTCTATTTGTCAAGAACCATTCCTTGACAAACAAACAAATATTCAAGAGTTAGTGCGGATTCTTATCAAGATAAACACTTCACACAATTGGTCTTAGTTGGTCTTTGTTTTATCCAAGACAACACAACTTACCAATTTCAAATGTTCAAGAATAGAAAACATTTACTCTACATTTGATAAGTGTTTTAAACCTTTCTTTATGTCACTCAAGGTTACCATCTTGGAGTATAACTCCAAGAATTGTTTTGGAATGGAGTATGATTCATCTTCATGATTTTAACCATTCCAACAATTCATGAATCCTCTTCTTGAGAGAATAATGCACACTCTTGAAATCGGCCACCACTCTTGTTCACACACAACTAGTACCAAATCAAGTGCCAAAGGCTCCTTTATATAGTGTGGAGGATTAGGGTTACATCCATGTAAACCCTAATACCCATGACTCTTCCTTTCCAAGGATCCATGGGTTAAAAGCTCCATGGACCATCCATGGACTCCCATGTAAGCCTAGCCCATACTAAATAAGCATTAACCCACACTATATAAATACAAGAGCCCATATTTAATTAGTCACCTTTTGATCACTAAATTAATTCTTAATTAATTTAAGATCAATACTAACTAAATAATATGATTTCATATTAATATACTATACCTTATAATATATTAATAAATCATAAATATACTATTCTCAAAAGATTATCCATACAAATTGTTCGGGTGAAGTGCAACCCAAATGGACCATGCCGGGTCGGGTCAAGTGCATCTCAAATATTGTTATGGACTTAGACACCTTATCCAACAATAGCATCCTACTTTTACCAAATGGACATTTACTCATGCATGGTTGATCTTTAACCATCAAGATGCAAACTTTATGGACTAGGGATCTCAGAAACATCAAGAGGAGCAACTCAAAACTTTTGGAGTGGTAAATTCCCACTAGATCTCATTCATGGGACCAGAAAGTGACTAAAACTCCACTCGATCTAGATCTAAGCATTAAATGGGCCAGGTCAAAGCTTTGTACTTTTATGAAGCTGAAAATGATGGATATAATCTGGATCTTGAAGCTCCTTCTTTATCAATGCTCCTCAACCAAGCTTCTTCTTCTTGAAGATACACCAAACACACACAATTGCCAACTCTCTCTTGAAATGGGTTAGGGTTTCGAAATGGGACTCAAAAGAGGCTAAGGAGGCTGGTAATGAGGAAAACTTGGGCATAAGGTTGTTTAAATAGGGTCTAAACCATAAAATTAGGTTTTGTCCCTTGATCACGTACGCCATGCATACTAGAAGTATGCCCAGCGTATGCGTATCTTTCCTGAAAATTACAATAACATACCTCAAATCGGTTGTTACAAAATCCTAGTGGAGTCAAGGGAAATTCGTTATGCTTGTTTGGACACATTCGTATGTGAATTTAAGAATAAGAACTTCGGGACTGCGAGACAATTCTTGGTACGAGTATGAGTAGGTGTGAAAGGTAGTAGAAGCCTATACTACCAGAAACACAGGACTTGCACTTGGATCAGGGAAAGTCACAGAGTACCAAGGCGCTAGTAAAAGAAATTGTTGTTCGTGTCTGTCGTTACCATCATTTTGGCAATCATTAAAGAAAATGATTGTTATTCCGACCCTAGTGGTCATATCGAATTGAGTCTAGCTAAGATAAATTTGTAAAGTAAGTTATAGAGAACCATGTTCGGTGTAGCATCCGACTTAAGCCAGGAGATTGAAGGAAAAGATAATTGAAGCGGTCAATCGAAGTATCACAATCGTCGTTAAGGCTAAAGCATCCTATATCTGGAAAGGCTACGTGCTATAAAGTGATTATATCATATTAGAACATGAAGGAAGGTATCTTCCATTCTGGAGTCTGACTCAAAGAGACCTGAGTCTAGACATTACATCTTACGATGAGAGGCCTTTGGTCTATTACGATAGTAAAAGTAGATAGACTAGGAGTCTGCGATGAAGATCAAATTTAAAATCAAATTTAGAGTAGGTGCAAGATTGAGCACCACCAATAGTCAAAAAGTATAAAAGTTGAAAACTCTATATAAAAGACGTAAGAATTACAGTTATCACCTAGGATGGAAAGGTAACATGCAGAGTGATTATTGATTATACAAGCCCTGTTCTGTTGATGATTTTGGGACGTAATCATCCTAAGGGGGAGATGATTGTAACACCCGCAAATTAGGGCTAGTTAATTTGACTATAATAAGCGTTAGAATTGACTTTTCGATAGAAGATTATTTAGGATAAATAATCTTAACCAAAGCTATAGTATATGGGACAAGGATTCTACACATATAAAAAAAGGCTTAAATCTGACAATGTGAGCGGAAGTTATAATTTTTCTAATATTTCAGTGTAGTAGTATACGACTCACAAAGTGAAATTGGAATCGGTCGATTGTTAGGAAAAATAATCTAAAAGAAATTTGAAGACCTCGTCAATACATATCCATCAATAAAAACACAATCGAGAATGGATGTCATATAAGAGAGTTATGATTTTTTAACAAACTTTAACAATCTAAGCCTGTTAAAAACATAACTTTAAAAGTAAAGTCAAAATTAGCTGACGAAGTCTAAATGCAAGTTGTAGATCTCAACGACAGCCTATGTGGCACGTATTGTCACTCCACCCAAAATGCGACACATAACACCACGCAGAAAACGCGACGTCATCATGTCCGACCAAATTCTCGGCGCATAGGGGATCAGGTGTGTGACATGCAGTCCAAATTCAACTATAAATACGAGTCGAATCTCAGACCATTCTCACACCCTCCAAACGTTTCTCTCTCGATTTCTCTCAATTTTAATCCCTTTCTCCCTTAAGTTTTTAGTCAGTGAAGCCCTGCGGTGTCAGGTAGCCAACAATTAGGAGCTCTCGAGTCAGAGTTCTGCCCGCTTAATTCCTAGTTTTCATCAATGTACTTTATAAGTTAAGCCACACTTATTTTATTTAAGTGTAACTTTTAATTATAGCCATAGTCGTTATTATGAACCTATAATTAAGATTTATCAGTGATTCCAAGTCATTATACTGATTGATCTACTTATGGGGATGATGTCTAGGCTGGATTTAGTGAGATGTTTAGAGTGAGATTTTCAAACAGTATATTACGTATACCCTACCTCCGATATGATCCTACCTGGTTGTTCCTTACTTGATAGATCTTGATGTAGACATTGGGATTAGTGAGGGATCTAGACTATTATTAGTCACCAGGAATACTAGATTAAGACTTAGTAACATTCATATCTAGGCCACGTCAGAAGAAAAGTCAAGGAGTTTAGCAGAGTGCTGCTGAATTTTCCAATCACCCACCTAAGTCAGGTGAGTGCATAATTACTTTCATTTTACACATAGACAAAAAGTATTTAGATAATTAAGTGTTATATGTGTCTATTATATGTGATCGGAACCTTCTGTGTTAGATGAAATTATATGAGCCAATATTATTTAGCCATATATGTATTTTTGTACTTATAATGTATGGAGTAGTGAAGGGTAAAGATAAATGAAAATAATGAAGAGGGGCCGAGACATTTAAAGTACTACCAGACTAGTAATGTAGTTACCTAGTAGGGTATTGATAATGACCATATATTATTCTAGACAAGTAAGGTCAAAACATGGGCATGCACACGACTTGTAGATGTTTATAAGCCATACACGGGCATGTTTACCACATGTAGGTGTTAATATATCATACACGGGCAGGTTTACAACTTGTAGGTGTTAATAAATCATTTTGCGGGCAGGTCTATGACCTGTGGGCATTGATGAATCGTATGCGGGTAGGTCTACGACCTACAGGTGTTAGTGAACTATATATAGGCAGGTCCTTGACCTATAGGTGTTAAGGAATTTTATACAAACATGATTTACAAACTATAGGTATGAATGAATTATTCATGTGAGTATTTTGTTCACTCCATTAGCATATTTCATTAAGGAATCCCCAAGGTGGCATTATTTATTAAGAGATCCTTTAGGATGGATCCTTTAAGATTATAAGTTACGATTAGGGAGTGAGAATAATGGGAATGAGTAATTGGCTTACTTGTTTGATAATTAAACATATTAACTATATTATTATGGGTTGAAAACCCTATGTACTCACCAAGTTTCTCAACCTGACCCACTTAGTTTCTTTGTATCACATGTAGTGATATGAAGGTACTGATAGATAATGTAATTATCTGCTGAGAGATTCAAGGAATTATAGATCTTTAGTATATTGAGATTTTGTAAGTCTCCATTTATGATTATGTTTCTTGTATCGGTTATGGCATCCCCGACCTTAATAAATCAATAGAAACATTTCTTCAGAAATACTTTTACGGGACTAAATTCGACATTAATGAATAAACTTTGTATTAAATATGCATAAATAAAAAGTTTTAAATAACTGTGAAATTGGGGGGGTCACAACTCCGGCATATTCAATGTACAGATACACAATTTCACAAATAAAATAATGTAAAAGAATTTAAAACTAGTCATTATAATAAGGTCAAGAAATTTCCAATTACATTTTCTAAGTACATTTTCCATAAACTTGCATAAAAGAGTATTTTACAAAGGACCAAAACACTACTCATTCAACCTGGAATCAATCGTCCAAAAGCTTACATTGACCCCACTACCATAATCTAACAAAAGACATGCATGCATATTGGTTGGAATTATACATCAACCGTAAAAGACATGCATCTAGGTTGGAATTTTTACACCCATCATACAAAAGAATTAAAAGTGATGTCATCACATCCATAACTTCATGACACACTAAACTAACCCTACAAACAAGCAAATACAAAGCAACACAGTCCACATCAAGCACCTCTTCAACCCTGCAATCGTAGCTTCATGCTTAGCCACCAAACTTTCCAGTTGAGCAACTATTTTGTTATTTTTGGCCTTGACAAGCAAACCTTCAAATGACTCCAATTCCTGCTTCATTTTATACAACTTCACTTTGTAGTATCTTGGTTCTAGCCAATCATCTATCATGTGGAAGAATTTACATTTCTTCCTTTGAGTCATCTATCCAAGTCAAATAGCAAATAATAATCAAACATCTAAAATCGAACATGACAATAAAAAAAGTTCAAGCTAACCAGAATCACATTCAAAGAAATTTAACAAATTTCAGCTCAAAACATTACAGATCAAACATTGAAACTCACCAAACATCACTGATCAAGATTTCAGCTAACCTAAACTTCGTAAATTAAAATCATAGTTGACAGTTATCAAAATCCAAGCTAAGTAAGATCACATTCTAAATAAATAAACAAATACTAAACAAATCAGAGATTACCAGTGAGTTTGTACAGTTCAAAAAGCGGCGTGCAAGGTTTTTTGCCGTCCACAATATTCTTTCCAATGCGCCGGAGTCACAGTAGCATTTCTTCACTTCGTCTTCGTTACCAAAGGGATGAAGCTTCCAGGTCAGTCTTGCCAATGAAGCGTCGGAACCGGCTAACCTTTTAAAATTGAGGATAATGGCGTAACTAAAAGGTAATTTGAAAGTTTAGGGACTAATTGCGCAGAAAAATAACTTAATTGAGTGACCAATCCTGGACAAAGTCAAAACTTTGTTGTGCTACAGTGTTAATTTCCTAAAAAAAATTATAAAACTTAGTAACTAAATTGTAACAAATAATAACTGAGTGTTAAAATCATTTTTTTAACATAATGACTTTTTATGCTATTTACCCTATCCTTAAAAGATCAAGTAATTATCCAAAATATACAATATTGATGTCGGTTTAAATGTATTTGAGAAGATGTTTTTATTGATGTAATTTTATTTTAAATTATTATATTTTTTGTTATAACTGTATTAAAAAACGCCAGGTACAAAATAGAAACTTATGTAAATAAAAAGGGTGTAAATTTTAATCTATGAATTGCCTAGAAAAGAAAAAAACTAAATAAAAGTTTCAATTTAAAATTGTTTACAACTGAAAAAAAATAAATAAATATGTGTAGGTGTCACGTGTCCAGGCTGTCTTATGGCTCTCCTATACATGAGTGTACTTCGAGGTTATTTAACAACGCCCCTTTCAAAGATCTAGTTTCAAGAATTCAAAGTGAAACGTCTTACAATCCATTTGATCTCACATATAATGAAGTCCTTTTTGCAGCAGCAGTTTCAAGATCTTAAACACTTTAACTTGAACGAGATAAAGACAATCACCGGAAACTTTGATGACAACAAATTTATTGGAGAAGGTGGATTTGGGAAGGTGTATGCAGGGGTACTCTCCGACTCCGAGGGACAAATCAGGGTTGCTTTTAAGCGTCTGAGTAGCAAATGCGGACAGGGAAACCCTGAGTTCTTGAAAGAAATATTCATGCTTTCCCGCTACATACATGATAATCTGATATCTCTTGTGGGATTTTGCGATGAAGAAGAAGAAAAAATCCTTGTGTATGAGCATGCCAGTAATGGAAGCCTTGATTGTCATTTGAGTAGCATGACTCTCACATGGACACAACGTCTCAAGATATGCCTTGGGGCTGCAAGGGGACTCTGCTACCTTCATGATCCTAAGGAGACTCAACAAAGAGTCCTCCACAGAGATATTAAAAGTTCCAACATCCTATTAGACGAGAATTGGAATGCTAAAGTTTCGGACATGGGACTCTCGAAAATAGGACCCGCAGGTCAGCAGCAATCCTTTCTTGCAACTAATGTTGTTGGTACCTTTTGGTACATAGATCCGATGTATATGGAGACAAGTATCCTAACTAAAGAGTCCGATGTATACTCTTTTGGGGTCGTTTTGTTTGAAGTGTTGTGTGGGAGCCTATGCTTTGAACGTAACATTAACAATAATCATTTTCAGAGTTTAGTCCGAAGGTGGAAAAAAAGCTATAAAGAGAAAAAGTTAGATGAGATTATCTTTCATAATCTGAAGCAAGGAATGAATATGAGATCATTGGAAACATTTTCACAAATCGCCTATCAATGTTTGATGAAATCTCGGGTACAACGGCCAAAGATGTCTCATGTTGTTGAAAGACTTGAGATTGCGCTTCAGTTTCAACAGGGGATTACTAATCCAGAGGAGTTTAAAGAGATGGTTAAGTCTCTGGTCAACAAAGAGGAACTTGAGATGCTTCTCTCTAGTGGAATCATCATTAATGGGGGCAACACGGTAGTTCGCTTTAGATTTTTTATTTATCTATACTAAGTTCTATGATTTATAAAATATTAATATATATAATTTAGGTTCATCGGAGGAATTTCACCAAAGCAAAACACGAAAATCCACCACCTATCATAGATACCTATTTACAAATTAACCAAATCGTGTAAATTGAAAACCAAGAAAATCTTGGTTTTCCAAATCTCTATTCTCATAGTATAACTAACATGACCTCTTTTGATGGACATTGGACAGTGGTTCTCGTTAAATAAGAATGGGAAGCATTGTGAAATGATATCAGCCGAATGTTTTGGTGTTTCATTCGTTGAACCTCCTCATGATTATGTTCCATATGATGGTAAAAATAAATCAAGGTTAGTTCTCCATCTTCTCCTTTAATTAGTTTCCAGATTTTACATACTATAAACATATATACACTTCATGCAGATTTCAAGTGTGCAACCGAAGAGGTTTATTTGGAAATTTCACCGCACATGTGACAACACAATTTTTGTCACCAAATATCATATACAAAGTAAACCTTGTGTTTATGAATGTACTCAAAAGGCAGGACAATTTAGGCATCAAGTTCAAGTCCGGTAGTAAGACAAAGTATATGGTTTTGTTTGTAGCACATGAGAGAGAAGATGGATGGTTGACAGCTGAATTGTATCAGTTCTTTGTCAACGAGACTGGTAATGTTGACTTTGAAATTGAGTTCCATTGCCTAAATGCGATTGAAGTAGAAGGCATTGAGTTTCTTCCCCTGGAGAAAGTAAGTTGACAAGACCGGTTTCATTATGTTTATGTTTTTTTTTTCTTTTAATTACTGTCTCAAAACATTCTTGAAAAATAAATCCTTTGCAATAACATTGGTAAAAGAACCCTTTGTTGGGAAAAAGTAGAAAAAATCGGAGATCAATAGTTGATAAAATGAAGTCTAATGGAAATGCTTTGATATAAATTGTGCAGCATAAGTTACTGGATGTGGATTTGCAAACAAACACAGATTGGGGACCTAAATTGCCAAGTGATTATGAAGACATAATCAAGTGGTCAAAAAATTTCATGTCTTTATCTCTGGGACTAAGATCTGAACGTGATAGTTTGCAGGCTTTGATGTTTATTCAGCAACTTTGCATTAAAAATCTTTCAAGCAAGCACATTATTCGTAATGCTGATCTCATACCCATGATTGTTGAGATGTTGAAAAGCACCAGTAGTCAAGTCCGGTGTAGATCACTTGAAACACTTCCGAGTTTTGGTAGAAGATGACAATGATAATAAGGTTAAGAAACAAATATATCTGCGAATGTATTTTATAATTTGTGTGTGAGATGCTGCTTATTTTTTGATTTGCAGGAAATAATGGCTGATGGTGTTAGAGTGTGCTCGATTGTGAAGTTTTTGTCTGATGAACATTCCCAAGAAAGGGAAGAAGCTTTCTCGTTGCTCTATGAGCTCTCAAAATCAGAGGTTTTGTGTGAAATAATTGGTTCTGTTAATGGCGCAATCCTTATTTTAGTTGGAATGACAGACAGCAATTCAGAAAATCTTTCAATTGTTGAGAAGGCTGACAAAATTTTGAAAAATCTAGAGAAGAATGAGAACAACGTGAGGCAAATGGCTGAAAATGGAAGATTGCAACCCCTTTTGACACTTCTTCTTCAAGGTATTACTTCCATGAAGTTTTATAATTTCAGTAGTATGTGAACAGATTCATAACTATGTCTAACATTACCCTATCATGTCGTTCAATCATTTTCAGGTTCCCTTGAGATCAAATTACGTATGGCTTCATACCTCGGTGAGCTTAGCGACAATACAAAAGTTTTTGTAGCAAGAACTTCAGGTTCATCGCTAATCAACCTCATGAAAACCGGTGACACGCAATCAAGAGAAGCCGCGCTCAAAGCTTTAAATCAAGTCTCCTCTTGTGAAACAAGTGCGAAGGTTTTAGTTGAACAAGGCATACTTTCACCTCTTATCCAGGATCTTTTCTCGGACCTTCCTATGCGACTAAAAGAAGTATCCGCAACAATCCTCGCAAACATAGTAACCTGCGACTGTGATTGCTTTTCCATCACAGTGGGGCCCAACCACCAGACTTTGCTCTCGGAAGACATACTTCACAACTTACTCCGTTTGATCAGCAACAGCGGATCATCCCTCGAGTATGAACTTGTACAAGTTCTCATCGTAATCACCAATTCCCCTGTCACCGTGATTCCAGTCGTGAACGCCGTCAAAAGCTCCGATGCCACCATCGTTTTGTTACAGTTGATCGAAGCTCCACAGAAAGACCTACGCATGGCTTCGATAAAACTTCTCCATAACCTCTCATTACACATAAGCCAAGAATTAGCTAATTGTCTATACGGGTCAGCGGGTCAACTCAGTCGCCTATTTAAAGTAATATCAGAAAACATAGCGAGCACTGAAGAGAAAGCAGCCGCCATTGGAATTGTAGCGAACCTTCCAGAACAAGATAGACTAACTCGCAAAATGCTGCATGAAGGCGATTTTGAGATCGTTGTTTGTGGAACAAAAATGATCACACAAGGAAAAACTAGAAGGATCCGTTTTATGGCTATGTACCTCGAAGGACTTGTAAGTGTCCTATCGCGGATTACTTTTGTTTTATCCGATGTACGGAAAGCCATCTCATTTTGTCGTCACCACGAGCTCGCTGCTTTATTTTCCAAATTAGTCCAACAAAACTGGCCCGACAAAGTTCTAATGGCCTCCGCTCTTGCTTTAGAAACTCTATCTCGCCATTCGAAAAACTTAACAAAACTACCTGAGATCCGACCACCTAAATTTCACATGTCGGGTTTGCTCCGTTTAAGTAAAAAACCGGTCATTTCAGGGCTGTGTAGGGTCCATCGGGGGGAGTGCACACAACGAGATACATTTTGTTTGTTAGAAGGAGAAAGTTTGGCAAGTTTAGTGAACCTGTTAGACCATAAGAATGAGAAGGTGGTTAAGGCATCATTGGCTGCATTGTCAACTTTGTTGAATGATGGGGTGTATATAGAAGAAGGGGTGAGTGTGTTGCGTGAGGCTGAAGGGATTAAGCCGATTCTTAATGTGTTGATAGAGAATCAAAATGAGAGTCTAAGGAGAGGGGCGGTTTGGATGGTGGAGAGATTATTGAGGACAAAGGATATAAAGTATCAAGTGTCGGCAAACCCAAATGTTAGTACAGCGCTTCTGGATGCGTTTCAGCATGGTGATTATGAAACAAGACAAATTGCGGAACGTGCGCTTAAACATATAGGTAAGATACCCAACTTTTACGGGATCTATCCTAACATGGGTTAGAAATCTACCTCTCTTCTGATAAATGAAACCTAAAAATAATAAGTGTCAGTTTTTTAGAATGTCTCTTTGACACGTGTCATTTTTCTATGATTTTTATTATTTTTTTTTTTTTTGGAAACAAATCAAATTCAATTCAAAATTTAAAAATACAAAATCATATCCTAATAACATTATTATGTTTATTTTGATTAACAAATTAATACATAATTACTTACAATCGACAATATCATGGGTTTTTTTACATTTATTATTTTTTATCTATATAAAAAATTTTAATATACCGACCGTGCGTGGTTTCCACGGGTTATAACCTAGTGGGTTAATATTTAGGGTTAAAGTATTTAGTTTTTGGTTAAGGAGCTCTTTTTATTATTGTTTTGGCAGTTTAACAGCAGAGTCGAATCTCAAAGTGTGTGAGGTGGACGACATGATCCATGTCATGAGGGGAGCACAATTTTTTTTATTTTATATAAAAAAAATTACATGAATGGTCTCTATGGTTTGAGGTAATTTGCACGTGTAATTTACCCCAAATCATAGGGACCTTCCGAGTTAAAAAAATAAGTTAGGGACCAAACAGACAAATTACCCCAAACCATAGGGACCATTCATGTAATTTACTCTATAAAAAAAGAGACAAAAATATTGATATTAAATAAAAATCAATAAAATAAGTAAATAAAAATAAAAACAAAATAAGTAAATAAAAATGATGTAGAAAAACTCAGATTTCAAATAAACAAATTCAAACTTGAAAATGATCTTTCTGATTCTCGAAGAATGAGAGGTACGGGGATTGATCGAGAAATATCTTTTGTTCTTATTATAAGATCGTGATTAGATCCGCATATATTTTATAAAAAGAATAATTTTCTCCTTGGAGAATAATTAAAAACGAAAAATGTTCAATTGGAATATTAATAAACTTTGCTTATAGATTAAAAGAGTTATATTTAGGGGTTTATTTTTTTCACATAAGCCCCTTAAAATCAACAAAATGCCCATGTTTAAGAGCACCCACAGTGGTGCATGTTTAATATCTTGCAAAAAAAATGCCAACTCAACATAAGTCATTAGCTTTTGGAAAGAGAAATTTGTGGATCTATCTAACATAATTGGTTGTAGTATTTAAATATGATTGTTATAATAACATAGTAATATAAAATCACTTACAAGACTTGCAAGTCTTGCATATATATAAAGAAGAAATTCAAGTGGCATTAAAAACTAGCTTAATGGCATTGCAATTTCTTCTGAAAGACCCGATGATGTGGAGGGTTTACCTGTATGAAGTTCATATTACGTGTTAAAAAGGAACCACAACGGCCTTTCAAACTAGTTGGTACCAATTAATTATGTGGTTTTTTAATTAATAAAAAAAATACAACATCAGTTGACAAGGCTTCCCTTTTATAGGGAGAGGATTGCATTTTCTTTCCTCCCGATGATGTGGGAGGATTTCACATAAGATTTATGTATTACTTGTTTACTTATTCGAATTATATTCAATCCAATTAAAATTTCCATCACAAATATTAATCATGTGACATTCTTTTGTTCAGAGGAACACACATTATATATATATATATATATATATATATATATATATATATATATATATATATATATATATGAATGAATGATCCTCCATTGTGTGGACGTAGAAATCAATGAGATTTTAGAAAAAAATACTTAATAATTCATATAAGAGTATTCTTGGAACTTTGCATATAATCAATTTTAGAAACCAAAAATACTTCCTTAAATCTTTCTTCCCTTGCTTCATCTCGGTTTGTGGTGGATTTCGATTTCCATAAGAAGCTTTCTCCGGACCAAAATTCTTGGTTAGAAGATGAGTTTTCGCATGGTGAGGTTAAGCGGGCAGTTCGGGATTATGGGGGTGATAAATCCTCAGGTCCTGATGGCTTCATGTTTGACTTTTTTAGAAAGTATTGGAATATGGTTGGGGATACTGTTGTTCATGAAATTATTCATTTCTTCTCTTCTTCTAAGTTTCCTAAAGGTTGTAACCCATCTTTTATCACTTTAATTCCTAAAGTCTCGGATGATAAATTTGTGAAGGACTTTTGGCCCATTAGTCTTATTGGTTGTCGGGTTTTTGGCAATGTAGTACAACAATGTTTTGGCAATTTGCACATTTAGTCACTCATGTTTTTTGTGCTAAATTGGTCCTTAAAATTAGTAAATACCGGCTAATTACACCCTTATTCACCCGGGTAAACGGAGCAACCAGTTGTATTTCTTACGTGACATTACATTAAATACCTCGCTGCTTTATTTTCCAAATTAGTCCAACAAAACTGGCCCGACAAAGTTCTAATGGCCTCCGCTCTTGCTTTAGAAACTCTATCTTGCCATTCGAAAAACTTAACAAAACTACCTGAGATCCGACCACCTAAATTTCACATGTCGGGTTTGCTCCGTTTAAGTAAAAAACCGGTCATTTCAGGGCTGTGTAGGGTCCATCGGGGGGAGTGCACACAACGAGATACATTTTGTTTGTTAGAAGGAGAAAGTTTGGCAAGTTTAGTGAACCTGTTAGACCATAAGAATGAGAAGGTGGTTAAGGCATCATTGGCTGCATTGTCAACTTTGTTGAATGATGGGGTGTATATAGAAGAAGGGGTGAGTGTGTTGCGTGAGGCTGAAGGGATTAAGCCGATTCTTAATGTGTTGATAGAGAATCAAAATGAGAGTCTAAGGAGAGGGGCGGTTTGGATGGTGGAGAGATTATTGAGGACAAAGGATATAAAGTATCAAGTGTCGGCAAACCCAAATGTTAGTACAGCGCTTCTGGATGCGTTTCAGCATGGTGATTATGAAACAAGACAAATTGCGGAACGTGCGCTTAAACATATAGGTAAGATACCCAACTTTTATGGGATCTATCCTAACATGGGTTAGAAATCTACCTCTCTTCTGATAAATGAAACCTAAAAATGATAAGTGTCAGTTTTTTAGAATGTCTCTTTGACACGTGTCATTTTTCTATGATTTTTATTATTATTTTTTTTTTTTTTGGAAACAAATCAAATTCAATTCAAAATTTAAAAATACAAAATCATATCCTAATAACATTATTATGTTTATTTTGATTAACAAATTAATACATAATTAC
Organism: Lactuca virosa; assembly: GCF_052849685.1. Taxonomy (NCBI): domain Eukaryota; kingdom Viridiplantae; phylum Streptophyta; class Magnoliopsida; order Asterales; family Asteraceae; genus Lactuca; species Lactuca virosa. Next base: position 160,056,974 of record NC_136434.1, read on the forward strand.
TTACAATCGACAATATCTTGGTTTTTTTTACATTTATTATTTTTTATCTATATAAAAAATTTTAATATACCGACCGTGCGTGGTTTCCACGGGTTATAACCTAGTGGGTTAATATTTAGGGTTAAAGTATTTAGTTTTTGGTTAAGGAGCTCTTTTTATTATTGTTTTGGCAGTTTAACAGCAGAGTCGAATCTCAAAGTGTGTGAGGTGGACGACATGATCCATGTCATGAGGGGAGCACAATTTTTTTTATTTTATATAAAAAAAATTACATGAATGGTCTCTATGGTTTGAGGTAATTTGCACGTGTAATTTACCCCAAATCATAGGGACCTTCCGAGTTAAAAAAATAAGTTAGGGACCAAACAGACAAATTACCCCAAACCATAGGGACCATTCATGTAATTTACTCTATAAAAAAAGAGACAAAAATATTGATATTAAATAAAAATCAATAAAATAAGTAAATAAAAATAAAAACAAAATAAGTAAATAAAAATGATGTAGAAGAACTCAGATTTCAAATAAACAAATTCAAACTTGAAAATGATCTTTCTGATTCTCGAAGAATGAGAGGTACGGGGATTGATCGAGAAATATCTTTTGTTCTTATTATAAGATCGTGATTAGATCCGCATATATTTTATAAAAAGAATAATTTTCTCCTTGGAGAATAATTAAAAACGAAAAATGTTCAATTGGAATATTAATAAACTTTGCTTATAGATTAAAAGAGTTATATTTAGGGGTTTATTTTTTTCACATAAGCCCCTTAAAATCAACAAAATGCCCATGTTTAAGAGCACCCACAGTGGTGCATGTTTAATATCTTGCAAAAAAAATGCCAACTCAACATAAGTCATTAGCTTTTGGAAAGAGAAATTTGTGGGTCTATCTAACATAATTGGTTGTAGTATTTAAATATGATTGTTATAATAACATAGTAATATAAAATCACTTACAAGACTTGCAAGTCTTGCATATATATAAAGAAGAAATTCAAGTGGCATTAAAAACTAGCTTAATGGCATTGCAATTTCTTCTGAAAGACCCGATGATGTGGAGGGTTTACCTGTATGAAGTTCATATTACGTGTTAAAAAGGAACCACAACGGCCTTTCAAACTAGTTGGTACCAATTAATTATGTGGTTTTTTAATTAATAAAAAAAATACAACATCAGTTGACAAGGCTTCCCTTTTATAGGGAGAGGATTGCATTTTCTTTCCTCCCGATGATGTGGGAGGATTTCACATAAGATTTATGTATTACTTGTTTACTTATTCAAATTATATTCAATCCAATTAAAATTTCCATCACAAATATTAATCATGTGACATTCTTTTGTATAGAGGAACACACATTATATATATATATATATATATATATATATATATATATATATATATATATATATATATATATATATATATATGAATGATCCTCCATTGTGTGGACGTAGAAATCAATGAGATTTTAGAAAAAAATACTTAATAATTCATATAAGAGTATTCTTGGAACTTTGCATATAATCAATTTTAGAAACCAAAAATACTTCCTTAAATCTTTCTTCCCTTGCTTCATCTCGGTTTGTGGTGGATTTCGATTTCCATAAGAAGCTTTCTCCGGACCAAAATTCTTGGTTAGAAGATGAGTTTTCGCATGGTGAGGTTAAGCGGGCAGTTTGGGATTATGGGGGTGATAAATCCTCAGGTCCTGATGGCTTCATGTTTGACTTTTTTAGAAAGTATTGGAATATGGTTGGGGATACTGTTGTTCATGAAATTATTCATTTCTTCTCTTCTTCTAAGTTTCCTAAAGGTTGTAACCCATCTTTTATCACTTTAATTCCTAAAGTCTCGGATGATAAATTTGTGAAGGACTTTTGGCCCATTAGTCTTATTGGTTGTCGGGTTTTTGGCAATGTAGTACAACAATGTTTTGGCAATTTGCACATTTAGTCACTCATGTTTTTTGTGCTAAATTGGTCCTTAAAATTAGTAAATACCGGCTAATTACACCCTTATTCACCCGGGTAAACGGAGCAACCAGTTGTATTTCTTACGTGACATTACATTAAATACCTCGCTGCTTTATTTTCCAAATTAGTCCAACAAAACTGGCCCGACAAAGTTCTAATGGCCTCCGCTCTTGCTTTAGAAACTCTATCTTGCCATTCGAAAAACTTAACAAAACTACCTGAGATCCGACCACCTAAATTTCACATGTCGGGTTTGCTCCGTTTAAGTAAAAAACCGGTCATTTCAGGGCTGTGTAGGGTCCATCGGGGGGAGTGCACACAACGAGATACATTTTGTTTGTTAGAAGGAGAAAGTTTGGCAAGTTTAGTGAACCTGTTAGACCATAAGAATGAGAAGGTGGTTAAGGCATCATTGGCTGCATTGTCAACTTTGTTGAATGATGGGGTGTATATAGAAGAAGGGGTGAGTGTGTTGCGTGAGGCTGAAGGGATTAAGCCGATTCTTAATGTGTTGATAGAGAATCAAAATGAGAGTCTAAGGAGAGGGGCGGTTTGGATGGTGGAGAGATTATTGAGGACAAAGGATATAAAGTATCAAGTGTCGGCAAACCCAAATGTTAGTACAGCGCTTCTGGATGCGTTTCAGCATGGTGATTATGAAACAAGACAAATTGCGGAACGTGCGCTTAAACATATAGGTAAGATACCCAACTTTTATGGGATCTATCCTAACATGGGTTAGAAATCTACCTCTCTTCTGATAAATGAAACCTAAAAATGATAAGTGTCAGTTTTTTAGAATGTCTCTTTGACACGTGTCATTTTTCTATGATTTTTATTATTTTCTTTTTTTTTTGGAAACAAATCAAATTCAATTCAAAATTTAAAAATACAAAATCATATCCTAATAACATTATTATGTTTATTTTGATTAACAAATTAATACATAATTACTTACAATCGACAATATCTTGGTTTTTTTTACATTTATTATTTTTTATCTATATAAAAAATTTTAATATACCGACCGTGCGTGGTTTCCACGGGTTATAACCTAGTGGGTTAATATTTAGGGTTAAAGTATTTAGTTTTTGGTTAAGGAGCTCTTTTTATTATTGTTTTGGCAGTTTAACAGCAGAGTCGAATCTCAAAGTGTGTGAGGTGGACGACATGATCCATGTCATGAGGGGAGCATAATTTTTTTTATTTTATATAAAAAAAATTACATGAATGGTCTCTATGGTTTGAGGTAATTTGCACGTGTAATTTACCCCAAATCATAGGGACCTTCCGAGTTAAAAAAATAAGTTAGGGACCAAACAGACAAATTACCCCAAACCATAGGGACCATTCATGTAATTTACTCTATAAAAAAAGAGACAAAAATATTGATATTAAATAAAAATCAATAAAATAAGTAAATAAAAATAAAAACAAAATAAGTAAATAAAAATGATGTAGAAGAACTCAGATTTCAAATAAACAAATTCAAACTTGAAAATGATCTTTCTGATTCTCGAAGAATGAGAGGTACGGGGATTGATCGAGAAATATCTTTTGTTCTTATTATAAGATCGTGATTAGATCCGCATATATTTTATAAAAAGAATAATTTTCTCCTTGGAGAATAATTAAAAACGAAAAATGTTCAATTGGAATATTAATAAACTTTGCTTATAGATTAAAAGAGTTATATTTAGGGGTTTATTTTTTTCACATAAGCCCCTTAAAATCAACAAAATGCCCATGTTTAAGAGCACCCACAGTGGTGCATGTTTAATATCTTGCAAAAAAAATGCCAACTCAACATAAGTCATTAGCTTTTGGAAAGAGAAATTTGTGGGTCTATCTAACATAATTGGTTGTAGTATTTAAATATGATTGTTATAATAACATAGTAATATAAAATCACTTACAAGACTTGCAAGTCTTGCATATATATAAAGAAGAAATTCAAGTGGCATTAAAAACTAGCTTAATGGCATTGCAATTTCTTCTGAAAGACCCGATGATGTGGAGGGTTTACCTGTATGAAGTTCATATTACGTGTTAAAAAGGAACCACAACGGCCTTTCAAACTAGTTGGTACCAATTAATTATGTGGTTTTTTAATTAATAAAAAAAATACAACATCAGTTGACAAGGCTTCCCTTTTATAGGGAGAGGATTGCATTTTCTTTCCTCCTGATGATGTGGGAGGATTTCACATAAGATTTATGTATTACTTGTTTACTTATTCGAATTATATTCAATCCAATTAAAATTTCCATCACAAATATTAATCATGTGACATTCTTTTGTTCAGAGGAACACACATTATATATATATATATATATATATATATATATATATATATATATATATATATATATATGAATGAATGATCCTCCATTGTGTGGACGTAGAAATCAATGAGATTTTAGAAAAAAATACTTAATAATTCATATAAGAGTATTCTTGGAACTTTGCATATAATCAATTTTAGAAACCAAAAATACTTCCTTAAATCTTTCTTCCCTTGCTTCATCTCGGTTTGTGGTGGATTTCGATTTCCATAAGAAGCTTTCTCCGGACCAAAATTCTTGGTTAGAAGATGAGTTTTCGCATGGTGAGGTTAAGCGGGCAGTTTGGGATTATGGGGGTGATAAATCCTCAGGTCCTGATGGCTTCATGTTTGACTTTTTTAGAAAGTATTGGAATATGGTTGGGGATACTGTTGTTCATGAAATTATTCATTTCTTCTCTTCTTCTAAGTTTCCTAAAGGTTGTAACCCATCTTTTATCACTTTAATTCCTAAAGTCTCGGATGATAAATTTGTGAAGGACTTTTGGCCCATTAGTCTTATTGGTTGTCGGGTTTTTGGCAATGTAGTACAACAATGTTTTGGCAATTTGCACATTTAGTCACTCATGTTTTTTGTGCTAAATTGGTCCTTAAAATTAGTAAATACCGGCTAATTACACCCTTATTCACCCGGGTAAACGGAGCAACCGGTTGTATTTCTTACGTGACATTACATTAAATACCTCGCTGCTTTATTTTCCAAATTAGTCCAACAAAACTGGCCCGACAAAGCTCTAATGGCCTCCGCTCTTGCTTTAGAAACTCTATCTTGCCATTCGAAAAACTTAACAAAACTACCTGAGATCCGACCACCTAAATTTCACATGTCGGGTTTGCTCCGTTTAAGTAAAAAACCGGTCATTTCAGGGCTGTGTAGGGTCCATCGGGGGGAGTGCACACAATGAGATACATTTTGTTTGTTAGAAGGAGAAAGTTTGGCAAGTTTAGTGAACCTGTTAGACCATAAGAATGAGAAGGTGGTTAAGGCATCATTGGCTGCATTGTCAACTTTGTTGAATGATGGGGTGTATATAGAAGAAGGGGTGAGTGTGTTGCGTGAGGCTGAAGGGATTAAGCCGATTCTTAATGTGTTGATAGAGAATCAAAATGAGAGTCTAAGGAGAGGGGCGGTTTGGATGGTGGAGAGATTATTGAGGACAAAGGATATAAAGTATCAAGTGTCGGCAAACCCAAATGTTAGTACAGCGCTTCTGGATGCGTTTCAGCATGGTGATTATGAAACAAGACAAATTGCGGAACGTGCGCTTAAACATATAGGTAAGATACCCAACTTTTACGGGATCTATCCTAACATGGGTTAGAAATCTACCTCTCTTCTGATAAATGAAACCTAAAAATAATAAGTGTCAGTTTTTTAGAATGTCTCTTTGACACGTGTCATTTTTCTATGATTTTTATTATTTTCTTTTTTTTTTGGAAACAAATCAAATTCAATTCAAAATTTAAAAATACAAAATCATATCCTAATAACATTATTATGTTTATTTTGATTAACAAATTAATACATAATTACTTACAATCGACAATATCTTGGTTTTTTTTACATTTATTATTTTTTATCTATATAAAAAATTTTAATATACCGACCGTGCGTGGTTTCCACGGGTTATAACCTAGTGGGTTAATATTTAGGGTTAAAGTATTTAGTTTTTGGTTAAGGAGCTCTTTTTATTATTGTTTTGGCAGTTTAACAGCAGAGTCGAATCTCAAAGTGTGTGAGGTGGACGACATGATCCATGTCATGAGGGGAGCACAATTTTTTTTATTTTATATAAAAAAAATTACATGAATGGTCTCTATGGTTTGAGGTAATTTGCACGTGTAATTTACCCCAAATCATAGGGACCTTCCGAGTTAAAAAAATAAGTTAGGGACCAAACAGACAAATTACTCCAAACCATAGGGACCATTCATGTAATTTACTCTATAAAAAAAGAGACAAAAATATTGATATTAAATAAAAATCAATAAAATAAGTAAATAAAAATAAAAACAAAATAAGTAAATAAAAATGATGTAGAAGAACTCAGATTTCAAATAAACAAATTCAAACTTGAAAATGATCTTTCTGATTCTCGAAGAATGAGAGGTACGGGGATTGATCGAGAAATATCTTTTGTTCTTATTATAAGATCGTGATTAGATCCGCATATATTTTATAAAAAGAATAATTTTCTCCTTGGAGAATAATTAAAAACGAAAAATGTTCAATTGGAATATTAATAAACTTTGCTTATAGATTAAAAGAGTTATATTTAGGGGTTTATTTTTTTCACATAAGCCCCTTAAAATCAACAAAATGCCCATGTTTAAGAGCACCCACAGTGGTGCATGTTTAATATCTTGCAAAAAAAATGCCAACTCAACATAAGTCATTAGCTTTTGGAAAGAGAAATTTGTGGGTCTATCTAACATAATTGGTTGTAGTATTTAAATATGATTGTTATAATAACATAGTAATATAAAATCACTTACAAGACTTGCAAGTCTTGCATATATATAAAGAAGAAATTCAAGTGGCATTAAAAACTAGCTTAATGGCATTGCAATTTCTTCTGAAAGACCCGATGATGTGGAGGGTTTACCTGTATGAAGTTCATATTACGTGTTAAAAAGGAACCACAACGGCCTTTCAAACTAGTTGGTACCAATTAATTATGTGGTTTTTTAATTAATAAAAAAAATACAACATCAGTTGACAAGGCTTCCCTTTTATAGGGAGAGGATTGCATTTTCTTTCCTCCCGATGATGTGGGAGGATTTCACATAAGATTTATGTATTACTTGTTTACTTATTCGAATTATATTCAATCCAATTAAAATTTCCATCACAAATATTAATCATGTGACATTCTTTTGTTCAGAGGAACACACATTATATATATATATATATATATATATATATATATATATATATATATATATATATATATATATATATATATATATGAATGAATGATCCTCCATTGTGTGGACGTAGAAATCAATGAGATTTTAGAAAAAAATACTTAATAATTCATATAAGAGTATTCTTGGAACTTTGCATATAATCAATTTTAGAAACCAAAAATACTTCCTTAAATCTTTCTTCCCTTGCTTCATCTCGGTTTGTGGTGGATTTCGATTTCCATAAGAAGCTTTCTCCGGACCAAAATTCTTGGTTAGAAGATGAGTTTTCGCATGGTGAGGTTAAGCGGGCAGTTTGGGATTATGGGGGTGATAAATCCTCAGGTCCTGATGGCTTCATGTTTGACTTTTTTAGAAAGTATTGGAATATGGTTGGGGATACTGTTGTTCATGAAATTATTCATTTCTTCTCTTCTTCTAAGTTTCCTAAAGGTTGTAACCCATCTTTTATCACTTTAATTCCTAAAGTCTCGGATGATAAATTTGTGAAGGACTTTTGGCCCATTAGTCTTATTGGTTGTCGGGTTTTTGGCAATGTAGTACAACAATGTTTTGGCAATTTGCACATTTAGTCACTCATGTTTTTTGTGCTAAATTGGTCCTTAAAATTAGTAAATACCGGCTAATTACACCCTTATTCACCCGGGTAAACGGAGCAACCAGTTGTATTTCTTACGTGACATTACATTAAATACCTCGCTGCTTTATTTTCCAAATTAGTCCAACAAAACTGGCCCGACAAAGTTCTAATGGCCTCCGCTCTTGCTTTAGAAACTCTATCTTGCCATTCGAAAAACTTAACAAAACTACCTGAGATCCGACCACCTAAATTTCACATGTCGGGTTTGCTCCGTTTAAGTAAAAAACCGGTCATTTCAGGGCTGTGTAGGGTCCATCGGGGGGAGTGCACACAATGAGATACATTTTGTTTGTTAGAAGGAGAAAGTTTGGCAAGTTTAGTGAACCTGTTAGACCATAAGAATGAGAAGGTGGTTAAGGCATCATTGGCTGCATTGTCAACTTTGTTGAATGATGGGGTGTATATAGAAGAAGGGGTGAGTGTGTTGCGTGAGGCTGAAGGGATTAAGCCGATTCTTAATGTGTTGATAGAGAATCAAAATGAGAGTCTAAGGAGAGGGGCGGTTTGGATGGTGGAGAGATTATTGAGGACAAAGGATATAAAGTATCAAGTGTCGGCAAACCCAAATGTTAGTACAGCGCTTCTGGATGCGTTTCAGCATGGTGATTATGAAACAAGACAAATTGCGGAACGTGCGCTTAAACATATAGGTAAGATACCCAACTTTTACGGGATCTATCCTAACATGGGTTAGAAATCTACCTCTCTTCTGATAAATGAAACCTAAAAATAATAAGTGTCAGTTTTTTAGAATGTCTCTTTGACACGTGTCATTTTTCTATGATTTTTATTATTTTCTTTTTTTTTTGGAAACAAATCAAATTCAATTCAAAATTTAAAAATACAAAATCATATCCTAATAACATTATTATGTTTATTTTGATTAACAAATTAATACATAATTACTTACAATCGACAATATCTTGGTTTTTTTTACATTTATTATTTTTTATCTATATAAAAAATTTTAATATACCGACCGTGCGTGGTTTCCACGGGTTATAACCTAGTGGGTTAATATTTAGGGTTAAAGTATTTAGTTTTTGGTTAAGGAGCTCTTTTTATTATTGTTTTGGCAGTTTAACAGCAGAGTCGAATCTCAAAGTGTGTGAGGTGGACGACATGATCCATGTCATGAGGGGAGCACAATTTTTTTTATTTTATATAAAAAAAATTACATGAATGGTCTCTATGGTTTGAGGTAATTTGCACGTGTAATTTACCCCAAATCATAGGGACCTTCCGAGTTAAAAAAATAAGTTAGGGACCAAACAGACAAATTACTCCAAACCATAGGGACCATTCATGTAATTTACTCTATAAAAAAAGAGACAAAAATATTGATATTAAATAAAAATCAATAAAATAAGTAAATAAAAATAAAAACAAAATAAGTAAATAAAAATGATGTAGAAGAACTCAGATTTCAAATAAACAAATTCAAACTTGAAAATGATCTTTCTGATTCTCGAAGAATGAGAGGTACGGGGATTGATCGAGAAATATCTTTTGTTCTTATTATAAGATCGTGATTAGATCCGCATATATTTTATAAAAAGAATAATTTTCTCCTTGGAGAATAATTAAAAACGAAAAATGTTCAATTGGAATATTAATAAACTTTGCTTATAGATTAAAAGAGTTATATTTAGGGGTTTATTTTTTTCACATAAGCCCCTTAAAATCAACAAAATGCCCATGTTTAAGAGCACCCACAGTGGTGCATGTTTAATATCTTGCAAAAAAAATGCCAACTCAACATAAGTCATTAGCTTTTGGAAAGAGAAATTTGTGGGTCTATCTAACATAATTGGTTGTAGTATTTAAATATGATTGTTATAATAACATAGTAATATAAAATCACTTACAAGACTTGCAAGTCTTGCATATATATAAAGAAGAAATTCAAGTGGCATTAAAAACTAGCTTAATGGCATTGCAATTTCTTCTGAAAGACCCGATGATGTGGAGGGTTTACCTGTATGAAGTTCATATTACGTGTTAAAAAGGAACCACAACGGCCTTTCAAACTAGTTGGTACCAATTAATTATGTGGTTTTTTAATTAATAAAAAAAATACAACATCAGTTGACAAGGCTTCCCTTTTATAGGGAGAGGATTGCATTTTCTTTCCTCCCGATGATGTGGGAGGATTTCACATAAGATTTATGTATTACTTGTTTACTTATTCGAATTATATTCAATCCAATTAAAATTTCCATCACAAATATTAATCATGTGACATTCTTTTGTTCAGAGGAACACACATTATATATATATATATATATATATATATATATATATATATATATATATGAATGAATGATCCTCCATTGTGTGGACGTAGAAATCAATGAGATTTTAGAAAAAAATACTTAATAATTCATATAAGAGTATTCTTGGAACTTTGCATATAATCAATTTTAGAAACCAAAAATACTTCCTTAAATCTTTCTTCCCTTGCTTCATCTCGGTTTGTGGTGGATTTCGATTTCCATAAGAAGCTTTCTCCGGACCAAAATTCTTGGTTAGAAGATGAGTTTTCGCATGGTGAGGTTAAGCGGGCAGTTTGGGATTATGGGGGTGATAAATCCTCAGGTCCTGATGGCTTCATGTTTGACTTTTTTAGAAAGTATTGGAATATGGTTGGGGATACTGTTGTTCATGAAATTATTCATTTCTTCTCTTCTTCTAAGTTTCCTAAAGGTTGTAACCCATCTTTTATCACTTTAATTCCTAAAGTCTCGGATGATAAATTTGTGAAGGACTTTTGGCCCATTAGTCTTATTGGTTGTCGGGTTTTTGGCAATGTAGTACAACAATGTTTTGGCAATTTGCACATTTAGTCACTCATGTTTTTTGTGCTAAATTGGTCCTTAAAATTAGTAAATACCGGCTAATTACACCCTTATTCACCCGGGTAAACGGAGCAACCAGTTGTATTTCTTACGTGACATTACATTAAATACCTCGCTGCTTTATTTTCCAAATTAGTCCAACAAAACTGGCCCGACAAAGTTCTAATGGCCTCCGCTCTTGCTTTAGAAACTCTATCTTGCCATTCGAAAAACTTAACAAAACTACCTGAGATCCGACCACCTAAATTTCACATGTCGGGTTTGCTCCGTTTAAGTAAAAAACCGGTCATTTCAGGGCTGTGTAGGGTCCATCGGGGGGAGTGCACACAACGAGATACATTTTGTTTGTTAGAAGGAGAAAGTTTGGCAAGTTTAGTGAACCTGTTAGACCATAAGAATGAGAAGGTGGTTAAGGCATCATTGGCTGCATTGTCAACTTTGTTGAATGATGGGGTGTATATAGAAGAAGGGGTGAGTGTGTTGCGTGAGGCTGAAGGGATTAAGCCGATTCTTAATGTGTTGATAGAGAATCAAAATGAGAGTCTAAGGAGAGGGGCGGTTTGGATGGTGGAGAGATTATTGAGGACAAAGGATATAAAGTATCAAGTGTCGGCAAACCCAAATGTTAGTACAGCGCTTCTGGATGCGTTTCAGCATGGTGATTATGAAACAAGACAAATTGCGGAACGTGCGCTTAAACATATAGGTAAGATACCCAACTTTTACGGGATCTATCCTAACATGGGTTAGAAATCTACCTCTCTTCTGATAAATGAAACCTAAAAATAATAAGTGTCAGTTTTTTAGAATGTCTCTTTGACACGTGTCATTTTTCTATGATTTTTATTATTTTCTTTTTTTTTGGAAACAAATCAAATTCAATTCAAAATTTAAAAATACAAAATCATATCCTAATAACATTATTATGTTTATTTTGATTAACAAATTAATACATAATTACTTACAATCGACAATATCTTGGTTTTTTTTACATTTATTATTTTTTATCTATATAAAAAATTTTAATATACCGACCGTGCGTGGTTTCCACGGGTTATAACCTAGTGGGTTAATATTTAGGGTTAAAGTATTTAGTTTTTGGTTAAGGAGCTCTTTTTATTATTGTTTTGGCAGTTTAACAGCAGAGTCGAATCTCAAAGTGTGTGAGGTGGACGACATGATCCATGTCATGAGGGGAGCACAATTTTTTTTATTTTATATAAAAAAAATTACATGAATGGTCTCTATGGTTTGAGGTAATTTGCACGTGTAATTTACCCCAAATCATAGGGACCTTCCGAGTTAAAAAAATAAGTTAGGGACCAAACAGACAAATTACCCCAAACCATAGGGACCATTCATGTAATTTACTCTATAAAAAAAGAGACAAAAATATTGATATTAAATAAAAATCAATAAAATAAGTAAATAAAAATAAAAACAAAATAAGTAAATAAAAATGATGTAGAAGAACTCAGATTTCAAATAAACAAATTCAAACTTGAAAATGATCTTTCTGATTCTCGAAGAATGAGAGGTACGGGGATTGATCGAGAAATATCTTTTGTTCTTATTATAAGATCGTGATTAGATCCGCATATATTTTATAAAAAGAATAATTTTCTCCTTGGAGAATAATTAAAAACGAAAAATGTTCAATTGGAATATTAATAAACTTTGCTTATAGATTAAAAGAGTTATATTTAGGGGTTTATTTTTTTCACATAAGCCCCTTAAAATCAACAAAATGCCCATGTTTAAGAGCACCCACAGTGGTGCATGTTTAATATCTTGCAAAAAAAATGCCAACTCAACATAAGTCATTAGCTTTTGGAAAGAGAAATTTGTGGGTCTATCTAACATAATTGGTTGTAGTATTTAAATATGATTGTTATAATAACATAGTAATATAAAATCACTTACAAGACTTGCAAGTCTTGCATATATATAAAGAAGAAATTCAAGTGGCATTAAAAACTAGCTTAATGGCATTGCAATTTCTTCTGAAAGACCCGATGATGTGGAGGGTTTACCTGTATGAAGTTCATATTACGTGTTAAAAAGGAACCACAACGGCCTTTCAAACTAGTTGGTACCAATTAATTATGTGGTTTTTTAATTAATAAAAAAAATACAACATCAGTTGACAAGGCTTCCCTTTTATAGGGAGAGGATTGCATTTTCTTTCCTCCCGATGATGTGGGAGGATTTCACATAAGATTTATGTATTACTTGTTTACTTATTCGAATTATATTCAATCCAATTAAAATTTCCATCACAAATATTAATCATGTGACATTCTTTTGTATAGAGGAACACACATTATATATATATATATATATATATATATATATATATATATATATATATATGTGAATGAATGATCCTCCATTGTGTGGACGTAGAAATCAATGAGATTTTAGAAAAAAATACTTAATAATTCATATAAGAGTATTCTTGGAACTTTGCATATAATCAATTTTAGAAACCAAAAATACTTCCTTAAATCTTTCTTCCCTTGCTTCATCTCGGTTTGTGGTGGATTTCGATTTCCATAAGAAGCTTTCTCCGGACCAAAATTCTTGGTTAGAAGATGAGTTTTCGCATGGTGAGGTTAAGCGGGCAGTTTGGGATTATGGGGGTGATAAATCCTCAGGTCCTGATGGCTTCATGTTTGACTTTTTTAGAAAGTATTGGAATATGGTTGGGGATACTGTTGTTCATGAAATTATTCATTTCTTCTCTTCTTCTAAGTTTCCTAAAGGTTGTAACCCATCTTTTATCACTTTAATTCCTAAAGTCTCGGATGATAAATTTGTGAAGGACTTTTGGCCCATTAGTCTTATTGGTTGTCGGGTTTTTGGCAATGTAGTACAACAATGTTTTGGCAATTTGCACATTTAGTCACTCATGTTTTTTGTGCTAAATTGGTCCTTAAAATTAGTAAATACCGGCTAATTACACCCTTATTCACCTGGGTAAACGCAGCAACCAGTTGTATTTCTTACGTGACATTACATTAAATACCTCGCTGCTTTATTTTCCAAATTAGTCCAACAAAACTGGCCCGACAAAGTTCTAATGGCCTCCGCTCTTGCTTTAGAAACTCTATCTTGCCATTCGAAAAACTTAACAAAACTACCTGAGATCCGACCACCTAAATTTCACATGTCGGGTTTGCTCCGTTTAAGTAAAAAACCGGTCATTTCAGGGCTGTGTAGGGTCCATCGGGGGGAGTGCACACAACGAGATACATTTTGTTTGTTAGAAGGAGAAAGTTTGGCAAGTTTAGTGAACCTGTTAGACCATAAGAATGAGAAGGTGGTTAAGGCATCATTGGCTGCATTGTCAACTTTGTTGAATGATGGGGTGTATATAGAAGAAGGGGTGAGTGTGTTGCGTGAGGCTGAAGGGATTAAGCCGATTCTTAATGTGTTGATAGAGAATCAAAATGAGAGTCTAAGGAGAGGGGCGGTTTGGATGGTGGAGAGATTATTGAGGACAAAGGATATAAAGTATCAAGTGTCGGCAAACCCAAATGTTAGTACAGCGCTTCTGGATGCGTTTCAGCATGGTGATTATGAAACAAGACAAATTGCGGAACGTGCGCTTAAACATATAGGTAAGATACCCAACTTTTACGGGATCTATCCTAACATGGGTTAGAAATCTACCTCTCTTCTGATAAATGAAACCTAAAAATAATAAGTGTCAGTTTTTTAGAATGTCTCTTTGACACGTGTCATTTTTCTATGATTTTTATTATTTTTTTTTTTTTGGAAACAAATCAAATTCAATTCAAAATTTAAAAATACAAAATCATATCCTAATAACATTATTATGTTTATTTTGATTAACAAATTAATACATAATTACTTACAATCGACAATATCTTGGTTTTTTTTACATTTATTATTTTTTATCTATATAAAAAATTTTAATATACCGACCGTGCGTGGTTTCCACGGGTTATAACCTAGTGGGTTAATATTTAGGGTTAAAGTATTTAGTTTTTGGTTAAGGAGCTCTTTTTATTATTGTTTTGGCAGTTTAACAGCAGAGTCGAATCTCAAAGTGTGTGAGGTGGACGACATGATCCATGTCATGAGGGGAGCACAATTTTTTTTATTTTATATAAAAAAAATTACATGAATGGTCTCTATGGTTTGAGGTAATTTGCACGTGTAATTTACCCCAAATCATAGGGACCTTCCGAGTTAAAAAAATAAGTTAGGGACCAAACAGACAAATTACCCCAAACCATAGGGACCATTCATGTAATTTACTCTATAAAAAAAGAGACAAAAATATTGATATTAAATAAAAATCAATAAAATAAGTAAATAAAAATAAAAACAAAATAAGTAAATAAAAATGATGTAGAAGAACTCAGATTTCAAATAAACAAATTCAAACTTGAAAATGATCTTTCTGATTCTCGAAGAATGAGAGGTACAGGGATTGATCGAGAAATATCTTTTGTTCTTATTATAAGATCGTGATTAGATCCGCATATATTTTATAAAAAGAATAATTTTCTCCTTGGAGAATAATTAAAAACGAAAAATGTTCAATTGGAATATTAATAAACTTTGCTTATAGATTAAAAGAGTTATATTTAGGGGTTTATTTTTTTCACATAAGCCCCTTAAAATCAACAAAATGCCCATGTTTAAGAGCACCCACAGTGGTGCATGTTTAATATCTTGCAAAAAAAATGCCAACTCAACATAAGTCATTAGCTTTTGGAAAGAGAAATTTGTGGGTCTATCTAACATAATTGGTTGTAGTATTTAAATATGATTGTTATAATAACATAGTAATATAAAATCACTTACAAGACTTGCAAGTCTTGCATATATATAAAGAAGAAATTCAAGTGGCATTAAAAACTAGCTTAATGGCATTGCAATTTCTTCTGAAAGACCCGATGATGTGGAGGGTTTACCTGTATGAAGTTCATATTACGTGTTAAAAAGGAACCACAACGGCCTTTCAAACTAGTTGGTACCAATTAATTATGTGGTTTTTTAATTAATAAAAAAAATACAACATCAGTTGACAAGGCTTCCCTTTTATAGGGAGAGGATTGCATTTTCTTTCCTCCCGATGATGTGGGAGGATTTCACATAAGATTTATGTATTACTTGTTTACTTATTCGAATTATATTCAATCCAATTAAAATTTCCATCACAAATATTAATCATGTGACATTCTTTTGTTCAGAGGAACACACATTATATATATATATATATATATATATATATATATATATATATATATATATGTGAATGAATGATCCTCCATTGTGTGGACGTAGAAATCAATGAGATTTTAGAAAAAAATACTTAATAATTCATATAAGAGTATTCTTGGAACTTTGCATATAATCAATTTTAGAAACCAAAAATACTTCCTTAAATCTTTCTTCCCTTGCTTCATCTCGGTTTGTGGTGGATTTCGATTTCCATAAGAAGCTTTCTCCGGACCAAAATTCTTGGTTAGAAGATGAGTTTTCGCATGGTGAGGTTAAGCGGGCAGTTTGGGATTATGGGGGTGATAAATCCTCAGGTCCTGATGGCTTCATGTTTGACTTTTTTAGAAAGTATTGGAATATGGTTGGGGATACTGTTGTTCATGAAATTATTCATTTCTTCTCTTCTTCTAAGTTTCCTAAAGGTTGTAACCCATCTTTTATCACTTTAATTCCTAAAGTCTCGGATGATAAATTTGTGAAGGACTTTTGGCCCATTAGTCTTATTGGTTGTCGGGTTTTTGGCAATGTAGTACAACAATGTTTTGGCAATTTGCACATTTAGTCACTCATGTTTTTTGTGCTAAATTGGTCCTTAAAATTAGTAAATACCGGCTAATTACACCCTTATTCACCCGGGTAAACGGAGCAACCAGTTGTATTTCTTACGTGACATTACATTAAATACCTCGCTGCTTTATTTTCCAAATTAGTCCAACAAAACTGGCCCGACAAAGTTCTAATGGCCTCCGCTCTTGCTTTAGAAACTCTATCTTGCCATTCGAAAAACTTAACAAAACTACCTGAGATCCGACCACCTAAATTTCACATGTCGGGTTTGCTCCGTTTAAGTAAAAAACCGGTCATTTCAGGGCTGTGTAGGGTCCATCGGGGGGAGTGCACACAACGAGATACATTTTGTTTGTTAGAAGGAGAAAGTTTGGCAAGTTTAGTGAACATGTTAGACCATAAGAATGAGAAGGTGGTTAAGGCATCATTGGCTGCATTGTCAACTTTGTTGAATGATGGGGTGTATATAGAAGAAGGGGTGAGTGTGTTGCGTGAGGCTGAAGGGATTAAGCCGATTCTTAATGTGTTGATAGAGAATCAAAATGAGAGTCTAAGGAGAGGGGCGGTTTGGATGGTGGAGAGATTATTGAGGACAAAGGATATAAAGTATCAAGTGTCGGCAAACCCAAATGTTAGTACAGCGCTTCTGGATGCGTTTCAGCATGGTGATTATGAAACAAGACAAATTGCGGAACGTGCGCTTAAACATATAGGTAAGATACCCAACTTTTATGGGATCTATCCTAACATGGGTTAGAAATCTACCTCTCTTCTGATAAATGAAACCTAAAAATGATAAGTGTCAGTTTTTTAGAATGTCTCTTTGACACGTGTCATTTTTCTATGATTTTTATTATTTTCTTTTTTTTTTTGGAAACAAATCAAATTCAATTCAAAATTTAAAAATACAAAATCATATCCTAATAACATTATTATGTTTATTTTGATTAACAAATTAATACATAATTACTTACAATCGACAATATCTTGGTTTTTTTTACATTTATTATTTTTTATCTATATAAAAAATTTTAATATACCGACCGTGCGTGGTTTCCACGGGTTATAACCTAGTGGGTTAATAATTAGGGTTAAAGTATTTAGTTTTTGGTTAAGGAGCTCTTTTTATTATTGTTTTGGCAGTTTAACAGCAGAGTCGAATCTCAAAGTGTGTGAGGTGGACGACATGATCCATGTCATGAGGGGAGCACAATTTTTTTTATTTTATATAAAAAAAATTACATGAATGGTCTCTATGGTTTGAGGTAATTTGCACGTGTAATTTACCCCAAATCATAGGGACCTTCCGAGTTAAAAAAATAAGTTAGGGACCAAACAGACAAATTACCCCAAACCATAGGGACCATTCATGTAATTTACTCTATAAAAAAAGTGACAAAAATATTGATATTAAATAAAAATCAATAAAATAAGTAAATAAAAATAAAAACAAAATAAGTAAATAAAAATGATGTAGAAGAACTCAGATTTCAAATAAACAAATTCAAACTTGAAAATGATCTTTCTGATTCTCGAAGAATGAGAGGTACGGGGATTGATCGAGAAATATCTTTTGTTCTTATTATAAGATCGTGATTAGATCCGCATATATTTTATAAAAAGAATAATTTTCTCCTTGGAGAATAATTAAAAACGAAAAATGTTCAATTGGAATATTAATAAACTTTGCTTATAGATTAAAAGAGTTATATTTAGGGGTTTATTTTTTTCACATAAGCCCCTTAAAATCAACAAAATGCCCATGTTTAAGAGCACCCACAGTGGTGCATGTTTAATATCTTGCAAAAAAAATGCCAACTCAACATAAGTCATTAGCTTTTGGAAAGAGAAATTTGTGGGTCTATCTAACATAATTGGTTGTAGTATTTAAATATGATTGTTATAATAACATAGTAATATAAAATCACTTACAAGACTTGCAAGTCTTGCATATATATAAAGAAGAAATTCAAGTGGCATTAAAAACTAGCTTAATGGCATTGCAATTTCTTCTGAAAGACCCGATGATGTGGAGGGTTTACCTGTATGAAGTTCATATTACGTGTTAAAAAGGAACCACAACGGCCTTTCAAACTAGTTGGTACCAATTAATTATGTGGTTTTTTAATTAATAAAAAAAATACAACATCAGTTGACAAGGCTTCCCTTTTATAGGGAGAGGATTGCATTTTCTTTCCTCCCGATGATGTGGGAGGATTTCACATAAGATTTATGTATTACTTGTTTACTTATTCGAACTATATTCAATCCAATTAAAATTTCCATCACAAATATTAATCATGTGACATTCTTTTGTTCAGAGGAACACACATTATATATATATATATATATATATATATATATATATATATATATATATATATATATATATATATATATATATGAATGAATGATCCTCCATTGTGTGGACGTAGAAATCAATGAGATTTTAGAAAAAAATACTTAATAATTCATATAAGAGTATTCTTGGAACTTTGCATATAATCAATTTTAGAAACCAAAAATACTTCCTTAAATCTTTCTTCCCTTGCTTCATCTCGGTTTGTGGTGGATTTCGATTTCCATAAGAAGCTTTCTCCGGACCAAAATTCTTGGTTAGAAGATGAGTTTTCGCATGGTGAGGTTAAGCGGGCAGTTTGGGATTATGGGGGTGATAAATCCTCAGGTCCTGATGGCTTCATGTTTGACTTTTTTAGAAAGTATTGGAATATGGTTGGGGATACTGTTGTTCATGAAATTATTCATTTCTTCTCTTCTTCTAAGTTTCCTAAAGGTTGTAACCCATCTTTTATCACTTTAATTCCTAAAGTCTCGGATGATAAATTTGTGAAGGACTTTTGGCCCATTAGTCTTATTGGTTGTCGGGTTTTTGGCAATGTAGTACAACAATGTTTTGGCAATTTGCACATTTAGTCACTCATGTTTTTTGTGCTAAATTGGTCCTTAAAATTAGTAAATACCGGCTAATTACACCCTTATTCACCCGGGTAAACGGAGCAACCGGTTGTATTTCTTACGTGACATTACATTAAATAAGATTTCTTATCTTCCTTCATCCACATATAAAATCGAAGTCAAGATAATCACATTTATTGAGACACCACTACACTCTTCTTCTTCGTTCTTCATTTTTTCTCATTTCTTAGTGACCAAGAACGAAAAAACTAGGGTTCCAACACATTTTCTCCGATCGTAGTCAGTGATTAGGAAACCAACCGACAATGTCATCCTCGATGCCAAAACCTAATGGACTCTACCCTGTAGTGGAGATCAACTTCAAAGATATATTTCTTCGAAATCCTTTCTCGTATAAACATGGTATGAAATTCACATTCAATGATCATGATTTTTCTGGAATGACATACTCTGAATGTATCACCTTTCTCGAACGGTTCATGCAAGAAAGTATAAAGAAGTTATACTGCTGTGAGCCAGGTAAGCCCTTATTATCTGGGATAGATGTTATTGCTAATTATGAAGACCGTGCTTCTTTCATTTTTTATGCTTATGGTACCGATGGTATAATTTCCCTTTATGTGGACCATGATGGTCAAGGAATAGAGGATTGGTTTGGCTCTGAGATAGAAGAGGAAGAATATGGTGACGATTCATGCATTGATGGTGGTGAAAATGAAGACGAAATTGAAAACATTAGAGATGTGGAGGTGGACTTTAATGAGGATGAAGTCACTATGAATAGAAGAAAAGGTGATGATTTTATGTCTGAATTATATAGTGAAGAGGAAGAAGGAAATGATAACAACATAGGTGATGATGCTGATGGGGGTGAAGAGGAGGCAAATGTAACTTAACAACATTCGATTTTTAATGAGTCAACTTGTAACACCCTGTTTCGAATCATTTCATAATTCGGGGTCGTGATCCGAAGATCAGTTATCATAAGGCTTCGGGCCTTGGGGAAAAGAGAGATTTAGATCCCTTTAGATGTGGGTAATGTAGATTAGGTGATCCGAGAGTTCGATTGGTGCTTTGGAGCCCAATAGGATAATCATAAAGTGATAGTTCGGGTCTTTTATGAATTTTGGATTTAAGTTTGGAAAGTTTTAAGGCACAGGAGAGTTGATAGAGTTGTATAGTGTAACATACACGTTCAGTTATCGTGTTATTTAATTTTTAAAAGTGAATAATATTATGAAATATGAGTATTGAGTTCTAACAGATGGTTTTTACTAGAAATGAAGTAAAACTATGTTTAGAATCAATCGGAAATATTGGAAGTCTTATGAGATTCCAATCAAAACACAAATATTGAAATTTAACAAAAATATAAACTTTGAATAAGTAAAATTTTATTATTGAAAGTTGTAAAGAATCTCGTTAGAAATATTTAGGCGAAAATCTCATCGAAATCTGAGTTATAACGAAGAAGTTATGACCAATCGAAGATCCGCGACAAAACCGGCATGGCGCCGAATGATGTAAAAAGTGAGTTTTTGATAAACTACTTTTTAGCCTTGGTGATCTAAACGAAAGTCGTAGTATTTGTTAAACCGATAATTTTCATAAAAAGAACGTCTAAATCTGACTTCGTATGAGGAAGTTATGATTTTTCTAAGTTTCGGGATAGTAGTAGACAGCTAAAAACTCGAATTTTAGATCGAGTGATTTTTAGCCGACACAACCTAAACGAGAATCGAAGGTCTCGTCAATAGTAGTACAATGGTAAAAAGACAGACGAAAACGGACATCGGATGAAGAAGTTATGAATTTTTAACGGATTTTCCTGTCCCCGTCTGTTAAAAATAATAATATTAAAAATAAATTCAAAACTAGCCGACGAAGTCTAAACGAAAGTTGTAGAGCATAATTTTCCCTACGCGTGCATTTAAAGAACGTAAAAACAAAGCTTGTATGCGAAAGTTATGGATTTTAGAAGATTTTGGCACAAATTCCGAGGAATCTCGCATGGATAAGCCTCATCCGGAAGAAGCCACGTCACTCGCTCCAGGCGCGCCCCGTGTCCGATCTCGGTGAGTCATCCGAGCAGCTAGCGACACGTGTCGCACTCCCTTGCATCCAAAGCGTCGGTCCAACCGCGGAGCGACGCGTGCCCCTTCGCGTGTCCGAACCTCGCACCCTCCACCTGGCCTTCGCTGCTGCGGCCACCTGCCTCCTCCGGATCCGAGCTTCGCCTATAAAAGGGAGGCTGCGAGACCTCCCGGGTATTTTTGAGAAAATGCCCCATTTTCACCCCTAAACTCATATTTCTACTATTTCAACTTCCCCCGAAGCCCCGAGATTATTTCCAACGCCCAAAACACGCCCCGAAGTGTCCGAGAAGCCCGAGAAATTTATCTTTTCGGTTTTGAAGCCTAACCCTCGCAAGGACCGGTTATCAAGAAAACTCCCGGTTTTCAACGAAGAAAGCTAATTATAGTAACGAAGTGCTGCCCAAATTACTATTTTAACCCCCGGTTATTTCACGGTGACTTTAATATATAGGAACAATTGTATGTTATGTGTTATATGTGCTATGTGCTTTTCAGTGTTATTATTCCGGGTTATTTTCTCGTGTTATTTTTTTATTTCCGCTATTTATGATAGCAAAGCTATACCTTTGACCATGTGATCAGTGAAAGGACTTAGATTCACGGTGGTACTGGTACGTAGCCTCTGGCCATGTAGAGCATGTCTCCGTAAGAGAATGACTTCTATTCTATGGCATTGGCAGATGGTTAGACAGGGCTATAAGCTTGAAATCTACCGAAATGTTTAAATCAGAAAGTGTATGCCTTCTGTGCCAATTGGGCCGAAGCTTTATTGATCGTATATCTTTGTATCAAATCATTGATTGATATGGAAAGTTTGTCACATGATTCACATATGACTTTATTGTTTCTTGTTCCTCTTTGCTTCTGCCATATTGAAGTATATATATATATATATATATATATATATATATATATATATATATATGGCATAACGTTATATTGTATCTATTGTTGAACTCACTAAGCGTCATTGCTTACCCCTCTCAGTGTTTAACAATTGCAGGTAATAAGAATCCAGTATAGTCATATACTGTTGGAAGATTTAGAATAGTTTATACTATTACTTTTGTACTTGGGTTTACGTATGTATAAAAGCTTAAATATCCTGGGTAGTTATGTAATATACTAAAACTTAGTCGGTTTGTATCCAGTCTTTTGTAATCAAATTATCAATGTAAAAATATTGTTTTTATGAATATGCATGTAGCATGTTTTGAAGTAACAATTGTCAAGTATGAAAGTTTGGGTCTTTCAGAAATATGAAAGTTTAGAAAGGGGTTCTTTCAATCATGGTATCAGAGCAATAGTTTAAGTGAACTAAATACCACGGATTGGTATTTAGACTTAAACCGTTGGAAGTTCAATATATGAACAGATTCATTAGGAGTATATGGATAAAAACCATAGGAAAGATTTAAGTGGGGTATTGGGTAGTGATAAACCCTAGTATTTTAAAATATTAAATTACTTCAAAAAATTTAGAAAATTAGTTTAAGTGAACTAGGAATTTTGAGAATTTCTAGACTTAAACATGGATTGTTAAGTGATGATGATACGATGTGTGTCAAGTATACTTTAGGTTGAATACCTAAATGGATAAGCACTAAAATATTAGAGGAGATATGTCTTATATTCTAATATGTGTTAAATGATAAATAAATATAGCATGCCTTAGGTTGCTTACCTATATTGCTATTACTTGAGAAAATTTAAGGTCTATTGTCGACCTTGGTTTAGAAAAGAAAATTTTATGTTCATAATTCTAAGAGTTTCCGTAATAGAATTTACATGAAACTTTCGAAGTGATAAAGAGACTTATGATAGTTGACATTGATAAGTTTATAGATAAACAATCGAGGGATATCGTAAAATAATATTTATGAAATGTTATCGTAAATAGTGTATTAATACCTATAAAGTGGTATTATACATTTAATGTATGTTTGATGATATAATAACATCTTTGGAAGAAAGATGTGCGTTTGAAACACATTTGAGTGAGATAAATGTGTTGGTGCAAATCCATGAAGTTGTTCCACCGCTGTCCAGAATGTAGCAATGATTGCTTATAGAGTAAGAAGAACCGAAGATGGTGATCAATACTTCGGCAGTATCACAATTGATGGTGTACAAGATTTAAAAAAAAATAAATGAAGTTCAAAGGAAAGGCTAATGAAGTTTTCAGACTCAATAGGCCAAAACCTTGCCTAACATTTTGATATAGTGTGTAGTTCAAGTAGTAATCCTATACAGGATGTTCAGACTTAGTATTTAATAATACTGAGTGACTTCTGTCACATCCTTATGGAAATTCCATTGTGTGTTAAGCCGACATTAACATAAATGATTAGGATGGTGAAATAGGTAATTTTGGTTGTGAAAAGGTTGAGTGGCTTACTTGTTAGACTAAGGTAGAGTACTTAGTTAAAGAAGATATACACTCATATTATTATATGAGAAGAGATGTTGTAGTTAGGAATGACAGAGAATCAAGTTGAAGCTAGTAGAACATGCTGAGATGCAGCTATAATGCAGATTTCCTAGGATAGACTCCTATGAAGTAGACTTAAAAGATACACTCGTGAGAAGAAGATTTACTCATATACAGAAATGAACAAATATGCATGGTGACTTGCATGAATTAGAAGATGATGCAGATGGTTAAAGACCGTTTGTCTCCACGATACTAGAGTAAATCCTGGCATAGTGTGTCTTGCAAAGTAGACACTACCCGAGAAAGAATTTATATGAAGAATTGGAAGTAAAATTTCTATCGACCTATGAAAAAGTATTAGGATATACTAAACCGAGCTTATGCATGAGAAGAATCTTAGAAGGCGAGTATAGGAAATCTAAGATATATTTGATAGAAATGTGAAATCCCTAATTGAGTCTAGGAGAAATTGTCATAAGTACTTGTTTGAATACAATCATGTGTGATAAGTCGTTTTGTGAAAACTTTTGAATGGTAACTTGAAAAAAAAAACTGCGAGATAATACTTGGGACGAGTATGAGTAGGTGTGAATAGTAGTAGAGGCCTATACTACTGGAACCACATGACCCACACTTGGATCAGGGAAAGTTACAAGGTTACCAAGAAGCTAACAATTGATTATGTTCTTGTTCAAGTATGTCATTACCTTTGTTTCGGTGATGACTAAGAAGACGATTTCCGTTCGAACCTTAGTGGTCATAAAGAATCGAGTCCGATTAGTATAAATCCGTGAAATGAGTTGATTGGTTCAGAGAACCATGTCTTGTATAGTGACGAAACTTCAGTAGGAAGATTGAAGAAGGAAATGGTCAAAGTAGTCGATAGAAATATAACGATCTTCATTAAAGGATTAAGCAACCATTAGCTAGAGATGTTACTCGCTATGTATGTGGTGTTATTGGCCACAAGAAATGTTTCTATCCTACTCTTACTAGTCAAATGGCGGAGAGTCAAGTTTCCGTTCAACAATCAAAGAGTACTCCAACTAAAAAGGAGGAGGTGCCAAAAGCTAAAGGCTGTGTATTCCAGATTACCATAGAAGAGGCACGCGAGAACCTGAATATTATGACTGGTACATTTCTCGTCAAATCTTGACCTGTTCACATCTTATTTGATTCCAATGCCTAAGATTCTTTTGTGTCTCGAGAATTTGAATATTCTTTTCAAATCGTTTGTTACGCATTTGTCCAATCATTTCATATAGATAACATAGGAAGTATATCATTACTTGTTGATAAAGTCTATAGAGATAGTGTCATAGAAATTGAAGGTTATAATCTTCTTGCTAACCTAATTCCTATCTCCTTGCCCAACTTTGATATTATTCTTGGCATGAATTGGTTGTCAAAGAACCGCGCAAAATTCTTATGCTACGAAAAGATAGTACTCATCCCTATCGAAAGGGAAGATTCTATTTATGTCTACGGTGAAAATAATAATTTCTTTCTTAAAAACTCATAAATTTATATTGAAGGGATATTCTACTTATCCGGCTTATACAGTTGATATCTCAAAAGAGGGGAAGAAAACTGTAATTGATGTTCCCGTCCTTAATGAATACCCTGATGTTTTCCCCGACGAATTGCCTGAACTACCCCCGGATAGGCAAGTAGAATTCTGAATTGATCTTATACCTAATGCTGCTCCAATTGCCAATGACTGCTATATAGAATAATAACATTTGGATAATTGTCGACTGGCTGACTAAGAGTGCATATTTTCTCGCCATACGTGAAACGGCTCCAATGGAGAAATACGCACAAGTTTACTTAGACGAAGTTGTGGCGAGACATGGTGTGCCACTAAAGATTATTTATGATCGTGATATTTGTTTCACTTCTCACTTATAGGCGAGTATCCAAGGTGAATTGAGATCTCGTGTTACTCTCAGCACAGTTTATCATCCCCAGATGGATGGTCAGAAGAAGAGAACAATCTAAACATTAGAAAATATACTGAAGGTATATGAAGCACTATATGGGCGTAAATGTCATACTCCATTATGTTGGCGTGATGTAGGACAGAAAGTCCTCAGTGGCCCTGAAATGATTCAAGACACCACTGATAAGATTCAAATTGTATGAGAAAGAATGAAAGCGGCCCAGGATCGACAGAGGTCCTATGCAGAAAAGAGGAGACGACCCGTAGAATTCCGGGTGGGTGATTTTGTAATACTGAAGGTATCCCCATCGAAATGTATTATACGATTTGGGAAGAAAGAACGATTTGTAAGCAAGCATACCACTTAGAATTGCCTGAAGATTTGACAGATATTCATGATGTGTTTCATGTAAGCTATCTGTGTAAATGTTTAAGCATATATGATGAAACGGTTCCGTTATCCGAAGTGAAACTGGATAATAAAATAAGACTGAGATAAGAGCGAAATATCCTCATTTGTCTAAATCGTTGTGATTTAGGGGACGAAATCCTCAAAAGGAGGAGGTATTTGTAACATACACGATCAGTTATCGTGTTATGTAATTTTTAAAAGTGAATAATATTATGAAATATTATATGAAATTTGAGTATTGAGTTCTAACAGATGGTTTTTACTAGAAATGAAGTAAAATTATGTTTGGAATCAATCAGAAAATATTGGAAGTCTTATGAGATTCCAATCAAAAGACAAATATTGAAATTTAACGAAAATATAAATTTTGAAATAAGTAAAATTTTATTATTTAAAGTTGTAAAGAATCTCGTTAGAAATATTTAGGCGAAAACCTCATCGAAATCTGAGTTATAACGAACAAGTTATGACCAATCGAAGATCCGCGACAAAACCGGCACGACGTCGAATGACGTAAAAAGTGAGTTTTTGATAAACAACTTTTTAGCCTTGGTGATCTAAACGAAAGTCGTAGTATTTATTAAACCGATACTTTTCATAAAAAGAACGTCTAAATCTGACTTCGTATGAGGAAGTTATGATTTTTCTAAGTTTCGGGATAGCAGTAGACAGCTAAAAACTCGAATTTTAGATCGAGTGATTTTTAGCCGACACAACCTAAACGAGAATCAAATGTCTCGTCAATAGTAGTACAATGGTAAAAAAAGACAGACGAAAACGGACATCAGATGAAGAAGTTATGAATTTTTAACGGATTTTCCTGTCCCGGTTTGTTAAAAATAATAATATTAAAAATAAATTCAAAATTAGCCGAAGAAGTCTAAACGAAAGTTGTAGAGCATAATTTTCCCTACGCGTGCATATAAAGAACGTAAAAAACGAAGCTCGTATGCGAAAGTTATGGATTTTAGAAGA
Organism: Lactuca virosa; assembly: GCF_052849685.1. Taxonomy (NCBI): domain Eukaryota; kingdom Viridiplantae; phylum Streptophyta; class Magnoliopsida; order Asterales; family Asteraceae; genus Lactuca; species Lactuca virosa. The sequence continues at coordinate 160,084,346 of NC_136434.1, forward strand.
TTTTGGCACAAATTCCGAGGAATCTCACATGGATAAGCCTCATCCGGAAGAAGCCACGTCACTCGCTCCAGGCGCGCCCCGTGTCCGATCTCGGTGAGTCATCTGAGCAGCTGGCGACACGTGTCGCACTCCCTCGCATCCGAAGCGGCGGTCCAACTGCGGAGCGACGCATGCCCCTTCGTTTGTCCGAACCTCGCACCCTCAACTTGGCCTTCGCTGCTGCGGCCACCTGCCCTCCTCCGGATCCGAGCTTCGCCTATAAAAGGGAGGCTGCGAGACCTCCCAGGTATTTTTGAGAAAATGCCCCTTTTTCACCCCTAAACTCATATTTCTAGTATTTCAACTTCCCTCGAAGCCCCGGGATTATTTCCAACGCCCAAAACACGCCCCGAAGTTCCCGAGAAGCCCGAGAAATTTATCTTTTCGGTTTTGAAGCCTAACCCTCGCAAGGCCCGGTGATCAAGAAAACTCGCGGTTTTCAACGAAGAAAGCTAATTATAGTAACGAAGTGCTGCCCAAATTACTATTTTAACCCCCGGTTATTTCACGGTGAGTTTAATATATAGGAACAATTGTATGTTATGTGTTATATGTGTTATGTGCTTTTCAGTGTTATTATTCCGGGTTATTTTCCCGTGTTATTTTTTATTTCCGCTATTTATGATAGCAAAGCTATACCTTTGACCATGTGATCAGTGAAAGGACTTAGATTCACGGTGGTACTGGTACGTAGCCTCTGGCCATGTAGAGCATGTCTCCGTAAGAGAATGACTTCTATTCTATGGCATTGGCAGATGGTTAGACAGGGCTATAAGCCTGAAATCTACCGAAATGTTTAAATCAGAAAGTGTATGCCTTCTGTGCCATTTGGGCCGAAGCTTTATTGATCGTATATCTTTGTATCAAATCATTGATTGATATGGAAAGTTTGTCACATGATTCACATATGCCTTTGTTGTTTCTTGTTCCTCTTTGCTTCTGCCATATTGAAGTATATATATATGGCATAACGTTATATTGTATCTATTGTTGAACTCACTAAGCGTCACCGCTTACCCCTCTCAGTGTTTAACAATTTCAGGTAATAAGAATCCAGTATAGTCATATAATGTTGGAAGATTTAGAATAGTTTATACTATTACTTTTGTACTTGGGTTTACGTATGTATAAAAGCTTAAATATCTTGGGTAGTTTTGTAATATATACTAAAACTTAATCGGTTTGTATCCAGTCTTTTGTAATCAAACTATCAATGTAAAAATATTGTTTTTATGAATATGCATGTAGCATGTTTTGAAGTAACAATTGTCAAGTATGAAAGTTTGGGTCTTTTAGAAATATGAAAGTTTAGAAAGGGGTTCTTTCATAGAGCTTCTCATTACCTTTCTGTGGAAATAAGGATCGCCAAATCGGAGTTGAAACAAATAAGTTATGACCGTTTGAAGTTAGGTCGGTTTTGGGGTTTAGTCTAGTACGTTAGGCACACTAAGCATACATGGAGTATGTTTGGTGTACCTGGAGTATGTTGGGCGTACTATGCATACCTGGAGTACGTTGGGCGTACCTTGAGTACACTAGGCATACACGATCAGTGCCCAAATCCTATTTTCATGGTTTGAGCCCTATTTAAGCTCCTTAACTTCCCAAAACCCATTCCATTCTCAGCCTCCACCTCTCCAACACCCTCCCTTGAAACCGTAACCCTAGTTTGAGCCTTGTGAGAAAAAAGAAGGTGTTTTCAAGTGCTTTGGAGTGTTCTTGGTACATCTTAGAGAAGAAGTAGTTCATTAGTGAAGTGTTGGTTGCATTGGAGCTTGTAGATCCAAACTTTGTTCACCTTGATCTTTCTTCTAGAGGTATAAAGTTTGAATTTTGATGATGCATTTCATAGATCTATCTAGTTTTGAGTGTTATGAGCTTTTGGTCACTTTAGTGCATAAAATTTGGATCTTGAAAGTTTGTGACCTTATTATGAATAAAGTTGGAAACTTTATCCATCTAAACATCATATTGATTTATATCTAGAAGCTTGAGACGTGGACTTAATGGATTAAGTTGGAAAAGATGCACTTTTGGTCCTTTGATACTTAAAGACTAGATCTTGGTTGGTTGGACCATTCTCATGGATAAAGTTGGAAACTTTATCCATTATGGAGTTATTAGGAACCATAAAAATATCATCTTGATGGGTTTTTATGAATCATGCTTAAGTTGATGTTCATATTATGGGTTTAGATGGATAAAAACGGGTTTTGGGTCCCATTAAGTCATGCAAATGAGTAAAGTTGGCAACTTTATGGATTAAGACCTTATTTAGAGGTTAGATCTGAGTTTGGATGAATTGGTCTTAAGAATTAAGTGCTTAATATGAAGTTTTGGTCATCTAATGAGTACGTTGAGCGTATGTATGCATACGCTCAGCGTAATGCATGAAGTCCCCGTCCCTAATCTTTATCGAGTTGTACCTTGTGCTTTAGTGGGCCTTGCGCGAGGCGTACAAGTTGGGTACGGAGGGTGTACGCGCGAGGTTTTCTTTTAGGCTTTTTGGGCCTTGGGTCTTTTGGAATTCGGGCCATAGGTTATTGGATCAGATATGAGAGGGGTAAAATGGTCTTTTACCCATTGGAAGTATAGAATATGGTTTGGGACCTTGGATTTTGGGAAATTGTATTAAATTATTGATTAGGGATATTTTGGTTATGTTTAATGTAAAGATTTCGGTAGCAGCAGTGTGTGTGTTCTGGTGATCTCGGATTCAGGTGAGTCTCCTCCTAGTGTTTAGCGGGTCGAAGGCACCAATGCCAATCAATGATTTGTGGTTATTGGTTTGCTAGCTGTCTGTGTGACCTTGCATGTGTTATATGTATATCGGTCAGGGCCCGATGCCAGGTGGGGCCTGATGAGTGTGTTATACTATGATAGTTGCCACTGTACTTGCAGTTCGAAGGCACCAATGTTGACCCAATGGATTATGTTATAGTATGTTAGTTGTCTTTGTGACTATTTCATGTCTTGTATGTATTTGTATGTATACCAGGCAGGGCCTGGTGAGTGTATTGGGTGGGGCCCATCGTAGGTTAGTGATAGATATGTTTTGGGAGGGGCCCGATGGTTGTAAGGCATGGCCTATCGTATGCTGATATGTATGGTATGAGGTATTTTTGGTAACTCAAAAATCTTTGTGCTTACAGTTTTATAGTTACGGTTTCAGGTACTTCTGGTTCGAAAAGGAAAGGCCTGACTTGATCGCAGTGCATCCACTCATGTTCCACACTTTGTGATTTTGGGATTGTACTCTGATAACTATTTTTACTTTCATATGTTTTTGAATGATTGAAAAGGGTAAATGATGTTTAAGGTTGAATTAAAAATGAAATTTTTACCTTATAATTTTTGGGACGTTACAAGTCGGTATCAAAGCCATGGTTTGAGGGATTCGGGCACACTCTCGGGTGTGTCTGAACTCAAACTGAGGAATTGATAATCTTTTTAAAGGAAATAAATTTTCTAAAAGATTTTTTATAAAGAAAAAGGGGGTGTGATGCATGCAATTATCCGAGATCAAGTAAGTGATTCCCATAATACCCATACATGTTTGTTATGTTATATGTTGTGAGAATTGCATGCTAGATTAGGGTTAAGGGTCTGCTCAGGATTTCATGCTAGGAGAGATGCCTTTATATGCCTGATTTTTTGAGGATTTAGAATTGCATGCTAGTATGAATTTCAGATGATTTGACAGATTGGCATGATATTTGATGCCTTGTAGCCTAAGAGGAATTGGATGTTATGCTAGATTTGGAATCTTTCTTGGAAGGAAGTGAGCTTGAGATGTCCTCTATATGGTTGTGGTTTGGAGTGTTACTGCACAAATGTTGCTTGCTTTGTGCTTTTTGGGACTCTTGATGATGTAGTTTAACTATTAAATGAATATGTTAAGTCACATGTTGCATATGTTAAATAATCTCATAGTGACGGATTTGATCCTACTGCACAACTCTCGTTTGAGTCTAACCGTTGTAAGGATGAGTCTTTTACTCGAAGGATATATAATCATTGTTTCATGTGACTGTATTCATGAAGTAGTTAACTGACATTATTGGGAGTTCTTCAACAGTTGATGGCAAGATGAGGTCGGAAACCTAAGAGAGCCTAGGATGTGTTGTAGTGAGTTGGTTGTGCTATATAGCTGATATTTGGAGTATCAGTTTGAGAAGGTGACTTGGAGTATTCGGGATAATTCTTAAGGAAAGTATGGATAGATGTGGAAGGTAGTATTGGGATCATACTACTGAAAACATAGGATCCATACTCGACTCGAGAAGAATCACAGAGAATCTAGGAAGCTAGTGGATTAAGGATTCCTTGAGCATGTTCTGATTATTGTATGGATGCTTTTCAGAATGGTTATGAGAACACGTGGAGGAGGTTATTGTTCAGGTTCAGGCTCAGGTGTTGGTACTGAGCCGATGGATGAGCGGATGTGGGAGTTCATCTCATCGGAGATCACCCGTCGTATTTTAGAGCAGAATCTTGTGATGTTTGGTACCATCAAGGAAAGGATTGTGGAACTCTTGGATGATTGTCCCAGGGCTTTTTGGGCTGAGATTACAGCAGGATAGTTGGGGGCCCATCAGGAGCTCAAGGCTTGTGGAGCCCTAGAATCTTTCAGGGATGAGGATCCAATTGTTAGCTCTTGTCATGAGGGATCGAAGGTGGATTATGCCACATGCCTTCCAGGGGATCGATTCCATGATTGTATTGCTACTGAGTTTTCGCAAACTTTATGCAAGGAGTTACCCAACATTATTGGTTATGTCACTGATAGATTGGTCGCCAAGTTTGAGGATCGGATCTTGGCTATTCAGGCAGTTGATGGGATGGTATTGGTGACTCGGGAGCAGGAGCTTGGTTTGGAGAGGCGACTGGGCAAGAGAAAGTAGACTCATGATCCGACTTTGATAGCAACATCTAAGTAGTTGGATGTTGCCATGTCTATTGCTAAAGGCTCGAGGTGCCACAACATTTATGCGAAGGGTGAAGGAACACATGAGCGTGTGCACGGCAAGTCTAAATACAACAGGTGCGGATAGAAGGGCCACATTCGCCAAGAATGCACCCTGGAAGTAGAATTGTGTCATCATTCTCATCATCCTGGTAATATCAGGGAAAAATTCCCACGTTTAGTGGTTGGGGCGGCTCAGGTTCCATTGCAACTGTTTCTGCAGGAAGGGGTAGCAGAACCCTGAGACATTACGGGTATGTATCGTATTCTTCTCTTTCATGCTTTAATCATTATGCTAATAATTCTGGGTTAGTGTACGTGAAATGCTATGCCCTGATTATCTAAGAATGGAAGCACTTGTATGAGTAATATAGTTATTTCATCCGGAAAGTTGTCATATGTCATTTTGCATACCATGGGTCGTGTTTAGAAGAGGATTGAGTATTCCGCTTAGGAGACCAGCATTCGGTCTGATCTTTGGTTGGTATCAACAAGAATTCAAGGAATCCGCAAGGTGGGCATGTCGGATTTGAAGGCAGGATATGTAAAGGTTCTTCATGGTTTCGAGGCAATGAGGAATGGGTTTGATCGTGAGTGTAAGATCAGTAGTCGTCAAGTTTATGGGAATAGTGAAACTTAAGCTGGTGAAGATCTGTCACGATTGATAGGTATAAAGGATTGTTCATAATGAAAGTGTCGTCAAGTTTGGACGTATTTGGTTGTCCTTTAAGACCCAAGAAGAAGTCCTAAGACATAAAAATGAGGTCCTTTTAGCTAGTTTGGTTGTTTGTTCTTTGTAGGAGGTCTTAATGGATTAAGACCATATATTAAGGACTTTTTGGATGACCAAAGTCTTAAAGTTTGAGACTTTATGGTTCTAGAGTGCTTTTGAGTCATGGATCTGAAGTTTGAGCTTAAGTGCTTAATCCATTAAGCACTTATGGAAGTTCTAAGCCCTGCGAGGGTACACCCTGCGTAAGGTAGTGTACGCCCCGCGTACTGAGTCAACCAACCCGTAGGTGGTCAATGTGAGGCGAGGTACGCCCAGCGTACCGAAGGGGTACGCCCCACATACGCCTTCTGTTGGGTTTTCGCTTTTGGGCTTCGTGTTTTGGGCCATCTTTTTGTCTTAAATTATCGGGCCACTAATGGACTATCCGAGTAGGTGTGTTTTGGGCTAATTAGAGAATTGGACCTTAGGATAAGGCCCAATAAGGAGTTTGGGCCCAATTTGGAAAATTAGGCAAATCATGGGCCTTGAGGTAATTTGGTCCTTATGGATCAAAGATTTGGACTTGGGCCTTGGCCCAATTAGGAAAAGGGTAAAATGGATATTTACCCTAAGTATAGATCATTAGTCAAGGATGGTAATCCAGTTGTTAATTGGATGTTTGTTTTGTTGTGATAGTTCAGGATTTTCGTGAGCCAGCAGTCGGAGGTTTTCAGTGTGGTTCGGTGTTGTGAGGTGAGTTTCCCTCACTGTACTTGCGGGTCGAAGGCACCAAGATCGTCCCTTTGGATTGTTATCCTGGTTTATCATATGATGGTGTACTATAGTGATCTGTTAGATCTGTATCCTGGTATGTAGGATGGTGTTATGCTTAGTGATCTGTTAGATCTGCCTGTTATCTGCTCTGGCTATATGTTTACCGGTTGCATATGTTGATGTAGTGTGGTTGGGTTGAAACTGTACTGCTTTGTGTTACCAGTCAACAACCCCGGTAATATTTATATCGATATGTTATATGTATGCTTATCTGTTATGTATATGTCGACATGGTTATGTGCGGTTGGGTTGAGGCGGACCTGCTTTGTGTTGAAGGCCAACAGACCCAGAGCGTCCCGGATAGACTAAAGGCCAGTGGGGCGTACTAGTCAGGTCGAAGGCCCGAAGAACGTTCCAAATAGGCCGAAGGCCCGGTGAGGCGTACCAGTCATGTTGAAGGTTCTATGAGCGTACCAGATAGACTACAGACCGGTGGGGCGTTCCAGTCAAACTGAAGGTTCTGTGGGCATAACAGAGGGACTGTAGACTGGTGGGGCGTTCTATTCATGCTGAAGACCCTGAGTGTATGTTGTTTGTAGTATATGTTATATGTTGTGTGTTGTTATTCTGGGGAAACTCACTAAGCTCCGTGCTTACGGTTTTGGTTTATGGTTTCAGGTACTTCAGTGGATCGTGTCAAGGTGAAGGCGTGACCGTACACATCCTCGCGTTTTTGGACTTATGATTTCTGGAAAACTCTGATAATGTGGATGTTTTGAAAACTATGTTGAAAACGATTCTGATTTTAAATAATGTTTTGGAAACAATGGTTTTTGTAAACACTTCTTTAGAAAAAAGGTTGTTTCGAAAAGTTTAACTTTTATGAATTTTTACGGATGTTACATAATGGGCCGACATTGGTGCCTTAGACCTATAAGTACAGTGAGGAAAACTCACCTCACAGTCTGACGAATAGCTGAACAATACACTGCTCCGAATACAGGCTCTACAGGTCACCTATTCAACAGGTAGAGACCAAGGCTTAACTATAGCTTAAAATACCCAAAATGCCCCTTAAGTCAAACTTGGTCAAAGTCAAAGTCAACGGTCAAGGTAAACAGTCAACTTGGTCCACTCAACTGAGTACGTGGGGCGTACTCAGTTCCTACGTTGGGCGTACTCGAGCTTTGACCGGAGTCAGGAGGCTGACCACGTATGCGCGACTTACGTTGGGTTACACACGACGTACACTCATAATCTCCTTTCCTCAATAAGAGCTTACTGCATTAAGCTCTCATGTCCAAATTTTAGATCCAAGGCAAAAATACCACTAAGAGTCATAAAGTTTCTAACTTTATGACTTTGCATGCCCATTAAGTGCGTAATACACAAAATCCCAACTTCTTAACACCTTAAGACCTTCTAGAGCATGCATGGGGAAGAACTAAGAATCAAGACCACATTTTTATGACTCAATATGAAAGGGCAATTTATTTGATTAAGCGCATGTCCTGCTCAAGAATCATCAATTTTAGGACAAAAAATACCCTAAATGAAGAAATAGATAGATCTACAAGATAAGATCATCAAGCTAGAAGCTTTTTACCTCCTGGAGGTTGCTAGCAAGTGGAGAATCCCAGATCCAAGCTTCTCCCAAGCTCCAAAGTCCTTCTACCAACTTCTTCTTCAAGAACACCACCAAAACACACAAATGAGCTCAAAATGCACTCTTCTCACTTAGGGTTTGCTAGAGAGACGTTTTCTCAGGTGGAGGCTGTTTAGGGTATGAGAAATGAGGTAATAATTATGCTAATATATGGACCAAACCCTAAAAATTAGAGTTTTAGGATTTACCACGCACGCCCTGCGTACGAGGTGTACGCCCAACGTACTAGGGTCCGCCCCGGTACGCCCATCGTACTAACCCTTTTGGCCAAAATCACCAATATGCCACTACGAGCCATTCTTGCAATCTTTCTCAAACACAAGGGTCAAAATACAATATTCCTTCATACATAGGGTTAAAATTGAAAATACCTCATCATCGGGATGTTACACTGTTGTAGATGGATGGGCTTTGAGGTTATCTGGCATGGGTGTTGTTGCTTCAGCTCGGGCTTTGATTGATCAGAATTGCTTGCCTACGGGGTATACTACCACTAGATGGGTTCGTCGCTTACCCATTAAAATGAATATTTTTTCTTGGAGATTGTCTAGAGATCTCTTGTCTATTCGTTTATTCCTTTCTAGAAGGAGGATGTATCTTCCTTCTTTGTAGTGTCCTATATGTGAAGATAGAGTAGACTATTAACCATTTTTTCTTCTCTTGTTCATTTTCTATGGAGATCCAACAAAGAGTGTTACATTGGTGGCGCTTGGACATGCCTATTCTGGTGTGTTTTGAAGATTGGTTTATTTGGTTGTCGGGTCTTTGTATTACAAAACTTTAAAGGGAGTTTCTTGAAGCTGTTTGGTGGCATATTTGTTGTTTGTCTAGTTGTTTGGTGGCATATTTGGTCTTTTAGAAACAAGGTTCTCATAACACGATCTATGCAGCATCCTCTAAGGTTATCCCCATTGGTAGTTTTGGATGAGTCGCTCATCCACTTTTTATTAAAAAAAAATGAAAATTACATAAATGACGGTGGCCTAGGCCACACCTACGATCCAAGTTCACAAAGGGTCACCAACATATTTTGATGCCACATGTTTATTATTGAGGGGATAGATATATTATTTTTTGATAAAAACTATTATCATTAAAAAACTAATTTTATCTCAGTCAAAAAAATAAAGAGAAAATATTAAAATTCATTATTTTTTGTTCTTTATAAATCAAAGTTCTAAATGGCGTGAGGCGTGGCTTGGCGGCAATGCCAAACCTCAAACTTAACGAGCCACGGCGAGCCATGACGTTTTTTCAAGGCGTGATATAAGGCGGTGATTTTGTATTAATTTAAAATTATATTATCACATAAATATAAATTTATATTAAATATAACTACTTTTTAGAAGTGTTAGATCAATAACTAATAACAAAAAGTTAATAAAAAACACAATACTTGTATCTCTGATTAGAAAAGACATAACAAAGAGCAAAAAAAACGTGTCTCAAATGAAAAAACACGCGCCATAACACGCCATAGTGCACCATGACACACCATATCACGCATTGTCACGCGCCACGCCTAACAACAACATTATGAGGCTTTTCGTAACGGCGAAGTCACGTCTCACGTCATGGCACGCCTTTTAGAACACTGCTATAAAGAGAATATAATATTGATATAGTTATGATTTATTTTTATTATATTTTTTTAATAAAATTAAGTTTAGATTGAGTTGTTAATGCTTAGCCATTTCTTTGTTAGTATTTAAATTTAAAAACTGAGGTGTAGGTTATCCAATTTCAAAACCGATCAATGCCCAAAGCCGAAACCTAACCGGGTAAAACCGACAAGAAACCGAACCCTACGGTTTGGGTTTTGGTTATGGTCCTAATTTTCTGAAAACCGATAATGGGTAAAATTCCAACCCTATCCATGCTCATCCCTAAAATAATGGGTAAGAAAATTTAAGTAGATTGCTATAATTGATAAAATTAATAATAACGATGCTATTAGTGTAATGGGTAAAAAGTGTTACGGGTAAAAAAAGACCAAGCACATTGACTATATTGACAACGTACGTGCTCATTGTATGATTACTTTTTCAAGGTTTGATTAAGAATTAAATAAAGAGCCAGGGTTTTAGAAATTCTCTATTTGGTGTATGAGATCTTTAACTTGCTCAAGGGAAATATAGATTCTCGAAGCATTCGTGGTACAAGGAAAAACAGTTTAGACCAATAAAAACAATAAAAACAAAGAAACATGAGACCAACATTTAAGTTCTTGTCAGATTGCATGTTCAGATGTTCTATATAATTGTTATTTGTATATATTTTATGTTAAAGACTTTTTGTTACCTTTTTGTCGTTATGAAATAACAATAACATTTAAAAAACAGGAACTATGTGGGTTGATTATTTATGTACTTTATTTATATTATCGTCAACGTTCAATACTAGAAAACAACCATTTAATGACACGCACTGATTTACGATACGTATTTTTTGCGTGTCCTAAAAATAAGGTCAACTTTCCAAAATATGAAGGATAGTTGGCACACATTTGTGCGTGCCCTAAAATTAGTGTCCAACGAAAAAAATTACAAACATGGAGGACGCTGATCTTAAATGCGTGTCATGTAAATGTGTCGTTTTATATTTTTTTTTCATTAACGTGCGTTCTAAGTTTTTTTGATAGCCAAGGGGGGAAATAGAATCCCAAAAAGTTAAAAACCATGCCTAATGTGCATCCGCACCCTCTACTCTAGATCTTCATTCTCTCCCTCCCTTCTATCTAAAACCCCTTCTACCCCGATGATTGAATTACACTCCTAAAAATTACAAAATGAAATCCCAAAAAATTACAAAACCCCGTCTTGAAGCAAAATCGCAAACACTTGATGGTATTTTCCCTAAAATTCATGGATTCTCTCATGCGATTTTGACGATTTTCGTTTCCCCCCTATTCTTCCGGAGCCGATCACTTCTCACACGGTCTTTGGCCTTCGTTTTTATTGCGTTTGGTTCCCTTTGTTCTCCTTTGCCCCCGTTTCCATCTTTCATCTTTAAGTTCTTCTCATCAGTGATTTAGATGATTCAGATGATTCATCAGGTCGGAGGAGGAAGAAGAGCATGTGTTCAAGTTCTTGGAGTAGAAGCAGGAAATTAGTATTTGTGAGTAAGATCGAGTCAGATGAATCCACTGATAATAGAATACCACCGAAAAAAACTCATAAACCCTCGTTATCAGCTACATAAGCCAGAAAGCCCACGTCTAGGGATTTATTTATTAAAGTCATAATTCAAATCGTTTTATTTTTAGTACTCATAGATGACATTTCTATTTAGGTTTCTCTCCACCACCAATCTTGACGCAGTCGTAATGCTATATTGAAAAAACCATAGACACGAAATACTCAGTTGACGTCCCTCAACCCCTCCCTTCCTTCTGGAACGACGAGTGCTACATTTCCACCCTCCCACAAGAAAAATAACTTAATTTCATCTTGGTGTACTTGTGCATGTGCATGAGCATGATTAAGCACAAAGGACTATATTATCTCGAATTCTAATCATCTTCGATCTGAACAACTCATCTACAAAACGAATCGGTTAAAGTGGAAACAACATTCCATCAACACGAAATACAATTTATATAGCTTCTCCTCTATCAGTTTGGTCACAAGTGCACATGAGAAACCAATCACCATCACCATCGTATCATTCACCCATCACCGTTGTCTGCACCGCAATCTCCACATTTTCTTCCTGTCGGAAAAAAGAGCATCTTCATGTTTGCTTTGCATCTTTATTGCACATTTTTGTTCTTTTAACATACACACACACACATATATATATATATATATATATATATATATATATATATATATCGCACAAAAAATTTAATTCCCTATGCATTGCAATGATTATAACTATTCGTAGTCTCAAAACGGACCGATAACATGTATTTGCCTTGTGTTCCTCAAAATATAACTTGTTTCCCAATGGAATTAATTGCAGAAAGAACTATTCATCGTCACCACTTTGATCGGGTACACGACTACTTGTTTATTGTAGAAAAAAGAGCTTTTGAGGTCAAATTAATTGATAAGTATGAGAGATAATAGGCGATTAGTTTGGATATATCAAACTCTCTCTCTCTCTCTCTCTCTCTCTCTCTCTCTCTCTCTCTCTCTCTCTCTCTCTCTCTCTCTCTCTCTCTCATGTAACTAGCGCTTCATGTTCAAGCAGAAACATATGGGAAGCGAAACATATGATCACCTAGCTCTGACGTGTAGGGTTAAAGACATTTATGTTTGTGTCTTATACCTTCCTGATTACATAAATTCTTAATTACCGAATGTTTTTTCTTCCTTATGTTTGAACCTTATCACCTCCTTCAGAATATGCATAATGAAATTGCTAGAATCAAGAAAGAGAACGAGAGAACACAAATCGCCCTCATGTACTTCTCATTAATTTTTCTCTTACTTGTCATAACAAAAAAGTCACTATTAGCGAATACAAAAAGCGTAGCAATTAATTACAAAAATCGCCACTAAAGATATTAGTGACGACAAGTCGTCGCAAATGCGTTGCCACAATTACCTCGTAACTAATACTCACTAATCATCGCTATTAGTGTCGTCTCTAAGAGTCGTCGTCCCTAAGGGCCAATGTCGTCGCAAAAGATGACGTCGACTATAACTTTTCGGCGACCAGCCGGAGTTATTCCGACAAAGCTTCCCGAAGTCAATTGTCGTCGCAGTTAAGAGAGGCGTCGCTAAAGCCATCGCCGCTAATGATTTTGTTTTTAAATTATATTTTATATTAGTTTATATTATAAAAATGCAGAATTTACATAAAGACAGAAATCATAATCTAGAAATATGCATTACATAAAACATCACAATAACATAAACAAAATACCACATTACATAAACAACATAATAAAAATAAAATAATTGTCAATCCAATCCATAATAACATCATCCATTACATAAAACAAGCAATACTGGTCATCTTCCCCGTCGTAGTTTTCCTCGTCGTTGTTTCCCGCATTGTTGGCTTTGTTACTAAACGAGTGGATAATGTCTCCAATTTCCGTCATAAACGCCGGGTTTTGAAGAAAAGCGTTAACATCCACATCCTAAAAAATAAGTATATTAAGTCATTAACAACTTATTATTACTTAACAGTTAAGTCACAAGCATATCAAGTCATTAACAATTTAACAGACTATTAAACTAGTAAATCAATTAAGTTCTTAACAATTTAACAAACTATCAAACTACCAAATCAATTAAGCCCTTAACAGTTTAACAAACTACCAAACTACCAAATTCATAACAACTGAATAAAGCACTTTACAAATAAGCAAAATACCAAACTACCAAAATTTACTATAAAATGCATTAAGCCCTTAACAATATAGCAAAATACGAAGCTACCAAATTCTTTAGGAGTTTAATAAATACATGTGTTGGTTGCGGTGTTTGTGACTGTGACTGCCATTGTCACTGAAACAGAGAACTTGTACCTGCTGCGAAAGGAGGTTTAGGCCGATGGCTCTCACATGCCCCCTTTAAGCAATTATGTCACACCCCAAAACCGGAACGGTGGAATCGTTCAGGGGTGGAGGACGTCATGTTTAGTATCACGAGATATGTATATGGTAAGCAAGTAATGAACAACCATTTCATTTCGAAAGAAAGTGTTTACAATGTGTGTGTTCACAAAACATAGAATTCATACACAAATAACAAAACAAGACTTGAAGCTATAATGCTTCATCTTCTGAATCCCCAGCACGAGCACCTGTCTAATAGTCTCCTGAGAATACAAGTTATTTGAAAGAGTTGATCAGCAATTAAGCTGGTGAGTTCATAAGTTTTTAGTGATGTGAGTAAGTTGTAAAGTGTTGTTGAAAATGTAGATGTAAAATGGTGTTGAAAGTGTAGTTGAAACATGTAGTTGTAAAATGTTGTAAGTTGTAAGTTCTGTTTTGAAAAGTTTGCATGTTCCTCTAGAAAATCCTATATTTCCTACTTTGATGGAAGTTTAAGTGAAATGTCACTACAACCCTTTCTATGGGTACTAAGTGGGTACAAGTTATATAAGACTCAGAGTAAACAAACAATCGATTGTGCGCATCTGCCCCAAGCTCACAACCGAACGAGGAACAGAAATTAAGGCGGATAGCACACATCCCATTGGTTGTTAGATCATCGTCCTATACAACCCTGGTGTAGTCACTTGTTACTCATGGAGTTAATTGTAATGGTTCCTTTATATCTAATGAAAAGTTCTTTAAGAAAACCTATATTTCTTATAGTAAAATGGTGACCACAGTGACTACTTTTATAATAGCTCAGTTTATACTGCTATATATAATCTAATATCGGAGAGAAAGTTAATTGAGTGAATCTGCCCTAAGCCCACAACCAAACGAGGAACAGGAAGTAAGGCGGAAAGCACACATCCAACTACCTATTGGGTATTAGTTTTATATATAAACATGGTGTATAAACTAAGGTATTATAGAGTTACTCACCTAAGGTCCTTTAAATTGTACTAGTTTAATAAAATGGATTAAACCCTTTACTGGGAAGTTTCTAGTTTTGTATACCAAAAGTACTGATTTTGGAAAGTATGTTTTGTACTAGCAAAACTGTGCTTTGACTCTGTGTCCTATAACCTAACCCATACCTGGTACCCTTATGATGACTTAATGTATACTAAGCATACATATATATAGAATCGGATAGAAAATAGATTGGGTGAATTTGTTCCAAGCCCACAACCAAACAAGGAACAGGAAATGAAGCGGAGAGCACACATCCTATTACCTGTCGGACCCTATTGGTATATATATATCCTGTGATGTATACATTAAGGAATCATAAGACTAGCATTATGGTCCTTTCTTTTAAACGTAGCCTTCTACCAAGGCATCTTCTGTTAAACGTAGCCTTCTACCAAGGCATCTACTGTTATGTGCTAGACTCGACTGTTCTGTTTGTCGATTGTAGAAATGTATGTTTTCCCTAATTTATAACTATCTTAACTCGAAAATAGTTTGAGTTTGACTTTCAAGTGGTACTGCCACTTTATGAAAGTAATGGGAAATGTAAGTACACAGTTGTCATTTATAATGACATGCGGATGTACTGGTGACCTAAAAACATGTTCGTTTTATTACGGTCATAATGTGAAGGCTAGAACCCTTACTAAACGCTCCCCCTGTCAAGAGATTAAGGGAACCAAACGCGACCTCTGCAAATTCTTGCAAGCCGTGTAATTCACATTAAGGTTATATGATCATGTATACCCAATATAACTATCACCTTTTGTTTAAAACAATGAGTTAGTGATCAATTGGTATAATTAGATCATGTGCGTGTGTTCTCATGCTATAGCAACCTAACTTGTTTGTTTTGTACTGTATATTGTACGTTCTGTTTGTTTCTCATAATTGTGTGTTCTCTCTGTATGGTATTGTTTGTTTCTATTCACTGTATGTTCTGTATGGTATTGTTTGTTTCTCTTCACTGTGTGTTTGACTCATGTATGAACTGACTCTTTGTGTGCTTCATTGTACTAGAAGTAATGAATAGCATTCTCCTAAACTATACTTATTATAGTTTACTAATATTCTACTTGGACTGTTACTGAAAAGACTCGTTTATCTACTAAGTTATGTTTGTACTTTAAAAACGGAGTTTTGTATAACTATAAAGTAACATAACTTTAAAAGAGTTTTTGAAATGTTTTGACAACTTATAAATGACATAATTAACATTTTGAAAGATTTTTATTACAAACATTTACACAATTATCATTGTGTTCAACTTCTATTCCCCCCTTAAAATAGTTAAAACAGTTAAAAGATTCATTACGGGGTATGAACTCACCTGTAGTGAGTGGTTTGGATGAACGGATGGTATAGGATGCTAAGTGTCAAGTGAAGACTTGAACACACACACGGATCCTATTTAACATATAATGACACATATATGTATCCAATTAGTGTTTATTCAACTAATCAGGTAAAGAATAACACCTTAAGGACTAAGAAATCCTTAAATGGTAGTGTTATAATCACATAGGATTGCATAAGAGGGTTGTAAAGTGTCACACCCCGCTAAAGCGGAAACGCAAGGTATGACAGCGATAACGGTTTCATTGCAAAAGATAATGATACATCACCATAGCAGTATTTAAAAGTTTACAACCCATAGCTTCAAAAGAAACAAAATACAAGTTTTTCCAAAATAACATTGTTCAAAGAAAACTCCACAAATAACTTCAACACGATGCAGCATGCTCTATGATGATGAATCTTTATATCCACTTACTAATTATTTCCTGAAAAAGCATGTAAAACGAGCGTCAACTATGAAAATAGTTGGTGAGTTCACAAGTTTATAAAATCGAGCTTGAAATAAGGCTTTTCGTAAATACAAGTACATTGCTTTAATGATAACAGAGTTGATTGCTATTAATGAATACAAGTTTATTGCTATAACGAAAACGAGTTTTGTATGTGTATGAGCAAACAATGAGTCTCAACCAAACCTATGACTGAAGCCCTATCGAGATCTATGCTTATCGTTCCATAGATGAATATGGTATCATGCACTCCAGCGATCGGGCGAGTGAGGAGTTGTCAATTCCTAATAGCGCTATCCATAATGACCATTGGCTCAAAGAGTTAATGGTTAGAGATAAGGGAAGGGCCTTAGTACGATAAGTTCTCATGTTCCGTGTTGCATAGACATACATAAAGAAACATAGCAATACAATAGCAATCATGTTTGATACAAATCAATTTAAATACAACATGCAAATTATAGTTTTTCTGGACATGCTTTTCCACCCCAAAACATAAAAACTGAAAATAAGGGAGTGCGTGAATACTCACAATATGAAAAATGTAGCAACCAAGTTTATACGAGTCAAATAAATACAACGAACATAAATAGTTTAGGACATGCTTTTCCACCCCAAAACATAAAAACCGAAAATAGGGGAGTGCGTGAATACTCACAACGTTTCGAGTAGGTACAAGGGGTACTTCGGAATGCACCAACGTCTTACTACCGGGATCCTACGACATCAAACACACACTAGTGAGTTTCCATGTCGAAATCTAATGCTAATATATTAAATTCTACATATAGTGAAATGCCAATTTATGTTTTAGTATTTGATTTTATATTAATTGGTTACACTTTTTCTGAAATAATGAAATTCTACAAATCGTGCGATTAATTACCACATTGGAATATAAATTTTCCAAATTTTTAAGTCCTTATTACAACATAAATTTACGAAAATAGCATTCAAACGATAAAAATTCTCAAACTTTTTATTTAACTGTTATTACACAATACTAAGCTGGGAAAATTATAAAAATGGATTTCCAAGCTGTTTAATTATATTTTATGATTTTTGAGCATTTATTCCAATAAAAATTGAAATAAATAGAAAACAGTTTCCAAAATTACCCAAACTTTTTAATTAACTGTTATTGTACATAAATAGGCTGGGAAAAATATAAAAGATATTTTTCAGTGGGTATTTCTATTTTTCCTTGTTTTATTCCTTTAAATAATCATTAATTGAAGAAATAATATTAAACAGTTAAAATAATTTACCAAAAATTTTTGTAACGTCATTTACAGTATAAATAACCTGAGAAAAATGCCAAAAGTGGTTTTTATATTGTATAATCCGGTTTTGGGTATTTATGTGAATTTAAGTGTAATTATCTTTAGAAATTAAGAGAAAAATAGTTTACAGTGGAGAAAAATCCTCAAAATTTTTATGTAACCTCCTACTGTACAACATGATGTTCTGGTAAATTTTCATGAATTTTGGATAATCATAACTATTTTTCCTATTTTTAACCCATTATAATTACCAAAAATTGGGAAAAATAGCAAGGCATGATGAAAAATATTGAAACTATTTTTCTGAGTCATCCATCACAGGTAAGGTATGCGAAAATTGTTAGATAAAATTTTCACACTCTCTAAAGTGGTTTTGTGATTTATTATATCCTAACAAAAAGAAAATCGGAAATCATACCAAACAGCAACAAAAAATAATGAAATTTAGTGAGGGGTCATTATCCATCATAAGGGTCATCCATGAATTTGTTCCGGATTTATTGACCTCTGGAAGTATTTTATGTGATTTATGCCCTTGGTTTCTAGCAATAATTTAAATAAATCAAAGAAATAATAAAAGCTTTTGGTATTTTACAGATTATCACATGCATGTGAGGGCTTTCAAAAGGAAAAATGTTCAAAATTTAATCAGAAGGGAAATAGGGGTATTGAACCCAAACAAGTTAAGAAATGTTGCATGCAATGGTGCATGAGATATAAATGTGGCTGAAGTTTATGAATTTATGTAGCCCATTCAGTGGGGTTTTAAGCCACGAAATTTCAGCCATCATTCACTGGATATGTTAAGTTTCTAAAGTATTTTTCCCTAGATTTATGGTTGGGTTTAAGGCCATTGACCATGCAAGGCAAAAATGTTGATCATAGAAAAAGAGCTGTTTGCGCAACCATTTTGTAAAAATTGCCAAAAATCGGATATTTAATATTTTACAGTGAGACCAGTTGGGTTTAAAAGTTAACTCATGGAACTATCCAATAAAAAAAGAATATCATGATTTGGTTAAGTAATGACCGAGATATGGTCGTTCAAAGCTGAATAAAGTAATCTGGCAGATTGCATTTTTGCTTTGAGTGCATCCTTAGGACATTTTGACAAGAACATCATGCATGCCTTTGATAAGGTCCGATTTCTAGCACATGCATGGAGTGAATGAGCATCCAAGATGTACTAGAAATGGTTTAAATGCTTTTGATCATGCAAGAACACAAAAGAAATGGAGAAGAAGATGTAATACTTGTTTTTGAAGTCACATGAACATATGTGCATCATTTTCACTCCTTGCATGGGTTTGATCCCGGATTTTCACCATTTCAAACACATGCATTGTGTTATGGTGAGAATCTACAAACCACAAGGAAAAAAATAAAGATTTCTAGCCATGGAAAGGCATAGAATCCGAAAAGAAGAGAAAACTAAGAAGAAGAGGAAGTAGAATCATGAAACTATGGGAGAAGATGTTGTTGTTTACCTTGGTTTTGATCTTAAGGGAAGTAAGAACACTTCAAGGTCTTCAAAATCTCGAAATTTGGCAGAGGAATGAGAGAAATTTCGTGGGTTAGAGAGAGAGAGGAAGAGAGTTTGTGGGTTAGGAGGGTGGAGTGTGAGAGAGTGAAGAGAGAAGAGGTAGAGTGAGGGTTTAAGTCTAATGATTGAGTTTTGGGAAGAGAGAGTGCATGGGGAGGGGAGAATGGCTGGCTCTATCATGCATTAGGCCTCCTCTCTCCTAATTTCAAATTTTATAAAATTCCCTCCAATATTTTTATAAAAACCCTAATTTTTATAAAAATATTTATTAAGCAATTCTTGATTTATTTGTAAAAAATCTTGTTTTTAACTAATAAATTATGATTATTGCATGATAATTTAATTTCTATTTCAATGATTATAATCCATAATTTGATTAATAAAAATTTGATATTAGAAAGTTTATAGCCAAATTTTATAAAGTTTTTAAGCTTTATGATTTATAAATTTGGATTTTTAGCTCTCTTAGGGTTTTTGGAATATTGTTTGATATTCATCATCATAATGAAGTATAATTAGAATATTTTAATTTATTTTTAGGGTTTTATACCCTTTTTCAATTATAACAAAGCTTGAAAGTTTCATTCAAATTATAGCATTGGCATTTCCTATTGTAGTTAAGCAACTTACTAGAATCGTAAGTGTCAAGTATATTAGCCCTAGGTCTTAGATGGATCCTAGTTTATGCAAGATTTTGACCTAATTTATACTACTAGGCCATGGCATGATGTGCATGAATGGTTATTATAAAGATGCATGAGTCCGAGAATGACCTGAATTGACAGTTGTCACAGTATCCCCCACTTAAAAAGAATTTCGTCCCGAAATTCATTCTATGTCATCGCTTGCATCGCATGGGAAAAGTTGTGGATACTTTTCCTTCATGAAGTCCTCACGCTCCCAGGTGTACTCCGGCCCGCGTTTTGAGTTCCATCGAACTTTCACAATTGGAATCTTACTCCGCTTAAGTTGTTTTACCTCCCTGCCAAGGATTTCTATCGGTTCCTCAACGAAGTTTAGCTTATCATTGATCTTAATTTCCTCGAGGGGTACTATCAATGCTTCGTCGGCTAAACATTTCTTAAGATTGGAGACGTGGAATGTGTCGTGAATGGCGCTTAACTCTTGGGGTAATCGGAGTTTATATGCCACCGGACCAATCCTTTCAATGATCTCGAAGGGTCCAACATATCTTGGGCTTAGTTTTCCTTTCTTACCAAAACGTACAAGCCCTTTCCAAGGCGACACCTTTAGAAGTACCTTGTCTCCAACTTGGAATTCTAATGGTTTTCGACGATTATCCGCATAACTTTTCTGACGATCTCTGGCGGCTTTAAGCCTATCTTTGATGATAGCAATCTTGTCAGTTGTTTCCTGGATAAGGTCGAGTCTAGTTAATTGTCTGTCTCCGATTTCTGTCCAACACAATGGAGAACGACACTTGCGTCCATACAATGCTTCGTATGGGGCACATTGGATACTTGTGTGGTAACTGTTATTGTAGGAAAACTCAATTAGAGGCAAATGAGTATCCCAATTTCCTTTGAACTCAATGACAGACGCCCGTAGCATGTCTTCCAATGTTTGTATTGTTCTCTCTGTCTGCCCATCTGTCTGAGGGTGGTAAGCTGTGCTCAAATTTATCTTGGTTCCTAGTGCCTTCTGTAACATCCACCAAAATCGAGATGTAAAGCGACTATCTCTATCAGAAATGATAGACAGGGGTACACCGTGCAGAGAAACAATTTTGTCGATGTAGATTTGGGCCAATTTTTTTCCATCTTGAAATCTTCCCGAATGGGGAGAAAGTGAGCAGATTTCGTCAGTCGATCCACTATGACCCAAATTGAGTCGTGACCTTTAGAAGTTCTAGGAAGTTTGGTAACGAAATCCATAGATATTTGCTCCCATTTCCATTGGGGAATTTCAGGTACTTGTGAACCTTCACGCTTGATACTATGTTTAAACTTCTTCCTGGCTTCTCACCGTGTATGATAAGGGTTTCTCCATTAGGGAGAGGCACTCTAATGACTTTCTCGAAAAAACCAATATCTGCTTTATTTTTGGATAACCAGTCCATCCCTACTATCACATCAAAACTACCTAGCTCTATAGGAATTAGGTCAATGCTAAAGAGTTTATCAGCTAAATTCAGAGTACAACCAGGAATTATATCATTAGCATTTCATACCCATCAGCAAGTTCAATAGCATAAGCATTCCTCATCTTTTTCGATTTCAAGCCAATTAACGGTCTAAATGCTAAAGAAACAAAACTCCTATCTGCTCCCGCATCAAATATTACTGATGCAAAATGATTGTTCAGGAGAAACGTACCTGTTATCACTTCAGGGTTCTGACGAGATTCTTCTGCACCAATCACAAAGGCTACACCTCTTGGCCGTCCAACTTGATTTCCTTGGAAGTTTTGCCTGGCCTGGCCTTGTCCATTGTTACCAGGCCCTTTGTTCAGTTTGGGACATGCTCTACGGAGATGATCAATACTCCCGCACTCGTAACATGCCCTTTTTCCCTCCTTATTCAGCTTACAATTCTTCGAGTAATGGCCTGTTTGCTTACAGTTTTGGCACACTGGGCAAGCTCCCTTGTGATGAAAGTTACACTTATTGCACTTCGGAAGCGGTCCTGAGTACTGCTTTCTCTCCTGCACTTCCTGTTCTTGAGTTTTCACTGGTTCTTGCTCCTGGGCTCTTACCATAAAGTTTCTTGAGACTTTCTGCTTCCTCCCTGACTTGCCTCCATACTTCTTCTCTCCCTGATCTGCTGGCTTCCTCTTGCTACTAGAGTTTTCCTTTGTCGATGCTCCCATCCTTATCACATCATTGGTTAGTCGATTTGCTAGACTTACTGCACTCTGAATAGTAGTTGGATTTGCTGAAGTAACCATTCCCCGAATCTCTGGTGCCAGACCCCAGATGTAACGATCTACCCGTTTCTCCTCAGGAGTAACCATGTGAGGTACCAGTTTTGCTAGTTCATGAAATCAGACTGAGTACTTCTCTATTTGTGTTCCAACCATAGAATGGTTCCAGAACTCAGATTCAAGCTTCTGAATTTCATCCTTGGGACAATACTCCTCTATCAGCATCTTCTTTAGGTCTTCCCAAGTTAGCTGATATGCCGCTGCACGACCTCGGGTTTGCACTAAAGTATTCCACCAGGTCAATGCCCTATCCTGAAGTAGACAAGTTGCATACTCCACTTTGTTGCGTTCGAGACATTTGCTAATGTGAAGGACCGACTCCATACTGTCAATCCATTTCAGCAACCCGACCGCACCTTCCTTTCCGTGGAATTCCTTAGGTTTACAGGCCATAAAGGACTTGTAGTTGCATTCTCTTTCATTGTTTCCCCGGTTTCCTCCACTACTTCCTTGGTTAGCATTAAGTCCTGCAGTTACTTGAGTAACAATGTTTGGGATTGCTTCCATGAGTTGTTGTGCTACAATTTGAGCAACATCGGGTGTTTCGTTCTGTGGGCGCCCGCGATTAGGCCTTCCTGACATGGTTCTATTACACAGGAGAAGAAATACGTATAAATACATAAAATAATGTATAATATTTAGTTCACTACTATTTTGAAAACCGTAAGTGTTGTCAAATCATTGGTTTGCATTAATACTAGGCATATATATTTTAGAAAGAAAAGAAAAGAAAAATCTCTTTATTCGACCATTTACCAATTAAATTCTAGGGTTTGACCTCATAGTAAAAGTTTTCAAACATAAAATAAAATTCTTCATTACCATTTGAAATTGTCTTAAAACCAAACCAATACATCAATCCCAAAATAAAGTTTTAAATGTCTTTCCCAAAAGACACCCAACATGGGTTTTTATTTCATGACAAAATAAAATAAAATACTGAAATCAGAACCAAACACTAATCGCTATCCCAACAAGAATCATCAGCACCACAATCAGTAATAGCCCAACAAGCACATAATATGCGGTCATCGCACGACATGCCACTCGTCTAGCAGCACTAGCAGTGTCAGCAGCCTCCATCGAATGCTGAAACAGGATTTCCATCCTTGTCAAGACTTCATCCAAAACTTCCCGATGCCCAGCTATCACAGCGAGACTGTGACGTAGGCCCGCTGCCATCGACTGCAATCTTCGGGACTCCTCCGGGGTCATACCTGGCTGCCTGACAGGTATCCCTATGACTTGTTGTGGTGAGGGTGCTCTCGGTCCTGCAACGTTGGGTCCTACCCCGCTAGGTCCTGCCGTGCCAAGTCCTGCTGTGCTGGTGGCTATCCTTCCTGGAATAGGAACACTCTTCCTCGCCGTCCTCCGAATACGAAGCCCATAAAGTGGTGGCTGTGGCAACACCGATGAAGGCGATGCCTCGCGTCGTTGACTTGGGGCGTTGTCATTGCTGATCTCCACCGAGTTTCCTGTATCTTCCGTATCCTCCGATGGGTCTTCTTCTACCGAGGCGGGGGGGGGGGTTACGTCGAGGGATAATAGTGACGTAGCCGGACTCATCAGTTGAGGCGGTAGCGTGAGAAGATGACGATGTCGACATAGTGGACTGAGACATAGATTCAATGAGATATGAAATAAATGACAATGCATGCCTATAATATGCAATGCTTACACACACCAAAATTAACCTTTTTGAATTTTTGAAGTAAAGTTTTCTCAAAAATTTTGTTGAACATATTCCCATTATAATTAGCTCAAGCTTTGTATAAATCTTTCCTTAATTAAACATAGGTGATCAGGCTATGTTTAATCGAGGTCCAATAATACAACTCCCGACCTAATTATATTAGTAATATGTTTGATGTAAAAAGAATTTCTTTGTAAGTTTTAGTTATAGGTTGTGTTTTCTTAAAGAAAAACCGATGTTCTCTATAACTTTAGCTCTGATACCACTTCTGTCACACCCCGCTAAAGCGAAAACGCAAGGTATGACAGCGATAACGGTTTCATTGCAAAAGATAATGATACATCACCATAGCAGTATTTAAAAGTTTACAACCCATAGCTTCAAAAGAAACAAAATACAAGTTTTTCCAAAATAACATTGTTCAAAGAAAACTCCACAAATAACTTCAACACGATGCAGCATGCTCTATGATGATGAATCTTTATATCCACTTACTAATTATTTCCTGAAAAAGCATGTAAAACGAGCGTCAACTATGAAAATAGTTGGTGAGTTCACAAGTTTATAAAATCGAGCTTGAAATAAGGCTTTTCGTAAATACAAGTACATTGCTTTAATGATAACAGAGTTGATTGCTATTAATGAATACAAGTTTATTGCTATAACGAAAACGAGTTTTGTATGTGTATGAGCAAACAATGAGTCTCAACCAAACCTATGACTGAAGCCCTATCGAGATCTATGCTTATCGTTCCATAGATGAATATGGTATCATGCACTCCAGCGATTCGGGCGAGTGAGGAGTTGTCAATTCCTAATAGCGCTATCCATAATGACCATTGGCTCAAAAAGTTAATGGTTAGAGATAAGGGAAGGGCCTTAGTACGATAAGTTCTCATGTTCCGTGTTGCATAGACATACATAAAGAAACATAGCAATACAATAGCAATCATGTTTGATACAAATCAATTTAAATACAACATGCAAATTATAGTTTTTCTGGACATGCTTTTCCACCCCAAAACATAAAAACTGAAAATAAGGGAGTGCGTGAATACTCACAATATGAAAAATGTAGCAACCAAGTTTATACGAGTCAAATAAATACAACGAACATAAATAGTTTAGGACATGCTTTTCCACCCCAAAACATAAAAACCGAAAATAGGGGAGTGCGTGAATACTCACAACGTTTCGAGTAGGTACAAGGGGTACTTCGGAATGCACCAACGTCTTACTACCGGGATCCTACGACATCAAACACACACTAGTGAGTTTCCATGTCGAAATCTAATGCTAATATATTAAATTCTACATATAGTGAAATGCCAATTTATGTTTTAGTATTTGATTTTATATTAATTGGTTACACTTTTTCTGAAATAATGAAATTCTACAAATCGTGCGATTAATTACCACATTGGAATATAAATTTTCCAAATTTTTAAGTCCTTATTACAACATAAATTTACGAAAATAGCATTCAAACGATAAAAATTCTCAAACTTTTTATTTAACTGTTATTACACAATACTAAGCTGGGAAAATTATAAAAATGGATTTCCAAGCTGTTTAATTATATTTTATGATTTTTGAGCATTTATTCCAATAAAAATTGAAATAAATAGAAAACAGTTTCCAAAATTACCCAAACTTTTTAATTAACTGTTATTGTACATAAATAGGCTGGGAAAAATATAAAAGATATTTTTCAGTGGGTATTTCTATTTTTCCTTGTTTTATTCCTTTAAATAATCATTAATTGAAGAAATAATATTAAACAGTTAAAATAATTTACCAAAAATTTTTGTAACGTCATTTACAGTATAAATAACCTGAGAAAAATGCCAAAAGTGGTTTTTATATTGTATAATCCGGTTTTGGGTATTTATGTGAATTTAAGTGTAATTATCTTTAGAAATTAAGAGAAAAATAGTTTACAGTGGAGAAAAATCCTCAAAATTTTTATGTAACCTCCTACTGTACAACATGATGTTCTGGTAAATTTTCATGAATTTTGGATAATCATAACTATTTTTCCTATTTTTAACCCATTATAATTACCAAAAATTGGGAAAAATAGCAAGGCATGATGAAAAATATTGAAACTATTTTTCTGAGTCATCCATCACAGGTAAGGTATGCGAAAATTGTTAGATAAAATTTTCACACTCTCTAAAGTGGTTTTGTGATTTATTATATCCTAACAAAAAGAAAATCGGAAATCATACCAAACAGCAACAAAAAATAATGAAATTTAGTGAGGGGTCATTATCCATCATAAGGGTCATCCATGAATTTGTTCCGGATTTATTGACCTCTGGAAGTATTTTATGTGATTTATGCCCTTGGTTTCTAGCAATAATTTAAATAAATCAAAGAAATAATAAAAGCTTTTGGTATTTTACAGATTATCACATGCATGTGAGGGCTTTCAAAAGGAAAAATGTTCAAAATTTAATCAGAAGGGAAATAGGGGTATTGAACCCAAACAAGTTAAGAAATGTTGCATGCAATGGTGCATGAGATATAAATGTGGCTGAAGTTTATGAATTTATGTAGCCCATTCAGTGGGGTTTTAAGCCACGAAATTTCAGCCATCATTCACTGGATATGTTAAGTTTCTAAAGTATTTTTCCCTAGATTTATGGTTGGGTTTAAGGCCATTGACCATGCAAGGCAAAAATGCTGATCATAGAAAAAGAGCTGTTTGCGCAACCATTTTGTAAAAATTGCCAAAAATCGGATATTTAATATTTTACAGTGAGACCAGTTGGGTTTAAAAGTTAACTCATGGAACTATCCAATAAAAAAAGAATATCATGATTTGGTTAAGTAATGACCGAGATATGGTCGTTCAAAGCTGAATAAAGTAATCTGGCAGATTGCATTTTTGCTTTGAGTGCATCCTTAGGACATTTTGACAAGAACATCATGCATGCCTTTGATAAGGTCCGATTTCTAGCACATGCATGGAGTGAATGAGCATCCAAGATGTACTAGAAATGGTTTAAATGCTTTTGATCATGCAAGAACACAAAAGAAATGGAGAAGAAGATGTAATACTTGTTTTTGAAGTCACATGAACATATGTGCATCATTTTCACTCCTTGCATGGGTTTGATCCCGGATTTTCACCATTTCAAACACATGCATTGTGTTATGGTGAGAATCTACAAACCACAAGGAAAAAAATAAAGATTTCTAGCCATGGAAAGGCATAGAATCCGAAAAGAAGAGAAAACTAAGAAGAAGAGGAAGTAGAATCATGAAACTATGGGAGAAGATGTTGTTGTTTACCTTGGTTTTGATCTTAAGGGAAGTAAGAACACTTCAAGGTCTTCAAAATCTCGAAATTTGGCAGAGGAATGAGAGAAATTTCGTGGGTTAGAGAGAGAGAGGAAGAGAGTTTGTGGGTTAGGAGGGTGGAGTGTGAGAGAGTGAAGAGAGAAGAGGTAGAGTGAGGGTTTAAGTCTAATGATTGAGTTTTGGGAAGAGAGAGTGCATGGGGAGGGGAGAATGGCTGGCTCTATCATGCATTAGGCCTCCTCTCTCCTAATTTCAAATTTTATAAAATTCCCTCCAATATTTTTATAAAAACCCTAATTTTTATAAAAATATTTATTAAGCAATTCTTGATTTATTTGTAAAAAATCTTGTTTTTAACTAATAAATTATGATTATTGCATGATAATTTAATTTCTATTTCAATGATTATAATCCATAATTTGATTAATAAAAATTTGATATTAGAAAGTTTATAGCCAAATTTTATAAAGTTTTTAAGCTTTATGATTTATAAATTTGGATTTTTAGCTCTCTTAGGGTTTTTGGAATATTGTTTGATATTCATCATCATAATGAAGTATAATTAGAATATTTTAATTTATTTTTAGGGTTTTATACCCTTTTTCAATTATAACAAAGCTTGAAAGTTTCATTCAAATTATAGCATTGGCATTTCCTATTGTAGTTAAGCAACTTACTAGAATCGTAAGTGTCAAGTATATTAGCCCTAGGTCTTAGATGGATC
This sequence comes from Lactuca virosa, assembly GCF_052849685.1. Taxonomy (NCBI): domain Eukaryota; kingdom Viridiplantae; phylum Streptophyta; class Magnoliopsida; order Asterales; family Asteraceae; genus Lactuca; species Lactuca virosa. Next base: position 160,112,332 of record NC_136434.1, read on the forward strand.
CTAGTTTATGCAAGATTTTGACCTAATTTATACTACTAGGCCATGGCATGATGTGCATGAATGGTTATTATAAAGATGCATGAGTCCGAGAATGACCTGAATTGACAGTTGTCACATAAAGCCACTTAAGGGAGTTTTCGGTCCAAGTGGTATGTTTCTTGGAGTTTTCGGTTCTTGTGGTTTTCGGTCCATATGGTTTTCGGTCCAAATGGTTTTGACCGAAAACCCATGGTCTTTGATGCATAAGGTGATTTCCAAGGGCTTTCAACAATCAATGAAGTGTTCTAGATTCATGACTAAGCTTGAGGAAAGGTTTAAAGTCATATTGCACCCTTTATAAGGGTTTTCGGTCTAAGGAGATGTACTAGACCGAAAACACCTTTTGTTCTTGGATAAATGATGATTTCAAGGCCCTAAATCAAGAATTTCAACTAGATAACAAGTATAGGGAAGCAATACTTACGATTTATAGGCTAGTAGAGTTGATTTTTGGACCAAAACACTAGTATGTGTTCTTGGTGTTCTTGGTGTTCTTGAAGATCAAACCCAAAAGATGAAGTTAATGGATGAAATCGAAGGGTGTTACTAGTTAGGAAGATCTAATAACAAATCAAGGGGAAAGAAACACTTACATTTTCGAGAATTTGCAAGAAGATCTTATGATACTTGAGAGAGAATGGAAGTTTTCTTGACTTGGAATTTAGAATAATGAATAAAATGAGAAATACTCATGCTTATGGGATGAGTTTTCGGTCCACATGAGTTTTGACCGAAAACTCATATGTGGTGGCCGAAAACTCCACATGAAGGGTTTATAACTTGATTTTTATACTTATAACTCAAGCAAACACTTCCTAACACTCAATCCTTGAATGTACAATGCTTAGAACACCCAAATAGACTCCAAACTATGCCAAAAGATAGCAAAATGGATCTAAAACCAAAAAAATTTCGGGTTGTCACAAATTAACACCTTCTCAAATGTGCCTACCTAATAAATGGACTTCGGATCACCTCCAGAGTCGGTTATTTATTGGGTTTGTAAAGCAATCTCACCCACCAAAGCATTTTGTATTTCACGAAGATTGTCAATATACTTCAAAACTAACACATACAAAAAAAAAACAACAATATATTTCATTTTTAAGTATAAAAACTTACATATTGGTCTTTGACTAACGGGTCAACGAATTCCCCTTGTTTATTGACATGCCAGTGAAATGTTTCAAGTCTATTCAAATTCTGTTTACATTACAAAATATTTTATACTAGAATAAACATTACAAAATATGGTATAACTGAATGCATTACTATAACTTACATTCTTAAAACAAACACTAATGAGATAAAGTAATCAAAAAGCAGTCCCAAAACATGGACAACCCGAAATTAATTTCTAAATCAATTTTGGGCAGGTATTTTTATTTGATGATTTAAAAGGAAAAGAATTAAACTTAAAAACCTATTTTTTTTTATTATAGCATTGTACTTTAAATAATTAAGTTAATAAATTATGAAAACTGTAGTATATATTTCTTATTTATAGCATCTCATTTTTTCATAATTTTATTATTTATAACATTTTACTTTTATTTTTATTGTTCTATTATGGCATTGTACTTTTTCATATATATTTTTTATTTATAGCATTTTTCTTATGTTATAACGTTTTACTATAAATAACATTGTAATTTACATATTATGGAGTTTTAAGGACTAACCTAATTAAGGCATAACATTTTACATACAAATACACATATAAACATATACAAAATACAACTCTTACACATATAAACCAAATACATATATACACATACCACATAGCAAATATACATAGACCAATTGCACACATATAAATACACATACACATATACACATATACATACTTTTGATTACCCACATATAAAATGCATCACGTTAATTCATTTTCTAGTGTTTATGCTAATTCAAGTCGTTGATTATTAAGTTAGTTATCTTGTTTTTGTCATAATAACAATGATGTTGATATCTTATGATTATGGCAATAAACTAGTTTTTATTTTTATTAAATTACTTACAAATATACAAATTTCATTATTTAAGAATCAATTTGTGAAATGTTCATGATCCATTTAATTTAACTTATATGTTGCATGTGTGCATGTACACCGACAACAAATTAGGAGGGATTTCCCCAACAAGCATCCAACCCCATTCCTAGAAAATAGAAAAGAAATCACAAAAATTTAATTTATAATCTGTCCATTCTCGAGAAACACCTCACTTTTGATTATACATACTTTTGATTAGACAAAATTAAAATACAATCAAACACTTTTTCTTGAAACACATTTCAAATGCACATATATCAAATTGCTTATACTAAACACGCACGCGCGCGCATATATATATATATATATATATATATATATATATATATATATATATATATATATATATATATATATATATATATATATATATAAAAGAAATGACTCACAAGCCCAACAAAGTTTTCAAACCGTTCAAAAAACATCAATCATGTTTTGTTTGTTCAAGAAATCCCAACGAACTTAACATTTTGTCTAAAAAAGTCCAACGAAGTTTCCAAACCGTTTAAAAAAACTCAATCATGTTTTGTCTGTTAAAAAAGTTAAGTTCTTTGGGTTTTTTTGAACACACAAAACATGATTGAGGTTTTTTGAATGGTTTGGAAACTTCATAGGTCTTACAAATCATTTTTCCGATATGGTAATAAGCCACGTCATCTGTTTCTCTTCTTTGACTTCTACAGAATTGAACAAAAATGTAACTTCGTTGGGCTTTTTTAAACAAAATGTTAAGTTCGTTGGGTTTTTTGAACAGACAAAACATAATTGGGGTTTTTTGAACGGTTTAGAAACTTCGTTGGGCTCCTAAGTCATTTTCTCATATATATATATATATATATATATATATATATATATATATCATTTACTTGATTATACAAAATACACATACAAACATATATCAAATTCATACATACACATACACAGTAAACTAAGGAACATGTGGTTATGGAGCTGAAAATGGTGGAGATGAGGTGGTGATTGTTGTCGGATATAAGTGACACTGTGGCGGTGTTGTGGTGGTTGTGATAGCCACAGATTGGAGGAATATCCTTAAAAGCACTAAAATCAGCAAAATTAGAAAAGATAGAGAAGAAAGAAAAAGAGAAAGAGAAAAGACAGTGGAAATGAGAATGCAAAACATACCTTCGCCAATGGAGAAGTTCGTCAGAAAATCGGAAGTGGCGGTGCTGCGGTGGTTGTGATAGCCGCAAAATGGAGGAATGTCCTTAAAACCACCAAAACCAACAACATTAGAAATGAAAGAAGAGAAACAAAAAGAGAAAGAGAAAAGATGGTAAAAATGAGAAAGGAAAACATACCTTCGTCGGTGGAGAAGTTTGCCGAAGAATCAGATTGTCGCCGATGGAGCAGCTCGTACGCCGGTGAGGAGTTGGAAATCACTCTGGCAGAAGAAGTGTGGTGCGCCGGTGGTTACAAGTCGATGGAAAATATGCAGGAGGATAAGTTCGCTAGAAAGTCACTGCAATTGAAGTCGGAAAAACGAGAGAAATGGAGTGGGAGGTATCAGTTTTGCGACCTGTTGGGGAACAAAAGGGGGAACCCTTAAGCGACGACGCCTTTTGAACCTTTAGCGGTGACGTGTTGCTGGGAAATATATGTTCCCTTTTTTCGTTAGTTTTAGCAGCGACTTCGTCGTCGCAAAAGGGGTTGTCGCTATTACTATGAACAGTAACTAACCCCATCCGTTGGATCAGGATGCAATCGTAGGGCCAAGAATTGATCTAGAGACATTCACACGGATCACCGATCACACCCTTCAGTGACCACAACATTAGCGACGACCAAAACACATATTATCTAATGTCGTCCCTAAAACTATGTGCCGTCACAAATGGTGTCATCCCTAAAACTTATATTTCTTGTTGTGTGAGATAAGGATGAGCTAGCAATAGCATAGACCGGTCCCGACCAATTTTCAATGAACCAGTTCTGGACCCGGAGGTTCTTAGAATGGTTCATGAACCACATGGAACCGGTTCTCGTATGGTACCCGGGGTCTAATGTTTTTTAAAGTTTATCACATATAACCAATCACAAATAAGGGTATGCAAACCAATCCATAAACCTGCTTGAACGTGTGTGTGTGTGTGTGTGTATATATATATATATATATATATATATATATATATATATATATATATCCCACATCGTCTGTTTTTTGTTTTCTGTAACTTAAATCATCCGTATAACTTAAAGGAGGTAACAAAGAAACAAGTATTAAATCCAGATAGCCCAAATATGAATATCAGTGGGAATGTTGTAAATCGTGCTTTAAAGGTTACATAACCAGATAACCTCAAATCCTGAATTCCTTCTTAATTCAATTAATGTCCCTCTCGGCTCACCATTAATATCTACCGCTTCTAGTTGGTCAAGGTAATTGGTATGGACTCGTGGTTGTATTGTTAATCGCCTTTTTAGACTTTTGTTTTTCTAACTTATTCAAATTCTTTATGTGAAAATATGGTTGTGTAATTGTTTGTTTTTAGACTTTTATTATAATCAATCTTCTTCTTGTTGTTGTTGTTGTTATTGCATGTTGTTATTTTGGTTGGCAAACTAAAATATTTTGGTTCGTTTGGTATATTTGTTACACTCTGAAATCCTATTTCACTATAAAGTTGAAGTTCGTTTTAAATGCAAAGCAATAATGGGAGGTGAAGCAACAAACAAGGAATTGGCTGGATCTTCCACATGATGTAATGGCTAATATTCTATACAGAGTGGGTGTTTATGACATACCTGAGAATGTCCAGAAAGTTTGCACTACTTGGCATAAAATCTGCAAGGACTGTGCCATGTGGAGGATCATTAATATGGAGAATATTTTTTAATATAGAAATAGAAATGGAAGGTCTGTGATGCAGGAGATGTGTAAGCATGCTGTTGATCGAAGCCAAAGCCAATTAGTTGATATCACCATTTGTGGTTTTGTCAGCGAGGAGCTTCTTGAGTATATTGCTAACAGGTATGTATGAGTATGACTTTATTACTCATATTTTAACTTAATTCGTATCTTTTTATGCTAGCACACTTGGGAACCACTGGATGATGTTGGTTTGTTCTTTCTAACAGATCAAGTCAGCTTAGACGCCTTGAATTCACAGGTGGAGACATTTGTAAAAAGTGGGTTGCTTCTTTGAAGAAATTTCCATTATTGGAGGAACTTAGGTGTTGTTTGTTTTTTGGAAAAAAACCTCTTCAGACCTCTTATTGCTGCACGGCGCAGCACACGCGCAACACTTTTCATCTCGCAGATGTTTGTTTTTCAGAAGTCGTCGGATTAAAAAACCTTTGCGCGTGCTCTTCTTGGCGCAGCACTTGTTTTGCCTCTTCCTACCTCTTCCAACCTCTTCTTCTTCTTTTTTTCTTGATAAAATATTGATTATATATTGTTGAAATCTTATTTCACATTTTTTTTTCGTTTTTTTTTTGTTTATTCTTGTTGAATTTTTTTTTATATTGAATAAGAATAATTTGTTGATGAAATATCATTATTTTATGCTAAAAGATCTTTATTTTTTATTAAAATATCATTATTTTTTGCTGAAATATCATAAATTATTGCCGAAATGTCATACATTATTAAATTTTCGGTATTAAAAAACTATATTCGGAGTATAAAATCAGTTTATTTTAATTTTTTAATATCTGCATCAGTATGCAGATGTTAAAAAAACAAACACGCTTCTTATTACAGTCTGCAGTCGTTTGGTCCACCTCTTCTACTGCAGAGGGCTGCAGAGGTGGTCCGCAGACTTTATGGATTTTAGCTTCAAAAAAACAAACAACACCTTAGTCTCTACCTAACTGTGACATCCCCATTTTTACGGCCAGAAAAGACCGATTTTGTTTATGCTTGTTTGAAAATCATAGTAACATTTTAAATAAAAGTGTTGCGGAATTTGTCCCAAAACAAAATATGATAAAGATTTATCAAAAGCATTTCCAAAGAAATGTATTTCATTAAAAGACTCGGGATGTCATGTTCGATACAGATCAAAAGCATAAACAGTACAATATAAGCTTTACTACATTATTTCATATATACACGCCTATATCTGTAATCCCTCATCCAAAACATCGCATCTATGCTCGAGAGCCACTACCTGTAATACATGAAACTGAGTGGGTCAGGCTTGGGAGCCTGGTGAGCACATAGGGTTTTCAACCCACAATAAATAAGTTTATTAATTTCATCAATCAACAATAACCCGATTACCCGTTCCCGTTATCCTCACTTTACGTCCCTAAACACCTATCATAAGGGACCTAGCCTAAGGATCATCATCGGGATGGACACTACTGCTAAGGGGGGCCCTCAGCAATAAATGTCCTAAAGGCAACCATGAGGGGGATGGAGTACACCGGTGAACACATCGTTCACAAACACCTACAGGTTGCGAGTCTGCTAGCGTTCCACTGGACTGTCTAGAAGAGTCTGTGGTCGTCATTCATACTCTGCTAGATGACAGAATCAACAACAACAACATCGAGGCCTCTCATCATTTTATCACACATCGTCTATTACATTTACCCATGTTTTACCCCAACATTTTGTAGATATAATAACATTACTATAATTATTTAAAAGCTATATTAAAAGCTATATTAAAAATTTCATAGGCGTAGCTCACTTACAACGGATTGTAAAGAAAACCGGGCTTTGCTTGGAGCAGCGTTTCCGAACCGAAAGATCCTTTTTCTCAGGACTCCGGGAGCCTCGGGGCTTCCTTCGGGTGCTAGGGGGTTCCCTAGGGTTTAGGAGGGTTAAAACCCTTAGAGTGAGAAAGTAGTTTAGAGAGAGAAGGAGAATGGTGTGAAAAATCCGAGAAATCTCGCAGCTATTTATAGGCTGCTGGCTTCGGACCTACGCTGCGCGTTCAGCAGGTTACACGGGGCGTAACTTCGGATAGGGGTGCCAGCTCGCATACAGCTGGCTCGCACTCGGACTCGGAAGAGATAAGGCTAAAGGTACGCTGGGCGTACCCAACTTCGGACGCGGGGCGTAAGCGAGGGGTGACGTGTCCTTCATCCGAAGCGAGACCGTGGGCCGCAAGCGACGGTTGTGATCTTGCCACGTCATCAATCGAGCAACAGGCTTTGCAAATTCGAGTCTAAACTTTAAAAATTCGTATCTTTCACATACGAGCTCCATTTTCGATGTTCTTTATATCCACGCGTAGGCGGGAACGTAATCTACAACTTTCGTTTAGACTCCATCGGCTAATTTTGACTTTATTTTAAATTTATATTTTTAACAGGCCGGGACAGGATTGGTCCGTTAAAAATTCATAACTTCTTCATCCGACGTCCGTTTTCGTCTGTCTTTTTATCGTTACGCTACTATTAACGAGATCTTCGGTTCTCGTTTAGGTTGTGTTGGCTAAATACCACTTGATCTAATATTCGAAATTTGGGTTGTACACTGCTAAGTCGAAACTTCGAAAAATCATAACGTCTTCATACGAAGTCAGATTTGGGCGTTCTTTTTATGGACGCTCTCGGTTTAACGTATTCTACGACTTTTGTTTAGATTGCTAAGGCTAAAACTCGCTCTATCGTAAATTCACTATTTACGCTTCCCGGTATCGTGTCGGTTCCGTCGTGAAACTTCAACGGGTCATAACTTCTTCGTTATAACTCGGATTTCGGTGTTCTTTATATCTACGGAATCCTTGTTTCGACCACTATCACTTTATGTAAAGATATCGGGTTTATCTCACACTTTAATTTTGACGCTTATTTTTATTCCTTATTTATTATACATTTATAAATAAATAATAAGCATATAAATTCACATAATTCACATAATACTCAAATATTTCATCTTTATTACATCAAAAAGAGTTACAATAGTTGACCTAGACTATTACATCGTCTAAAAATGCTTAGCCCCGAGACTTTAAGCAAAACCGAATCCTCAACTTCGAAGGTCATCGGTTGTCTTTTCTTGTCCGCATACCTCTTCTAACGATCCTGAGCTGCTAACATTCTTTCCCTAATCACCTTCAACTTTTCAGCAGTCTCATGGACTATCTTGGGGCCCATAAACTACTTCTCTCCAGCCTCAAGCCAACAAGACGGCGTACGACACTTCTGTCTGTACAAGGCTTGATAGGGTGCCATCTTGATTCTCGAGTGGAAACTATTGTTGTAGGAAAACTCTACCAAAGGTAAGTGCTCATCCCAGTTACCTTGGAACTCAAGGGTACATGCTCTCAGCATATCTTCAAGCGTTTGAATCGTTCTTTCGCTCTGACCATCAGTCTGCGGATGGTAAGCTGTACTCAGACACAACTTCGTACCCAGTTCCTCTTGTAGACTCCTCCAAAATCGTGACGTGAAACGACTATCACGATCGGATAGAATCGTTAGAGGAACACCGTGAAGTCTCACAATTTCCTTCACGTAAGCATTTGCAAGCTTATCCATAGACCACCTTTCGTTGGCAGCTATGAAGTGTGCACTCTTTGTGAAACGATCCACGACTACCCAAATCATGTCGTGACCGTTCTTCATCCTGGGTAGTTTAGTCACAAAATCCATGGTGATGTCTTCCCATTTACCCTTGGGTATAGGTAAAGGTTCTAAACTCCCATACGGTTTCTGATGTTGTGCCTTAACTCTTGCACATGTCACACACTCGGCCACATACTTCGCAACATCGAGCTTCATCGTCGGCCACCAGTAGTAGGGTTTTAGGTCCCTATACATTTTAGTGCTACCGGAATGAATCGAGTACATGGTCTTGTGAGCTTCTTCCATCAGATGATCTCTTATTCCTCCCGTCTTAGGTACCCAAATCCGATCTTGGAATACCTTCAGTCCTTGACGGTTTGTACCAAATACCAACGTCTTTCCCAAACGTTCTTCTTTTCGGTCATTCTTTTCTGAAGCTTCTTCTTGAGCTTTCTTGATACTTTCCACAATCATCGAGACGACTTCAATTCTCAATGATCTTGGCCTTTTCCTTTCAATATTGACTTTTCGACTGAGAGCGTCAGTGACAACATTTGCTTTACCAGGGTGGTAAAGTATCTCACAGTCGTAGTCCTTGAGTAATTCCAGCCAACGTCGTTGCCTCATATTCAACTCCTTCTGATTAAAGAGATACTGGAGACTCTTATGATCAGTGAAAAGTTTGCACTTCGTGCCATAGAGGTAATGCCTCCATATCTTCAAGGCAAATACTACCCCTGCCAACTCCAAATCATGAGTGGGGTAGTTCTTTTCATGCTCTTTCAATTGTCGAGAGGCATATGCTATCACCTTTTCTCTTTGGGTCAGAACACAACCCAACCCGACTCCAGATGCGTCACTGTAGACTGTGAAGTCTTCGACTCCATCGGGTAGAGAAAGAATCGGTGCTTCACATAACTTCTTCTTTAGCTTCTCGAATGCCTCATCGTGTTTCTCACTCCATGAATATGTAGCTCCTTTGTGGGTCAACGCTCTCAATGGAGCAGCTATCGAAGAAAAGCCTTGGATAAATCGTCGGTAATATCCAGCTAATCCAAGAAAGCTTCGAATCTCTGTGGGACTCTTTGGATGTTCCCACTTCATTACAGCTTCGATTTTTGCTGGGTCAACCATTATTCCCTCCTGGTTAACCACATGACCCAAGAATTGGACTTCTCGGATCCAAAAATCACACTTGGAGAACTTAGCGTAAAGCTTCTCCTTCTTTAACACTTCCAACACTTCTCGTAGATGCTTGCCATGCTCCTCCTGGCTTCTTGAGTAAATCAGAATGTCGTCGATGAACACTATCACGGATTTATCGAGGAATTGTTTACAAACCCTGTTCATCAAATCCATGAATGTTGCTGGAGTATTGGTTAGTCCAAACGACATAACCAAGAACTCATAGTGTCCATATCTTGTTCTGAATGCAGTCTTCTCGATATCCTACTCTCTCACTTTCAGCTGATGATATCCTGACCTAAGATCGATCTTTAAGAAATAGCTCGAACCTTGCAGCTGGTCGAATAGGTCATCAATCCTCGACAATGGATACTTGTTCTTCACCGTTGCCTTGTTCAGCTCTCGGTAGTCTATATACATTCTCATGCTTCCGTCCTTCTTCTTCACGAATAACACCGGAGCTCCCCAGGGTGATGAACTAGGTCGAATGAAACCATTGTCCAACAGCTCCTGAAGTTGCGTCATAAGTTCCTTCATCTCCGTCGGTGCTAATCGGTAAAGTGCCTTTGCTATCGGTGTTGTACCTGGTAACAAGTCTATCCGAAACTCCACTTGTCTATCAGGTGGTAATCCGGGAAGATCTTCGGGAAAGACTTATGGATAATCACACACAACCGGTATATTCTGCACCTCTTTCTTTTCCTTCTTAGCATCGATTACGAATGCCAAGTATGATGCACATCCCTTGGACAAACATTTTCTGGCTTTCATCAGGGAGATGATTCCAGAATTTAATTTGCGTTTGTCCCCGTACACCATAAATGAATCTTTTCCAGGTGGGTTCACCCTTACTATCTGTCACACCCCCGAACCAGACGGCGGAAACGTCCGGGGGCTTGATGTGACTTTCAACATTGTAGTATCATTACAGAGTATATAATTGAAACATAACATCATCATCATCACACATGTAATATAACAACATTCATTGTTTACATCGAGTATTGTATTTGAATATTACATGCCAAAATAGTCAGAGTATGATGAAACAAAATATAACACAATATTCATTAGTTTGTTTCGTTCATCCTGCTTCAACGGTTTCCTGAGAATACAAGTTAATTTAAAAAGGTCAACATAAAAATGTTGGTGAGTTCATAAGCATGTTTGTGAAAATGATTTGTATAACTTTGAAACCACCAGAAAATCCTATATTTTCTGAAAACTGTTTAGTATGTTTGTGTCAGATCTTGTATTAATGCATGTATGTTATTGTTTATTTGACTAAAAGGGTAAAGAGAATGTAGAGAGAATGTAAAGAGCATGTATAGAGAATGTTCCCAGACAACCCGATGTTGTCTGTAAAAGAGAAAGCTGCCATACCAACCCCCGAGGTTGAGTACCAGTGAGAGTATGTTTCCGAGTAATCCAAAAGAAAAGAGAATGGTCTTCCGTAAACTTCATAACGTTAATTCCTCTAAGTGAGCCGTCATAACCATACTAAATAAAGACAATTTCGCCTGTCTTGGCGTTGTTGGACGCCAGTTTTGATTATAAGGTTTTCGTCACCCTAGACTGAGTTAGTCTAACTGTAGCGAACAGCTCAGGTGTGGGGTGTCATCCCCGTATAGATCTATACACAAATCCCCGCTCTCCCTCCAAAAGACTCTGGTTATAACTACAAGCTACGATCGTACACTTAATAGGTGCCAACCGACAAAACTCACTAGATCCTTAATCGAATTTCCACGAAGAAAAGTATAAACTCATTCCAGGCCCAATGAACCTTGTAAGTGAACCACTAAGGCATCGCTAAACATGTAAATCATTTCAAGGCCCAATTGGAATGAGATTATATAACATGGGCCCGAAATATATATGAAAGGACAACTAAGGCCCATTTCACGTGTAAGGTATTTACAGGCCCAAATACCACACAAATAGTATCCAAGGTCCGTCGCACATGCTAATGGGTCAATGAGGCCCAATAAACATATAAATAGTATACAGGACCTATCACACATAAAAATGGGCCACTAAGGCCCAATAACCTAGAAAATGATCAAATTAATCCGTTTGTTAGTTTATCGTTGGTTTTGGTTCAAGTATTCACTAAAATAGCATAAAATCCCACTTTTTGTAAAAATGACGTTCTTGGCCAAGTAAGCCAAAAATTTACAATTAAAGCCCAAATTTTGTTAGAATAACACTATAGTCTCCATTTTGTTCAAAACTTGTGTTGATGACTAGTTTGTGGTAAAAATAACGTTTTAAACCCATTTTTGTCAAAAATATCATTTTTGGCTTAATTTTTGTGAAAACACACATTTTTCTGGTTTTGGGCTTTTCTGACCTAGTTGTTGGAAAATTTGTAGAAAAATCATCGTAAGTCTAAATTTGGATCCGTAAATTTTGGAAGTTTGGAAATTTTGTCTACTTTGTTCACCATTTTTCTCATAATTTTTAATGGCTTCTAACAAGTGTGAAATTGCTCACCTTCACAGGCTGGTCCCAAATTATTTCAAATCTGATAGGCAGTTTTGTAAAATTCGCCAAAAATTGTAGAAAAATCGTATGAAAACGTGAGAGTAGTCATTTTAAAGGTAGAAACCTGAACGTTTTGTATGTAAAACAGTTTTGAAAATTATTATCATTTAGGTGGTCAAAACAGTTCGAGATTGGGCCAAAATTTTCCTGTGAAAGGCTGAATTTTTGAGTTAAGTTTATAGATCTTGGAACACAACACTCATTTTTACTATTTTGAGTGTATAAATCCCAGATCTACTAGTTTACATGTATTATATGTGATAACACATACTTTTCGCAAGGTTTTCATGTAGATCCAAGTGATAAACTTAATATTCTTAACATATTTTTAGATTTATGAAGTAAATAACACATAACCACCAAATAAATCATGAAAAACACACATATTCATGCATACACACATAGATCTACACAACACAACTTGTATTCTCCCCCAAAACAAAGTAAAAACCGAAAACAAGGGGGTATGAACTCACTTGGCTTTGAAGTTTTCGGTTTTGATGAAGAATAAGGTGAAGATCTCGGCCCTAGCAAGTCCCTTGAAGAAGTTTTCGAACTTAGAGGGTTCTAAGAAGCAAGATCACGAAATGGCATGAGTTAAGAAGGGATTTTTTTTAAAGAGATCAAGAAGTTAAATCATAGATCTAAGCAAAAACTTACCAAAGATGGTGATATTGATGAAGAATCCTCTTGAAAGCACCCACAAAGCTCGAAAATTTAGAGGAAAATGTAGGAGTTCTTGGGAGCTTCTTTAATAGATTTTTGTATACAAGGATGAGTGTGGTGATGATTTTTGGATCTCATAGCCGAGATTTAAGGAGAATGGGAGAAGTAGGATCATTGGTCATTACATGAAGGGTTTGGCATGGAGATATGAGAGGTAATGCATAGATTACCGTCATATAATACTTAGGTGTCATGTTTAAGAGAATCCTTCATTAATCTCTTTTCTTTTCCTCATTGGGCCGATAATTGGGCTTAAGATGGATTAAATTGAATTAGTTTGGCCCAATCTTGGCTTTGCTCGATTTTGGTGAAGCCCAATAAATATGTTTCGGCCCATTGGGCCCTTAAGTGTATCGCACGGCCCAATTGTATAAAAGAATGGTTTCTAACGTCCATTAAGGTTAATTGGAGTTGTTACGGCCCAATAAGGCCCATTAGGGCTAGAATGAATCATTCTAGGCCCAAATGGTCCAAAATGTTATAGATTTGATGAATTGGTGATTTATTGGTCCCTTAGGCCCAATAAAAGAATCCTAGTCCATATTGAACTTGATCCGGGATTTCTAGGGTTTCCAACCCTTACTTGCCCATATGAGATGTATTTGAACGAGCATAGAGTGTAGGATTCACTTAGAGTACAAGCCTTACAATAGATGATGGTTTCATGAGAATAGATTTTCCTAGCAAAAATGCCAATTGTGACATCATCCCCCCGTTAGAGGGAATTTCGTCCCGAAATTCTTTCGAAAGGTAGGATCATGAATGAGGGAATAGGTGAGGGTACTTCTGCTTCATCTGGTCTTCGCGTTCCCATGTGAATTCCAGTCCATGCTTTGCGTTCCATTGAACCTTCACAATTGGAATGCGGCTCCGCTTCGTATGCTTCACTTCTTTATCCACTATCTCCACCGGTTCCTCGACGAACAGGAGATTCTTGTATATTTCGATCTCTTCTAAAGGGATGACAAGAGTTTCATCTGATAAGCACTTCTTCAAACTCGGGGCGTGGAACACGGGGTGTACGTTGCTGAGCTCCGAAGGTAGCTGCAGCCTATAAGCCATTGGACCAATCCGGGCAAGAATCTCGAACGGTCCAATGTATCGCGGGTTCAGTTTTCCCTGTTTCCTAAAGCGAATCATTCCTTTCCAGGGAAAGACTTTCAATAGTACCCGACCTCCAACTTGGAATTCCAGAGGTTTTCGTCATTTGTCAGCATAACTCTTCTGTCTGTCTCGTGATGCTTGAAGTCGAGTTCTGATTTTGGATTATCTTCTCTGTCGTTTCGTGAATAGTTTCTGGTCCCGTGAGAGTACTGGCGAGTGATCTGTATTTACGACCATAAAGAGCCTCGAAAAGAGCATCCTTGATGCTCGTGAGATAGCTGTTATTACGTGAGAATTCAATCAAGGGCAACCGGGTATCCCATGACTTGCTGAATTCAAACACCCAGGCTCGGAGCATGACTACGAGTGGTTGAATAGTCCATTCGCTTTGGCTATTGGTTTGAGGGTGGTAAGCAAAGCTCATATCTAGCTATTTTCCCATAGCCTTCTGAAGTAACTGTCAAAGCCTTGAAGTAATCCCGTTATCTCGATTCGAGATAGTAGATACTGATATTTCATGGAGTCTTACGATCTCCTTGATATAGATCCCAGCTAATCTTTCCGTCTTGTTTGATTTCTGTATTAGTAGGAAATGGGCAGATTGGGTTAACCTATCGACGATCACCCAGATAACGCCCAACTCAACTCTTACAACAATAAGCTTCGTCCTTTGACTTCGAGAGTTTTATCCATCCATGTAGTGCTTTCTTCGCGATATTCTCCGGCTTTGATGCTTTCAAGGTTGGTCGTAGATGTTGACAGTGTTTTGTTCTTGCTTCGTGAGCAGATGAGTATGTTATCGATGAAAATAATTAAAAAGGATGACTAGGAATGGTTGGGAAGACTCGGTTCATAGGGTTTATGAATACTGTGGGAGCATTCGTTAGAGCGAAGGGTATCACAACGAATTTGAAATGGTCGCGACGAGTTCAGAAAGCAGTTATTGGAATGTCCACTTCTCGGACTCGGAGCTGATGATAACCGGTTCTTAGATCTATTTTGGAGAAGCAACTAGCTCTTTGGGGCTGGTCAAATAGGTCGTCAGTCCGAGGGAGTGGGTATCGGTTTTTGATTCACATTCTAAAGGATCCGTCTTCTTGATGAACATGTAACACCCATAAAATTCAAGCCAATTTAAAACATTTTAACCCATTCAAAAACCATTAAGTTAATACAACTTGTTTTCAAAATAGTTTAAACATCAGAGTATCCCCAGAACCAAATCACAAAATCATGATATATGAGGAGCGGTACGATCACGCTTTTGCCTTGCCACGATCACCTGATGAACCTGAAACAATAAACTAAAAACCGTAAGCTTGAAAGCTTAGTGAGTTCCCCCAAAATACCCAAACACATATAACCATACACATACAACCATGAACAACATACTATGGGTCCAATCAACCGTCAGGTTGGAATACCCCAGGCCCTCAACCATCGGGTTGGAATGCCAACATACTACGAGTCCAATCATCCTCGGGATCGAATACTCTCGACCCACAACCATCAGGTTGGAATGCCCACCCACCTATACATACAAAAACTACTATGGGTCCAATCATCCCTCAGGATGGAATACCCCAGGCCCTCAACCATCGGGTTGGAATGCCCACCTACTATGAGTCCAATCATCCTACCGGGATGGAATACTCCTGGCCCACAACCATCGGGTTGGAATGCCCACCTACTGTACATACAATAACTACTATGGGTCCGATCATCCCTCAGGATGGAATACCCCAGGCCCTCAACCATCGGGTTGGAATGCCCACCTACTATGAGTCCAATCATCCTACCGGGATGGAATACTCCTGGCCCTCAACCATCGGGTTCGAATGCCCACATACTAGCAAACATGTACACCTATCAAATAACCATATAACAGTCTACAAGACAACATGCTAGGGCCCTATCATCCTACCGGGATGGAATACCCTCTACTACTACTCAACACGTGCACATATAACAGGTAATCTCCTACCAGCATACAGACAGTCAGACCAACTACCGGTCACTAAGCATAGCGACATCCAATCTACCAGAATACCGATCTAACAGAGCATACCATCATATAACCATCCTATCTACCAGGATGCCAACTAACATAACACAGCAGCAACTAACTCAAATAACAAATCAAAGGGCCGGCCTTGGTGCCTTAGACCCTTGGGTATAGTGAGGATAACTCACCTTGCAACTGCCGAGCCGAACCACGAAAGCACAATCCCGAAGCACTGCCTCAAACTCCAACACCTATAGCCATCAATGATCCATTGACGTAAATATCCAAATTACCATAATACCCTTGAAGGTCAAACTGGTCAAAGTCAAGGTCCTGGCCGAAGTCAACTTTCCTGATTGACCCTACTCGCCGAGTCAACCCGTTGACTCCCCGAGTCCCCAACTTCAGAAAACTCTTATATCACAACTCGACTCGCCGAGTCACCCCATGACTCGTCGAGTTCAACAATCTCTGAGTCCTATCATGTCCAACTCACTGAGTCACCACTCAACTCACTGATCTAAGTCTTAACCAAAAGAGGTTGGGGTTTTGTGTTCTGACTCGTTGAGTCCAAGAACAGACTCGCCGAGTCCACGGCAATCTTCAACAGACTCGCCGAGTTGTTCCTCCAACTCGTCGAGTTCATGCCTATCTTCAACAGACTCGCCGAGTCCGAGAACAGACTCGTCGAGTCCCTTCAGTCCTTTATTCATATAGAGGCTTTTCGAGCCATGCAGGGGCTCCAAACTGTAGATCCATTCTTCTAGGGCATAACTCCCACGTAAAGTTGCAAACTTTACGTGAAACCAAGGAGCTATAATCCCAAATCACTCTAGGGCTAAGGTTTAAGATAAGGATGCTTCACCAACAAGCCAAAGGCTGATACTTTGTGAGTTTCTGGACCAAGACAATTCTAGATCTGAAGTAGCAACCTCAGATCTAGACCCCTAACCCGAAATAGATCCTTAACATGCCAAAAAGGGCCCCAAATCTCATTCTTGAATAGATATAAATGCAATAGAATCAAGGTAACAGCTTGTTACCTCCAAAATGTGCCCAAACTGCAGTAGATTTTGGATCTACACCACCCTCTTGATGCAAGCCCCTTTTGATCTTCAAGTTTCTTCCACTAGAAACAACTTCCAAAGCTTCAATCTCCCTCCAAAGGCCACACACACACGAGCTTAGGGTTTTCTGGTTCTCAAGGGCAATAAGGAGGCTGAGAGAAGGACATAAAGTCCTTTAAATAGGGTGAAACCCCCGAGATTAGGGTTTTTCTCATTCCAGCACCAACTCGTTGAGTCCAGCTTCCGACTCGGCGAGTTGGTCACTTAATTCGCGACCCAAGACCCGCTCCGACTCGGCGAGTAAGCATACCTACTCGTCGAGTCCCTTCTTCAAAATTACACTTTAAACCCTTAAATCATACCTCTAAAATTTGGGGTGTTACAACTCTCCCCCACTTAAATTAGGCTTCGTCCTCGAAGCCTGCTGCAGTACACGATTCTGAATACACCTCTTGCATTGCAGACTCCGATTTCCCAATCAACTCAGGCCCTTCCAGACCCTACCACTGTTCCCCAAAAAAATAACTTCTTCTCGTGTGGTATCCTTGCCAATACTCCCAGCCGACCATCGGCCCTTTTCTACTTAATGTCAGAACACATCAAACCAGTATCACCCGATGATACTGCCACCTTCCTGACATGAACACACCTTCAAGACTTGCGAAAGTTAGACACCACAATAATCCACCTTTCCTTTGCCCAAAAAAAATTGGCGATAACCCGGATAACCTGCAATAGGGAACAAATCATGTTCCCATCCCGAATCTATTCCCTTTTACAATGACAAGATACTGCATCCTTCAGCTTCTAGCACTCCCATGAATCAGCCAGCTACATCACATAACCATTCGTACCTAGCCCAATCAGCCTCGGGCTGGAATACCAGGTACGCCTATAACGGGTCCCGTCATCCCAAGGATGGTACACCCTCGCATTCCTACGCATGTTTGGCCCAATCAACCCTCGGGTTGGAATACCAAACAAACCAGGTCCAATCAATCATAGGGTCTGGTCATCCTCATTATGGAATACCCTAGATTGGAATACCACTTCTCACGTAACCCATGCCTACAACCATACTTGAAGCCCAAGGATCCAACCTTGCAGCTCCCTCAATCTACTCTGATTCGACACAACCGAGTGTAACTCACTCATATCTCGATATCACGTCTACTCCAAACGTACCATGACAGGAAACATTACTCTCGCGATCTCTGGGTCCACGACCTACTACTGGAATATCCTCACACGGTTCTCAGCCTGGTCTAGACTGCTCCGGAGTCTATCAACTCCGCTATCTCTAGCTCCTCTGTCCAAATCTCCAATCTGGAGTTACTCACCTTCCCCTCTTCCAAGGAGACCTGAACCATGACTTCGCATCATCAGTTGGTGCCGAAATGTCGGAACCTCACTCTGCATCGTACACTTGTGGAGCACGTCGCTATCCCATAACACATACATATATACTCCGAAACTGATTACATAACCTACAATCCATGAAGAGTCTTTTGCATGCCCCTCAACATTTCCGACACTTGGGAACAACCCCACTGATCGATATAACATAGCAGTATCCTCACTGCTCGCTCAAAGATCTACCATACAGATAGGGTTCTTACCATAACTGGAACGCCTCATCGCACCACTTCCGGTGACCGACATCCAAACTGCGTCAGGCGACATTCTTCCAACCCACGCCCCATCCGAGAATTTCCAATTCTCCCCCACTTAGAGCACTAACTACTGCCTACCGACGGCGAAGCTGGTACGCGACTCATTCGTCCCAATCCGAGACGACGAACTTCAAGTGATCCGAGTTCCCGCTAATGATTCCGAATCTCTGGATCATGACCTTCCTCTTTCTTGAATGCATCAACAGATACTACCCCTCTATAATTTATCAATAATAACTTCTCACTATCATCTACCATGCCCTAATAACTTATGCAGGAAACAAACAACTCATAATAACATGAACAATATATAGAAGGAAAAGACATACCGGCTGTCACCTCTGGTGCTGTCCCGATCTCCTCGGCCACAAGCTGATAAGCACGCCCTGGAGCCTTCGGAGGCTCTACTCGACCCTGATCCCCGTCAGTAAGTCTCAAAGTGGCTGGTGCTGGGACCTGCACTGGCCTGGCAGCCAAGAGAGGACACTGGGCCTTCATATGGCCCATCTGATCACAATGATAACAAAGTCGGACTCCGGCAGCTGGAGCCTGCTGCCTACAATCCCTAGCTATGTGGCCCTCCCTTCCACACTTGTGGCACCCAGAAGAAAATCGACAAACTCCATCATGTACCTTACCGCACTTCCCACAAGTGCGACTCCTCTGGCTTTCCTGACGATAATCAGCGGCCCTCATCCGTTTCGGCGCAGGCTGCGACTGCACCGGGGCCTGCCTCTGCTCCCTCAGCTGGAGCTCAATCTCTAGCTCGCGCTGCCTGGCGGCCTCCTGCAACTCCAACAAAGTATCACATCTCTGCGTGGACACAAACTGTCTGATGTCCCTCTTGAGCATGCTCAGATAGCGGGTCATCTGAGCCTGCTCTGAAGCAAACTCAGGGCAGAACATTGCCATCTCCGTAAACATCCTGGTGATCTCCGTCACCGACTCTGAATCCTGTCAAAGCTCCAAAAATTCCTGAGCCAATCTCTCCCGCTCTACCCGCGGAACATAACGAGTACTAAACATATCCCGAAACTGATCTCAGGTCACCGCAGCTCGCTGCGCGTCAGAGTATGATCATGTAGTCAACCTCCACCAATCCTTCGCCCCGAGCCTCAAAAGGTTCAGAGCACACCTCACCCTCTGCTCAGCAGGGCATGAACACGTGAAGAAACATCCCTCCACGTCCGACAACCATCTCATCGCAACAATCGTATCCTGAACTCCGTCGAAGGTAGGGGCTTCGTATTATCGAAGTCCCGGTACTGGAAACCCCGACCGGCTCCTCCCCCTGCCGCTGATACAGCTGTTGTAGCTGCCGCGACAGCCGTCTCAGCAAGAGTTGCATAACGATCATCGAAGTACTCCCTCATAGCGGACTTAATAGTCCCAAACAACTCCGGAATCTGACCCCGGACAATCTCAACCACTTCCACACGAATGATCTCCCTGACCCAATCCTCTGTCAACGTTGGCCCCTCCTGACCGATAATCTCAGGTGCCGCTGGGGCCCCCTGATCACCCTGACCTGACCTCGATCCGGATCCATACACAACACGCCTCGTAACCACCATACTGAAAATAGAAGAGGAAAAATATCAGACAATCCGCCTAGATAACCGGGGACCAACTCCCTTCTAAACCCTAGGAGTTGTGACTTCCTTGCTACGCGTATGGGTCCTGTGCTTTCAGTAGTACGGGCCCATACTACCTTCCACACCTACCCATATTTGTCTCAAGTATCACCACAACACCCTAATAATATACCTAACACAACGAATGCTCAACCCTCACCCCTAGAGGAATGCTAATTATCTCATAACTGGCCTACCGGCCTTTCACTACCCACCCATCCACCAACTGCCACACGACCCTCCATTGGTGCCAGTTAACTATTGCATGAATACAATCACATACCACACGACTTAAACAATCTTAGACTAAAAGATTTAACCCCACAACGGTTGGACTCAGACAAGAGCTGCACAGCAGGACCAAATCCCTTACCCTAAGACCATTTAACCCATGTAGCATGTGACTTAGATTATTCACCCAATAGTTAGTTCACACGCGAAAGAGTCACAAACAATCAATTGAGGTACTCTACATAAGACAAGGCATCAAAGATCAGGCAATTCTATCATACGAGTCCTGAGGATCCCTATCTTATTACTAGCATGCTGTTCTAACATATCACATATTATCAAATAACTTGTATGGTATTTTGGGGTCTACTTACTGGCTCCGGCTGATCGTACCCTCTGCATCCTCCTTTACTTATTTTGAAAACCATTTGAAAACCATTTGAAAATCTTTCCTTGATTTGAGACTGGATTCACACGAATTTTCCTACAATTCACTCAAACCAAGGCTCTGATACCAACTTGTAACACCCATAAAATTCAAGCCAATTTAAAACATTTTAACCCATTCAAAAACCATTAAGTTATTACAACTTGTTTTCAAAATAGTTTAAACATCAGAGTATCCCCAGAACCAAATCACAAAATCATGAGATATGAGGAGCGGTACGATCACGCCTTTGCCTTGCCACGATCACCTGATGAACCTGAAACAATAAACTGAAAACTGTAAGCTCGAAAGCTTAGTGAGTTCCCCCAAAATACCCAAACACACATAACCATACACATACAACCATGAACAGCATACTATGGGTCCAATCAACCGTCAGGTTGGAATACCCCAGGCCCTCAACCATCGGGTTGGAATGCCAACATACTACGAGTCCAATCATCCTCGGGATGGAATACTCTCAGCCCACAACCATCGGGTTCGAATGCCCACCCACCTATACATACAAAAACTACTATGGGTCCAATCATCCCTCAGGATGGAATACCCCAGGCCCTCAACCATCGGGTTGGAATGCCCACCTACTATGAGTCCAATCATCATACCGGGATGGAATACTCCTGGCCCACAACCATCGGGTTGGAATGCCCACCTACTGTACATACAATAACTACTATGGGTCTGATCATCCCTCAGGATGGAATACCCCAGGCCCTCAACCATCGGGTTGGAATGCCCACCTACTATGAGTCCAATCATCCTACCGGGATGGAATACTCCTGGCCCTCAACCATCGGTTTGGAATGCCCACATACTAGCAAACATGTACACCTATCAAATAACCATATAACAGTCTACAAGACAACATGCTAGGGCCCTATCATCCTACCGGGATGGAATACCCTCTATTACTGCTCAACACGTGCACATATAACAGGTAATCTCCTACCAGCATACAGACAGTCAGACCAACTACCGGTCACTAAGCATAGCCATATCCAATCTACCAGAATACCGATCTAACAGAGCATACCATCATATAACCATCCTATCTACCAGGATGCCAACTAACATAACACAACAACAACTAACTCAAATAACAAATCAAAGGGTCGGCCTTGGTGCCTTAGACCCTTGGGTATAGTGAGGATAACTCACCTTGCAACTGCCGAGCCGAACCACGAAAGCACAATCCCTAAGCACTGCCTCAAACTCCAACACCTATAGCCATCAATGATCCATTGACGTAAATATCCAAATTACCATAATACCCTTGAAGGTCAAACTGATCAAAGTCAAGGTCCTGGCCGAAGTTAACTTTCCTGATTGACCCTACTCGCCGAGTCAACCCGCTGACTCGCCGAGTCCGCAACTTGAGAAAACTCTTATATCACAGCTCGACTCGCCGAGTCACCCCATGACTCGTCGAGTTCAACAATCTCTGAGTCCTATCATGTCCAACTCACTGAGTCACCACTCAACTCACTAATCTGAGTCTTAACCAGAAGAGGTTGGGGTTTTGTGTTCTCACTCGCCGAGTCCAAGAACAGACTCGCCGAGTCCACGCCAATCTTCAACAGCCTCGCCGAGTTGTTCCTCCAACTCGTCAAGTTCATGCCTATCTTCAACAGACTCGCCGAGTCCGAGAACAGACTCGTCGAGTCCCTTCAGTCCTTTATTCATACAGAGGCTTTTCGAGCCATGCAGGGGCTCCAAACTGTAGATCCATTCTTCTAGGGCATAACTTCCACATAAAGTTGCAAACTTTACGTGAAACCAAGGAGCTATAAGCCCAAATCACTCTAGGGCTAAGGTTTAAGACAAGGATGCTTCACCAACAAGCCAAAGGCTGATACTTTGTGAGTTTCTGGACCAAGACAATTCTAGATCTGAAGTAGCAACCTCAGATCTAGACCCCTAACCCGAAATAGATCCTTAACATGCCAAAAAGGGCCCCAAATCTCATTCTTGAATAGATATAAATGCAATAGAATCAAGTTAATAGCTTGTTACCTCCAAAATGTGCCCAAACTGCAGTAGATTCTGGATCTACACCACCCTCTTGATGCAAGCCCCTTTTGATCTTCAAGTTTCTTCCACTAGAAACAACTTCCAAAGCTTCAATCTCCCTCCAAAGGCCTCACACACACGAGCTTAGGGTTTTCTGGTTCTCAAGGGCAATAAGGAGGCTGAGAGAAGGACATAAAGTCCTTTAAATAGGGTGAAACCCCCGAGATTAGGGTTTTTCTCATTCAAGCACCAACTCGTCGAGTCCAGCTTCCGACTCGGCGAGTTGGTCACTTAATTCGCGACCCAAGACCCGCTCCGACTCGGCGAGTAAGCATACCTACTCGTCGAGTCCCTTCTTCAAAATTACACTTTAAACCCTTAAATCATACCTCTGAAAATTGGGGTGTTACAGAACAAGACTGGAGCTCTCCAGGGTGGAAAGCTTGGTCTGATGAATCCTTTGCTCAACAATTTTCTTAATTGACAGGATAACTCCTAACTTCATCGGGACCTAACCTGTAGGGTGAATTGGCAATTAATGTGGCTCCTGTTATTAGGTCGATTCGGAATTCGACCTGTCTCTCTGGGATATTCCCGGAAGTTCTTCGGGAAATACATCCGGAAAATCGCATGCTACTGGAATACCTTGTATGCTTACTTCTTCCTTGGTCTTGTCCATAACATGAGCGAGGAAAACGTAGTTCTTCTTGTGCAGGCACTTTTGTGCCTTAATACATGAGATAAGACGAGGATTGGCGCCAGGTTTATCACCATAGATTATTAGAGTTTCATGATTGGGAAGGTGAAGGCAAACGACCTTCTTGCGACACATAGTATCAGCATGGTGGGGGCTTAACCCAACCATGCCGATTATCACATCAAAACTTCTAATATTTACTGGCATTGAATTTATTTGAAATGAATGGTTGTTTAGTGTTAAGGTGTACCCTACATAAATATCCTAGGTTGATTCGGTTTTTCCCATTAGCCATCTCCATCTTGAAGGCTTCGTTTAGCTTCTGGGGTTGTTGTTTTAGTAAGTGCTCGAATTTGTTACTAACGAAGCTTCGCTCAGCTCTACTATTGAGTGAGATGCAAGAGAAAGGGTTGTTAAGTGGGAACGTACCAGTAACAACCGTCAGATCTTGGACTACTTCGCCTTGACCCAAGGTCAGGACCCCTCCTGATCCTTCTACTCCTTGATTGTTAGCCTTGGGGCAATTGCGCCTGAAGTGACCGGTTCCTCCACACCCATAGCAGGTGTGACTGGTCTCGTCGTTGGTGTTGTTGTTAAGGTTGTTGTGGTTGTTGTTGTTTTTGTTTGGCTGACGATTCTGTTGTGGATAAGTTCTACAGTATTTGGTGGTGTGATTCTTTCGGTTTCATTTCTTACAATGCAGCTCCCGGCAGGCTCCCTTATGATGGAAATTGCACTGGTTGCATTTTGGAAGGCTTCCAGCATATGGTCTCGCTGATGTTGGTGTAATAGGGGTCATGGTCGCATAAACAGCAACAACATGTTGCTTCTTTGAGAACCCTTGAGTTGGTTGTCCCTTTCTCTTACTTTCAGACTTTCGCTTCCTGCTCTTAAGCTTGGGGTTTAGTGTGCCTTGATAAGCTGTCACTTGTTGGTTTCCGTGCTCGTTCCTTTGGCTGGAGTTGTCGATACTGTTTCCACCTCTATTGGTGTTGTTTGTTTTGAGTTGTGTCATGGCAGCGGTTACTGCTGCTGTTACAGCAGCTTGGAATGTAGCAGAGTCCATCTGCAGGAGCGGTGTCTCGTGGGTGTGCTTGTTATTTCTGTGGGATGACATTTTCCTGCTGCATGATGATAAGCCAGATGGTAAGTAGTGATCGTTATTCCTGGTTGTACTCTATAAATTCCGCGTCTTGTCGCATGATTCACAATGTTTCAATCTACATCCCTTATGATGTATTTACGGTAGTAGGTAATTGTGGATTTGGCATGAATATTAAGTCTATCCCTAGAGTTCATAGATTATTTTGGTTTTGAGATCCTTGAGTATCTAGCGGTTTCAGGGCTTCGGTTGTGCATATAAGTGAATTCGTACAATAACATGAAATAAGGAAAACACATTATTGCTTCATTAGTAAATACCATCTTATCACGCGAAAGAGAATCATAACAAATGGTAGTGGGGGGGAGTTGATCCTAATCGTGGCGGAAAGTGTCTGGTGGTGGTTCAGATGAAGCGGATGCACCCTGAAGATGAGCTACTTGTCGCTCGGTGTCTCGTAGTCGTGCCTCCCGAACTAACTGCCTCGTTTGGGAGTCTCGATCACTTCCTCGGTTTGTCTCTCAGTTCTCTCAGCAGCAGCCCGCATTTGGTCCATTTGATTGTGGGTGTCCTGAGTTTGGTTGCCAACGTTTCGGGTGCGCCGGACCATGACTGGGAGGGCCCGGTCAGCTGGTCCTCTATGACTAAGATTGAAGAGACCTCGGTTCCTACCGTAGTGTGTTCGTATCCCCTGCTGGTGACTCCATCTCCAATTATCGTGTGCCCATGGGGCGTGGGGCTATCAGGGCCCTTACGGTAATCCGGTACTCTGGCCATGTATGGAAGATTGATGACCTTGGATCCTGCATCCGAGTCATCATCGTCATCGCCCTCGAGCTCTTTCTCTTCGAGGTTCACTACCTGCTCGGCGGGCTCATCTGTAAGTTCTACTTCACGTTCCTCCTCTGGTTCTTTCTCTGAGTCTTCTTCTGGGTCTTCCTTTGGATCAAGCCACCCTGCATTCCCCTAATTAGGGAGATAGGGTTCTCCTGGCTAATTATACCCGACCATAGCGTCCGCACGAAGTTGTATAAATACTAGAAACAAACAGCACACCAAATACTCCTATAGTGTTTTAAATTTCTACTTAGGTTTGATTCTATAAGCTCTTTGGATAATTAAAGGGTAAGTTTTTGATTCATTGTCCATCACAATTACTCCCGAACACATGTTGGTCGTATTTTGAATGAATGTAGTTAATCAGGCTACATTCACCCCCAATACGACTACAAGAACTTTGAAGGTGTTATGAATACCATCTAGTTCTTCGGGCAATTCGAGCTTGTAAGCTTGTTTCCCAATCTTCTGAAGAACTTTGAAGGGTCCAATAAACCTTCGACTCAACTTTCCTCGTTTCCCGAATCTTATAAATCCCTTCCACGGTGAGACTTTAAGCAAAACCGAATCCTCAACTTCGAAGGTCATCGATCGTCTTTTCTTGTCAGCATACCTCTTCTGACGATCCTGAGCTGCTAACATTCTTTCCCTAATCACCTTCAACTTTTCAGCAGTCTCATGGACTATCTTGGGGCCCATAAACTGCTTCTCTCCGGCCTCAAGCCAACAAGACGGCGTACGACACTTCTGTCCGTACAAGGCTTGATAGGGTGCCATCTTGATGCTCGAGTGGAAACTATTGTTGTAGGAAAACTCTACCAAAGGTAAGTGCTCATCCCAGTTACCTTGGAACTCAATGGTACATGCTCTCAGCATATCTTCAAGCGTTTGAATTGTTCTTTCGCTCTGACCATCAGTCTGCGGATGGTAAGCTGTACTCAGACACAACTTCGTACCCAGTTCCTCTTGTAGACTCCTCCAAAATCGTGACGTGAAACGACTATCACGATCGGATACAATCGTTAGAGGAACACCGTGACGTCTCATAATTTTCTTCACGTAAGCATTTTCAAGCTTATCCATAGACCACCTTTCGTTGGCAGCTATGAAGTGTGCACTCTTTGTGAAACGATCCACGACTACCCAAATCATGTCGTGACCGTTCTTCGTCCTGGGTAGTTTAGTCACAAAATCCATGGTGATGTCTTCCCATTTACCCTTGGGTACAGGTAAAGGTTCTAAACTCCCATACAGTTTCTGATGTTGTGCCTTAACTCTTGCACATGTCACACACTCGGCCACATACTTCGCAACATCGAGCTTCATCGTCGGCCACCAGTAGTAGGGTTTTAGGTCCCTATACATTTTAGTGCTACCGGGATGAATCGAGTACATGGTCTTGTGAGCTTCTTCCATCAGAAGATCTCTTATTCCTCCCGTCTTCGGTACCCAAATCCGATCTTGGAATACCTTCAGTCCTTGACGGTTTGTACCGAATACCAACGTCTTTCCCAAACGTTCTTCTTTTTGGTCATTCTTTTCTGAAGCTTCTTTTTGAGCTTTCTTGATACTTTCCACAATCGTCGAGACGACTTCAATTCTCAATGATCTTGGCCTTTTCCTTTCAATATTGACTTTTCGACTGAGAGCGTCAGTGACAACATTTGCTTTACCAGGGTGGTAAAGTATCTCACAGTCATAGTCCTTGAGTAATTCCAGCCAACGTCGTTGCCTCATATTCAACTCATTCTGATTAAAGAGATACTGGAGACTCTTAAGATCAGTGACAAGTTTGCACTTCGTGCCATAGAGGTAATGCCTCCATATCTTCAAGGCAAATACTACCGCTGCCAACTCCAAATCATGAGTGGGGTAGTTCTTTTCATGCTCTTTCAATTGTCGAGAGGCATATGCTATCACCTTTTTCTCTTTGGGTCAAAACACAACCCAACCCGACTCCAGATGCGTCACTGTAGACTGCGAAGTCTTCGACTCCATCGGGTAGAGAAAGAATCGGTGCTTCACATAACTTCTTCTTTAGCTTCTCGAATGCCTCATCGTGTTTCTCACTCCATGAATATGTAGCTCCTTTGTGGGTCAACGCTGTCAATGGAGCAGCTATCGAAGAAAATCCTTGGATAAATCGTCGGTAATATCCAGCTAATACAAGAAAGCTTCGAATCTCTGTGAGACTCTTTGGACGTTCCCACTTCATTACAGCTTCGATTTTTGCTGGGTCAACCATTATTCCCTCCTGGTTAACCACATGACCCAAGAATTGGACTTCTCGAATCCAAAAATCACACTTGGAGAACTTAGCGTAAAGCTTCTCCTTCTTTAACACTTCCAAAACTTCTCGTAGATGCTTGCCATGCTCCTCCTGGCTTCTTGAGTAAATCAGAATGTCGTCGATGAACACTATCACGGATTTATCGAGGAATTGTTTACAAACCCTGTTCATCAAATCCATGAATGCTACTGGAGCATTGGTTAGTCCAAACGACATAACCAAGAACTCATAGTGTCCATATCTTGTTCTGAATGCAGTCTTCTCGATATCCTGCTCTCTCACTTTCAGCTGATGATATCCTGACCTAAGATTGATCTTTGAGAAATAGCTCGAACCTTGCAGCTGGTCGAATAGGTCATCAATACTCGGCAATGGATACTTGTTCTTCACTGTTGCCTTGTTCAGCTCTCGGTAGTCTATATACATTCTCATGCTTCCGTCCTTCTTCTTCACGAATAACACCGGAGCTCCCCAGGGTGATGAACTAGGTCGAATGAAACCATTGTCCAACAGCTCCTGAAGTTGCGTCATAAGTTCCTTCATCTCCGTCGGTGCTAATCGGTAAGGTGCCTTTGCTATCGGTGTTGTACCTGGTAACAAGTCTATCCGAAACTCCACTTGTCTATCAGGTGGTAATCCGGGAAGATCTTCGGGAAAGACTTATGGATAATCACACACAACCGGTATATTCTGCACCTCTTTCTTTTCCTTCTTAGCATCGATTACGAATGCCAAGTATGATGCACATCCCTTGGACAAACATTTTCTGGCTTTCATCAGGGAGATGATTCCAGAATTTAATTTGCGTTTGTCCCCGTACACCATAAATGAATCTTTTCCAGGTGGGTTCACCCTTACTATCTGTCACACCCCCGAACCAGACGGCGGAAACGTCCGGGGGCTTGATGTGACTTTCAACATTGTAGTATCATTACAGAGTATATAATTGAAACATAACATCATCATCATCACACATGTAATATAACAACATTCATTGTTTACATCGAGTATTGTATTTGAATATTACATGCCAAAATAGTCAGAGTATGATGAAACAAAATATAACACAATATTCATTAGTTTGTTTCGTTCATCCTGCTTCAACGGTTTCCTGAGAATACAAGTTAATTTAAAAAGGTCAACATAAAAATGTTGGTGAGTTCATAAGCATGTTTGTGAAAATGATTTGTATAACTTTGAAACCACCAGAAAATCCTATATTTTCTGAAAACTGTTTAGTATGTTTGTGTCAGATCTTGTATTAATGCATGTATGTTATTGTTTATTTGACTAAAAGGGTAAAGAGAATGTAGAGAGAATGTAAAGAGCATGTATAGAGAATGTTCCCAGACAACCCGATGTTGTCTGTAAAAGAGAAAGCTGCCATACCAACCCCCGAGGTTGAGTACCAGTGAGAGTATGTTTCCGAGTAATCCAAAAGAAAAGAGAATGGTCTTCCGTAAACTTCATAACGTTAATTCCTCTAAGTGAACCGTCATAACCATACTAAATAAAGACAATTTCGCCTGTCTTGGCGTTGTTGGACGCCAGTTTTGATTATAAGGTTTTCGTCACCCTAGACTGAGTTAGTCTAACTGTAGTGAACAGCTCAGGTGTGGGGTGTCATCCCCGTATAGATCTATACACAAATCCCTGCTCTCCCTCCAAAAGACTCTGGTTATAACTACAGGCTACGATCGTACACTTAATAGGTGCCAACCGACAAAACTCACTAGATCCTTAATCGAATTTCCACGAAGAAAAGTATAAACTCATTCCAGGCCCAATGAACCATGTAAGTGAACCACTAAGGCATCGCTAAACATGTAAATCATTTCAAGGCCCAATTGGAATGAGATTATATTGTTGGGTTTTGAGCATTATAACACTCCTAAGTGTACATGCAACCCTAAATACCTTGGATCTATGTTTTCTCTATTATACATGCAAATATGAATATTCCAAGGTATTACCCTATCTAGCATACAATCTATGATACTTGGGTAATAAAAACAAGTTTGAAGACATACCTTTTTATGTATCTTGATTCCTTGATGCTTAAGAGTCGAGTGCCCCAAGTGTGACACCTCAAATGGTTCACACAACATCAAATACACTTGGAATAACTTGGAGAGAAATGAACCACTTCATGAAATCGGCTAGCCCTCACCATACACACATAGTTCTCTCATGGTGGCCGATTTTGACAAGAATAAGATGCTTATATAGTTTGTCATAATTAGGGTTACACCATGTAAACCCTAATTGTCATGGCCTTTCATTTCCATGATCCATGGGTACAAAAACACCATGGAGCATCCGTGGAGCATCCTATGGGTTTTAACCCAACTTGATAATCCATGGAGCATTAGCCCACTATACAAGTATGGATGATTTACACAATCAACCCATATATTTAATTAGTCTCCTTTTGATCACTTAATTAATTCCAAATTAATTCTTGATCAATACTAATTAAATAATCTTAGTGATATATTAGAACTTATAATATATTAGTAAACCTTAAGTGTTATTTCTCTCATTTTAGTCTATCCAAATACATGATGCCATGCAACCCAAATGGACCATGCCAATCGGGTCAAGTACATACCAAATATAATTATGGACTTAGACACTAATCCAACAGTCTCCCACTTGGATAAGTCTAAAACTATTATTGAGTATGACTTCAAGAACCGACTGACAATCGTAGCTCTTTAAGCCGCTGTCGAACTCTGACATTGTAACTGAACTCTGACCTTTGTTAATGACTTGTCCATTAGATAAGTGATCATATATTCCTCCATTCTAGATATCATATGGACTGAGACATGGATTATAAATCATTCTCTCTGTCCATTTGTTGTTTCCCGATTTCCGATTCATGATGACCGACTAATTGAACAAATCAAATCAGTCCAGGCTTGGCTAAGCACTTAGGGTGTCATCACTAAATCACCGAGGGGCCCACAGATATCGCTTTTATCCCTTTAAGGGTAAAAGGAATGGATAAACTTTGACTCATATGCTTGTACTAACTACTTGTTGAATCATACACAAAGGCACGTTTTATAACATCGAGTTACCAATGCGTTTTTCGTGCAATCAATGTATAACCAACTCATAGTCAACAACTCATATCTCTAGGTTTGAATAATATAAGATATTATCGTCTCATGATCACTCGTGATAAAATCCATGAAGTGATTCAAATGAGCGCGGGTTGAATCCAATACTCAGAACTTATGAGCACTCATGAGTTTTGTAGCGCCACTTTGTCCAACATCTTAGACCTCTACAAGCCAACCCATGACAGTCTTGATTCATATCTACTTCCAACATATGAACGACTGTGGATGGTTTGAATAACTTAGTCATTCAGGAAGAACGACCTAGTTATTCTGGAAGTCAAAACATGCAAGGTGAAACACAAGAATAATCGAATCTAATATGGTCTCAGAACTTATGAATATAAATAGAACACCTTTTATTTATCACCATATTGATCACACATTATTCATTGCATACTGTTTCAAACTATTAACTTTATACTTGAATTAAAAAACAATAGTTGTCCCATGCTCCAAGCATGTACACTATGTTTTCTAAACACTAGTCATGCCATACACCAAGTATGCACACTATGTTTGTCTAAACATTAGTTATGCCATACATCAAGTATGCACACTAAGTTTGTCTATGATCTTTACTCTGTGAAATAGATCGTTTGAACATAATTCCAATGATTCTCATTTCACAATCCCAATTCCTTACCGCAAATGCAAGAATTCCAAGTCCTGCCATTTACCTAAATCTGTAAGATTCTAAACTTATATGCACTGATCCTCTTGTAATGATTATGCACAAAGTCACAAAGACTTGTCAACAGACATTACAGAGTATTCCAATGGAGATTAACTCCATGGAAATATCCTTCTTGCATTAAGTTTTTTCTAATCTTACACAGATTGAATCCACCTATGGAGACAACTCCATATTCCCATTTTGACTATCATTTCTGAACAAGAGTTGCCTCTTTTCAGAACACGTCAATATGGTCCTTCCAGAAACACTATACTTCCAACTGTCCCTGAGCAACCAATCTTTGGTAAACCTTAGATTGTCCTCGACAATTGCTTAATCATTTTAGTCGTATCCAATTCTAGACCTTTTCCCCTTCTTAATGCCTCAGGCATTTGGAAAATTTAGAAAGATAAATATTATAGCACATGCAATCGATCCTGTACCCAAAGCAAATGGGACACGATTCATGATGTTTCACATAAAGACATGATTCTAGGTCAGTCTTTTTGCTATAATATCTCTATTTCTATTTGCCAAGTTCTCATAATTCAGATTATGAAAAGGGATGTCGTAATCATAATCGAATTTTAGAATGCAAATAATGGGCCTTTATATAGAATTTCCTTATGTTGAGCCATTCCAACACAAAATTCATATATACCCTTGACTAAAGATGATTAAAACCTCAGTCTAAGCTTTTAGAATTGAAATGAAGTATAATTTCCTCTCCCTTAATTATAGCAAAACAACTTTTTCAACCCCGGCAACTTCATGAATTGAAACTTTTGTTTTCTATAATTAACATTGCTAACTTGTCATACTTATCATAATTATCGTGCTCCCACTAACATGAAAATTATTAGCATAACACTTATGCTCCCACTAGCTTTAACATGTACTCAGAAATCAGCTGGACTTCTAGAAAATATTACTTTATTTACTTTCTTACCAAAGTTCAGATTTCCGATACGAGATTGCTTTGATAAGACTTTATCAAAATCATACACCTTATCTTAGATAGCTCACAAGTGTGTCTAAACAATTTTAGAACTATGAAAAGGGATGTCGTAATCATAGTCTCGATTGTTTAGACTTTTTTCCATTTCTCAAAAGTTCATGTTAGTGTGCAGGTTATCCATACATGCTCCACTAACGACTTTGAGAGTGCTATCTACCTAAAATCTACTTAGTGAAAGTGTTTCCTCACCATCATTTTCATAAATCGGAAAGAAACCTTATGACCCTTAGATTTTATAGTGTATGTGTTCTTATCCACATGAATTTGTCAAAACCATAATCACAAGACTAGGATACTGGCAAATCCAAACTCATATGGACTGAACTCAATCTTAATTTCTTGCCACCTGGCAGCACAAGGGCCTGCCATTGCTTCCATGTTGTTATGTAAACAATTGAGAACTCTCAGAACTCATATGCAAAGCCAACTTTAATTGGAATGGGCACAGAAATGGAAATATGTCAACACGATAGGTTATAAACCTCACGTCGTGTGCTAGTGTCAAACTACAGGTTTTTATTCTTGATTAGATCTTGAAATTCTTTCAGGATCTTTACGACTCCCACTGTCCTCTTGACATATAAGACTATCTTGCCAAATATTCAAGAGATAGTGCGGATTCTTTATCAGGACACACACTTCACACAATTGGCCTTAGCTGGTCTTTGTTTTATCCAAAACATCACAACTTACCAATTTCAAATGTACAAGAGTAGAAAACATTTTACTCTTACATTTGACAAGTGTTATAAACCTTCTTTAAGATGTATCACTCAAGTTACAATCTTGGAGTATGATTCTAAGATTTGTTTTGGAACGAAGTATGAATCATCTTCTTGATTTAACCACTTCAACAATTCATAACTCCTCTTCTTAGCTATCAGAATCCACTTAGAGGATGAATTGTGATAAGGTCTCTTAATCATTAAGATGATCATATAACATGATACTAAAGTACTCTCCCATCTTTTTAGATTTGAGAAACTTTTATCCTTCTGCCTAATTTGATTCTTCTCATTCGTTCTGCCATATATTGAAAGTTTTCCAATGTTCCAGAATTATACTTAAACTGGTAAGTATAACCATATTTACTAAACTTTAGTAAATCATGACGAATAGTCTTATCGATCTTTTGTGGTGGACTTGATCAGTGCACCAGAATGTGTACTCGATCCCTTAGTCCTTCACTTGACTCACATATACATGTGAACAAGGAATTAATCTTAATTTTCCAAACATGAAAATTCTCATTCATCATACTATACAACTTGTATGATTTCCAAGTTTCTATCCAACTGAAACCTTGGGTGATGAGAATCTTTCCTTATTTGGTAAATTATGACCCTACCACAAACGAAAGAATCAAGTCTATTTTTTAAATATTGCTATCAATGGAATCATATAAACAACCATTTTTCACAAATGCCACTGTAAGGATATTTAAAATAAATATAAAATTAAAACCTTTCTATTTTTATTCTAAAACTTTGCGGAAAAACTTATCCTTACAGTGCAAATGCATATGAAAAACTTGTTGTTATCTATTCCTAGGCAATATAGCATAACTCCTAAGCAACAGCTCAAAACTTCTGATCACCGAACCATGCGATGGAAATCCATCTTCGCAATCAGAATCAGCATATACTTCTTTTAAGTTTCTTCATTTTTTTCTTTGATTCTTAAAACAACAATATGTGACCCAGTCACATCATGTAATGAGAATCTCAGAATAGAAACTTAACAGAGTTAGATAGGGGACTTCACCTGAAGTAGAATCAAACATCTTGACTTGATCAACCCTATGATCCTTCAGGTAAATAGGCAGTTTTGTAACCAATGCCCCTTCTTTTGGCAATATAAACATATGGACTCTATGGAAATGGTACACGGGACTATTACAGACTTAGACTTTCTCTTTACCATTTGGTCAACCGAGTTGACTATGGCCGATCCCTTTCCATTGGGAAGAGAAAGCCTTTTCTAGATATCCAATGTTACCATTGTAAATGTCCATTGGGAAGTTGATCTCATAATCAAATTTGCTTTACTAGTCCTCAAACCATTGTTGATTCAGCAGCACCAAGCAAATAGATAAGATCATTAAGGGTCATGTCATAGTCCGTTTCATAGTAGTCCCAAAGGAACTCACTATGTGACTTAGAAAGTGATTGAACATCCAACTTTCTTAAGACTTTGACACCTAACTCTCCCGGCTTGTCTATATGTGACTTCATCTCCAAGATGTGATCACACATAGACCTTTCTTGCCAATAGGGCTTAGGTGACCTTGAACTTGTGGGTTAGGAAAAATAATTGGAGGAGGTGGAGGAAGTGAAGTTCCAAGAGATTTGGGAAGATCATAAATGTCTGAACTAGACATCTTTTGGGAGATATTCAAGATAGTTGATTTAAATCCTTAATATAACACCCAATATGAAATACTAAGGCTAGGACCCAACAAACTATTTTATAACTTGGAAGAGGGATGCTGTAATCCATGCTATAAAATATTTGAAGGTAGGTGAATGACGATTCACCAATTTTCACCAAGATAAACGAAATGTATTATTAGGTTTTAATTAGTTTTGAAACTCCTAGATTCTTTTGAGATTCATTGAACTTTTCAATGCCATGTTTCAATCTCAATTGTGCCCTTCAGGTTTTGTGACTGGGATGTCGAGGATCACAAAACAAGGTGTGAAGTAACCATGCAAATTACTTGGTACTCTTAAATGTTTATCACTCAACCGATGTGCCGGTTAACCACACACGCTCCACCGGCCTATGATAAACTTTAAGAAACCCTTTGTCTACTTTGTTAAAACCAGTTAGTGTGCTGGTTAACCACACACGCTCCACTAACAGCTCAAACAAAGTGCAAAGTGTAATTTCATGGATTAGCACCTTATTCACATTTTCCTAAGTAACTAAGATTAGGAATTTATAAGTGTTTAGTTACTTAGTATTTATCATTATACTTATAATGAAGGGAGAATTATAGTCCTTGTCCTACCCGTTCGGCTAACGACCCTCCACCAGTCAAGAAAACGGTGGGTGAGAGTGGACACCCATTAAGCTACCATTTTATAGGCAACAACCTTATACCCCCCTTATAGACCGGCTTTGTGAATGAGGCCTACTAACGGTAAAACTGACTTGCTCTTATACATATATATAAATATTATTAACTTATAATATTATAAAGTATAAGGGTTGAATTTTAACTTTTCAAATTCTAAGGGCTTAACTTGGAATTAAAGTATTCATGGGAAAACTTTACGAATTCCAAAACTTGAGGGCAAGTTTTGAAACAATTCAAAAACTATTCAATTCCATAACTTATGAGTTTAAAGTAGTTTTAATTAAAAAACTCTTCAAGTTCCATAACTTGAGGACAAGTTATGGAAGACTTTAAACCATTAAAAGAATGTGACTTTTCCTTTATTCATAACTTATGAAATATTTATGAGTTTTATGATTCTTAAATGTGACTTTTCATGTAACTTGAGGACAAGTTACAAAAACACATTTTAGAATCAACTCTTAGATTAAAATGGATTGAAAACAACAATTTCACATAACTTTCCTATTAATCTAAGCAACTCATAAGAACAAGATAATTCAAATCAAATTTTTTCATGAAATTAGCCTAACCATTATACTAATACAAAACATGAGTCTATTGATAATTATCTTTGAAATTGGATTAGAATGAGCATTACAACGTCAAAAACAGGTTTATAGGTTCAAAAACAGCTTAGGGTAATGATTCTAGTCCAATTTCTGCCTTAAAAGTCGAAAATATGTTGTCAGGGGGTCCTACTCGTCGAGTGTATGAACCTACTCGACGAGTAGGATGAGTTTCCTCATGGACTCGGCGAGTCCAGTGCCCAGACAGCCCGAAAATCGATTTTTTCAGCATTTTTCAGCACTTTGCATCAAGTATAATTGAAAACAAGCCTAGGCTCTGATACCACTGTTGGGTTTTGAGCATTCTAACACTCCTAAGTGTACATGCAACCCTAAATACCTTGGATCTATGTTTTCTCTATTATACATGCAAATATGAATATTCCAAGGTATTACCCTATCTAACATACAATCTATGATACTTGGGTAATAAAAACAAGTTTGAAGACATACCTTTTTATGTAGCTTGATTCCTTGATGCTTAAGAGCCGAGTGCCCCAAGTGTGACACCTCAAATGGTTCACACAACATCAAATACACTTGGAATAACTTAGAGAAATATGAACCACTTCATGAAATCGGCTAGCCCTCACCATACACACATAGTTCTCTCATGGTGGCCGATTTTGACAAGAATAAGATGCTTATATAGTTTGTCACAATTAGGGTTACACCATGTAAACCCTAATTGTCATGGCCTTTCATTTCCATGATCCATGGGTACAAAAACACCATGGAGCATCCATGGAGCATCCTATGGGTTTTAACCCAACTTGATAATCCATGGAGAATTAGCCCACTATACAAGTATGGATGATTTACACAATCAACCCATATATTTAATTAGTGTCCTTTTGATCACTTAATTAATTCCAAATTAATTCTTGATCAATAATAATTAAATAATCTTATTAATATATTAGAACTTATAATATATTAGTAAACCTTAAGTGTTATTTCTCTCATTTTAGTCTATCCAAATGCATGATGTCATGCAACCCAAATGGACCATGCCAATCGGGTCAAGTACATACCAAATATAGTTATGGACTTAGACACTAATCCAACATATATAACATGGGCCCGAAATATATATGAAATGACAACTAAGGCTCATTTCACATTTAAGGTATTTACAGGCCCAAATAGCACACAAATAGTATCCAAGGTCCGTCGCACATGTTAATGGGTCAATGAGGCCCAATAAACATATAAATAGTATACAAGACCTATCACACATAAAAATGGGCCACTAAGGCCCAATAACCTAGAAAATGATCAAATTAATCTGTTTGTTAGTTTATCATTGGTTTTGGTTCAAGTATTCACTAAAATAGCATAAAAGCCCACTTTTTGTAAAAATGACGTTCTTGGCCCAATAAGCCAAAAATTTACAATTAAAGCCCAATTTTTGTAAGAATAACACTATAGTCTCCATTTTGTTCAAAACTTGTGTTGATGACTAGTTTGTGGTAAAAATAACGTTTTAAACCCATTTCTGTTAAAAATATCATTTTTGGCTTGATTTTTGTGAAAACACACATTTTTCTGGTTTTGGGCTTTTCTGACCTAGTTGTTGGAAAATTTGTAGAAAAATCATCGTAAGTCGAAATTTGGATCCGTAAATTCTGGAAGCTTGGAAATTTTGTCTACTTTGTTCACCATTTTTCTCATAATTTTTAATGGCTTCTAACAAGTGTGAAATTGCTCACGTTCACAGGCTGGTCCAAAATTATTTCAAATCTGATAGGAAGTTTTGTAAAATTCGCCAAAAATTGTAGAAAAATCGTATGAAAATGTGAGAGTAGTAATTTTAAAGGTAGAAACCTGAACTTTTTGCATGTAAAACAGTTTTGAAAATTATTATCATTTAGGTGGTCAAAACAGTTCGAGATTGGGCCAAAATTTTCCTGTGAAAGGGTGAATTTTTTAGTTAAGTTTATAGATCTTGGAACACAACACTCATTT
Organism: Lactuca virosa; assembly: GCF_052849685.1. Lineage (NCBI taxonomy): Eukaryota > Viridiplantae > Streptophyta > Magnoliopsida > Asterales > Asteraceae > Lactuca > Lactuca virosa. The sequence continues at coordinate 160,150,941 of NC_136434.1, forward strand.
TTACTATTTTGAGTGTATAAATCCCAGATCTACTAGTTTACATGTATTATATGTGATAACACATACTTTTCTCAAGGTTTTCATATAGATCCAAGTGATAAACTTAATATTCTTAACATATTTTTAGATTTATGAAGTAAATAACACATAACCACCAAATAAATCATGAAAAACACACATATTCATACATACACACATAGATCTACACAACACAACTTGTATTCTCCCCCAAAACAAAGTAAAAACCGAAAACAAGGGGGTATGAACTCACTTGGCTTTGAAGTTTTCGGTTTTGATGAAGAATAAGGTGAAGATCTCGGCCCTAGCAAGTCCCTTGAAGAAGTTTTCGAACTTAGAGGGTTCTAAGAAGCAAGATCACGAAATGGCATGAGTTAAGAAGGGATTTTTTTTTGAAGAGATCAAGAAGTTAAATCATAGATCTAAGCAAAAACTTACCAAAGATGGTGATATTGATGAAGAATCCTCTTGAAAGCACCCACAAAGCTCGAAAATTTAGAGGAAAATGTAGGAGTTCTTGGGAGCTTCTTTAATAGATTTTTGTATACAAGGATGAGTGTGGTGATGATTTTTGGATCTCATAGCCGAGATTTAAGGAGAATGGGAGAAGTAGGATCATTGGTCATTACATGAAGGGTTTGGCATGGAGATATGAGAGGTAATGCATAGATTACCTTCATATAATACTTAGGTGTCATGTTTAAGAGAATCCTTCATTAATCTCTTTTCTTTTCCTCATTGGGCCGATAATTGGGCTTAAGATGGATTAAATTGAATTATTTTGGCCCACTCTTGGCTTTGCTCGATTTTGGTGAAGCCCAATAAATATGTTTCGGCCCATTGGGCCCTTAAGTGTATCGCACGGCCCAATAGTATAAAGAATGGATTCTAACGTCCATTAAGGTTAATTTGAGTTGTTACAGCCCAATAAGGCCCATTAGGGTTAGAATGAATCATTCTAGGCCCAAATGGTCCAAAATGTTATAGATTTGATGAATTGGTGATTTATTGGTCCCTTAGGCCCAATAAAAAAATCCTAGGCCATATTGAACTTGATCCGGGATTTCTAGGGTTTCCAACCCTTACTTGCCCATATGAGATGTATTTGAACGAGCATAGAGTGTAGTATTCACATAGAGTACAAGCCTTACAATAGATGATGGTTTCATGAGAATAGAACTTCCTAGCAAAAATGTCAGTTATGACACTATCTTCTTTCTGCAAAGAATCTCAGCATCGTTGGCGCTAAGCCAATCCATTCCCAAAACGATATCAAAATCGTTCAACTCTATGGGCAACAGCTCTTCGTGGAATTCGTTTCCATTTAGGTCGATGACGATGTTCCTAATACGATCACTAACAGGTACGAATTTGCCACTGGCAACTTCTACAATCAGGGCATTATCAAGTTTTTCTACAGGCAATGCTAATTTCCCACCAAATTTATGCGGCACAAAGGAGTAGTTGGCTCCGAAATCAAATAGTATATTGGCAGACAATCCATTTACAAGAAAGGTACCTGAAGCGACGTCTGCTGCCTCCTTCGCAGCCTCGAGCGTCATCTGGAAGGCTCTCGCCTTCGGCTTCGGTGGAATGTTGGGTCTTCCTGCCTCCTTCTTCTTTGGGCAGTCCCTCGAAATGCGCCCCTCCTCGTTACACTCATAACAGACCTTCTTAGTGAACGTGCATTCGTTGGCATAGTGCCCAGGCTTTCCACATTTGAAACAAGTGATTCCTCCGTCACATTTCCCCTGGTGCTTCTTCTTGCACTTGTCGCACCATTTTGCTTCGGCTCCTCCTCCTCTCGAACCAGACTTCGAGAATTTACTTTTCTTACTAGACCTCGAGGATCCGTCAAATTTCCTTTTCTCACCAACCTCGGCCCTTTCCAGACCCCTTTCCTTCTGCTAGGTTTCCACATTCTTAGCTGCTCAAACAACTGATTTCAGAGTGGTTGCCATCTTGACTGTTGGGCCAAAGTCGGCTGGCAGTCCATTTGTGAACCTCTCAATTTTGGAGAGTTCGGTTGGCACTAGGTATGGAAACAACTTCATCTTCTCCGTGAATGCAGTAGCGTAGTCGTCAACGCTCATCCTTCCCTTCTTCAAGTTTTGGAACTCACTGTTCAAATCAATCAGATCTATCTCTGAACAGTACTGCATCTTCAGTTGTTCCAAGAACTCTTCCCATGACATTTTCAGGGCTTCTCCTCGCCGCATTGTATCCGCCAATAGCTTCCACCAGCTCAAGACTCTAGTTTTCAGTTGCCTAACTGCGAAGACAGTCTTCTGTTTCTCGCTACAGTTGCAGCTCTCGAACACCATCTCCATTTCGGAGATCCAATCCATAATCTCAACAGGCTTTGGGCTTCCTGAGAGACTTGGTGGCTTGGCACCCAAGAAATTCTTATACATCCGTCCATCCTTGTCGTTTCCCCTCTCTGGGTCATTCCTTCGTTCTCCTTGACTCCCAACTTGACTCACATGGCGGCTATAGTTCCCTTCCTCAGATTGCTCGAGAGTCAGCTCGGGTTGCTCAACGGGCATGGTAGGTTCGTCCCTATTCAACATCTGCCTCATTTCTTCTCTTTGTTCCGCTAACATAGCCCGAATCATGGCTTGTACTCCAGCCATGGTGATTGGCTCGGGTGCAACTTCTACTACAACGAGCTCCGTTTTCGACGTTCTTTATATCCACGCGTAGGCGGGAACGTACTCTACAACTTTCGTTTAGACTCCGTCGGCTAATTTTGACTTTATTTTAAATTTATATTTTTAACAGGCCGGGACAGGATTGGTCCGTTAAAAATTCATAACTTCTTCATCCGACGTCCGTTTTCGTCTGTCTTTTTATCGTAACGCTACTATTAACGAGATCTTCGGTTCTCGTTTAGGTTGTGTTGGCTAAATACCACTCGATTTAATATTCGAACTTCGGGTTGTACACTGCTAAGTCGAAACTTCGAAAAATCATAACTTCTTCATACGAAGTCAGATTTGGGCGTTCTTTTTATGGTCGCTATCGGTTTAACGTATTCTACGACTTTCGTTTAGGTCGCTAAGGCTAAAACTTGCTCTATCATAAATTCACTATTTACGCTTCCCGGTATCGTGTCGGTTCCGTCGTGAAACTTCAACGGGTCATAACTTCTTCGTTATAACTCGGATTTCGGTGTTCTTTATATCTCCGGAATCCTTGTTTCGACCACTATCACTTTATGTAAAGATATCGGGTTTATCTCACACTTTAATTTTGACGCTTATTTTTATTCCTTATTTATTATACATTTATAAATAAATAATAAGCATATAAATTCACATAATTCATATAATACTCAAATATTTCATCTTTATTACATCAAAAAGAGTTACAATAGTTGACCTAGACTATTACATCGTCTAAAAATGCTTAGCCCCGAAACCTGGGCGTTACACTAACAAACATCTCACATGGAGCTATTATAAGTGTCGGACGTTGTTGCCCCAGGCTGTCAACACTGAAAATAAATTATGAACGGGGCAGGCGTTTCAGTAATGGCATAGCTTTTGCTATTGGACAAAACTTACCCGAGTTAAAGCACCTTGAACTCATTGGACAATTCATGTCAAATACCAGGTTGCAAGCCATTATGGACGGATGTCGGCACCTTGAACTACTCGACTTGCGTCATTGTCACTCCAAGGGAGAGGTTGGGAAAAAAATTTAGAAAAGATTAAATGTGTAAAACTGCCACGAGTCTATCGAAGGATCTCCATATATTATGGAAATATGCCATAGCATGTAGGAGATACTGAAATTAGATGATGATTACAATAACTTTTCTGACATTCAGGACTTGTAAGATATAGCTTTGAAATCATGGCACGTGGACAACATTATTATACATGAAACCTTTATTTTTATAATTTTTACTCGTAGTCTTAAACTTCTATCTCATTAATCTTATAGCTTATGCTTCAGTAACATTGTTCACAACATTCGAGACGGTGGTGCTCTATTTGCATCTGAATTAAGCTCTTAATAAAAGGTCGACTTAATATTATTAAAAGTCAAACTCCAGGGGCGGATGCAATATTTCATAGTAGGGATGTCACAGGAAAGTCAAGGGTTGCACGATAGTAGAAAAAATAAAATTTTCGAAAAAATTTTCACTGTGTCCGAGAAAAATCAGGGTTGCCGATGCCACTAGTGACCCACCCTAAAACTACCCCTGTCAAACTCCCTCTGGCAACAAAATTAATTAAGGGTTTAATTTTGTATTATGATTATAACACTGTAAGAACTTATAACAAATAATCAAGCTCGACTCTCAAAGGTTCTTTACAACGAAATATTTATAGGATATAATGATATAAAAGGCATGGTTTTGAAAGCCCAACCAGACCGTCCGATTGAACAGGTTGAACCGGAAACCTATCAAGTTACCAGTTTTTTGATGCCCAAAAGCAGTACAAAAAAAAGCCCAAACAAGCTGGTCCAACCACTTTAAAAGTCGGTTTTTGAACATATATATATTTTTTACTTTTTAAAGATTGCTAACAATACCGACAATTTGTTCTTTGTGCTTTATATGTATCCATGTAGTACATTGCTATTTTGTGTAAAGAAATTGAAGTAGGCTAGTAAAAAAGTGAAAGTATGTTGTTATAATCAGTAGGGTTGAGCAAAACCGAACCTGAATACTGTAAAACCGAAACCAAATAGAAACAGGCGGTTTGGGTTTGAGATTTTTAGAAAGCGTAATATGGTTTCGGTTTAGGTTTTAGAAAATCTAGAAACCGATAAAAACCGAACCCGAACCGATTTATACAAAATATATTTATTCTGTGAATATTTTGTAAATATATTTATTAATTACGTGACTTAGGGAGGAGGGAGTCATTCCCTCCAACCTACTGAACCTACTGCCACATCACTTTTTCTCTTTTATTTTTTTTCATCTTTCTCAACCCACAACACACGGAAACCCTATCTTTTTAACACATTCAATTAAAAAAATACAAAACAATCAAGGTAAAATCTTAATTAGCAATAGAGTTACCGCCGGTACCACTTCCGCTTCAACGGGTTGTTTAATTGGTTTTACTAACACACTTCATCATCTGTCTCTACTTTCTCTCTCTCATTTTCTCTTGTACCATGTGTTTTAAAACTTGTACCTTAGTTGTTTTGTATTTTTTTTAATTGAGTGGGTTGAGAAAAATATGATTTCCGTGTGTTGTGGGTTGGGAAAGATGAAGAAAAAGAAGAAACAAAAATTGATGTGACAGTGGGTTCAGTGGATTGGGAGGGAATGACTCCCTCCTCCCTTATAACATATAATGTAGTTTGGTTTGCTGGTCAAGGTGTTCGGCTATTATACTTGAGGTCGCATTATTAAGGTTGTGTTTGGCGCGCCACAGCTAGCTTATTTTTCGAGTTTTGTTAAGTTGTCGTGTTTGGCAAGCCAAAAAGTAGCTTATAAGCTAACTTAGAAGGTAGCTTTTTAAAAAACTACTTAGACTAGCTTTTTAGGAGTTTTTTTAAAATTTTCTAAATATACCCCTTAATTAATTAGAAAAACACATTTTTTTAAATGTCTTTTTATGTCATTTCTTATTTTTCAGCTAGTTTTACAAAACGTTATTTTTTATCAGCTAGCTTTTATTTAACAGCTAGTTTTTCAGCTATCAGGTAGCTTTTGCTAGTACCCCAAATATAGCCTAAATCTCTTTGTTGTTTTTACTTTTCCTGTATGTAGCATCCATCCCACATTGACGCTAGTACTAAAACTCAGCCTAAGTTTAACAATTATAAAGAAGAGGTAAGTCAAACTAAAACCCATAGCTTCCTTTATAGGGTAAATAGCATAAAAAACACTCCGTTTACACCAAAATTCTAATTTGACACCGTGTTTTTTTTTGTCTCAAATTTGACACTGTGTTTTCCAATTTGTTACAATTCTGACCACTTGACCGGTTAACCAGGTTACATGCTGACGTGGCATGATGACGTGTCAGTTTTGATGATGTGGCATGCTGACATGATATGCTGACGTGTCAAAATTGAATTTTTTTTCCACAAAAAACACTAAGTTTTCACTTTTTTCGATTTTGACACTAAGTTTAATTTTTTCTTTCAATTTTGACACTATGTTTTTTTGTTCCAAATCGAACATCATTTTTTCCAATTTTATTCAATTTTGACCATTTTCCATTTGAAACCGTATAAATATATTTTATATTACATTTTAAACCATATAAATATATTTTTTTTGTTTAAAAACCACATTTTTATTTAAATACAAGGTTTTTTTTTTTTTTTTTTTTTTTTTTTTTTTTTTTTTTTACATTCAAAGTATAATGTATAAATATGCATTAGTTATATTATGAGAATCAAACTAACCATAAGCTTCTAATAAGATGTGAAAATTTCAGGGGTTGCAAACTTGACATCCGAGTTTTAATCGACTACACGCCTCCAAACCTACAAACTCATTTTAAAGTTGCGTATTTAATATAAAATACGGTTTTTATATAACTAATACATATTTATACATAAAATTATGGTTTGAATGTAAAAAAAAAAAAAAAAAAAAAAAAAAAAAAACCTTGTATTTATACAAAACTATGGTTTTTAATTGAAATGGAAATGGTCAAAATTGAACAAAAATTGATAAATGATGTTCGATTTGGAACAAAAAAACATAGTGTCAAAATTGAAAGAAAAAATTAAACTTAGTGTCAAAATCGAAAAAAAATAAAAACTTAGTGTTTTTTGTGGAAAAAAAATTCAATTTTGACACGTCAGCATATCATGTCAGCATGCCACATCATCAAAACTGACACGTCATCATGCCACGTCAGCATGTAACCTGGTTAACCGGTCAAGTGGTCAGAATTGTAACAAATTGGAAAACACAGTGTCAAATTTGAGACAAAAAAAAAACACGGTGTCAAATTAGAATTTTGGTGTAAACGGAATGTTTTTTATGCTATTTACTCTCCTTTATATGATAAGACTAGGCATGCTTAATGGATATGAATAATCTAAAGAGAATCTACTCTAATAAATGAAGGTTTTTTGTCACATGTCCTCTTCTCCTTCATTTGGACACATGTCATTTTCTAAAATTTTTAAATTTTCTATTTTCCACTTGTCATTTTATTATATTTTTCATTTTATTAAATTAAAATTCCACATTTAGTATGTAAGGTAATATATATGTAAGGTATTTATTAGAAATGGTTTATATATGTAATGTATTCAATACATTAAAGTCTCAAAAATTTCTAATTTTTCTTATAAATTCAAACTTTTCAAATTGTTAAAATTTTATATTTAATTTTTTTTAAATAAACTCATGTAATACATAGTCTCACACCTAGTTTTTTTAAAAAACAAATACCAAGCAAATAATAACTAGTTTTTTTAAAAAACAAATACCAAGCAAATAATAGTGGGCAAAGATCTATCGTTTTGCGAGATGGATAATTCCCCCGAAGCAATTCGTGGCTGCAAAGACATGGGAAAACAGATTGCGTCTCACAACTTGCTCTCCAAAAAGTCAAACAAACAATCTCCCCATACTTCACGAGCTTCAATTAAAAAACCGCAAGAAAGATATCTCATATTTGATTATTCTCTAAACAGATTCATCTTTGATTCCATTCGCATCTTCACTTGCTTCCTCGAACAATCAAAACCCAATTCATAAAATCTTTCATACTAATCCCAATTATTCCATCGACTTCTCGATCATGACCATGGTGATAACTTAATACGCCATAAGATCAAGCTTTCGATCGTCAAACTTCATGGGTTTGGAGGGAAACAAACAGACGACCTTGAGCAATGATCAGAAGAACACTACAGAAAAGAAATCAAACCCTAAACTAACGTTACTACCTCTAATCGCCCTAATTTTCTACGAAGTTTCCGGGGGTCCATTTGGTGTAGAAGATTCAGTCAAATCCGGAGGCGGAGCTCTACTTTCATTACTAGGGTTCTTAATTTTCCCCATTTTCTGGAGCATCCCAGAAGCATTAATCACAGCCGAACTCGCTACAAGCTTCCCGGAAAACGGCGGTTATGTCATCTGGATATCATCGGCGTTCGGCCCTTTTTGGGGTTTCCAAGAAGGGTTTTGGAAATGGTTTAGTGGAGTTATGGATAACGCACTTTACCCTGTATTATTTCTCGATTACTTAAAGCAATCACTCCCAATCTTCGATCAATTATACGCTAGAATTCCAACCCTTTTAGCAATTACTATCTTATTAACTTATCTGAACTACAGAGGTCTTCATATCGTCGGATTTTCTGCTGTTCTTCTTGCTTCTTTCTCTCTCCTTCCATTTGCAGTCATGGGTATTCTTTCAATCCCCAAAATCCGGCCTAAAAGATGGGTAACTTTGGATTTCAAGAAGGTTCAATGGAGGGGTTACTTCAATAGCATGTTTTGGAACTTGAATTATTGGGATAAAGCAAGTACATTAGCTGGTGAAGTTGAAGATCCAAGTAGGACGTTTCCGAAAGCTCTTTATGGTGCAGTTATTGTGGTGGTTTGTTCTTATCTGATTCCACTTTTGGCGGGAACTGGGTCATTGGAATCGGATTCCAGTGAATGGAGTGATGGGTATTTTGCTGAAGTTGGGTTTTTGATTGGAGGTTCTTGGCTAAAATGGTGGATTCAAGCTGCTGCTGCTATGTCGAATTTGGGGTTGTTTGAAGCTGAAATGAGTAGTGATGCTTTTCAACTTCTTGGCATGAGTGAAATCGGAATGCTTCCTTCTATATTTGCTTCCAGGTAAAAATATTACATATTTTGGTCCTAACAATGAAACGATCGTTGCATATTTTGTATAAAAAAAAAAACATTTTGTTGTATAAGTTGGGAAAAAGTCAACTTTTTGTCCATTTTGTACCAAAAAGACATTGGATTCGATGTTGTGGGAAACGGGAGTTTTGTGGGTTATAATTGACTAGTAATATATAATTTATAAAGTTATTGTAATTATAAAGATGTGAATCACAATGTAAAAAGCTAAGACATACAAGGGTATTTTAAAAATCCATATAAGTTAGAAAAACGAATATATTATAATATTCTTTTTGGTTTTAAAATTTGTGTAATGGATTGAAAATGAATAACGTTTTACATAAAAAAAAACATCATTTTGGTGCAACAAATAGTGTAATGTGTTATATACTTAATAAGAAATGTTTTGAAAGTACAATGTTGTAATAGAAAGAAATGAAAGTAGGATTTTGTATTACACAAATATATGAAAATATGTTGCTATTTCTTTATTCTTTTGCATACGTTCATAGGTCAAAATACGGGACACCAACAATCAGCATATTATGCTCAGCAACGGGTGTCATCTTTCTATCATGGATGAGTTTTCAAGAAATCTTGGAATTTCTCAACTTTTTATACGCAATTGGAATGCTATTCGAATTCGCAGCTTTTATAAAACTAAGATTAAAGAAACCGGATCTTCATAGACCTTATAAAGTTCCTTTAAAAACATTTGGTGCAACAATGTTGTGTGTACCTCCTGCTACTTTACTTGTACTCGTGATGTGTTTGGCTTCCTTAAGAACGTTCTTGGTGACCGGTGGTGTTATTGTTCTAGGGTTTTTCTTGTACCCTTTTATCATTCATGCGAAAAATAAAAATTGGGCCCACTTTGTTTCCATTGATGATATAAAATTAAATGATTGTGATGTTGAAGATGATGAAAACGTAATGCGCCACATGGCGGATGAAGCCGGGGTCCGTTTACTATCGGATTCTTCGTCATCTTCTAGTATGGAAAAAGTATCTGAAATACAGAAGGAGGTGAAAATCTATAAATGAGGTTAAGTTCGAATGATGTGATTCATTTATTCGGTATTGATTGTGGGACATGTTAGTAGGGGGACACCTTGGGGTGCGTGTACCCTTATTCTTGTTGTATTTAAAGAAAGATTGTGATATGTTGTAAAACAATTCTTTGAACCTATTTTTGTTGTACTTAAAGAAAAGATTATATGATATGTTATAAAACTTATTTTTTTACATGATATAACTATTATTTAAATGAATAGTGTTTTTGTTAATTGTTATTGATTGTTAATAGTAAAGTGAGAATGTTGAAATAAAAGCAGGGCTAGGATGCATAATGCACTTGTCCTATATGATTGACCAATGTTGTGATACTATGAAGTTTGATCATTGATGTATGGAAACACGCTTTTTGCATATTGCGTTTTACGCCCCTTGAGTTTATTTGGCAACATAACTAACCTTTGTGTTATATTCTTTTTCTGTTTCATTTGTTTTTACAATTTTTATTATTTTCCGTTTCATGATTTTTCGTTTCATTTGTTTCTACATGAAATAACGTTATGATTTTGAAGGTTGATTTTACAAGTTCTATTAATTTGATGATAAATCTAAGAGTAAATTATATTTTTGGTTTACAAGTATAGTTGATTTTTGCAATTATTTGGTTTTCAAAAGTCCCTTTTGCAATTTAAGTTTTTATTTGATGTTTTTGTAATGTTTTTGATCTCCGTTCCAAGTAAAATAATAAACGAGTATTTCTTTTATCTGAATATATTTGATTTGTGTGATTTTGATCGATAAGTTATCGTCATATTTATTTGGAATGCAAACCAAAATGTTACAAAAATCTAAAATAAGAACCAGAATTGCAAAAGAAAAGTTTTTGCAACCAAGTTGGAAAAAAATAAAGGGCTTTTGACATAAAAGTCCTTACGTTTGTCAGGTTTTGTTGGTTTTGTCCATGTGACGATTTTTTATTCGTTAATGTCCAAGATTTGCCAAGTTTTTTTTTTCATTTTTGTCATTTCTACAAATTTTTTATGTTTTTACCCTAAGTATGTTTTTCAAATTTGTAAAAAAGCCTTAAGTTTACAAATCTTATATGGTTTTATCCTAATTATGTTTTCCAAATTTGACATGAAAGTCCTTAAGTTTGTTAAATTTGTCGGTTTTGTCTCTGGACACCAACTATTATAGGTAGCAAGGACAAAAATAAAAATAAAAACTTGGCAAATTTTGAACATTAACGAACAAAAAATCGTCACAGAGACAAAATCAACAAAATCTGACAAACTTAAGGACTTTTATGTCAAAAGCCCAAAAATAAACTACATTAGGGGACCAAAATATAATTTACTCGAATTTTAATTAATAAATTTATTTATTCCAATTATGAATTATGTTTATAATTATTTATGTTGTTATACCACAAGATCCCAATACATATAATAAAGAGAAGGTGGAAGGACACTTTGGTCATTGTACCTAGATATGGAGGTTAAAAGTGAGCTTATGAACCATAATCTTGGTTATAAATACGAGAGTTGGGGATGGATAAATCACTTTATGCATTTAGACCAAGTCACACCAAAAAGACAATATTCACACACATACAAGAGAGAACTTCGTTTTTAATGAAACCGAACCAACTTTCATGATTATTGATCAACACATCGAGGACCGAGGACCTGGGCCGACTCTATCTTTTGCCAAAATAAGCAAGGACTTAGGGTCCCCAATTCTAAAGGGCCCCAAATTTTAAACCTTATTCACTAATTGTAGTCCATAAAACTGAGAATCGATCATTTGATTGTTACGCACGTCTGACTTGACGCCACAATCAACAATCGAAGCGACGATTCAATTTCCACAAAAACTCATCTATTCTAGTTCTTATTCCTTCTTGTCAGCTTCTCCTCCTGTCCTCCAATTTCTATTCTAGTCTGAAACGCAAAAACGCAGCCAATGGCAGCAGCCAACGATGATTCGATTCAGTGATTCTCGATCAGTCAATTTCAAATCAGGGGCGGCAATGCAAGACTTCAACTGATGAACTGAAAGTCTGAAACAATATGTGTTCCCAATTCCCATTATCTGATATTCTGATTATCTTCTAGTTCTAGTTTTGAGTTTCCTGTTTTCCATTATCCATATATCTCATCATTTGTGATTGTGGATTTGTTGTAGATTAAGAATCTGATAAGTGTTATTGACTTATTTATTGATCCTAATATCGAATGATATCATTATCTATTTATTTTAGAGACTCGAGGTAGATTAAGAATCTGATAAGTTTTCATGTTTTCTATTATATTCTATTATCAAGCAACAAGTATTTCTAATCCATAATCCATTAATTTACTTCCAGTTTATTGTTTGTTCATTTGTAGTTGTCTTTGTGATTGTTATTATTAATCAGATAATCAATAATCATGTTTGAAAGGAAATGCCAAATGTCCCTAACTTTTTGATTCGTTTAGAGCTCTCAAACTGATTAAGTCGTCCCTGCTGAAGACAATGATATACTGTGATTTAAGGTTCTATTGGATTTATGATTTGTTTGATACAGAAAAATCTTTATAAGTTTTTGTTTAAATTTGAGGTTCTATTGAATATATAGCTCTTTATAAATTAATGTAACTAAAAGTTTTATGACACGACAAAAAAAACAAGATAAATGAACAAAAGAAATTCAATGATTTCATTTACGATTAAATTGTCACTTCAGTGGGTGTAATAATTTGGAACAAAATTATATGTATGATGATTAAAACATTTATTTATTCTATCCTAATTTTACATTATAACAAATAAAATAGCTAGTTAGTGTCAAAACAATGAGGAAAATAGTATATAGACGTGAAGGGTTGATATTGCAATCCATGTTAAGTTAGGGGGTTATTTATGAAGTTACTCAATATATCGTCAAGCGGGTCGTCTTTGTTCTTGCATAAGTAGCGATTTATATCAACGTTTTCACGAAAGGGTTTTCCAATTCCTAAATCCAAATTCTAGGGTTTCGATCTTACTCAAAAATCCAACTTACGATCGCAAGATAAACCCAAATTGACCCGTCGATTCGAACGAAACCATCGAAGAACCTCGGAGCAACAATTCAATTGCTGAAATCAGCAAGCGCGATTCAATTCAGGTCGATTTTCTCTCATCCGATTGCTATTTTTGTTGCTGAATTATTTAACTAAAGTGTCACACTAGATCGCAATCACTTCGATTATTCAACGATTTGTTCGCATTTAACAAATGCTATCGAGTTCTTCTAAGTTCATGTTTTCGTTATCGATCAATTTTTACACAAATTGAGAATTTCATTAGAGCATTGAAAAGCTTCGATTGTTACAAGTAGTTTTTTTAATTTTATTACCAGAGTCGAAAGGATGGTCAATATAGCTGGAATGGATAAGTTCAAGTTCGTAATAAGATTTTCTAATTGGCAAATTAACATTCTTTACCCTCATTCTAATCGTCAAACTGGGGATAGCAATTTAAAACTGTGTTAGATGATTACATAAATATCTAGGTTATTACTTATTAGCCTCTTTGTAGAGTTTACTTTCTTGAAATAATGAAACATATGCCCCTTTTTGGATTGCGATGCATTTCCCTTACTTTAAACCCAAAATTCATATGATCCTGCATTGATTTCCATTACAATCATAACAAGCATCTTACATTGACAATCAAAACATTGTGGATTTTAGGTATTCAAGAATAAATGGGCGCGAATCAGTATACACGAATTGATACATTAGAGCTGAAAGCTCTTTTCCATAAAAAACTCGGACAACAAAGAGCCGATAAATACTTCATTCTACTCTACAAATACCTCAATTGCCAGCTTGCAAAGAACAACTTCCTCAAATTCTTGATCCTAACAATCGGTAGAGAAAATCTCCCTCTTCACAACCGATTAATCACTTCAATCGTAAAAAACGCCACTCTATCCAAAACCCCACCACCAACATTCAAAAAGTTCACAAAATCCCTCAATGTGAAGATTGCGAGGGGACAAAGGAACAGTCTGCAGTCATATGTTTCTTCGTCCCCTCGCAAGAGCCGGTCCCCACGGGACCGGAAGTTAAAAGACCGTTTTAGCCCTCTCGGGCCAAACGGTAAATCCGATTTCCACCAAAGTCCAACCGAACTTCATTCTCTCGGTAGCCGACCGCCAATTGAAGTTTTATCGGTTGAAGACGGCGAAGAGGTTGTTTCCGGGAGCCCAGGGATTCAGAGCAGAAGCCCGGTCACAGCTCCTCTCGGTATTTCATTAAGCAAAACCCGAAAGAGCTTGTACCGGGCTTCTGTCCATGGGCCCGCAAACGCTTCGCGGGCCCATATGTGTCAGAACAATTTTGAATTGCCCGATAGTCGATACTTGAGGGGGTGTTTGCGACAAAAGTTGGAAGTTGAGGGGATAAGTGTTTCGGAAGATTGTGCAAATTTGTTAAATGTTGGTTTGGATGCTTATTTGAAAAGATTGATCGAGCCTTGTATCAGTCAAGCCCGGTCAAGGCTCGGTCAAAGTCAAAGTCAAAGTCAAACTGCCTCTGTTTTAAATGGGCCGAGGGTAGTTTCGTCTGTTTTGGATCTTAGTGTTGCGATGGAGTGTGATCCACGTAGACTTGGAGTTGACTGGTCAACGCAAATGGAGAAATTACGGTTAAGTACTTTTGAAGAATAAAATTAGTTTTTGTGATTCTTTGTGGTAGAATTTTGATTCTTGGAGGTGTATGCTTCTTGATAACTTGTCTCTAAATTGTTTATGGGGGCTTTCAAGTTTCAATGAGTTCACCAGCATCTTTATTAGTTGTCTTAGTGTTGTATAGCGTATGGGGATATACCTCCAAGTTTGAGTATATTCTCTCTGAGTTCACTTATAATGCTTTATGTTGAGAAAAAGAAGGGCATATACTTAATTTGCACACTATTGTTTACATGCCAAATCTAACAAATGTTTACATGTTTAGTACCAACTACCAAGTGTTTCATTAGTGACTTAATTCGCAAATTAGTAAAAGCATTAAAGCAAGCTTTGTTTGTTAGGTGTTTGACAAACTTGTACTGTAGATAAATAAAATAAACTATATATCCAGTAAATTTATATTTTCTATTTTGGGATAAATGCACATTAAACAAATAAATAACTATACATATTCATGTATCGTAAGTAATTTTTTAAAAAATAAATATGTTTATAATACAAGACTTTATAAATTTTGTTTTTATAAAACATATTGATGTCGATAAATAACAAAAATAACAATCGTTTTGGGTCATAACTTTTACAACTTAAACGAATCACAATTGGTGAAACATCAAACACCACTATCAAACGTGCATGTTGACTTGCACTAATTAATTATATCATTTTTTTTACATGTGACCAACAATTAACACAATCTTAATGCAAACCTTACTATTGTATTTAAACCAAAGTTTATGTGATTCGCACATAAAATTATAGCAGATATTTTACATTGATAACCAAAATTTTATGGATTTTTGGTACTCGAGATTAGATGTGTGTCAATTAGTCTATACATGAGTCACATGTATATCAATAGATGAATGGATATAGAAAAAACTAGAACTGATATTGAAGATTGGATGAAACAAAATAGGAAATACAATCTCCTGATAGGAAGATTGCCATTCTCTCAAAGGCGTAACCAATGAGCGTCTAGAGACCAACACAAATCTAACAATATTTCTCTCCCTCTAACAATGCAATCCTACCCTCTAACAAACTCTTTTAGAAATTACCCTTTTACCCCTTTTAAGTATTTAACTATCTAATTCCTATCACTCTTTTACATGACTATACATATGGTCTCGTACATGGTAAATATGAAAAAGAAAATGTGGAAAAGGTGGAGATATCAATGATCAACAAAAATTAAAACAAATCCATCTATATTACAATATAATTCAGTCCCAATCCAAACTATATGGGTTTAAACTCGATGACTTGCACAATAAGCCCTTTAAGCGACTCAAAATCGAAAATCTTCAAATCAAATTCTATCGAAATCCTTGGGGTTTTGGTTTTAAATTCATATACTTGTACCTCCATCCAACCATCATTTCTTTGTTGTGGAAGTCCTTTCTTTTGATAAAACTTTCCTGTAGTAACTGGGGCTTCAGGACTAAGTAAATAGATAACCCATGGACAGGGATCCGGATCAGGAAAACCATAAAACATACGTTCACACATAACAGGAAGCTCAAACCAAGAATGGTTTTCTTGTAATTTATAAACAAGGTAAGTTGCATATGTTGTTTCAGGTGACAAATAATCAGAGCTGCAATATATCGTGAACTTGCGAACAGGATCAAAAGCCACTTCTCTGAATCTACAAAAGGAAATATTGCATTTATTAATAGAACTAGTTGTGAAACTCATGTATTACATGAGTTAATTTAAAAAAAAAAGTTAAATATAAATGTCAATATTTAAGAAATTTGAATTTATAAGAAAATAAGAAAAATAATAAATTATTATAATAGAAATGTTTTTTATCTTTTAAATTTAAATAAATAAAAGAAACTAATAAGCTTTAAATTTAAGAATTTTAAAATTAAAAGGTAAGTTCATTAATGAAATTGATATCCATTTATTACTATATTTATTGCAATTATTATATTAAAATATTATATGGAATTTAATAAAATAGAAAAACTCATAAAATGACATGTGGAAAAAAAATTAATTCCAAATAACCACAAAATGACATTTAACAAATTGAATGGGAGTGTGACAAGTGACAAAAAAAAAACATTCATTTATTAGAGAGGATACCACAACATGCATATATATACTTGCACTTGTACTAGAAGCTATCTCATGTTAATGTTTTATCAAGACAAGAGTTGTATAATTTTCTTAAATAGAGAAACACAAAGGGTACTACTGTAAATTAACCAAATTATGGGTCTAAGATAGAGAAAGAACCTTGACTTCAGTAAAGACTTCCATTCCCATGGGCAATCTGGACCTCCCAAAGCCCGTCTTGCAGATAGCATAAAGACTTCCTGTTCACCACTATAGTAGAATGGTAACCCTTTGCAAAAAAGAGAGTAGAGTTCCTTCTTTGTTGCTTGATGCAAACTCTCTTCTCCCCACAAGATTATTTTTTTATAACCACTTGGCAATTTTCGTTCCCAGTATGTTTCCTCATTCTCATCCTCATCCTGTGATGATAATTCATCCTGCACAATTAAATTAAAGCATATACATTAGACTTAATTTTATCAACTTGAAGAAAACTCCTAAGATGTGTGGTATTTTTTTTCCCCAAAAAATGGTTTTTTTACCTTGAAATTTTGTTGCAAAGGATTAATTTTCAAGAATATTTGAGACACTAAAGAAAACATAAACATAATGAAACCGGTATTTTTCAACTTACTTCCTCAAGGGGCACAAACTCAATGCCTTATACTTCAATCCCATATGCGCAATCGAACTCAATTTCAAAGTCAATATTACTCGTATTGTTGATAAACCGATACGAATCAGCCATCAACCATCAATCTTCTCTCTCATGAGATACAAACAAAATTGAATAGTTTGTCTCACTAGGGGACTTGTACTTGATGCCTAAATGGTCCAACCTTTTGCGTTTATTTTTATAAACACAAGATTTACTTTGTATGTGATATTTGGTGTCAAAAATTGTGTTCTTATATGTGCGTTGAATTTGACATATAAATCTCTTTGGTTGCGTACTTCAATTCTGCATGAAAATGCGACTTTAATATGAATCATAGGTATTGTGAGAATGTAAAAACAATAACGTTGATGAAAAAATCTACGGTTGTGATGAAATTATGGAATAGTTAATGCTTTCTAAATTAAAGAGATTTGATAATGGATAAGAATTAATTACTATTCTAATCACAACCGTTAGATTCTTTCATCAGACGTTCCAGAATTCTTCTTATATTCTCGTTACTAGTTGTGAGATTCATGTATTACATGAGTTTATTTAAAAAATAAACAATATCTAACAATTTAGAAAATTTAAATTTACAAGAAAAAAAAATATTAATTTTTAAAATTGAAGTGCTTATTTATGTTTAATTTAGAAATTTATAAATTATAAGGAATCTACTCTAATAAATGAAAGTTTTTTTGTCACATGTCATACTTTCATTCAATTAGTCAAATGTCATTTTGTGGTTATTTTAAATTAATTTCTTTTCCACATGTCATTTTATGGTTTTTTATTTTAATAAATCCACATAATAATTTATGTAATAATTACAATAAATGTAGTAATAAATTAATATCAATTGCATTAATGAACTTACCTTCTTATTTCAAAATAACCAAATTAAAGTTCATTAATTTATTTTGTTTATTTATTTAAATTTAAAAGATAAAAAAGATCAATTTTAATATTTCATTATTTTTCTTATTTTTCTTATAAATCCAAAGTTCTTAAATATTTAGACTTTTATATTTAATTTTAATTAATCCATGTAATACATGGGTCTTACACCTAGTGTTGTATTAATGAATTGGATATGCATTTATTACATTTAAGTATTATATGAAATTTAATAAAATGAAAAAAAAACTACAAAATGATATATGGATATGATTTAATCTAAATTTACCACAAAATGACATGTGACATAATGCATAAGAGGATGACAAGTGGAAAAATTATTTTCATTTATTAGAACCTTAATGGAGAAGGACAACTAACCTTGATTTAATTTCATCATCATATGCAACATAATCAAGAGGTTGTTCGGTCAATGTAGGAATGAAACATTCTGCTGATATCATTTCACAATGTTCCTCTTTCTCATTTAAGGAGAACCACTAACCACTGTCCATCAAAAAAGGTCAAATTGTATGAGTAGAGATTTGGAGAATCACAAAATGACATGTGACATAATGCAAAAGAGGATGACAAGTGGCAAAATTATTTTCATTTATTAGAACCTTAATGGAGAAGGACAATTAACCTTGATTTAATTTCATCATCATATGCAACATAATCAAGAGGTTGTTCGGTCAATGTAGGAATGAAACATTCTGCTGATATCATTTCACAATGTTCCTCTTTCTCATTTAAGGAGAACCACTAACCACTGTCCATCAAAAAAAGGTCAAATTGTATGAGTAGAGATTTGGAGAACCACGATTTTCTTTGTTTTTTCACGTTAAATGATTGTGGTTATTTTATAAATAGAAATCTATGATACGTTGTTGACTTTGATGTTTTGCTATGGTTTCCCAGGTGTAGTAGATAATTTTCATTGTATATATACTTAATAAGCTTTATTTTATTTTTTATCAAAAGAAATTCCTCTATTATACATTAAAATTTTATGAATCTTACAATTTACTATTCATAAAATGAATAAATATTAAAGGACTTCTAATCCAATGGTATCAGATGTTGTCCTCACTCATTGAAGTTGAAGGTTCAAGTCCCATCATGGACATAAATAGAAGTAAGGAGTAGTTTAGGAGTAAGAGTAGGTTAGACTTGCCTTAAAAATGAATAAATGAATAATCTAAAAACAAGAGTCAATTACCGTGTTGCCCTCATTAAAGATGATTCCTTTGGAGAGAAGCATCTCATATTCCTCTTCGTTGGCCACAGACGGCTTAACAAGCTCCTTAAACTCCTCTGGATTAGAAATCCCCTGCTAAAACTGAAGCGCAAGCTCAAGTTTTTCCACCACATGAGACATCTTTGGCTTTTTGAATGAGATCTAAGAAAACAATGATACGCGATTTCTGAAAATATTTCCCGTGACCTCATATTCATATCTTGCTTCAGATGAGGAAAGATAATGTCATCTAGTTTATTCTCTTGGTGGCTTTTTTCCCACCTTGGCACAAGACACTGCTCTTTTGTAATTTGTTTATAGCATAGGGTCCCACACAACGCTTCAAACAATACCACCCCAAAAGAGTACACGTCCGACTCTTTTGTTAGGATGTCTGTCTCGACATACATCGGATCTACGTAAAGAGGGTACCAAGAACATTGGTTGCAAGAAAGGATTGTGATTGATTGGCGGGTCCTATTTTAGAGAGTCCCATATCAGAAACTTTAGCGTTCCAATTCTCATCTAATAGGATGTTGGCACTCTTGATATCCCTGTGGATGACTCTTTGTTGTGTCCCATGAGGATGATGAAGGTGGGATAACCCCATTGCAGTGCCAAGGCATATCTTGAGACGTTGCATCCATGTGAGAGTCATGCTACTCAAATGGCAATCAAGGCTTCCATTACTGGCATATTCGTACATAACGATCTTTTCGTCATCCTCATCGCAAAATCCCAAAAGAGATATTAGATTAGTATGTGTGTAGCGGGAAAGCATTAATATCTCTTTCAAAAACTCGAAGTTTCCTTGCCAGGAGCTTTTACTCAGACGCTTCAAAGCAACCGCAGTTTCCCCTTTAGAATCGAAGAGTACGCCTGAGTACACCTTCCCAAATGCACCTTCTCCAGTAACTTTGTTGTCATCAAAGTTTCCCATGATTAACTTTATCTGTTTCAAGTTAAAGCATTTAAGATGTTGAATCTGCTCCAAAAAGGCCTCATCCATGATTTGTGAGATTAACGAGATTGTAAGATGTTTGACTTTAAATTGTTGAAGCTAGATCTTTGAAAGGGGATGTTGTTAAATAACCTCAAAGTAGAGTATACCATAAGAGAACTTGGACATACGACATTCCTACCCACTCCTTTTACTTATCACTTTTATACTCTTTTATTTTACACATCATTCCTATTTTTATTTACGCTTTTTTAATTCCTTTCTTTATAAACAATTTATAATTTATAATTTACACCCTTTTTTAAAATTTACATAAAAGCTTCTGGTTTCGCCCCGTCTTCTAATTTAAGTTTAAATATTTATCATCTGAATATATCAATTTAATTATTAAAAATACATAACATAAAATATGTATTAATTTAAATAAAATTACATCATTAATAGATCATGTCAAATACATTTGAAATGATACCTATATTGGATATTATTGTTTTTTAATTGATCTCTATCGTTATTACAAAATAATGTTCATTCCAACTTAAAAATTTGATACATCACTTTTAACATTCTTACTCATATAAAAATTTTAGTCGTAGAAATGAAACATGTACCAAAAAGATAAGAGAGGATTCATTTATATATATATATATATATATATATATATATATATATATATATATATATATATATATATATATATATATATATATATATATATATATATATATATTGTTTACATGTTTACAACATATATAGGTTCCGTTTGTTAGACACAACATAACATGACTCAACAACATATCATATATTTGACGTGTGAACTACAAATATGTCTAATGTAAATAAATAAATTATATAAAAATCATTACTTTTATCCATAATAATATATATCTTCTACAAATAAATGCATATTAAAAAATTAAATAACTACAATTATCATATTAACATAAATAAATTATATAAAAAAAGACAAAATTACATAAATGGTCCTCGCGGTTGACAAAACGGACCAATTATGGTCCTTATGACGACTTCTTTACACAGATGGTCCCTGTGGTTTCTAAATCTTGCAGAGACGGTCCTTTAGGCTAACGGCGTTAAGTTTTTCAGTTAAGTTCCATGTGAAATGACATATTTGTCCTACCAGCGTAGGGACCATTTATGTAATTTGTTCCTGCCATATGACCATTTATATAATTTTCTCTATTATTTATTATTGTTCTTAGTTCTTACTTAATTTATTTATATATTTTAGTATTTAGATATTTTGAAGGTTTTGTTTGAATATATTGTTTAATGTTTTTCTTTTAAATTTTTTTCGTTAATATTTTTTAACATTTTGTTCAAATTTTTATTTATTTATTTATTTATTTTGACGTTTTTTTCAAATATATTTATTGATGTTTTATGATGTTCTATTGGAATAATTTTTTCTAATTCTTTTACTTTTTGTTCTAATATATTTTTTAATGTTTTTATTAGGTTTTGTTTCTTTTAATATTTTTTGAAGAATTTATAGTCACCTTAATCATAATTCGTAACTTACTTCACTTACAATCATGTTTTTTTTTTAAATATACATAAGCTTATATACTTATTATTTTTAATTCATATATTTAGCTATGTAAAACATATAATGTAGTATGAGTATTACTTTTGTAAAGTTTTTTATGAACGTTTTTTTTTAAAAAGAAGTGTAAAAAGATTTGTTAAACTTGAATAGAATTAATATAGATAGGATAATTGGAATACATATGATAATCGGAATTCGAAACGGGTGTCAGGTTATACATAGGCTAATTGAAATCTGTATAACTTAAAAATGCACAAAATGTCTAAAAAAAAAAAAAAAAAAAAAAACCTCGAAAACATTACGTTTAAATCCAATATGAAACGACTTGGTCGTACTCGGCAAGATTGTGAGACGGTCTCAGCTTAGCCTATGTCTACCTAATGTATATTAATCATATTTACGTTTAACAAATATTATACATTTTTTATAAACAATATTTATAAAAAAAATTTACAAAAATAATAAGTATACAATATAGTTGAATATTTGAATTAAAAAATAATTATTATAAAACCTGATAAAAGAAAAATGAAAAATGAAAACATGATTGAAGGTGAATTAAGTTATGAATTATAATTACAATAGCAATGCAATCCTATAACAAATATAAACATACTAAATGTTGAAAAATGTATTCGAACATAATGACAACAAAATCCAATAAAACGTCAAAAAAAAAACATTAATAAATGTACTTGAAGAAAACGTCAAAAAGATTAGAAAAAATAATTTGAGCAAAACGTTAAAAAAATGTTAGCAAAATATATATATATATATATATATATATATATATATATATATATATATATATATATATATATATATAACATTAAACAATATATTTAAACAAATCTTTAAAAAATCTAAATCCTTAAATTTATAATTAAATTAAATAAAAACAATAATAAATAGTAGAGAAAATTACATAAATGGTCCCTGTGGTAGGAACAAATTACATAAATCGTCCCTGTGCAGGAAGGGTAAATATGTCATTTTGCATAGGACTTAACTGAAAAAGTTAGCACCGTTAGTCAAAAGGACCGTCTTTGCAAGATTTTAAAACCACAGGGACCATCTGTGTAAAGAATTCGCCATAAGGACCATAATTGGTCGATTTTGTCAACCACGAGGACCATTTATGTAATTTTGTCTAAAAAAAACAACGTCATAAATAACACGTTATAAATTTTTGTTTCAAAATGATATTATCGGCTCTTCCGACAATAAATTAAAATAATAATAATAATAAAATAACTATTGCTTTGGATCAAAATGTTCACAACTTAGATAATGCAAAGTCACCAAAAGCCATATATATACAAATTTGTTATGTTCTTGACAAAACATGGCCTGAAGACACTTGTGCTTGTTTGTAAGATGTTAAAATGACCAAATTGGGAATGAGATCATAAATATGCTAATGCTATATGTTGTAAACATGTAACCAATTTGTATAGATCTGACTTGTAACTTGACTGAATAAATGTCTTTATCAGTTGGCGCCCGCTTTTGCTAAGCTGGCCATATATGTGATGTAAATCGTCCATACATACGCAAACGAGTTGCTCACCAGTGGCTGCATTGTTCAAAACCAATATGTAAACGTAAACTAAATACATATCTAAATAATTTTTTAAAAAAATAAAAAGAATATTTAATAATGGTAATCGTATTATTACCTGCAAATGAACGGGGACGAATCTGAAGGTGATAAAATCACATATCGGCCAATATAACACGTTATTGATCATTGTCGGCAACATGTCTCGCTTTAATCTGGCCATAATTTCTTTGCCTTTTTCACCTGAGAGATGTGATAGATTTAGACACACTCTCATCTGTCTGTATATATGTTGGAGTCTACCTTCTCTCTTTAAGGACTCTTTTGGAAAATAAATTCAAAGCTAATATTAAAAAACAAGATAAAGGGTGATTAAAAAAATACCTTGCAGGGCTGCATTGACAGAGAAGAAAGTGGCAGTCATTATAGGTCCATATATCGTCTGTCCCATGAACATCTTTTTAAATGTTGTGATAAGGTCTTGTTTTGGTAGAACCCTTGAAACAAAATTGAACCAGAAATGTAGTGATGGACCTAATATCATCATACCATATCCAGCCATACGACAAGTCCTTATCACATCATAAGCCTCTGAAGAAGACCTTGTCATTGTCTGAAAATTGATTATACCCAATTTGAGAAAGAGAAACCACAAACGAATACCCCTCTATATTAAGGTAATTCAGCTTGGAAAGTTGCAATTAACATGGGACATCATTAATAATATAAGCTGCAGTATTCACGTGATACCCAAAAGCTTCCTGAAGGTTCAATCTAGAACTATTTTTTGATTTCTACTAAATCAAAACTTGGTTTGTTCTTTATGATTCTCTCTTAACTCTTTTTATACAGATTTTTCTGAGCCCTGCATTCTATTTGAAAGCACATCATAATTTATCTTTGGATTCTAATATAACTATGGCTCTAACAAGAAATATCATTAAATGCATTGTAAGAACAAATCATTAACAAACTCAATAGCCAAACAAACTGAAGATTCAGAATACAAACATTAGATATAAGTGAAGTACCTGAGATGTAAAATCAGCAGCAGTGTAAATGAGGGCGGATGTGATGCTTTTAGTAAGAATGGGTCGGGTTTTAATCATGCCCAAATACCATCCAATTGCTGCACTATTCGTAATAGAAGCCAATAGCGTTTTACCATTGGTCTTACTACTAATACTACGAACTGGAACAGAAAATTCCAAATCTTTGGTTTTTCGACCAGGAAATCGGGAGTAAAAAGCTTTGGAAAGTTGGGGTTCTCGTCGGACATGGCTTCTGTGAATCGGAACACCGATTGAACCCGAAACAGAGTGGCTTCTCCATATGTTTTGAACTTTGTTACCGTTTCTTAGGACGCTGGTGTTCATTTTGTGAGAGAAATATGGCTTTGTGAAATAGGGTTTGATTTTCAGGGGAAGGGAAGAGAAGAGAAGAAACGGCTTTTTATGGCTTCCGGAAGAAAGGGGAAGGAGACATGTGTTTCGCTGGCGTCTGCAAATTGTGTCTTACTCGCGCCGTCGCGTGTACGATTGATTATGATTTTTGTTTAAATCATAACTAATCAATTACTCGTGTAATTATTAATGGTCCTTCTTCTTTTGGGGTAGTCTTTCTAATTGGTTCGTACTTATTTTTCTAACTCGAATTATTTCTATTTTTTGGTTTTGGTTTAAAAATAACTATAATAACCTAGTATTTTATCTTTTATTTGTTTATTTCTTTTATTTTTATTAAAAAAAACGTACAACGACTTCTTATAATGTCATCAAAACCTAAAGAGAAGAGGACGCAGGTGTGAATCTCCTTCTCGTTATTTCTTCTCTCACTGATCTATCGTGCCTCTCTCCACTCTGTCTCTCTCTAACTCACTTGAAAGCATACGAAACCGATAAGACCCACAGTCGGTCTCCATCCAGTTCTGATCAGTATGCCGACCACCCTAGCTTCTCGACGAATTACAATGCATTTAATCCCTTCAGCGGCGGATGCAAGAATTGATAATAAGTGTTGCCGGATTTTTTTTCCAGTCAAACATAATATAAAACCGAAAAATCATTCATGATGTCTAATACAAAAAAGCGATCTATTACATAAAAAGTTAAAAACATAACAACGATTTATTACAATTTAAATTTGTCCTCTTCATGCAAATATCTTTTGAAACCGCTCCATTACTTTTTCATTCGCAACTTTCGCAAGTGTTTCGGTCTCAACATTACAAAGCAACACGTCGTTCAAAAAGTCATCACCAATTTTGTTGTGCAAGTCGGTCTTCAAGAGCTTCATCTTCGAAAAATATATTTCTACACTTGCGGTCGCTACGGGTAATATCAAAGTCAACTTTAAAAGCTTATAAACCAAAGGATAAGACCGATGTTTCCTCATACTAACCACCAAACGAGAAAGGTCGGAAATTCATTTCAAACTAGTGAAGCGTTCAACTTTGATGCAAGAGTGATAAAATTGATGGGTTTTGAGCACTACATCATTCCTATGGTGTACATGCAAACCCTAAAGCTTTGGATCTAGTTTGTCTAATGAACATGCTATAATCATCCAAAGCCATAAACCCTAAATCTAACATGTGATAATCGACATTAACATAAGAATAGGGTTTAGATCTTACCTTTGATTGTTATGTAGTAATAACAATCTATTCCTTCTTGTAATTGGCTTCTGAAAGCTTAGTGTCACAAGTGTCACACCTCTAATGGCTCACAAACACCAAGAGCAAGAGGATGACTTAGGAGAAGAGAATGAGGCACCAAAAAACGTCCAAGAACCCTAAGGAAAGCTTAGCCACATTTTTGGTGCCCTAGGGGTCTTTAAATATGTGAGGCTATTAGGGTTTTGAACTAGGAAACCCTAATCTGACTGCTTAGGCCCTAAGCAGCCCATGGACTCCTCCTTTAGAGGCCTTGGACGAATTCTAATGGGTTTCCCCATAGATTTCGTCCACTCCATCCACTATGGAGTCCATTAGCCCAATATCCAACTATCACACAATTGACAGTTCTAGCCCTTTTTATTTAATTAATGTCTTTTAGCCACAAAATTAATTCTGATTAATTCTTGACTATTATTAATTAAATAATATGATTTCTCTTTTAATATATTATTCATATAATATATAAATAAATCATAATTATTCTCTTTTTCCATAAATCATCCTATCAAGTTGCTTTGGTGAAGGCAACCCAAAAGGACCATGCTCGCAATCGGGTCAAGTACATACCAAAATAGTTATGGGCTTAGACACTAATCCAACAGTCTCCCACTTGGATAAGTCTAATAACTATTTTGCGTATGACTTCAGATCCTGATCAGCAATCGTAGCTTTCAAAAGCCGCTGTCAACTCTGATCTTATCATATGCGCGTCCTTTAGATAAGGGATCATATATTCCTCCATTCTAGATATCGTATAGACGTGAGACATAGATTGAAATCATTCTCTCAGTCTATGTGTTGTTTCCCGATTTCCGATTTACGACGACTGACTAGTTGAACAAATCAAATCAGTCCTGGCCCGGCCGAGCACTTATGTTTGTCATCACTAAACCATCGAGGGGCCCACAGATATCGCTTTTATCCTACATTGGGTAAAAGGAACGGATAAACTTCGACTCAATGCTCGCTTGTATTCACTCACCGAATCACACACAACAATACGTTTTATAACACCAAGTTACTGGTGTGTTTACATATTATCAATGTGTAACCGATTCGCAAGATACAACTCACACATCTCGGTTTCAAGAATATAAGATATTATCGTCTCACCAATCACTCGTGATAAAATCCATGAAGCGATCCAAGTGAGAGTGAGTTTAATCCAATACTCTAATCTTATAGGAGCACTCATGAACCATGCAGCAAACTTTTGCTATGTTTAAAACACTTTAGACAATCTACAGTCAGATTCATGACAGTCTTCTTTCATACCTATTTCCAAAGTATGAGCGACTGTGGAGGGTTTGAATAATCTTATTATTCGGGAAGTCAAAACATGCAAAGTGAAACACAATAATAATACTAATACTATATGGCCTCAAACCTTTGAGTATAAATAAAACACTTTTATTTAATCACCATATTGATTACTCATTATTTGTTGTTTCGGGTAATCAACTTATTACTTGAATTATAACCATAGTTGTCCCATGCACCAAGCATACACACTATGTTTACCTATGGTCCTTACCTTGTGAAATAGATCTATTGAGAACATTTTCAACAAAACTCATTTCATAATTCCTAATCCTTATCAATTAGTGTAAGATTACAAAATTCTCGCCACTACTAGAATATGTTAAATTCTTACACTTTATGCAACGGTCCTTTCGTAATGTCACGGCACAAAAGTCACCAAGACTCGGCCAATGAAATTACAAAATGCTCTATTGGAGATTGTTACAAGACAATTCCATAGATGTGAAGTCTCACATTCAAAGTTCATTCCTTTGAACATCCTTCTTGCATAAAAGTTTCTAATATAGACATAAACTCTTAACGTCCAACTCCCAATTTGGAAACATTTCCATATTTTCCATATGACAACTCATTTTAAATAGAATCTTATATATTCATAATAATGTCAATATGGTCCATCCATGACTATACTTCTAAGTGTCCACAAGTGACCAATCCTTGGCGAACCTTAGATTATCCTTGACAGTTGTTTAACTAATTCAGTCAAATCCGATTCTAGTCCTCTTTCCCTCTTAATGCCCTAGGCATTTGGAAAATTTTAGAACGGTCGAATATTACAACGACATGATACTTTACCAGTCTTTTGCTATAATATTTCTATTTCTATTTGTCATGTTCTCACGATTTGAACTATGAAGAGGGATGTCGTAATCATAATCGAGTGTGAGAACGCAACAATTATTTCCATATATAGAATTCTCTTACGTTGAATCCTTTCAACATAACATTCATATATCTTTTTTTGACTAAATTTGATCAAAATTTATCGATCTAAACCTTTAGATTTGAAACAAAGTATAATATTCTCTCCCTTAATTATAGCAAAACAACTTTTCAACCTATGCAACTTTGCAAAGTGAAATTTTTGTTTTCTATAATTAATATTGCTAACTTGCAATAATAATCATGCTCCCACTAACATGATGATTATATTCATACCAACATAACATTTATGCTCCCACTAGCTTTGACCCGTATTCAGAAAACAGTTGGACTTCTAAAAGACAATACTTATTGACTTTCCAAAGTTCATATTTCCAATACGATGTGCTTCGATAAGCCTTTATCTAAGCTTCTCAAATTCACACACCTTTCCTTAGATAGCTCACATGTGTGTCTAAACTAATTCAGAACTTATATTACTAAGTCCTAAATGTTCAGACTAACTGCCAAATCTCACAATTCAAACTATGAAGAGGGATGCCGTAATCATAATCGAATTTGAGAATGCAATTTACATAATCGCTATCTCCTTAAAATCTCTCTTAGTGAAAGCGTTTCCTCACAATCATTTTCATGAAGGAGAGAAACCTTATGACACTTAGATTTTATGGTGCATGTGTTCCTATCCATGCAAATTTGTCATAAGCATAATCGTAAGATAATGTTTGTGACAAATTCAAACTCTTATGGACAGAACTTGTTCATTCTTAATTTCTTGCCATCAAGGGTCCCACCATTGCTTCCAAGTTATTTAGCAGCTCACCTATGACAGTCAATGTACTTTCATTGATCAAGGTGTTTGCCCTTATGCATTCAATTGAGAACTCGTAGAACTCATATGCATAATCACTCAACTGGATTGGCACATAAATAAAATTTTGTCAACACGATAGGTTACAATCCTCAAGTCGTGTGCTAGTGTTTAATAGGTTTACTTCTTGATTTGTTCTTGAAACTTTTCAAGAATCTTTTGACTCCCACTGACCTCTTGACATATAATATTCTCTTATCAAGAAACATTTCTTGACAAAACAAATATTCAAGAGTCAGTGTGTGTCTTTATCAAGACAAACCTACACACAATTTGGTACTAGTTGGTCTCTGTCTTATCACAAATTATGTAACACCTGATTCCCGATACGCAGTTAATTCAAGTATTCTTATGTTTTTCTCTGGGACTCAACGAGTTGGAGGCCCAACTCGTCGAGTAGAGTCGGGATCCGCGGACATTTTAAGTGACCTACTCGACGAGTCGGTAGACTGACTCGGCGAGTAGGTGTTGTTTGGATGAAACCCTAAATTTGAGGGTTTGCACCCTATTTAAACGTCTTATTGCAGCCTCCACCGTCCCTTATGCTCCTAGAACACCTCATATCGAAACCCTAGCCGCTTTGAGTGATCTAAGACCATTTTTGGTGCTTTTGGGTGGTTTTTGAAGCTTGAAAGGAAGGAAGAAGCTTGGGAATTCGAGTTGGGGCTTGTAGATCCAGGGATCTTATTCCATCTTGAGCTCAATCAAGGTAAATGCCCCTGTTTTGGTCTTCCATTTGGTTGTTCATCTTTAGGGCTTAGATTTTGGGTGCATTTAGGGCTTTCTAAGCCATTTTCGGATTTGGAAAATGATTCATGGGGTTCTACTTTCAGATCTGAGTCATTGGAGGGGTCTCATGGCATAAAGGTGCCAACTCTATGGCCATGAGAGCCCCATGCACATTGTAGAGCACCTTTTATGGATTTTTGAGCCAAAAACCCCATGCATGTACACCAAGTTTGGAACTTTACGTATAAAATGGACATCAGGAGGCCAGATCTATGGTTTTGACGTGTTAAGACCCATTTAAATCGACTGCATAGTAAGGGTCAAGAAGGGACTCGACGAGTTGTTCTTGGAACTCGGCGAGTCGGTGTGTAATGACCACTAAATCCCTTCTGTGGTTGGACCAGTGGTTCGGGAAGGAAGTCCCGTAACCGTTTAGACTCGTTAAGGGACCTGGGAATCATGGGACTCGACGAGTGTATGAACAGACTCGGCGAGTCCAAGGCAATCTCCCAACTCTTGAGGATGGACTCGGCGAGTTGTTCATACAACTCGGCGAGTCGCAAACTGGACATGTTCATAGGATGAAGGTGAACTCGACGAGTTGTTCATACAACTCGGCGAGTCGGATGAAGACGGTCCTGATGGTTTGAATGAAGGAGAACTCGACGAGTTCTCGCAAGGCTTGACGAGTGGTGTCGGGGTTGGATCGGGTTAGTGGAGCATGGACTCGACGAGTTGTTAGACCAACTCGGCGAGTCAGGCCAACTGGATGTTGACTTTGACCAATGTTGACTTTGCCTGGTTTTGGTATTGACCCTGGTTGGGTTGTATGTTCTGTTTGATGACTTGAAGGTTGTCGTGTAGGGATTGAGGAGTCGAGGAGAGCCGAGCTTCACGCCGAGGACAGTTCAGACACTACACGACATCGAGGTGAGTTACCTTCCAGTAGAAGTGGGTCTAAGGCACTAAGGCCGGCCCACTAGTAATTGTTAGTTGGGATAATTATCTTTGTGATAACTGTCTGGTCTATTATTGTTGGATATGCGAGTATGCTAGATTGCTAGATATGTGGGTATGCTAGTTGCTACGTTATGTGAGATAGTATCAGTAGTAGGGGACTAGTCCCCGATCCGGTCGCTAGGGCCAATGTGTAGGTCGGACTCCCCAGATATGTCTGACAGCATGATTATGATATGATATTATGTGTTAGTAGTAGGGGGTGAAATAGTCCCCGTGTTCGGTTGAGATAGACCGGAGGGTAGGTCGGCACCCCAGAATGGCTTGACATGGGTAGGTCAGCACCCCAGAATGGCTTGACATGGGTATGTCAGCACCCCAGAATGGCTTGACATGGGTAGGACGGGCGCCCCAGAATTGCCCGATAGTTTGTATGCTATGTGTTTGTATGGTACGTGGTATGATGGGGGAACTCACTAAGCTTTGTGCTTACAGTTTCAGTTTTGGTTTCAGGTACTTCTTCATCCAAGGGGAAGGAGACGACGGTGTAGCAGCGCATCACACACACACATGGTTTCCGCATAGATTTTTCTGGGAATGCACTCTGATTTATTTTACTCTTGACGATATGATTTTCAGACACTTTGTTATGTTTCTTTTTACAATGACATGGCATGGGAACTATTTTGGTAAACTGAGTTGTGAAATACTTAATTTTAAAATGAAAATTTTGACCTCGAAATTTGGGATGTTTCAAATTACCAAAATGTGCTAGTGTAAGAACATTCCTACTTAAGATTATGTCACTCAATTCACAATCTTGGAGTATGACTCTAAGAATTGATTTTGGTATGAAGTACGATTCATCTTATTGACTTAACCATTTCAACAATTCCCATTCCCCTTCTTAGCCATACTAATACACCAAGATGTCCTTAGAGGATGAATTGTAATATGGTTCTTATAATCTTTAAGACGATCATAAAACACGATACAAAAGTACTCTCCCTTCTTCTTAGATTGGAGAACCTTTTATCTTTCTGCCTAATTGTTTCTTCTTATTCGTTCTGCCATTCATTGAAACTTTTCAATGATTCAGAATTACACTTAATCTTGTAAGCATAATCACGTTTACTAGACTTTTAGTAAATCATGACGAATAATCTTATTGTTATTTATGATGGACTTGACCAGTGCACAACATTGTGAACTCGATCTCCTAGTCCTTCACTTGACTCTTTGTCAAGGAATTGGCCTTAAAATTTCGAAGTACCAAGATTTCCATACATCACATGATTCAAATCATATGATTCCAAGCTTCTGTCCAATTGAAACTTGGGCGATGGGAATCTTTCCTTACTTATAAAATCACGACGCTACCATAAATAACATAACTAAGAATCACATCCACTTAATATTTCTTATAATAGAAACACACAGACATCAATTTTCACAATGGCCATTGCAAGGAAATATAAATAAGATAAAATCAAAATTTATTTTATTGCGGAAAAAATATATCCTTAAAATGCAAACGAAAACTATGCTATTACGTATTCCTAAGCAATCTATCATAACTCTAAGCAGCAGCTCAAAAATCCGATCATTGAATCCATGCGATCGTAATCCATTTCTTCGCGATCAGACTCTGCTCCCTCCTTCCTTTAAGCTTCCTTCCTTTTCTTCGATCCTACAAAACATCAAAATGTAATCTTATCACATCATGTATTAAGGATCTCCAAATAAGAACTTAATGGAGTTAGATAGTGGATTTTACCTGAAGCAGAGTCATACATCTTGACTCTCCCATCTCTTAGATCTCTCATGTAGTCAGGGCAGCTTCGTAAGCAATGCCCCTTCTTTTGGCAGTAGAAACATATGGACTCTCCGGAATGGCACACGGGACTATCTCAGACTCAGCCTTTCTCTTGCGTAGAGAAAACTTTTCTGGACTTCCAATGTTACCATTTCCCATAGAGGGTTGGGATATTGATTTACCAGACAAATTTGTCGACCAGTGCGCCAAATCATTTCTGATTCAGCAACAAGAAGCAAATAAGTCAAATCAATAAGTGTCATGTCGTGGTCCATCATATAGTACTCTCTAACGAACTTACCATATGATTCGGGAAGTGACTGAAGAACCAAGTCAACAACCAACTTCCTTTAAACATCGACACCCAACAATCCCAATCTATCAATATGTAACCTTTTATCCAAGACATGAGCACATATAGACTTTCCATTTTCGTGTCTTTTGCCAATAGGGCTTAACTGACCTTGAACTTTTCAAGTCTTCGAACACGTGGGTCAGGGAGAATTATTGGAGGAGGTGGAGGAAATGAAGCATGATTTCCATTTCCACAATACAATCGTGGAACATCATCTTCACGTGGAAAACCTTTTCCAACGGATTTAGGAAGACCATAGTTGTCAGACTTTGACATCTATGAAACGGGAGAAAATTCAAGTTTAGTTGATTGAGTCCTTAATAAAACACCCAAATGAGATATTAAGGCTATGAAACAACACAATATCCTACAAATTGGAAGAGGGATGTCGTAATTGTGACAACCCGAAATTTCTAACGTGTACATCCTTCATTTTTATCAAAGTTAGCCTCGTTTTGCGATTTTGTAATGAAGTTGTGGGTCTATATGAGTGTTCTAGGCTTGGTACAACCTAGATATGAGTCTTAGAAAGGGTTAGAATGTGTGTAGCATTAATAAATTGGGCCAAACACACCCAGCATGGTGTGTGCGGCCGCACACCCTAGTGTGCGGCCAGCCAGCCACACACAGCCAGCCGCACACCCTCCCAGCCGCACACCCAACCCTATATATTGGAGGAGACCCCCTTCATTCACTCCTTTCCCATTTTGGCTGCACTCTACTTTCTCTCTCTAGAAACTTCATCCAAGAACACTCTAAGGGCCTCAAAAACATGAAGTACTCCATCTTTCAGCTTGTTATATTGGTAAAACTCCATGATCTAAGCTTAAAACTCTTCATGTTCTTCATGTTCTTCATGTTCTTTATCACTTGAAGGTGTACGGCCGCACACCTTCATAAGGTGGCCGTACACACCTCAAAGACCCTCCAAGGTGAAGAGTTTGGCCTTCATTTGCTAGTTGGACTTAGTATTGGCTTTGAAACACCCGGAAATCGACATTTTGTTCATGAATGAAGAGTGTACGGCCGCACACTCCCATGTACGGCCGCACACTCCTATGTACGGCCGCACACTCCCATGTACGACCGCACACAGGCCTGGCCGCACACCCTGACAGTACACCTGGCCGCACATACATAAAAGTCGAGTTTGGTGGCCTTACACTCAAATATAAGGCCCTACACTCATTTAGGGACTTCAATAGGTGTTTGTAACACTTAATTCTAAGTGTTTCCATGTCCCTAAGGTGTGTCCATGTGTCTATTAGTGATTATATACCCTAAGTGTATTCATATATGAGTTATTACATGGTAAACTAGGATCCATTTGTGCTCACGACTTCATTCGACACCCGACGATCCTGTATCAATCTTTCTTTCGAGTTACTCACTTCAGGTGAGTTCATACCCCTTAATCAACCTTTGAAATGATTTTAAATGCTTTTATGGGGGGGGGGGGGGAATACAAGTTGAACTATTAAGTTATTATATCAATCACATATGATTAATAACTGTCAATCAAATAGATTTTTGCATGTTAAACTGTTTTATTCAGCTAAAGGTTTTCACATATTACTTGCAAATCTCTTTTAAAGTAATATAATCTCTTTTTAAATTACTAAACTTTTATCAAAGTCTTTTAAACTTATATTCTTGTTAGATTCATGTCTATATAGATATAGTTATATAAGTAGGGTTTGAAGGACTTAGGACTGATAGCCCGCTTTATTTTCTGTTCCTTGTTTGGTTGTGGACTTAGAGTATCCGGTTATTTGTCCGAGTGTCGTTGAAGTCCTAGTTATATATTATGTATATCTGTTTAGATATTAAAACTCTTACTCCAGTTCAGCGCCTTTGGGTAGCAAAGGTACCTAGATAACCTCTCAAGTAAACTATAGTAGGTATAGTTTAGAAACCAACCATAACTTTTATGAGGAGAAACTAGCTATATCAATATTTCTAAAACATGTACTTTTAGTAAAAAGAAACGTATATAGAAATCAAAGCATGAGATACATCCTCGTGACGCGGATTTCATCGTTATCGAGTTGGTAACCAGAGTCTCCTGGAGGGAGAGCGGGCATTGTGTGTATAGATCTATACAGGACAGACCATCCCACATCCTGACTGCTAGCTACAGTCCCGGCCGACCAAGCCAAGGGGTGACAAATGTTACATTTATTTCGACGCCAGCAGGTCGTCGTGTTTACGTCCGTCAATCAGTATGGTTACGAGTATCTTCACATTTACCTTGTAATTCATGGCCTTAAGGTAATTAGTACCACGGTAGTTTCTACATATAAAACTACGGTACTATAATATTTTCCCTAATACATTAAACTTAGAACGTTTTTGACATAAAACGATAATGTAAAACTATATTTTGATAATGATAGTAACATTTGGGAAAAATGCTCTTTAAACACAAAACAGTCGGGTCTTGGTAGAAGACTGCTTTTAGTAGAGAAACTCATTCTTTTAAACATGAAACAGTCGAGTCTTGGTAGAAGACTACTTTTAATAGAAAATATAGGATTTTCTGGAAGGAATTCAAATACTCTATAAACTTTTGTGAGATTATTTTGAGGAAAAACATGTATTTATATCAATGTCATTAAAATACTTATGAACTCACCAGCATTAAAATAATGATCCTCTCTTTCAAAATAACTTGTATTCTCAGGTCGTCAGTAGACAGATACACTCCGGGAGCTTTTGCGAAGTCAGCCTAGTACCGAGCTGCATCCTATGTTATTCTCTATATCTACTCTTGATGTTGTTGCTAAATGTAACCTATGTAAAAACTTATACTATTAATGCAATGGTTGTTGTACTTTGATTACTATACTGCATGTGTTGTGATACTTGACATGACGTCCTCCACCCCAGAACGTTTCCGCCGTTCCGGTTTTGGGGTGTGACAGATTGGTATCAGAGCATTGTTTATAGTGAACTCAGTATATCAAATCATAAAAGATATACAACCTATAAATACAATGGGATAAAAACACTCTGACCAAGAGTTATACTTTAAAATATAACCATATTTTACAGAAGTATACATCCAGAATATAAAAACCCGAACAAGTATCACAAGAAGAACAAGAATAAAAGTCTTTGGATGTTGAGCATTACCGTCAAACCTGGGCAGTTATGTAATCGTAAGCTGGAATAAATGTAGCATGATCAACTATATTTATTTGAGATGCGACCAACGTGTGTTTGTGAGTGATGGTGGTGTTGCAAGGAATCTGAAACTTACCATATAGGAATGCTAGAGCCGAACATACAGTTTAAAATACTATAGGGGTATTTTATGATACTAAAAGACTAACAATAAACCTAAAAGCATGTTCAGAAGTTCTAGAATCAAACATGTAATTAAAATACTATAGGAGTATTTTAGGAACCATAAATAACCTTGCGTGAAAACTAAGAAGACCCTTATTGATAGGTCTATAATTACAGAGTGTATGCTCCCAAGGTTATATATAGTAAGGATCTCAT
This sequence comes from Lactuca virosa, assembly GCF_052849685.1. NCBI lineage: Eukaryota > Viridiplantae > Streptophyta > Magnoliopsida > Asterales > Asteraceae > Lactuca > Lactuca virosa. Next base: position 160,187,570 of record NC_136434.1, read on the forward strand.
AGGCTAAGAATGTGTGGTTTCGCTCTACTTCCTTTTCCTTGTTTGGATGTGGATATAGAGTAGTATCACATATTCGAAGGCCTATTAGATCTAAGTTATATATGATTTGTGTACACTAGGTAATTGTAGAGGGACTCGATATGGATCACACATTAAAATGTTTTAATAATCTCTTAAGATTATTTAGACATTCCCATTCTCGCATAAACCCCTTTAGAAAACCGTATCCACTTCAGTAATCGGAAGAGGAGTCGATAAAGACCCAGAAGAGGTTCATTGAGAAGATTTCCAAGTAGGAAATAAATGAACAGTGATGAGACTATTGAAATCACCATGTACCTATACCTTTTAGGGACATCGGTGGGAAATTCGCCTGAACTTCCGAGATTCCAGTCATCCATTATGAAGTGATGACGATCAGAGTCAGAATCGGGAATAAGGCGGAGCGGAAATTCAATATGTCTACAGGAGAAGAGAAACCTATATAAGTACCCAAAGAAAACCAACGTTTATTCCAGTCAAGAGTAAACGGAGAACAGAAGGAGTCAATGTATGAAACCCGAGAAGTGTTCTACCCCTATAAAGTCACACTAATAACCCATAAATTAATACAACTTAGTGAGTTAGTGGTTACACTACTCACACTATGTGTTAGGCAAATCGTCTTTCCTGTCGCGACTAAGATAAATAGATCGGATCACAAAATCTCGATTGAGAGTGTTTAGCCCTAAACTTTCATGAGTCTTTGCTTGTGTAATCTTCGTTCCGAAGTTCTTTCAAATCTTTCCAAAGCCGGAGAGTGAACCTCTCCAGTATAAAGATAACTCAGTTGGAACGACACCCGATTTATGGCTTTCCGATACACTTACTTCTACCTTGTTACCAGGATTGCATCATAGGGATGTAGGTCGACCCTTAGAGAACCCTAACTCAAAGTGCGGGAAAAATTTATGCCTATTATAGTAAAGAAAGATACGCCTAGGGGTAACCATCGTTCCTCATCAACTTGTGTTCCTCATCGTGTAGGAAAAACCATGCCTCCGAAGAAACGTAACCAACCCGCTAGCAAGACACCGACTCTTCAGATCGATGAAGCTACGTTCCAAGCTGCAGTTTCAGCAGCCGTAGCAGCTGTCATGGCTCACCTGAATGCTAACAACGCAAATGTTAGCAGGAGCACTATCGGGAACCCCGATCATAGCAATGGACAGCAGCAACCAGCACCGGTGTGTAAAGCCACCCAAGAACTCCAACCTAATCCCCTGAAAAGAAAGTTTGGGAACGAGAAGGGGAGTACCTCGACTCAAGGACCTTCTGAAGGGCAGCAAGCTGAGGTAGTCAATACCCCTGTCAACCCGCCTGTCTCGACACCAAGAAGACCATACCTAGGAAACTTCCCCCACTGCAGCAAGTGTGACTACCATCATTATGGAGTCTGTCGAGAACCCTTTTGCATTAGGTGCAACATGAAGGGGCATACCGCTCGCAACTGCAGGAGTCCGGTTGAGTTCATCACATCAACCACCAACGTTGGGACCAGTCCAATATGCCACCTGTGTGGTGAAATTGGGCATTTCAAGAGGGACTGCCCAACTGAAAGAAATGACAAAGACGTAGGAGGAGTTTAACTCTAATACCTAGAGGAACATCAAGGAACTCGGTAGAATTTTGGTACGCTTCCCAACCTTAAGTAGCTAATCGAAAACTTTAAATAATCAATTCTAATTGTAATTACTCCCTCGTTAAGGTAAAAGTCGCAGCACTATTGTAAAACTTAAAAGCCCATCAGGTAAAGCTATGATGGCTTAGTATATACGTTAAGACCATTTATAATTAGGATTGATAGACCTTGAGTGAGTGATGCGGCCTTATCTCATGTTCCTTGTTTGGTTGTGGATTTAGGGCGGAGTCGCTCAGTCAACAGTCCTTTTAATCTTAATTATACATGACTAGTGTATACTAGGCGGTTATAGAGAGGCCTCGTGAGAAATCCGTTCATGAAAAGTACATTATTCCAAAACATCAGGACCTCTAGCGTTCAGCGTCAATCATGTCGGTCCAAGTATTCGCGGTAGTAATACTATGGACGAAACCCGAGACGCTAAGAACTTGTATGCCATGTTCAACACATGGTCCTAAAAAACTTCATTCCATATCGTGTCGATGTCTATTAATTTCGGCACCACCGTCGGTCATGGTTCGACTTGGTTCGACCATGCGAGAATTCCTAGTGCTGTGTAAAAAGAACTTTCACCTTATCATAAGTGTCAAATAAAGGTTCTTTCGAACCTAATAAGAAAACCTAATGCAAACCATCGGTCGTCTCTTTCATCCAACCTTCAGAAGTACCCAGGAGAGGGGTACCGCGCGTTGTTGACCAACCCCATTAGACATTAAAAAGCAAAAGGCACTGCAGATATTCCGGAAGACAATAGCCGCCCGAGGCCTACTCAATAGACCCTCCGGAAAGGCCACTTGCATCGCACGATCTAGTTCGTGAATCAAGAGAAGGAACTCATGGGATTAACTCACTACTACTGAGTATATGCATTAGAGTGGTATATAATTTAGGTTAATAAGATTTAAGATGTGTGCTTCCTCCCTACTCACTGTTCCTTGTTTGGTTGTGGGTTTGGGGTGGGGCCACACATCTGAACATCCTGTCAATCTCAATTATATACAACTTATATACACTGAGTAATAGTGATTGAGCCGAGTATGAGGTCTACCACGAACCTTAAAATAAAACCCTTCATCATATACCCATAGGAAAGGAGCTGAAGTCAAGAAAACAATTGTGGGTTGAGCTACTAAAATGACTACAAATTTGAAATTTGTTGTCATCCCGGGTTAGGCCAACATAGTAGCTGACACCCTCAGTTAGGAAAAGTAACTCAAGTCGTAAGAGTCAAAAACATTGACTACGACCATCCATTCACGCCTGATCCCACAAATTAAGCATCTCAGTAGTGAGCCAATAAACCTGGAAAGTTGTGACAGGTTAAACTTTGAGAAGAATGGATGGGGAAATTAGAGGTTCTGAGTGGCAAAGTCTTATGCCATCTAGATTTAATCTAGATAGAGAAACTCGGTAACATTGGAAGAGTAGCTGCAAGGGATGCTCGCACTACTCAAGCACTTCGTTCATCCAGATACAGGAGAGAAGTGCCTAGGTCGCAAAGAGTTGTGATAGTGCCTCGTCATGTGAGAAAGTTACCGTCGCCCTATAGATGATAGTCTGCATTCACCAAAGTTAATACTAGGATGCTAAGAACCGCATGATTACCTCCGCGACCAGGAATACTTGAGTAAAGTAGGCAGCAAGTTGCGTTAAGCTTTATAACCCAGGTCATAAAGAGATTGTGGACTCGACACCAGTCTAGGTGTTAGTTGACGGGTTATACAAGATCACGCGCTTCCTACAAACTAGAGGAAACAGACACAATGGAGAAACTAATGGAGCATGTCTTAGAGATTTGTTAGACTACTAGGTGTTCCAAGGAACATTATCTCTAAGAGGTAGTAGAACCACCTCCCAAGATAGTCAATCACTTCATAAAATCTCTAAGGGCGAAGCTAGCCCTGATCAGAGACTGCTATCCATGAAACAGCGAACCGAATGAGAGAACGATTCCTTCCGATTAGGGATTATGCTGTGAAAGCATCTATTAGACTATGATGAAAATTGGAGTTATCTCAGCATCATCTGGTAAAACCCTCTATCATCCTGACGTTGAGATATTCCGTTAGAAACACCTCATGAGTCGAAAGTGCAAGTCCTTTCTACACTGGGCTGAGGTAGATGCCACTCAACCAATAGATTCCAGCATATAGTCAGCACCTTCAATGATCCAGAAAATCTCCGAAAGCCAAACAGTAGGAAATACGATTCCGAATACGACCTGAGACTCCTAGGAACCAATCATGAGGACTACACCTCCAGTAAGGGAAAACTTTTGGAACCTCAGAATGGTGATCACGCCAAGTGATGATCTCACCATGGAAGTACATTATGTTTTGGGTACTGAAACGTTCCATATTCCAAAGAACTGAGGACCATCAGAGATTCTTGATAGGATTGGTCCAGTATCCGTCAGACCCAGACTGCTTTTGGGATTCCATAAATTCCACCCTAACATGTCCACGTCTCAGCGAATGAACCGGTAGTACCCGACAAAACTCTCACCATTTTCTCGATTTGATCCATGGAAACCAGAGCCACGTTCGTTAAGGGAAACAGGAGAAATCTAGCTCGGTAAAGGAAACTGATGAAACCTTATTCCGTGTAGCCTAGAGATCGGAGGAGAAGCCATACCTCGTAACAAAAATTCACTAAAACTCAGTATGGACCTGATTCCCCTGAGGAACGGGCGGATCAGCTAGAGCATGAAGTATCCACATCTTTCGCACGTATCCTGGAGTATTCGTTAAGATTCTAATTTCAGGACGAAATTCCCTCTAACGGGGGGATAATGTGACAACCCGAAATTTCTAACTTGTACATCCTTCATTTTTATCAAAGTTAGCCTCGTTTTGCGATTTTGTAATGAAGTTGTGGGTCTATATGAGTGTTCTAGGCTTGGTACAACCTAGATATGAGTCTTAGAAAGGGTTAGAATGTGTGTAGCATCAATAAATCAGGCCAAACACACCCAGCATGGTGTGTGCGGCCGCACACCCTAGTGTGCGGCCAGCCAACCGCACACAGCCAGCCGCACACCCTCCCAGCCGCAAACCAAACCCTATATATTGGAGGAGACCCCCTTCATTCACTCCTTTCCCATTTTGGCTGCACTCTACTTTCTCTCTCTAGAAACTTCATCCAAGAACACTCTAAGGGCCTCAAAAACGTGAAGTACTCCATCTTTCAGCTTGTTATATTGGTAAAACACCTTGATCTAAGCTTAAAACTCTTCATGTTCTTCATGTTCTTCATGTTCTTCATCACTTGAAGGTGTACGGCCGCACACCTTCATAAGGTGGCCATACACACCTCAAAGACCCTCCAAGGTGAAGAGTTTGGCCTTCATTTGCTAGTTGGACTTAGTATTGGCTTTGAAACACCCGAAAATCGACATTTTGTTCATGAATGAAGAGTGTACGGCCGCACACTCCCATGTACGACCGCACACTCCTATGTACGGCCGCACGCTCCCATGTACAACTGCACACAAGCATGGCCGCACACCCTGGCCGTACACCTGGCCGCACACACATAAAAGTCGAGTTTGGTGGCCTTACACTCAAATCTAAGGCCCTACACTCATTTAGGGACTTCAATAGGTGTTTGTAACACTTAATTCTAAGTGTCTCCATGTCCCTAAGGTGTGTCCATGTGTCTATTAGTGATTATATACACTAAGTGTATTCATATATGTGTTATTACATGGTAAACTAGGATCCGTTTGTGCTCACGACTTCATTCGACACCCGGCGATCCTGTATCAATCTTTCTTTCGAGTTACTCACTTCAGGTGAGTTCATACCCCTTAATCAACCTTTGAAATGATTTTAAATGCTTTTATGAGTGTCGTTGAAGTCCTAGTTATATATTATGTATATCTGTTTAGATATTAAAACTCTTACTCCAGTTCAGCGCCTTTGGGTAGCAAAGGTACCTAGATAACCTCTCAAGTAAACTATAGTAGGTATAGTTTAGAAACCAACCATAACTTTTATGAGGAGAAACTAGCTATATCAATATTTCTAAAACATGTACTTTTAGTAAAAAGAAACGTATATAGAAATCAAACCATGAGATACATCCTCGTGACGCGGATTTCATCGTTATCGAGTTGGTAACCAGAGTCTCCTGGAGGGAGAGCGGGCATTGTGTGTATAGATCTATACAGGACATACCATCCCACATCCTGACTGCTAGCTACAGTCCCGGCCGACCAAGCCAAGGGGTGACAAATGTTACATTTATTTCGACGCCAACAGGTCGTCGTGTTTACGTCCGTCAATCAGTATGGTTACGAGTATCTTCACATTTACCTTGTAATTCATGGACTTAAGGTAATTAGTACCACGGTAGTTTCTACATATAAAACTACGGTACTATAATATTTTCCCTAATACATTAAACATAGAACGTTTATGACATAAAACGATAATGTAAAACTATATTTTGATAATGATAGTAACATTTGGGAAAAATGCTCTTTAAACACAAAACAGTCGGGTCTTGGTAGAAGACTGCTTTTAGTAGAGAAACTCATTCTTTTAAACATGAAACAGTCGAGTCTTGGTAGAAGACTACTTTTAATAGAAAATATAGGATTTTCTAGAAGGAATTCAAATACTCTATAAACTTTTGTGAGATTATTTTGAGGAAAAACATGTATTTATATCAATGTCATTAAAATACTTATGAACTCACCAGCATTAAAATGCTGATCCTCTCTTTCAAAATAACTTGTATTCTCAGGTCGTCAGTAGACAGGTACACTCCGGGAGCTTTTGCGAAGTCAGCCTAGTACCGAGCTGCATCCTATGTTATTCTCTATATCTACTCTTGATGTTGTTGCTAAATGTAACCTATGTAGAAACTTATATTATTAATGCAATGGTTGTTGTACTTTGATTACTATACTGCATGTGTTGTGATACTTGACATGACGTCCTCTACCCCAGAACTTTTTCGCCGTTCCGGTTTTAGGGTGTGAGAGTAATCCAACCCGCAGAACATTTGAAGGTAGGTAAATGACGATTTACCAATTTCCACCATGAAAAACGAAAAGAAGGTTAAGTTTTAAATGAATTGAAACTCCTAGATCTTTTGAGATTCATTGAACTTTTCAATGTCATGTTTAATCTCGATTATGCCCTTCATTTGTGATTGGGATGCCGAGGATCACAAATAAGGTGTGAATAACCATGCGAATGTACGTGGTGCCCTCATTGTTACAGTCACCTAATCGACGTGCCGGTTAACCACACACGCTCCATCGATCTATGACAAACATCAAGTCACCCTTCGCTACCAATGCCAAACCCAACTTAGTGTGCCGGTTAACCACACACGCTCCACTAATTGTTTCGACAAGGGTACAAAGTGTAATTCCATGGAATTGCATCGATTTCACCTTTTCCTAAAGTAACTAAGATTGGGTATTTTGTAAAAACATTTAGTTATTTATTCATTATACTTTTAATGAGGAGAGGGTTTGCCCTATCCTACCCATTTGGCTAACGACCCTCCACCAATCAAGGAAGCGGTGGGTGAGAGTGGACACCCATTAAACGACCATTTTATAGGCCATAACCTTATACCCCCTTATAGATCGGCTTCGTGAATGAGGTCTACTAACGGTAAGACTAGCATTTAAGTTATACATATATAATATTAGACTTTTAATTTTTTATATATAGTATAAGGGTGTATTTTATACTTTTAAAATACTATGTGGGTTAATTTAATAAATTATACCTTTTAATTTAATTAAACATAAACCATGTCATTATGGATTTATTAATTCTCCTTTAATTATACACTTAATTAATTTAATAAAACCATAAGGATGTAATTTGAACTTTTCAAAACTAGGGTTTTAGAATTTAAAATTTCAAAAATTAAACTTTTAATAAAAATTTAAATTCCAAAACTTGAAGGCAAGTTTTGAAACATTTCAAAACATTAGGATTTAGAATTTAAATATTTCAAAATTAAACTTTTAATCAAAAATTTAAATTCCAATGTTAGGGTTTAACTATTTAAATTTCAAAACTAAAACTTTTAAAGTTCAAATGTAAACTATAAACCTAAGGGGTGTAAATTGAAACTTTTCAAATTTACTAGGTCAAATATTTGACTAATAATTATCCTATATTATCCATATTTAACCAAATCCATCAATTTTGATGAGGATAACCCTTCCAAACTTAAAAATTCGGATTATGGCAAGAAAAACGAGTTTTGGTAATTATCCTCAACAAAATCTGGCAGAAAAATCGAAAATCCCGGCACCAGAGCCCTGGACTCGTCGAGTCCACAATGGAACTCGTCGAGTAGGACCTACTCGTCGAGTCCATTCATGGACTCGTCGAGTCCATTCATGGACTCGGCGAGTCTGCCAGTCATAAACCCAAAAAATCGATTTTTTTAAGCAGGCAATGAACAATTAAGCATCAAATACATCAAACAAATAGCCTAGACTCTGATACCACTGAAGGGTTTTGAGCACTACATCATTCCTATGGTGTACATGCAAACCCTAAAGCTTTGGATATAGTTTGTCTAATGAACATGCTATAATCATCCAAAGCCATAAACCCTAAATCTAGCATGTGATAATCGACATTAACATAAGAATAGGGTTTAGATCTTACCTTTGATTGTTATGTAGTAATAACAATCTATTCCTTCTTGTAATTGGCTTCTGAAAGCTTAGTGTCACAAGTGTCACACCTCTAATGGCTCACAAACATCAAGAGCAAGAGGATGACTTAGGAGAAGAGAAGGAGGCACCAAAAAACGTCCAAGAACCCTAAGGAAAGCTTCGCCACGTTTTTGGTGCCCTATGGGTCTTTAAATATGTGAGGCTATTAGGGTTTTGAACTAGGAAACCCTAATCTGACTGCTTAGGCCCTAAGCAGCCCATGGACTCCTCCTTTAGAGGCCTTGGACGAATTCTAATGGGTTTCCCCATAGATTTCGTCCACTCCATCCACTATGGAGTCCATTAGCCCAATATCCAACTATCACACAATTGACAGTTCTAGCCCCTTTTATTTAATTAATGTCTTTTAGCCACAAAATTAATTCTGATTAATTCTTGACTATTATTAATTAAATAATATGATTTCTCTCTTAATATATTATTCATATAATATATAAATAAACATAATTATTCTCTTTTTCCATAAATCATCCTATCAAGTTGCTTTGGTGAAGGCAACCCAAAAGGACCATGCTCACAATCGGGTCAAGTACACACCAAAATAGTTATGGGCTTATACACTAATCCAACAAAAATATCTCAAGTTGTCCTTCAAGGTCTATCATATCTGAATCATCAAAGTCATACTTGTACAACTTAGCCAACTTCAACAACTTTGATTTGTCAAATTGTGCAAATGAATAACAAGAGCTCAAAGCACTGATGTATTCTAGTAACTGGGTGGTTGTTTCACTAAATCGATCTGGATATTCTGTAAGTTGCATATCCACCACTATGTTGAAGATGCCAACTTCAAAATAAAATCTATAAGTCTTTGTAGTCTTAAAGTTTCTCGCACCAACATACAACTCCTCCATATCCAAAGTATCAATATTGTGTGTTTGACAAAAAGATGATACCTTTGGCAAAATGCTAGCAAACCCCGTGTTTCTAAAAGATTGCAATGCCTCTATTGTCCCTCTAACCATCAAAGTCGCTTCTAAAATGTCTAGATCTTTTCTTTGAAGTTGCTTTAACAATGTACCTGTGAGGCGTAAAATGTCATACATCACATGTAAGTAAAACACGAACTCAAGTGATTTAAAATATGCTAAGATTCCGAACGTTTGTTGACAGTTTGCCAATGAACCTCCGTCATTTTTCATAAAATCTAAAACTACAAGAACATCTGCAAACAACTTCATTAAACTTGTGAGTATGTTGAAATGTGAACCCCATCTATACAAGCCTTTTTGCACATTTTCTCATGCTTGTTCCCATAGTAAGTCTTTTCTTTTACACGAGGCACAAACAACATTACCCACCAACGAAATTTGCTCAAAAAAATCACTAACACCATCATGCTTCTTTGCAGACCCGGTTTTAGGGGGGGGGGGAGAGGTGCCGCCGCACAGGGCCTCGAAAAAAATAGGGTCCGGGTTTTAATTAAATTATATATTTAATAACTAAATATATATGAATTTATTCAATGTTTTGCATAAAGTCTAGGTAGCCCAATTGGCATAAGTGCATCCTTTATTTTGAATCAAGCGTAGGTGGTTCAACATTTTGATGTTTCGAATTCAAGTTATAGTTTTGGCCATTACTTTATGTTATATATTTCATAATCAACCCCTCCTTCCAATATGTTTAACAAATCAGTTTTCAGACGTTACATAATTAACCCTTGAACTTTTTATAAAATTCCATATGTTCCTTTTTAATTAATTTATTTAGGGCCCCATTTTTCTTTTTAGCACATGGCCCTTAAAATCTTCGAACCGGCCCTGCTTATTTGCTACAGCCACAAACCACTAATTGAAGTTGGTGTGCAAAGCAATGTACATAAAAAGCTGTGTCATTCTCTTGTAATATCAAAGTTTTCAAACCATTAAATTCCCCCCGTATATTGCTAGCCCAATCGTAGCATTGTCCTCTTATCTATTAAAATAATTATATATATATATATATATATATATATATATATATATATATATCCGGTAATAATTTTTTTTTGGTAGGAAGGTAAGAAGTTTTTTTTCTACATATTTTTTTGACGAACAAAATAAATGAATCACTAGATGATTCATTTGTAAGATGATTCACAAGAAAAAATTCCCAAAAAAACATCTTTATGATTCATTTTTAAGTAAATTAAGAAAAAATTCATTTTTATGACAACTTTAGTGAATAACAACAAAATCATTGTATAAATGAATCATCAAGATGTTTTTTTGAGAATTTTTTCTTGTGAATCATCTTACAAATGAATCATCTAATGATTCATTTTGTTTGTTCGCAAAAAAAATATGTAGAAAAAAAACTTCTTACCTTCCTACCAAAAATTTCCTTCTTATTTGATCTTGACTCATATATATATATATATATATATATATATATATATATATATATATATATAAAGCGAATTAAATTAAATTGAAATAACAAAAAGATAAAGAATAAATTATCTGACTAAAATTCAACTTATTACTTGTAAGTATTTCATTTATGGCGTTTTTAAGTGTCAAAGAGGATGTATCATTCAAATGCACAACTCCAATGAATCTTTCATTCACAAGCCAAGACTATCAGCATATAGCAAAACAATAGTCATTTGTTCTTTTTTCGGAACATCACTAGATTCATCAACCAATAAAGTAAATACATATTGACAAATACTCAAAAGTACTTCTTGTGCAAAACATTGCACAAGTTCTTTTTGAATTTTAGGGGAAATCAGTTGATTGCTTTTAGAAGCATTTTCCGATCAGTACGCCGACCACCCTAACTTCTCGGCGAATTACAATGCATTCAACCCCTTACCCCTTCCACAATGAAAAAAGATCTTGATCATTTATTTGTTTATTTGTGAAATGGATGCTTGGCCCTTTTATTAATAAACTTTCCACGGTTCTAAAAATTTTGAAACCCAAAGTGATGGTGTTGCAACTGCACGTTTATCATTAACTACTTAACTAATGGTTGATGCAACTAAAACTTACAAAATTGTTTTATCTGTTTTTTTAATATGAAAGTATCAACATAGGTTATGTGATCAAGCGCGTAAATTCACTGTCACAGCGCTGCGAGTGGAATGAAAATGCAGTTTGTTTAAAGTATTCTAGTTGCAACAGCAAAAGGGGTAGGCTAGTCAAAAAAGTTATTGCCACGTGTGTTATAAAGCACAATAGGTATCTTACACGTTGCCATTTTCATATATTCTCAGGACTCCCGAAAATGCCCCTCCAACTTGAACACCACACCATGTGGCGTTACGTAGCATAGCTGTCTTTTGGTTTTGGGCTTTCGTTTACTTTTTCTTTTATATGGAAGACAAAATTAGTCAAATAATAATATTTTTTTCAATATAAATACGGGATAATCAAACAACCTTTTCTATTAGGTATAAAAAATATATTCATTTTTAGAAAAAGCAAATATAGACAATCAAGTTCAAAAAAATTTAAAAGTTCAAAAAAATGGAATAAAACAAAAAAAATCTTTTGCAATTTCATCATATATTTAACAGTATAAAGCTTATTATTTCGGTTTATTTTTGAAAACTACGCTTTCGAACATGAACATATTTGAAACTCAACATTTTAGTTTAGCATTTATTTGGTGGATAAACAATATGTTCTTCGTATAAATATACGTTTCAAAAATGTTCTGCATATCCAAATACCTAGTTTTAGCATATGTATTAATCAAGTCTATCTAATGATATAGTTTGTTTGTAATGATATAGTTTGTTTGAAATAATATCCAATTTTTATCATATATTTGGACTAAATAAAAAGATGTAAATTGCATATTTAAATATAAATTCAAGGGTTATAAATGAAAATGCAAGTAAAATTTATAGAATTAGTGGAGCCAAATAGTGAGTTATGAAACAGGCCTTGGACATGGACATGAGCACTCACTATGCCTCATGATCCATGTCATATCCTTAAACCTTAGACATGGACATGCACTCATTATGCCTCATTATCCATGCCACATCCTTAAACCTGAGCACTCACTATGCCTCATGATCCATGCCACATCCTTAAACCTTGGACATGGACATGAGCACTCACTATGCCTCATGATCCATGCCACATCCTTAAACCTTAGACATGGACATGAGCACTCACTATGCCTCATGATCCATGCCACATCCTTAAACTCATGGACCTTTTATGAATGCTTTATATATATATATATATATATATATATATATATATATATATATATATAGAGAGAGAGAGAGAGAGAGTCAAGATCAAATAAGAAGGAAAATTTTGGTAGGATGGTAACAAGTTTTTTTTTCTACATATTTTTTTAGCGAACAAACAAAATGAATCATTAGATGATTCATTTGTAAGATGATTCACGATAAAAAATTCTCAAAAAAACATCTTCATAATTTATTTTTAAGTAAAATTAAGAAAAAATTCACTTTTATTACAATTTTAGTGAATCACAACAAAATCATTGTATAAATGAATCATCGAGATGTTTTTTGAGAATTTTTTTTGCGAGTCATGTTATTTTTGATTCATCTAGGGATTAATTTATTTTGTTCGTCAAAAAAATATGTAGAAAAAAACTTCTTACATTATTACTAAAAAAACTTCTTACCGGATCTGTAGTCAAAAAATGGGGGGTAATTTCAAAATTTAGACATGAAAAATGACAATTCCAGATATAGACATGCGTTCCGCGGAGGACCCTCTGCGGACCTCCGTGGAACCATTAATCCTCCGCGGAGAGGGATGCTTTTGTAATTTCACCCTCTTCTTTTTGACAAAAACGATTCCTCCTCTTTGGTCCCCTAATTCCTCTTTGGCAAAAACCGTTTCTCCGCATCGACTGTGTATATCGACGATTCCGGCGACGACTTCAAATCTGGCGACAACGACATCAAACGACGTCATTTTCCGGCGAAATCGAGTACATACGACTTAAAATCCGGCACCGATGGAGGGCAATTTCCCCGATATTTTAGCCGATGGATTCGGCTCCCGGGTATTTCTCATATTCCCCTCTTTTGATTAATGTCGTATATGATTCAAATGTTACGAAAACCCAATTAATTACATGGAATATATATACAGATTTAGATTTTGTAGATGTTAGGATTCACAGGATTTGATTTTGGGAAGATCCATTCCACGGAGAGATACGTCATTCCGCAGAGGATCCTCCGTGGAGTGATATATTCCCTCCGCGGAATGATTTAAGTGACCAAAATTGAGTCTCCGCGGAGGTGTAGGTCACTCCGCAGAGGGTTCTCCGCGGAATGATCTCTAGCCTCTGCGGAATGACCTGAAAATGCTTTTTCCAGAAAAAAAAAAAATTCTGCCCTTTTATATCCCTTTATGTATGAGGTATTTAGTTATATATAAAAAATATGTTGTTATTTATTTCATAAACCAAATTAGAAAAGTAATTTTGAAACCTTGTTTTTTATTTTCAATTACTAACGTTTTATATGAAATTAAATGTTATGTTTTGTAGCATAATGATCTCAATCAAAAAGCGGATTTAACTTTAAAAGGCGTGGTGGGTACTATCATTAAAGACTATTTTCCGCGCCTAACACAATCACAACGACTATTATTCGAAGCTTCGCCGTTTGGAATATTTTTAGGAATGCATATCCCACATGGTGATCTCTTACTTGTGCATTTGATGATGTTGCACGAAGTAATGTCTCAACAAGTATTTGAAATGGGGAGGTTTCTTTTTGATATACAGGGGATGCAGTTGGATTTTGGTGAAACTGAATATATTCTCATTTGTGGTTTAAAAGTTGGTCCTTATGTGGATTTACTCCATGACGAAAAAGGCCGGAAAATCATTTTTTTTAGGAATGTAGCAAATGGTGTTGGAGGCCGTCCTAAATGGAAGGATGTGGATATGGTTAGTTAAGTTTAATAATTATTTATTTATATATATATATATATATAATATTGCTGAATTTACGACTATTTAATTTCTTGTTTGCATGTTCTATTCCCCATAAATGTTATTGGTGTCCATTGGTTTATGGCAGTTCTACATTTAGATACCTGAAAAGTAGATATTTATGATTCAACACGATCAATGAATTTCTTCTCAAAGTACTTCACTGGTGGAGAATTCACAAGTTTTGGAGATAGTATTATCTCAGAGCTAGATGCCATTGAGTACTGGAACGATTTCCCCGATGGACACAAAGACAAAGCAAGGGTGGAGTTTATTGATATTGTAGACGTGCCACAACAGGAATATATTCTTGATAGAGGGGATTGTGGAGTATTCGTATGCATGTTTTTGGAAATGATTGTTTCGGGGGTACCGGTGAAGATTGATAAGCCATGTAGAGATGCAGAATTTCTCTACAGAAATAGGATGACAAATATTATTTGGGATATTATATAAGGGCTCGTTTGATTTCCTTTCTAACTGGATCCAAAGCTAGGACCCGGTCCTCAGTCCAAAATAGCTTGTTTGTTTTCCCTTCTCCACCCTTGGACTCGGTCCAAATAAAGGACCCGGTCCCTAATTTTGTGTTGATTCGGTCCGCTAGAAAAAGATAGTTGACTGGAAAATGGACGCAATGTACCCTTATGTTCTCCATCTCCGCCACGCCTGCTTCTTCTTCCTACTTCAGTTGCCAAACGCCAACACCATTCGACGGGACCCTCACCTAACGGCTTCCTCCTCCAGCAGACCCTTTCTCCTCTGACGTTGCCTTCCTCTGGTGCCGCCCTCCTCTAGCGCCTTATTCCCCCCTCGATCTCCAAACCGGTAAGTTCTTTTCTCCCATTGTGAATTCGTTTTTCTCCTTTGTTAAATTGAAATTGAAATCATTTTTCTCCTCTGTGAAATTGAAATCGATTCTTTGTGAAATTGAAATTGACATCTCCATCCAAATCACAGCCTCTAGAGTTTATGAACATGAAATTGATTCCTGTTGAAATCGTTTTTCTCCTCTGTGAAATTGCTCGATTGTAATTTGTGTACTTAACGATTGGATTCTGTTAATTTTCTTGCCCTATTTTTTGTTTATAGATGTAGATTTATGATCGTTTGATTATAAACTAGAAAAGAGGTTAATTTCGTGATTTACATATCATCTTGATGGCATATAACGCTGATTTAAGGTGGCGATTCATTCTTCAAAAGTGAGCTTTCAGGTATGGAACAAGGATATTATAATCGAAGCCCAACTGTAAAAGCATTCCTGAAGCTTGAAGCTTGTCGGATCTACTGATGCTAATCAAATATGCTATGATTCATCATCCTAAAGGCCATACAATTCCAAGATTTAGTAAACCTTTTACTGTTTATTATTTTTGTAGAATTGAAAGTGTTTGTATCCAATAAGGGAGATGTATATCCAACAAGGAAGGTGATGTAGTAACAGTTTGGTATCAAGAATCAACAATTGTTGCATAAATTTGTACTTATGATGTATTGTACCCCACTTTGAAGAGGGTTCTCACTTCTCCCCTCTTATTTAGATAAAGTTTTGTAATTTTACATTAAATATATAGAATTTAACTTTCATTTTACAACATTGTTAATAACTTTTCTTTTATAGCAATGTACTGTGTTTTACTTTCATTTTTATAGAATTCTACTTTTTTTTTTATCTAAAATAAGGTCACGAAAAATGGGGAAAAAATGTTGTAAAATGGGAAAGTATGTTGTAAAATGGAAGTTGATGATGTTGTATATAGCATAATAATTTATAAATTAAATTGTAAATCATAAAAGGAATTATTTAAAAAAATGTTGTTTGTGGGTAATATAGTCAGTTTGCACAATCAGTCAGATGTAAAATCAAACAGCAAGTTTCAGTTAGAAGTTAACCTAGTCAGAACTTCTAACCCAATCAGCTTCTAATCCAGTCAGCTCTAACCCAGTTAGCAACTATCAAACGACCCCTAACTTGGTTTTAGGAACTTTGTATATATTAATATGAAATACTTTTTTTTAGTAATTTTGTTTGATACAAATATGTGTTTTGTTTTTATTTATTTTTGTTATTATATTTGTTTCATGGACTGTTTTATTTGCGTGTTTATTATGTTATTTATCCTTTATTTCTTGAAACATAATGCACCAACAAATATTACGATACGATACATTCAAACAAAATAAACATTACAAATAACATAAGAACATTAAAAAAAACTGAAAAATAAACATTACGAATAAGATATACGACTAACAAACATTACATAAAACATTACAAATAAAAGAGTCGTCTACATAAAAAAATGTTTATTTTTAACCAGATTCCAACCGTCCATATACTCGAAATCAGTTCCATCAAACTCGCACATGTAATATCTGTTCACGTCTTCAAGAAGTTCTTCATCGTCTGCATGAGAGTGTCACATTTTCTCATAATTGTAGCATCGATTGAACCATGTGACTTTATTCTTTAAATCCATCCATTTACTAACAATATCGGGTTTTAGCCGTTCTTGTCCTTGTCCCACCTCATAGTTAAACAAAGCTATTAGGCGGGACCATTCATCACCAACAAGGCAATTAAGGGGGGCCATTACTAGTAGACCCTCGTAAACGATAATCCAGCATCGTGTTAGGACCAACACCTCTGTTGCCGTCCATGGAAATGTACATTTGTTGGAGCTGACGCATTTGACGGATTTGCTGCATTCGAAGAAGTTGGTACATTACACGCCATTTTGTGAAATGATCTCTATTGTCAATTAAAGATGTGAATTTCATATAGATAGAAGGTTTACTATATATAAAAAAAGATAGGTTACGCGGACTGACAAGTCAGTTATGCGGACTGTCAAGTCAGTTACGTGGACTGACAAGTCAGTAACGCGGACTGCCAAATCAGTTACGCGGACTGAGAAGTCAGTTATACGGACTGACAAGTCAGTTATGCGGACTGTCAAGTCAGTAACGCGGACTGAAAAGGTTTACTATATATAAAAAATAGGTTACGCGGACTGACAAATCAGTTACGCGGACTGACAAGCCAGTTATGCAGACTGTCAAGTCAGTAACGCGGACTGACAAGGTTTACTATATATAAAAAGATAGGTTACGCGGACTGACAAATCAGTTACACGGACTGACAAGTCAGTTATGCGGGCTGTCAAGTCAGTAACGCGGACTGACAAGGTTTATTATATATAAAAAGATAGGTTACGCGGACTGACAAATCAGTTACGAGGACTGAAAAGTCAATTATGCGGACTGTCAACTCAGTACTGTGAAATAATGTATACAAATTCCTTTTAAATTGAACAAGCATTTTCATTTTTACAAGGTGTCGAAAGTTGTGAAAATGAGTTCAGTCAATCAGGTATTAAGAAAAAGTTTCTCCAACCTACCGAGTTTTTTCCATAATCTGCAAAGAACCAATCCTAACACCTTCACTTGCATTACAAAAGATCAGTACAATCGTTTCAAAATTTGTTTTGTGGCATTGGGATGCGTGGTATGTAATCCCTTATAGTAAATATTTACTTATCTAAAGTTGTTATATGGCTAATATTCTTATCTTCACTTGCAGATTCGTACGTTTCTCATGTAACGCCCGCAGATTCGGGCTACTCACTTTAGAGACAATAAACGTCAAAAATGACTTTTTTTATAGGAGATTATTTAGAATGAATAATCTTAACCAAGTTATATTATATGTCACAAGGGTTCCGTACATATAAAGAACGCCGCAATTCGAGTTATAACGAAGAAGTTATGGCTCGTCGAAGTTTTACGGCGAAACCGGCACAACACCGCGTAATGTAAAAAGTGAATTTTTGATAAACTAATTTTTAGCCTTAGATATCTAAATGAAAGTTGTAATATACGTTAAACCAAGAGTGTGCATAAAAAGAACGTCAAAATCTGACTTTGTATGAGGAAGTTATGATTTTTCTAAGATTTGGCATAGTAGTACACAGCCCGAAATTCGAATTTTAGATCGGTCGATTTTTGGCCGACACAACCTAAACGAGAATCGAAGATCTCGTTAATAGTAGCGCAACGGTAAAAAGACAGACGAAAACGGACTTCGGATGAAGAAATTATGAATTTTTAACGGACTTTTCCTGTCCCGGCCTGTTAAAAATATAACTTTAAAAATAAAGTCAAACTTAGCCGACGGAGTCTAAACGAAAGTTGTAGGGTACAGTCCCGCCTACGCGTGGATATAAAGAACGTCAAAAACGGAGTTCGTATGAACGAGTTATAAATTATAATAACATATTTACGTATTAAAATAAAGTATAAATCATATATACGTATACATATATATACAAATGTATATATCATTAAAAAGGTATCGACGATGCGGTCATTATAAGACTAGTGTTGAGTACTTTCGACATTAGTTTAGTACGCATATCGTTAAATCTATTTGAAATAGTATTATGAAGGGGTGTTTAGTCGTTTATATAACTATAAGGTCATTAAGTAATTATGGAGGGTAGTGTTTGTAAATCCAATTACTATAAATAAGAGCATTGGGCTCTCATATTTCTTGCACCATTCTCTTGATTCAAGAGTCTTTCTCTTCTTATCCCCCGAGCATTTCGGTCCCTCGTGATTCAACTTCTCTTTCTGTAGTTTTAGTATAGTAAGATGAGCGCTGAAGCGCTGCACGAATCTTTCTTAGAAACATTCAGCGACGAAGTTCTGCCCCTGCAGAGCCCGACTCCTAGCTAAAACACCATTGTAAGTAAGTTATGCTTACCCTATTTTAATATAGCTTATATTTAAAATTAGTATTGTTATTATAACTTATAATAAATATTTGGGCTATTATTATGACTTATATAAGTGTCGTTATAATATCTTTTTAACTACTCGCGGTACGGGGAATCTGGTTTAAAGGGCCGAATAGGGTTGTTGGATTTCAGAAGTGCTATATGCCAAAATGGTCCTGCCCTTCGGTGTTTTATGTCTGGCCCTGTTTGTACATAGTGGTTGGAAAATATTGTTTAAACGCTTATACAATAATAATAATAATAATAATAATAATAATAATAATAATAATAATAATAATAATAATAAGACTAATAATTAGTCACGGTAAATATTAGACTAAAATCTAGTGGTAATAATACTAGGTTTCGTCGAAGGAAATTATTTTTAAGAAGCGAAGCGCTGTCTGAGTTCGGAATCACCACCTTAACAAGTGAGTGCATAGTTACTTTCATCTTACACATAGATATGAAGTATTTTATATAAATCACGTGCTACGTGTGCATATTATCTGTATACTTGCTATCTATGCTGGATGAACGATTTTACACATGTTTTAAATGATTTAAACTCTATATGTATTTTATATCTACAAAATATGTTGGGTAAATCATGGGTAGATTAGAGATGAGATAAATGATGAGCGATGAAAGATGAGATGCATGATGAGTGATGATATATGAGTGGTAAATTATGGTGAGAAGCGATGACCTAAGCGATGACCTAAGCGATGAGCCAAGCGATGACCCCGTCATCTAGCAGAGTATGGATGATAACCACAGACTATTCTAGACAGTCCAGTGGAACACTAGCAGGCTCGCAACCTGTAGGTGTTGTGAACGATGTGTTCACCCGGTGTACTCTAAACCCTGACGACTATGTGACTTAGTGCCTGTTGTATAAACCCTGGGGACTATGAGACTTAGTGCCTAAACCGTGGCAACTATGCGACTTAGTGCCTGTCGAGTAAACCCTGGCAACGATGGATTTCGTGCCGATTCCTTAGGATGATCCTTAGGAATGAATGAACGAGGAATAACTAATTCTTAGGGTAGATCCTTAAGAGTAAAGAAGATAATGGAGATGGGTAATTGGGTTGATTGTTTGATGTTTAAACATAATAATTATATTATTGTGGGTTGAAAACCCTATGTACTCACCAGGTTTCCCAACCTGACCCACTCAAGCTTATTTGTATCACAGGTGTCGATATGAAGCGACTTTACACTGAGAGATTTAAAAGAGATGTAGATCACTAGTGTAAATGAATGTAAGTTCTGTTTATGCTTATGTTTCTGTATTGACGATGACATCCCAAGGTTTTGAAAATGAATAAAAATACATTTCTTCGGAAATGATTTGATAACGTATTTATCATGTTTTTCTGGAAACATATTCTGCAACATTTTTTTTAAAAGAGGTACTCTGATTTTTATAAAGCATAAACAAAATCGGTTTTTTCTGGCCGTGAAAATGGGGATGTCACATCTCACGTCTATGATACCAATCATATTCGTTGGTCAAGTACCTCTAACTGGGACGTACGTAACATCCACGTACATTGCGGTTGCTTTAGATGGAAATCATGAACCCCTTCTCATAGAGTTTTCTTTGGGAACCATAAACTGTGACGATTCATGGTTATGGTTCATGAGGAGGCTTAAAGAATGTTTAGGTGACAATACGAAAGTTGGTTTCATAAGCCATATGTCTGATTCCATAGACTTTGCAGTTCAAAGAGTCTACCCTGATTCATATCATGGCTATTATTGTAAAAATATAACTGAGAAAATACGCGCTTCCACCGGAAGCAATACAGTTGTAGAGCGGTTGTTCTGGAAGACTTGTAAAGCGTATAATATGTCTGATTTTTATGCATGTTTTAACAACTTACAAAATGAGGTGAATGGGAATGATCTTGATTGGCTTGACAATATTTCCATTGCAAAATGGGTACGGGCTTTTTTCCCTAAAGTACGTTTCAATGTTAAATTCATTGATATTCCCGATGTTGTCAATTGGATAAGAACAAACAGGCATGAGTTTCCAATAACAACAATCATTGAAAATGGTCCATGACTCGATGCAAGCAGTGTATGTTCAACGTGCTTCACTCAGAGGTAATTATAAGTTATGACATCACTCAAATGGTCAAATGATATGTTATTATACATTATGACATCATAATTTTTTTTATCATTAAGTTCATTTCACAGGGGATTTTCATGGTCTTCTAACCCCTTATGCACTTAAGGTGCTTCATAAAAGATTTATCCACTTCGATGGTTGTAGGAGTAGGCATATTGTTGGCGACAAATATGAAGTGAGTATGTATTCAACCACGGAATCTGTGCAATTAGACCGTGGTATTTGTAGTTGCGGTAAATAGCAAAAATGCGGTATACCTTGTGAGCATGCTATAGCTTCACTACAAAGGCTTGACATTGTAGAAATCCAACAAATGGTAAATTTAAAGTTAACTACCGTGGTGTATCGAAATGGTTTTCAAACTGAGACAGTCAATCCTATTCCAACCCTTAGGCATTGGGAAATACCAGTTGAAAGTGTTGTCGTCTTACCTCCACGAAAATTCACTTGAACTGTAATGTATGGATCACAACGAATATTAGTTTGTATTCATTTCTATGTTAACCTTACTTTTGGTCCGTTGGTGTTGTTTAGTTTTTAATAAATAATGTTTACCTTTTAATAAATAATTGTATTCCCATAATTGTAATCAGGGCCGGTCCATAGGTTTTCAATGCCCTGGGCCAAAAAACTTAACAATGCCCCAATACCTTTATAAAATATATATCATAGTTAACTTTTGCATTTTCAACCGGTTCATAAGAGTTACCCCTAATGTAATCGATTTAAAAAAATATAGAGCCAAACAAAATTATTAATAGTAAAGCACATGAAAACAAAAACTAGATACATTAAATTATTAGAATGTGACAAATAAATAACTTCTAATGTCATTATCTTAAATGTCAATATAATGTCAAAATTAGTGAAACATGTCACTGTGTTCATCAATTTGTAATATAATCTCAAAATTGAGACAAGTACACTTCAAATCTTCTATCAAAACTGGGAACAAGGAATCTATAGCAACAAAAAATTGTTAGAATTGCAGAACCACCCAATTAAGGTAATCAACCTCACGGGGCACAAAATCCAAGGGCATAATCGTCCAGCCAATCTATCCATTTAATATTCTTTGAATCCAAACTCCAGGTCACTTTAAATTGACAAATTTAACTAAATACACCTCTATGATAGGGTTATAACATCAAGGGCAGAATCGTCCAAACCAAACGTGGCAAACAACATTACACCACACCTGGGTAAAATTCCAAAACAAAAAAAAAACATAACATTAGATAAGAAAAAATGACATCTAGAAAAGCTAAGCAACAAATTGAGAACCGAGTAATTTCATAGCAATAGGGGCACGATCATCCATAATATGAACCATACAGAGAATACTTCCATTCCAAATCTGATCAGTACTAGATCGCAGAGAAGAAAAACATCCAGAGAGTCACGGATATCATAGCAGGAAATAGTATCAAAAAAATGAAAAATAAAATCTTCTTGTGCTCTTGGCAGAAATCGAGAGACAAGAGTGGAGAGTTTAGAAAAATCGAGAGACTAGATAGGAGCGTTTAGAGAAATCGAGAGAGAATATACAAGAGTTTATAGAAATTACATTTCTTATGTTCTTGACAAAAATCGTTTTGCGTATCCGAATAAGAGCCTCCTGACTAATCGACGATTGAGAAACCAATCGACTCCTCGTCTTCTACATCCTGGCATTTCGACTTTCTAGGTAACGATTGGGAAAGATGGAAGTGAGTAAGCGACGATGTATCGGACTCGGAGATGCTGAACGCATTTGGGCCAAATGCCTATAATAATAACACGATGGACTGAATTTATGCCCTTCTCTTTATTGCTGCCCTGGGCCTCCGCCCATCTCGCCCAGGTATGGGTCGACCTTGATTGTAATGTATGGATGACAACGACTTGACACACAGCTCCGCGGACTGACAAACAGCTCTGCGGACTGACAAACATCTCTCTGCGGAGCTGAAGGGTTTATATATTGTCATGGACAATCGCTGAATTTTTGGTAAAGAGTTACAAATTATTTTGAAATTTAATATGAGTTCATCTTCAAATTTGTATATTTGCTCGTGCAACGAACTTGATTGTTTCTATTGTGATCTAATCAACCCTTTTCTTGCCCCATCGCCAAACATAAGAGAGCCGTATATGTCTGATGATACTTTGCAACAATTACAATGGGCTGAAGAACAACAAAAAAAAGATAAAGAGTCATCTCAGGCTCTCACTGAACGTCGTGACCTCATTGCAGCAGAGTGCAAAAAGGTTGAGGAAAGGATGAAGATTAACAAAAAAAATCAAAGATCATGAGGAATGGATAAAAAAGACGAAGAAGACTATCAAACTGACTGAAAAATGGCTTGCTGAGAAGGATGCAGAAATGATAGATCTTGGGCGGCAAAAGGACCGTTTTGAAGATAAAATAAGAATTAGGGACGACTATATAACAATGGAGAAAGAAAAGTATCCATTGCAATTCCCTTAAGTTAATTACTCTTGTTGTACGTTTATTATGTGTTTTTGGTTTGTTGTATGTATTATCTTCGAGTTTTATTCATTATTCTACTAGTAATGATGCACTAATATAATCATAATATTACCCATAATCTTTAAAGTAACCACACCATTTCAAAATACACAATCAACGTCTTCCAAAACATAACATAATTAATTATAAATACAACATCAATCATTCAAATCAAACGTTGAATAATAGTCTTCTCTTTGCGTCCCTTGCGTCTCTTGTGTCCTGTCCATCTTTAGCGTCTCGTGAGTCCCTTGTGTCCCTTGCGTCCCTTTCCCTTTCCCTTTTGTGTTACTACCTGATGTCGCGTTACTTTTTCTAGCCTTATTTTGTTTCATTGGGACCAATGCCGGACAAGTCACTGCATTATGTGTTGTACTATCACATCCACTACACCTTCTTACTATAGGTTCCTCACCTTGTGACGGGATACGATTTCTGTTTTTCGGTCTACTAGCTTGACGTGTATCCATTATCGGAGGTTTAACAACCATCATCTCAGCAGGAATCTCCCACTCACACGGTTCTGGAAGGGGGTAAACCGCCTCCTCATACGTACTTCGGTACGTTTCCATTTTGTAAACATCTATAGCCAGATGTCCAAAGTTAGTTTTTTTCAAGTGCTTTAAGACCATTATGACATGACCACAAGGCAACCCAGTTCCATCCCAATATTTGCATGTACAAGTCTCTTGCCTCAGATCAACTATGCCACCATGTTTGAAATCATGCACTTGATATATTGCATCTGAAACACCAGAAACGGACCATCCTGTCATACGCTCTTCATTTTTCCTAACTACTTTTTCAGCCCACTCCGTTAGCACTGTTGAACGTTTCCCTGTAAAGAACATATATATAATTAACTTATTATTCAACATAATTAAAGTCCAAATTAAAGTCATACCTCCATCGATGTGACGCTTGTTACACCATTCATGTGAAAGACGACGGAAGAACTCAAGAAGGGGTACTATAGGCATCTTCCTTGCATCTACAGATAAAGCATTCATGGACTCTACACTGTTCGAGGTCATGTAATCGTACCGTTTCGACGACGAATATGCTCTAGTCCATTTAGCACGTGGAATTTCACTTAGATACGCCGCTACTTGCGGCCTAATAGTACTAAATCTATACCACAAATCTTCAAAAAACATTTCTTTTGTAAGCTCTCACAAGCCTCCAAAACAACACTTTTGTTTTATCATTTTTCCCAAACCTGTGTACTATGTTTCCTAATCGATGAAAAGCATATACGCCATGATGAGCATGTGGGAAAACATTTTCAATACTAACCCGAATTGCATCGGCCCTATCAGTTACAAACGTCAAATCGTGACAATCACCAACGCATTCATACAACTTTTCAAGAAACTATGTCCAAGTAAGACCACTCTCTTTTTTGCATATTCCATGTGCAAGGGGCAATATCTGGTTGTTCCCATCCATAGTTACTGCATGCAATATGGTTCCCTTAAAATCACCTTTCAAATGGGCACCATCTATAATTATAACTTTACGACAAAAACGTTTGAACGCTCATATCTGCAATATATTAAAATGGAACACATAAACACTATATTTTTTTTACAAATAATTATATATTAAATAACAAGTTTTTTGTATTTACCGTACTCCCGATGGCATAAAAACAACACTCGAAACAATCTTCAGAATTTGTTTGTATATAGGCCACTGTACTGGGATTATGCCTCTTCAAATTATGAAAATAAATAGGAAGTTTGGAAAAACATTCTTCAGAGAATACCAACAACAGTTCCATAGCATATTGTTTTGCACGCCAAACTTATTTGTAACTTACATTGATTTCCAGCAAAGCATTCAAATCCCTTGATATTTCATTAGGCCTCCAAACCTTGGAACGAGTTTTTCCCATAATCTCATGCAATATAGTACCCATGACTTTTTTATTTGTGTGCTTATGATTTGGGTGTATATGTAATGACGAACATGTGTGCACGTTGTTGAAAGTCCTGATTTCAAATTCATCTGTGGGATCAATGCGTTTTGCATATAAACGCCAAGTACAATTCTCAATTTCACAATATACCTCATAACGGTTTTTGTTAGAATGTTTGGTCTTAAACTGAAACTTTTCTCTGGTTGCTTTAAGACTCAAAGCAAATATTAGTTGTTGTTTGTTATCATACGTTGAACGAACAAACATATCATCATTTGTACCTAAACTGTGAAATGGTACAGGTTCAACAATAGGATCAGGACAATCAGGTATGGGAGGCATACCGTAAAATATGTCTGAAGCTTTTTTTCCGTGTGTGAACTCATCTTCTGACCAGCCTTCATTTGACTCTTCATCGTCTGACAAAGTTTTTGAAGAACAGAGAGTTCAATACAAGAATGATTTTCAGTCTATTATCAATCTCTGGAAGAAGGTACAATTTATACACAAATACAGAAAACACACAGCTAATTACAGCTACTAATTACAACTAATTACAGCTAATTTGTCCTGTAAACAAGGAAATTGGGGGGTAATAAATCATATCCTAAAATAACCTCTCGACAACACTCCCCCTCAAGGTGGATAATGGATGTTTATCATTCCCAACTTGTTAAGAGAGCTCTGAAACACTCTTCCACTAACAGCCTTCGTCAACATGTCGGCTAGCTGATCTTCTAAGGCAACCAAAGGAAGGCAAATAGTACCTTTTTCAAGATGATCTTTAATAAAATGTCGATCAACTTCTACATTTTTTGTTCTAATTGCATCAGTTTGCTTAATTGCAAGATCCCTCAAGATTCTTTTTATCCAAAGTAATTCACACACTCCATGTACCATTCCTCGAAACTCTGACTCCGCACTTGATCTAGCAACAACCTTTTGTTTTTTACTTATCCATGTCACCAGGTTACCTCCTACAAAAGTGGAGTATCCTGAAGTGGACTTACCATAAGTTTTACTTCCAGCCCAATCTGCGTTCGTATACCCTTTTATCTCTTCACTTTGATTCCTAGCGAAAAACAACCCCTTTGTTGGTGATGATTTAAGATACTGCAGTATACAGTAGACTGTTTTCATGTGTTCTTCGCTTGGTGCATGCATGAATCAACTTACGATGCTTACAGCATATGCGATATCTGGTCTTGTGTGATACAAGTATATGAGCTTCCCAACAAGCCTTTGATACCTCTCTTTATTAGTTGGAATCTGATCTGGATGAACAGTCAAACCATGATTCACTTCAATAGGAGTCTCCACAGGTTTACAATTTAGCATGCCCGTTTCAGTGAGTAAGTCCAGCACATATTTTCGTTGGCACATGGTGATTCCCTGACTTGATCTAGCTACTTCGATACCTAAGAAATACTTCAGATTTCCTAGGTCCTTCAATTCGAATTCTTTTGTGAGGACTACTTGAAGGTTGGTCATTTCATCTGGGTCATCTCCTGTGACTACCATGTCGTCCACATACACTATAAGCGCAGTCATTTTTTTTCCATTTTGCTTCATGAAGAGGGTGTGATCCGCATCACTTTGTTTATAACCAATTTTTTTCATGAAGTTTGAAAATCTTCCAAACCAGGCTCTGGGAGATTGTTTTACACCGTATAATGCCTTCTTCAACTTACACACCTTTCCATGACAATTTATGCCTGGAGGAGGTTCCATGTAGACTTCTTCTTCTAGGACCCCATTAAGGAATGCATTCTTTACGTAAAATTGTTTCAAGGGCCAGTCTTTGTTTGCTGCTATGGAGATGATAATACGAATGGTGTTTATTTTTGCAACCGGGGCAAATGTGTCTCCATAATCAATTCCATATTTTTGAGTGTACCCTTTGGCGACAAGCCTTGCTTTGTATCTGTCAATATTTCCATTTGAATCAAGCTTGATAGAGTATATCCATCTGCATCCGACAGTCTTCTTTCCCGGTGGAAGTGACGTTAATTCCCATGTATGGTTCTTTTGTAAGGCTTTCATTTCTTCGTTCATAGCTTCCTTCCACTTGTGTTCCTTCAAAGCATCCTGTACATCACTAGGAATTGATACAGATGATAGTTGATTCACAGCAAAGGCATGAGTTTTCGAAAGGCGATGAGATGAGACATAATTGTTTATGGGGTATTTCGCCTTAGAATTGAGATCTAGTTGGTATTGTTTCTTTGGAACGCCCCTGTTTTGTCTGGTGGGATACCTTGGCTCATGAATTTGATCATGTAAAATAGGGGAGTTGGTCTGAGTATTTACCTGTGGTGAAGTCTCCGGATTCTCGATGGTAATAGGAGTAGCTGAGGGAGTTGTACATTCGTGCTGTTCATGATGATCATTCTGACCCATATCTTCACCAAGGTGCTGGTTACTTTCTTCATCATTATTTTCCACAAACTCAGCATCATCAGTTGTTACGACAGGAGAGACAGGTTCAAAATTGATATCGTTGGTAACAGGCATAGTGTCGGTTGATTAATAACTTCCGAGGGATGTTCATGAGTGATCTCTTCTTCGGTGTCAAGTTTTTTTCCCCCCTGAAGAGAGCATTCATGTTTGAAAAATGGGATGTTCTCATGAAAGACAACATCTCGGGAGACATACATCTTTTTTTCTTTAGGATCATAACACCGATAACCCTTTTTGAGATCTTCATAACCAAGAAATACGCATCTTACTGTTCGTGGCTCTAACTTTCCTATGTTCTGATGTACATATGATGTACATCCAAACACGCGTGGTTCCAAGTTTGGAGTCGTTGGAGTAACAACTAGTTCGTGAAGTTTTTCAATGGGAGTCTTGAAATCAATGACTCGAGATGGAGTTCAATTCATGAGGTATGTAGCGGAGCGAACTGCTTCCCCCTAGTATTCTCGTGGAACATTCATGTCAAATAGGGAGGCTCGAACAATTTCAAGAAGGTGTCGATTCTTTCGTTCAGCCAATCCATTATGTTGCGGTGTATTGGCACACGAGGTTTGGTGTTTAATGGAGTTTTTTTTACAAAAAACTTCATTTCATGATTCACATACTCACCCCCATTATCAGTTTGTAGGACCTGTATGTTGCATTTGTATTGGGATTTTACCATTGCATATAGTTCCTGAAACACCAAACCAACTTCTCGTTTGGTTTTAAGGAGAGATATCCAGGTCATTCTTGTGCACTCATCAATAAATGTGACAAAATAACGAGCACCAGTAGGTGTGGGGATTCGAGCCGGTCCCTAAACATCAGAGTGAATAGTCATGAAGGGAAATAAACTTTTATTAAAACTAGGAGCATACGAAATCCTATGGCTTTTTGCCATTTCACAAACATCACACTTAAAATCAATATCTGTTGTATGTAAAAACAAATCCGGTTTCAATTTCCGAAGATAACTAAATGATAAATGACCCAAGCGACGATGCCATAACCATGCTAACTCTTTACTTCCTTGATTTATTCCAGTACTGTAAGCTTCATCGTGTGGTTTTTCTTCAAGGTAGTACAACTTCCCTCTCCTAATACCATGGCCAAGAATCCGACGAGTCGAAATGTCCTGAAAAACACACTCATCAGGCCAAAATGTTACAAAACAGTTCATGGTTTTTGTGATCTGACTGATGGATAGAAGATTTGAGGATAGAGATGAAACAACTAAAACGGTATCCAAATTCATAGAGTTGGATATATGAGGAGATCCCTCACAGATGACCTTTGCTTCTCCCCCATTAGCAGTGAGAATATTGGATTGTGATAGAGAGCACAAAGAAGTTAGTTTTGAGGAATCATTAGTCATGTGGTCTGATGCACCTGTATCAATAATCCAAGTATTATTAAGATTACCTTTTGATTTATCAGTATCATCTACTTTTTCCACATGAGCAGCCACAGGTTTTGAGGTTTCTTCAGATTTTGAAGCAGCTACAGTTGCTTCACTGATCTTCTTCCTTGGTTTTTTCGAAAAATCCCACCAGTCAGGGTACCCAATAATTTCATAGCATCTTTGCTTGGAGTGACCTTCTTCTCCATAGTGGGTACAAGTGTAGTTGCCTCCCTTGGTGTTGGGATTCTTCCCTTTAGAAGGGCGATTTCGGGTGGCTAGGTGGACCATTCCATCAGGTTCAGTCTTCGGTTCTTCCATGGTAAGTCTCTGGTTTTGATCTTTACGGACATATGCATAACATGATTCCAGATCCATGGGCGGATCTTTTCTGAGAATTTCACTTTGAGTTTGATTGAACTCCGGATCAAGTCCGGCCAAAAAATATGTACTCGAAGACGGGCTAGGGTCTTGTGAAGTGATACGACAACAGTAACATCATCATCTTTGTCTTGCTTCATAATACGAGAGTCAATCTCTTGAAATATACTTACTAGTTCATTGTAGTAAGCGGGTAGGGTTCTTCCGTTTTGACGCGTTGTGAAAGATCTTCGATTCAATTCAAATAACCGTGTTTCGTCGGTGCCATCATAGAAGGTTTTTGCAACTGCTTCCCAAATTTCGTTAGCTGTCTGAAGTCTAATAAATCGCTGCATCAGGGGTGGACTCATTGAATCAATGAGCCAAGTCTTAACACGGTGGTTATCAATAACCCACGCTTCCATCTTCTTTTCATCTGTTGGCTTCGGGTTGGAACCTGTGAGGAATCCTAATTTGTTCCTTGCTCCAATTCGCATCTCCATGAGTTGAGACCATAACGGGTAATTTTTATCATCCAAGATGATTCCGGATGGAAATGGCGCATCTTGTACATTCTGAACAATGACAGAAGGGGTTTCTTTCTCAGACATGGTGCAGATTTTTTTTCGAGTTTTATGAAGGATTCGAAAGAAAAAAAATAGAAAGATCTCTATTTCCGGTATTGCTCTGATACCATGAAGAACAGAGAGTTCAATACGAGAATGATTTTCAGTCTATTATCAATCTCTGGAAGAAGGTACAATTTATACACAAATACAGAAAACACACAGCTAATTACAGCTACTAATTACAGCTAATTTGTCCTGTAAACAAGGAATTTGGGGGGTAATAAATCATATCCTAAAATAAGCTCTCGACAACAGTTTTGTCACACAGTCTTCCAAACTCATATAAATTTTCTTCTTCCACTGTATTCACTGCCACAGTTTTTTCTTGTGGACACTCTTCAACATTATCAGATACAATGTTTTCAACATTATATGGTACAATCTTGTCAACAACTTCTGTCTGTCCGACCCTTCCCTCAAACACCTCCAAATACAAATGCACAATCTCCTTCGTTTCAGAAATTACATTTCTGAGTTGATGAACATCTGCTTCGTCTACAATATTCATAACATACTCATGAACCGTGTGTTGAAATGACAATGATATATTACTATTGAACGCATTAGCTTTACTTTTGACCAAATCAAACAATATTCAACGGTCAAAATTTGGCGGAACCAGTAAACCTAAGTTGGACAACTTTGGTCTAACATAGGTGTTAATCTCATTACTCATCTGCCAAAAACCCCCTGTACATAAAATAACAAAACTCATATTTTCTTTGAAAACAAATTTCTAACACTAAAACCGATCTAATATTGCAAATGAATCTAAAAAAAATGAAAAAAACCGTTTATATCACAAAAAACCGTCGCTAAAAGCCTTGTAACCACCCATTCCGCGGAGCACCTCGTCACCTCCTCTGCGGAGGCTTTAATCAACATCCAAACCAATCCCTCCGCGGAGGGCTTAATGTCTCCGCGGAGATATCTATGCGGACCAATATTAAATTAATTAAAAAGTACAACATTTAACCTCTCCGCGGAGGATTCATTGTTCCGCGGAGGTCCGCAGAAGGTCCTTCGCGGAATGCATGTCTATATCCGGAATTGTCATTTTTCATGTCTAAATTTTGAAATTACTCTCCATTTTTTGACTATAGCCGATATTTTCCCATATATATATATATATATATATATATATATATATATATATATATATATATATATATATATATATATATATATATATATATATACTTACACACACCATGGTAAATGCTCTGAAAGAGTTGAACCATGCAAAGTCACTAAAACTTGTATGCTCGATGGTAAACACGTAAACAATTTGTACAAATTTGACTTGTAACTTGACTACAATAACGTCTTGTGCCACAAATATTCCGCCTTCGGTAGATGTAAGTTGGTTGCTAGTTCTGTGATGGTGTTTTATGAGTTGGCGACTGCTTTTGTTAAGTTGGCCATGTATGTGATGTAAATCGTCCATACATACGAGAACGAGTTGCTCACGAGTGGCTGCATTGTTCAAAACCAACATCAAAACTCAATATATATATTTCTAATAATTTCTAAATAATAATAATAATAATAATGTAATATTGGTATTACCTGTAAAGGAACTGGGACGAATCTGAAGATAATAAACTCACACATCGGCCAATACATAACATTATTGATCATTGTTGGCAACATGTCTCGTTTCAAACGAGCTACAATTTCTGTACCTTTTTCACCTGATAGATTTAATAGATTTCAACATCAGTTTTCAATGACACGACATAAATTCAAGATTTAGACATCAATTTTGGAGTCTATACCTTCTTTATAAGGACCCTTTTCGAGAGAAAATCAATAACTCAACGTATATATCATTCAAGGCTACTATTATATAAGGGAACAATGTATAGTATGGATAACATGAAGGGTAATATATACCTTGTAAGGCTGCATTGATTGAGAAGAATACAGCCATCATAATAGGTCCATATACTGCTTGTCCCATGAATATCTTTTTAAACGTTGTAAAAACGTCTTTCTTAGGGAACACTCTTGACAAGAAGTTGAACCATAAATGTAGCGTGGGACCTAAAATGATCATTCCATATCCAGCCATACGACAAGTACGAATGACATCATAAGGCTCTAATGATTGCCTTGTCATTGTCTGAAGATGGTGTTAGAATGGATATTAAACATCACACTACTACAATCGCTTGAAATCAATAAGTGAATGAAAAAATGTTGTTTGTTATGGATGATGGAATGGAATATAAATCATTCTTAAAGGAAAGAGATTCCTTCCGTTATGTTAGTTTGTATTCCTTATCTAGACGATGTTTTTCTTTTCATTCTACCATGGAATGTATTGACTGAGCTTATATGTCTATTTCATTTTTTTTGCCATTCTATTTCATCCAAGAATTTGGTGGAAACTAGATATTAGTTTTCAATCAAAGAATATCGTGGATGAATATCAATACACGAAAATATAAATTCGACTTGAAAAGATGAAATAAACATGTAGCGTCATAAATATAAGCTATATTATTCATATGATAGGGAGAGTAATTGTAATTGTTTACATTATATGATCATACTATAATAAAAAATATGGCGAAAAAGAGTAGTTGTGGTTGTGAAACCCCTATTTGTACCCAAAAGTTTCCAAGGACTATTTCTTGTGTTTAAATGAATCAAAGGAATCTAGAAATTTCTGAAAATGAACATTTGATTAAATGTTAACGATGAAAAAACTGATGACAAAAAGTGATAATAGGAGAATTAAACTTTAAAGAACTAAATCTAAAGGAGACTAAAGGTGCGTCTGTTTTTGAATTTTGAAAAAGTTTATTACAAAAGGCGATCATAGAAGGATTAAAATATTAACGAAATGTAATGCGTTTGGTTGTCATATTGAGGGAATTGGATTCCTGTAAAAGCTGTATTTGATTGATTTTTATTTTTCGTGAAGGTGTAAAGAATAAATTCCGAATTCATTATCTTTATTAAAATCTCAATATGATTAAACTATATATTTGTAACGATTGTCGCCCTTCATTTTCAACCAATAGCAAAATTATTTATTTTCTTATCTATATACGTATACATATTTAGATCTATATACAAATAATTATTTAATTATGCTTTTGTAATTCATTTCATATATGGATTTATAAAACAAAAAATAAACTATAAAAAATCAATAAAAGGTATTTCTGTGTCATTCGTCGTTGTTGATATTCTTAGATCCTATTCCGCTTTTTTTGTCATTCAAACATGTGATAGGTAAAAGTTTAGTTATAATTGCTATTAAAAGAGGAAAACAAACCTGAGATGTTAAATCAGCAGCAGTGTAAACTAAGGAAGCTGTGACGCTTTTAATAAGAATAGGTCGTGTTTTAATCATCTCCAAATACCACCGAACAACTCCACTATTCGTGATCGAAGCTAATAGTGTTGTACTATAGGTTTTAGTACTTATAATGCTATGAACTGGAACATGAAACTCCATCTCTTTCGTTCTTCTTCCATTAAATCGGCTATAAAAAGCCTTGGAGACTTGTAGTTCTTGTTGGACATGGATTTTATGTATTGGAACACCGACTGAACCTGAAATGGAATGCCTTCGCCATATGGTGTTCATGTAGTGGTGAACTTTGTAGCCATTTCTAAAGACACTTGAGTTCATCATTTTGTAAGAGAAATGTGTCTATGTGATTGTGAATGAGGTTTTTGGTTGAGTGAATGGAAGAACAAGGCTTTTTATGGCTTATGAGAGAGGGATAGGAGGCATGTGTTACTCGATTCGATTTGATTTTTGTGTCTCTTGAGTATAATAATTAACGAATTAATCGTTTAATAATTTTGATTTGAACTTTGTGGTACAAACGTTACTTTTTCATGTACAAGTCAATCCTTTTAGGAGATTCTTATCTAATTTTAAATGTGTTGATGGATTCAAAGTTTGCACACATAATCCACATGGTTCGTAGAAAATGAATTGTCATATGAAATTAAGACATGGAAAATTTGAAACATTAATCAATTCAGCCTTTAAGATGGTTAGTAAATTTTATATCACCTAAAAGTAATTATATAATTTTGCGTTTAATAATTATTTAAATAATGCTTAAATGTGTATAGTTTTGTCATAAAGTTACAGACAAAAATATCATAATCTAAAAATCCGAAAAAAAATGCTACTTTCCCATTTTATCCATATTTGATGATATATATAGTGATTAATATTTAATAACAAAATTAAATTGTCTACATATAATAGCCGAAAAGATTAATAACATAAAATAACAACCAATTTGTATATTTTTTGCTCTTGGATAACACATGTTCCTTTTTAAGTATTTAAGCCAAGAAAATCTACGAAACTTATTATTTAAGGAAAGGTTGATGATTTTAACCAATTATTGGTTATATTATATTGACATGAAGTGTTGACTTGGTTATAGCGTAAAGTAATGGTGGTCCAACATCACGTCTATTCGTTAGTGGTTGCCGTTTAATGAAATTAACCTTACAAATTTTCTACTTTTGTTTTATATATAAAGCAATAACATAAATTCTTGTATTTCAAACTTGACTAGCAAACAAACAAATAATCTAGCAATTAATATTGTGAACTAATATTGAGTCATTAGTAATATCAAAGGCAAGCAAAACGGATAAATAATATTAAGAATTAAATGTCGAATCATCGTAGATTATAAATCTTTAGTAATATCAACGTAAAGTTTTTTATATTATTATTATTACATTGCCAAGTTTCGTTCAAATCAGAATGATTTTTCGCGATCAAGCCTGACTATAGTCGGATGAAAAAAAAAAAAAAACTAACCAACTTACTATTTCTTTTATAACGTCTAACAAAATTGTGTGATCAAGTCGCATGAATGGGCTGTGATGATGCTTCGAGTAAACAGAAAACGTAGTTTGTTTGACTAAAGCATTATTGTTGCAACGGCAAATTAATAACCAATGTTTTAAAAACCGGTTTGAACCGGCCGGTCGAACCGGTTGGACCGGGAACCGGAGGAGAGAGCGGTTCAACTATCACTGGTTTTACATTGATTTCTAAACCGGATTGAACCGGCTGGTCTTTAGAAAAACCGGTTGAACCGGTCAAAATAAACCGGTTGAACCGGTTAAACCGAAAAAAAACATGAAAAAGAACCATTTATATAATAAACATTGGTGATTTTTTTCATATCTATTTGGTTTTCTCAAAATAAAAATATATGATAAATGTTATAAAGTTTTTTAATGTGTTTTTATTCATCCAAAACCATATTTAGTTTCGGTATTATACTTTATTTTCTTTTTGACGTATATAGATTGATGTAAAACACTAAAACTTATGGTTATATGTTATTTTAATGTATTTGGATTTATCTACAACTTATTTTTATATGCATTTTTAATGTTTGAACTTGTAAACATCAAATTCATGATTTATATATGTATGTATGTATAGAAAAATAGAAAAAAACATGAAAAATATAGAAACCGGTTCACTTGACAGTCGAACCGGTAAAACCGGTTGAACCGGGAACCGGTCACTATACCGGTTCAACTAAAAAATCGGTTTTTAAAACATTGTTAATAACCCAGGCCACTTAAAAACAATATTGCCACGTGTGCGATTAAACACAATTGATTTCTTATTAGTTAAGATGTCATTTTAGTTTCAGTGACGTACTTCCGAATATGCCCCTGCAATTGGAATGCCATATACTTGTGGTGTTACCTAGAATATAGGGTAAATTACACGAGTAGTCCTTATGGTTTGGGGTTATCTGTGCGCTTGGTCCCTAAGACTTTTTTTTAACTCGTATGGTCCCTAGAATGTATTTTTGTTGCATGTAGGGTCCCCGATATACCTAAAATTACTATATTACCCTTTTTATTTTGTTATTTTGTTGTTTATTTCTTAATTATATATACAAAATATTTAATAATAAGGTGGGTCCCATCCCATCACACCCCACCTATTCTCGTCCTTCTCACTACCGCTCCGGTTTCCAATCTCTAGATGAACCTCCGACCAAAAAACCATTGGCGACCATCCCTTCCTCCGGCAAGCTTAAATACAAAACCAAATTCAATCATATATTCAATCATAGTGACTTGTGATGAAACCCAGAAATTGAGAAATCAAAATAAAAATTGAAATCAAAATCCCACTATAACCACCTGATGTCCTACTTTTTGCATCTGAAACCACATAAATTGAAATGTTTGAAACCCAATAGACGATGAATCCTAGAAATCGACCATGGTCTCAAAGACAAAGATCAATTTTCGTGAAGATGAAGAAGATCGATGATATGAAATGGATGTTTGAAACCCAAAAATTCAGTTCCATGTAAGAGAAGAACATCAATGGAGATGAACCCATCTGAGAAGAAAATCTACAAAGAAGATGATATCTGAAACAACGTCGGATGGATCTCGTTCGTTGGAAGGTGACTGTAAGTCGATTTCTGGATCAAAACTGATGAGGCTGAATTCCATAACCAAATCGATGAGGCTGAATTTCACCACCTGATGCAAATCGATTTCCACAACCAAATCGATGAGGCTGAATTCAAACATTAAACTAAAATTCGATCTCAAACTGATATCAAACTCAAAATCGACTCTGAAACTCATAACTAAACCTTAAACTAAAATCAAAGTTGAAATCAAACATATAGGTGATATACGGTTGGTTTGGGGCACCGACAAGGGAAAAGGGCGGCGTTCGAGAGCCTGCTTCACCTCTTCCTTCTCCGACAAACGTCGTCAATATGCTCCGATATTTTTGTGGGTGAGCCAGTTGGCCTTGAAGGAAGAACACGAGGGGAACCACCATCATTGGACGTCGGTGGCGGTGGTCGATGAGGGAAGACGCCATGGATAAACCTTGAAGACGAAGACAACAGTTGGGAGAAAATGTGTAATGGGGAATAAGGATGTGGGAACATTAGATTAGGTTTAGGATACTTTTTTTAAAATTTTTTTTAATTCTTTTATATAATAATAAATTAGAAAAACAAAAGAAAATAAAATAAAATAAGGGTAATATAGTCATTTTAGGTCTAGGGACCCAACGTGCAACAAAAATACATTCTAGGGACCGTCCGAGTTAAAAAAAAAATGTTTTTGGGACCAAACGCGCAGATTGCACCAAACCACAGGGACTTCGTGTAATTTACCCTAGAATATATACATGTCTTTGTTTATTATTAAGGAACAGGAATCCTTAATGAGAATCACGATTTTTTTTTCTGTTATAAATTTATAGTTTTTATACAGATGTAGCTCCAATTTTTATAATAATCAACATAACTACATAGATGTTATACTTATGTATTTAATGTCCATCAAAACCGAGAAAAAAGAGTTGTCAAAAGAGAGAAAAAACTGTTAAAATTGTCAATGTGGCAGTGATGTCAAAAGTGTCCGGTCTTTATATAATTTTCTTTAGAGCGGTTAATAAGGCCCGACGGAGTGGACTGCAGCTGAGGCCGCAGTCATATGCCACGTATGCGTAAACAGTGCCCCTGGGTGCGGCTGAGGCCGCAGTGCGGCTGTGGGAGGGAGCACTTCTCGGACGTTTGTGATTGGTCACACCTTTTGACCGTTGCAAACGGTCATAATTTGATTTTTTTAATTTTTTTAATTTTAACCTTTAAATCCTATATAAACCTTTCAACCATTCACATTTTTTTATCTTTCTACTACATTACCTCTAAAAAAATCAAACAAATGTCTTCGTCCGATTCTTCTGAAGAATTTGATGTTATGTTCGATGTTTTTTTCGCTGCTGCTAAACTTGCGGAACAAACGTATGAAGCAGCATGCAGTAGCGTATCCGGCAGTGTTGAACGGAGAACCCGAAGATTTATTTGTAGAAATCGTGAAGATGCAAACCAACGTTTGATACAAGACTACTTTCAAGAAAATGCCACTTTTCAAGGATACTACTTCAGAAGGCGCTTCAGAATGTTCAAACATTTGTACGAACGTATAGTCGAAGATCAAACGAGGGAGTGTGATTTTTTCGAGCAACAGTCCGATGCTAGAGGTACACCCGGTTTCAACCCTTTACAAAAATGCACAACTGCACTTCGTCAATTAGCATATGACATCCATCCTGATGCGTTGGACGAGAGTTTTAGGATCTCAGCTAGGACTGCACGAGATAGTCTACACTATTTTTGCAAAACTATTATTTAGTTTTATGGTCCAAAATATTTACGTAAGCCTACACGTAATGGCATCATGAAATTGCAATCTCACCGTGCCAGCGTACATGGTTTTCCTGGAATGTTAGGAAGTTTAGATTGTCTACATTGGGCATGAGAAAATTGTCCTTCCTCACACCATGGTCAATTTACCCGAGGTGATCATAGGCATCCAACGGTCATACTTGAAGCGGTGACATCACATGATCAGTAGATTTGGCATGTTGTTTTTGGTTCTCCTGGATCCCTTAACGACATTAACGTTCTTAATTGTTCACCTATATTTGACAACATATACGACGGATCTGCATCAGATTCTTCTTTCCAATTGCGTGGAACACCATATAAATATGGTTATTATCTAGTTGACGGGATCGATCATGAGTGTGCAGTTTTTGTTAAATCCTTTACGTGTCCGAATGATACTCGTCGGAAAAAATTCAAGAAAGCTCAAGAAAGAGTTAGGAAGGATGTCGAGTGGGCTTTTGGAGCTCTCAAGAAACGCTGGTTTATATTGAAAAAAACAACAATTTTTTTCAGCGAGGAAAAAATGCATGAAGTCATGTATGCATGTATAATACTGCATAATATGATCATCGAAAACGAATGAAGAACGATATATGAGTATGATGAAGAGGAAACCATTTCGCGACACAAGCAATAGAAATTGGGGCGACGAGTACATTGAAAAGAGAGCAGAGGTTCGTTGCAATGAAACATTTCACAATCTTCGTATGGACTTGGTGAAATATATTTACGGGATTCAACACATTAACCTCAATTTGGATCCCGAGGATGACCCAAAAGACGAGTTCTCGGAGGATGACTTCATGTAGTTTGTTTTATTTTTAATCGCAATTTGATGTATGTTTTTTTTAAGTTTGTAGGTTTAAAATTTCTAGTGTTTTTTTTCGAAGTATTTAGGATTTTTTTAAGCAATGGAATGTAATGTTATTTTTATTTTGAAGTAATGAAATGGATGTTTTTTTTAAATATAGTTTTTATTTAATTAAAATGAAAAAAAAGTTCAAGTGTGGCACCACTCCTTGGGTGTGGCATGAAACCACACTTTTGTGGTAAATACGTGTCGTCTAAGTGAAGAAAGTACAACTTTTATGACACCACTCCCTTTAGCCTAAACACATTCTTTTTCTAGTGTATAATCATTATTATAGTTCAGGAGCCACATGAGAGTCAGGGTAAGCTCAGGCCCATGCTAAAATTTTTTTTTTCCCTTTTATATATATATATATATATATATATATATATATATATATATATATATTCTAATTAATTTATAAGGAATACTTTAAAATAATAATTTTGACTTCACCCATTGATTATGTAAAGTGGTTGCTGCGATAACTTATTAATTAGCTTTTTATTTTTATATTTATTTTTCGAAAAATGCTAATCAAGATTTTTTTGTCGTGAAGTCAAATGAATACTATAGATTTTTCTAAATGGTGTAGTTCAATGTCAAATGAATACCATAGAATTGAATACTATGTATGGAGACCTTGCATGAAAAAATAGACGATGGGGATTTTGCATAAGAATGTCCTCGGTTGTAAAAGTCGTTAGATGGTTGTCGGGCGGTCAACTGTAGTTAAGAGATTAATCGGTTTAGACAGGGATTAATCAGTGTCTAGACGGATACCATTAGTTATAATATAATTTATTTATTTTTAAATAAATATTACATATATCTTAACAAAATAAGTAAATAACCATAAAAATTTGAAATATTCAATCATCAAAATATTTAAATCATCATATATCATAATTTTAGACTAATCGATGATCATTTACACAATTTTAGTCATCAACCATCATAATTTGGTTACTGCTTATCATAAATTTGACTAATCGATGACTCTTTTTGAAAATTTTGACCGTCTAACTTTTTGATCAGTTTAGACCACCTAAACTGTCTAGGATCGATTTTGATTAACTCAAGCGATTGGCACTAATCGTAGATCGATTTTGATTAACTCAAGCAATTGGCACTAATCGTAGACAGTAAGAGGCCGCCTAACACATAGGCGTCGTATGATTATCGATTAATCACTTAGTATATGTTTTAACTTATCTTATTGGGTGCAATTATATGTTTTAACTTATCTTATTGGGTGCAACATAATATGATTAGGGGATTCAGACCAAAAGAAAAAGGGAAGTAGATCAATGGGGTACAAAGGAAGCACCAAATCATGTGTGGCCATGTGGAAGATGTGTGGGTTACCAGAATGCCATTAAGGAAGAGGCAAATGGAGTATTATCGGGAAGGTGAAACATGTAGGTATGAAGTGGTGGACTACAAACACTTGCAAAAGAACTTATATCGCATGTAACAAATTTCCAAAACTGACAAATTTGACAATTATGAAGATCGATTGATCAAATTTCCAAAACTAAGAACATGTTGGCGAGAGCTTAGTAGATTAGATTTGTTGTGTAAATTTTATCTAGTCCTAGATTAATGGTTGTATCCTGTATTGTAGGTAATTTGTTAGCTCCTATATTGTATATATACATGTATCATCCAATCAATAAGATATACGGGAAAATTACTCCACATCTGTTCCTGATCTCATAGTTTCACATGGTATCAGAGCAGAATAGATCCTAAATCATCGAATCATCAAATTACTAAAGGACCATGGGAAACGAAGGTGACTCTTCAGGACCGTCCAACTCATCTGTGATCGTACAGAACATTCAGGACGCCCCATTCCCTACCGGAGTCATCCTAGATGACACAAACTACCCCTTGTGGTCTCAATTGATGGAGAAGCGTATTGGAGCTCGTAGCAAATCGGGGTTCCTTACCGGTACATCGGCGAAACCCACAACGAATGAAAAGGCGATTGAAACTTGGATCACTGATAACAATAGGGTCAAGAGTTGGCTCGTTGACTCAATGAATCCAACCCTAATGCGCCGATTTATTCGTCTCCAAACAGCGGCTGGAATCTGGGAAGCAGTGAAAAAAACCTTCTATGACGGGTCCGATGAAACCCAATTGTTTGAACTGAACAGAAGGTCCTGCAATACTCGTCAAAGTGGGCGATCCTTACCAACTTACTACAACGAGTTGGTAAGTATCTTCCAAGAAATTGATGCTCGATTAACCCCTGAAGAGGACACTGTGGAGTCTACGGTAGCCTCAAACAAAACTCTATCAAGATTTCGAGTCCACATTTTCCTAGCAGGTCTGGATCAAGAGTTTAACCAGGCTAGGAGCGAAATCCTAAGGAAGGATCCACCCCTCAATCTTGAATCATCGTATGCCTACATCCGCAAAGACCATAGTCAAAGACAATCCATGGAGGAACCCATGCCAGAACCTAACAGCATGGTGCATTTGGCCTCACGAAATCGAACTCAGAACACCAAAGGAAGAAATAACAAGGGAAATACGCTTACGTGTACTCACTGTGGCGAAGATGGACACTCAAAAACCAAATGCTATGAACTCATTGGCTACCCAGAGTGGTGGGATTTCACGAAGAAACCTAGAAAAAAGATTGGCCAAGCTGCTACTGTCAAGTCTCCAAAAACTGAGGAAACGACTACTCCTATAGCAGCTCACACTTCTACAAACACAGGTATGTCCATTAGTAACCAAAACAATCAAAATAACAGGTGTATAATTGATACAGGTGCAACGGATCATATGGCGAATGATCCAGCAAAATTAATTAAGTACCATACTCCAAAACAAGCAAATATTAAAACCGCAAATGGGGAAATGGCACCTGTAGTTGGTGAAGGAACTGTAAAAGTAACAAACTCTATGGATCTTGATTGTGTTCTTGTAGTTTCCTCACTATCTTCAAATTTACTATCAGTCAGCCAAATTACAGAAGCATTAAACTGTTATGTAATTTTTTGGAAAAATGATTATGTCTTTCAGGATATGGAAACTCATCAGACTCTTGGCTATGGTACTAGGCGTGGCAGGTTGTAATATCTTGAAGAAAATCATCAAAGTCAAGCATATCATGCAGGAGTAGTGAAAATAAATAAGTCTGTGGCAATGTTATGGCATCGTAGGCTAGGACATTTATCTTTTGGTTATGTTAGGAAGCTTAAACCTAATTTATTTTCAAATGTAACGGATAGTGATTTCAAGTGTGGTATTTGTGAGTTAGCAAAAAACACAAAAATTTCTTATGGTTCTAGTGATAATAAAACTTCTGTTCCATTTATGAAAATTCACTCAGATGTATGGGGTCCTGCTCCTATACCCACTCCTGATGGTGCAAAGTACTTTGTAACCTTTATTGATGAAAGTACTCGTATGGTATGGGTATTACTCCTTAAACACAAAGGGGAGGTATTAAATGCTTTTGAAGAACTATATAATACTATAAAAACTGTGTACAGGAGGGAAGTCCAAATACTCCAATCTGATAATGGGGGGGGGGGGAGTATATAAACAATCAAATGAAGAATTTATGTAAGGCAAACTTGATTCACCACCAAACTTCATGTGCTCGGTCACCCCAACAAAACGGACTAGCTGAGAGGAGAAATAGACAACTCCTTGAAATAGTTCGAGCCTCTCTCTTTGATATGGAAGTACCTCGAAAATTTTGGGGTGAAGCATTATGATTAGCTGCGTATCTCTTAAACCGAACACCATCAAAGGTACTAGATTTTAAAACTCCATTACAAAAACTTCGTGACCTTACAGGAATACAAATAAGTGATGGTCTTGAACCACACATATTTGGTTGTACCGCATATGTTCACCAAAAATGTGGGAAAGTTAGAGCCAAGTTCAGTTCGATGCATGTTTCTTGGATATGCAGATGCAAAGAAAGGGTATAGATGTTTTGATCCTATCCAAAATAAGGTTCATGTCACGCGTGATGTTGCATTTCATGAAACAATTCCATATTTTGGTCATGAATGTTCCCTTCAGGGGGAGAAAAACGAAGAAGTGAAAACACACGACGTTCATGAACTATCCATGTTTTTTTATGAAGAAGAAGGTGAAGGTGGGAATTACAAAAGTCAAATTGATGTCGATACGCCTAGTACCAATATTGAGCCGGAGCCTAGTACAAACGAAAACCATGAAAACCATGAGCTGGAGTCGGAACAAACTGATACCACTAACACTCCAGATGTTACTAATATCCCAGATGTCGATTTCGATTCTGGGAATTCTGATGTTGTCTTGCAGGATATGAATGAAGAAGGAAGCGGAAGGCGTTACCCAGTGAGGATCAATCGAGGCCAACCAAAGAAACAATATGTACCTGACTTAAAAGCAAAAGCAAAATACCCCATTGGGAATTTTGTATCACACCACAGGCTGTCAGATACTCACGCCCTAAGGGTAGAGAAAATGTCATCTGTTACTATTCCAAGAGATGTACAAGAAGCTCTAAGAGATGTAAAGTGGAAAAAGGCAAAGAACGAAGAAATGGAGGCGTTGCAAAAGAATGAAACATGGGAACTTGTGAATCTTCCCAAAGGCAAGAAGACAGTAGGATGTAGGTGGATTTATAACATCAAACTCGATGAAAAGGGAAACATAGACCGGTACAAAGCTAGACTCGTAGCAAAAGGATATACACAAAAATATGGCATAGACTATGGAGATACATTTGCTCCTGTAGCAAAGATGAATACGATCAGAATTTTAATATCCATTGCAGCGAATAGAGACTGGCCCTTGAAACAATTTGTTGTAAAAAATGCTTTCTTAAATGGATACTTGGAGGAAGAGGTATATATGGATCCACCACGAGGAACAAACAGCAACGAAAGAGTTTGCAAGTTAAAGAGGGCGTTATATGGGTTAAAGCAATCTCCTCGTGCGTGGTTTGGGAGGTTTTCAACCATTATGAAGAAAATTGGATACAAACAGAGTGATGCTGACCATACACTCTTTGTCAAAGGAGGAAAAGATAAGGTTACAACTCTCATAGTTTATGTAGATGACATGGTGGTAACTGGAAACGATCATGAGGAAATAACCAAGTTACAAAAGGTTCTTGCTACAGAGTGTGAGCTAAAGGATCTAGGTCACCTCAAGTACTTCTTAGGCATTGAAGTATCTAGGTCAAGAGCAGGAATCAACCTTTGTCAACGAAAATACGTATTGGATCTACTGGCTGAAACTGGTGTTGAGTATGAATCCACAGAAATGTTGAGTGTGAATCCACAGAAATGTTGAGTGTGAATCCACAGAAAAGCTGGTCAAAAATGGCAGGAACAATGTGAAGTTGTAA
The DNA here is from genome assembly GCF_052849685.1 of Lactuca virosa. NCBI lineage: Eukaryota > Viridiplantae > Streptophyta > Magnoliopsida > Asterales > Asteraceae > Lactuca > Lactuca virosa. The sequence continues at coordinate 160,232,566 of NC_136434.1, forward strand.
AGCCACAATTGTTGAATGAAGACCCAGTTGTGTTTTTTGACTACTTCTGATTTCCATCTCTATATAAGAGATTATTCTGTATTTGTAAAACTTGTATCTAGTGTAACATAGAAAGAGTGCAGATTAGCACCAAGAAATGTAAATTCCTAGTTACCGGTGGACGTAGGTCAGAGAAGGACCGAACCACGTTAAATCCCTCATGTTCATCCTTGTGTTCTTGTTTTTTGTGAGCTGTGTGTGTGTTTAGAGTCGTGTGTTAAGTGTCTCGATCCTAACAAGTGGTATCAGAGCTTTGGTTTAGCTCCAGAGGGTGATTTTCTGTTTTTTGATCGAAATTTTTTTTCGTCAAAAACGATTTTGGTGTATACCGTTGGAAAGGTCTCGTTCCGAAGATTCCGAAAATATTTTTTCTGAATTTTTTGACCACCGGAAGACGTCCAAATCGCCGGTCAAAGGTTTGCCGGAATAGTGACCGGGAAAACCAGTTCGCCGGAGAAGACGACACTGTAGCACCAGACACTGTAGCAGTCCGCCGGAGAAGACGACACTGTAGCAGGAACTGTAGCACGACGTCAGCAGTGATGTCAGCAGACACTGTAGCTGGCACTGTAGCAACGCTGTAGCAGATTTGAAAATTTGCAATTTGGCCTCTGAATTTCCAGAAAATTGCAAGATAGGTCATTGTTCTTTCAGAAAATGGCAGAAAGCAGTAAGCTTCAGATTGAGAAGTTTGATGGGAAAGATTTTGGTTGGTGGAAGATGCAAATTGAAGATTTGCTCGTACATAAAGACTTGGACGCAGTTTTAGGTGAAAAACCGGAGGCGATGACACAGGCAAACTGGGAGACTTTGGATAAGAAGGCCAAGGCATTTATTAGACTGACGTTGTCAAAGGATGTTGCCTTCAATATTTTGAAGGAGACCTCGGCAAAGGGAATCATGGAGGCATTGTCTAATATGTACGAGAAGCCGTCGGCAGCAAATAAAGTCTTCCTGATTCGGGAACTAGTCAACACGAGGATGAGGGAAGGAAGTTCAGTTACAGTACACATCAACAATTTGAACTCGATTTTATCCAGACATGGGTCAGTGGGAATAAAATTTGAGGACGAAGTTCAAGCTTTACTACTGTTATCATCATTACCTGACAGTTGGTCCGGAATAGTTACAGCCGTTACTAGTTCCGCAGGATCGAAAGAGCTCACTTTTGAGGGATTTAATTCTAGGCGAAGACGTCAGACGAAGAAATTCCGGGGAATCATCAAGTGAACAATTGAATGCGGTCAGAGGTAGAAGAAATAACAGAGGTAGTGGAAGCGGGAACAGGAGAAGGAGTCAGTCGAGGACTCGAAATGATGTGACTTGTTGGAACTGGAAAGAGGTTGGACATTTCAGGAATCAATGTCCAAAAGACAAGAAAGAAGTTAACGTTACAGTAGACCATTCAGATGATGATGTTTTGATCTGTAGTGTGGAGAGCAATGTGGATTCCTGGGTTATGGATTCGGGTGCTTCATTTCACGCTACCCACAGCCGTGAAGCACTGCGGAATCTGAAAGAAGGGGATTTTGGTAAGGTAAGACTGGTGAACGATGAGGTTCTTGATGTGACGAGCATAGGTGACTTAGATCTGAAGACTCCAGTCGGTCCATGGAATTTGAAGGATGTCCGGGTAATTCCAAGTCTGAAGAAACAGTTGATTTCTGTTGGGCAGTTGGATGAACAGGGACACGAGGTTAAGTTCAGGAATGGGCAGTGGAAGGTTGTCAAAAGAAATCTTGTGATAGCTTGTGGACATAAGAGGGGTTCATTATATATGGTCAGTTTACCGTCTAAGGGAGTAACCGTCCCAGTTCAGAAGAAAAACAAAATCCGGTTCATAGAGTCTCGTGGACAGAAGAAGGTTTGCTTTGCAGATGGCAAACCCAGAGTCACAGGTCAGATTCAGGTTGAACGTGTTTGGAACGGTTCAGAAAAACCAGTCAAGGGCATTCATAGCAGTGGGAGCATGGGCTTTGTTTCAGCTAGAATACCCAGAACATAGTGGGTTAAGAGAACCAGTATTCCATCTGTAATAGTCTCTCCAGATTATCTGCTTCACATGGAGAGTGTCGTTTGTTCTCAGGATGTTCCAGGATCGGGCAGTTCATTTCAGTGGGAGCCGATGGAGACAGAGAACAGGTCAGTGGCAGACTTAGCCATGACTGATGTGTTGGAGCTAACGAAAGCTTCAACTGGCCTTCAGGATAATTGAAGAGAAGGCCAGGGTAACTAGGAAGGAGTTAAAATCAAATACAGATGCACAGTTGAAGCACATGTGAAGATTGTTCCGTGGCTTCAAGTGGGAGATTGTTGAGTATGAATCCACAGAAATGTTGAATGTGAATCCACAGAAATGTTGAGTGTGAATCCACAGAAAAGCTGGTCAAAAATGGCAGGAACAATGTGAAGTTGTAAAGCCACAATTGTTGAATGAAGACCCAGTTGTGTTTTTTGACTACTTCTGATTTCCATCTCTATATAAGAGATTATTCTGTATTTGTAAAACTTGTATCTAGTGTAACATAGAAAGAGTGCAGATTAGCACCAAGAAATGTAAATTCCTAGTTACCGGTGGACGTAGGTCAGAGAAGGACCGAACCACGTTAAATCCCTCATGTTCATCCTTGTGTTCTTGTTTTTCGTGAGCTGTGTGTGTGTTTAGAGTCGTGTGTTAAGTGTCTCGATCCTAACAACTGGAATGCTAGATTGCAAACTGGTCAATACTCCTATCAAAACTAATCACTCTCTGTCAATCAGTGAGAACCAAGTTCCAGCAAACAAAGAAAGGTATCAAAAATTGGTGGGAAAACTTATATATTTGGCTCACACACGACCAGACATTGCGTATGCTGTGAGTGTGGTTAGTCGTTTTATGCATGCTCCAGGAGAAGAACACATGAATGCTGTTAATCGAATACTAAGGTACCTTAAGTCATCTCCCGGAAAAGGCTTATTTTTTGGAAGGAACACAGATCGCAACAAGGAACTGGAAGTAAGAGGTTACACGGATGCTGATTGGGGTGGTGATCGAATGGATGGCAAGTCTACCTCTGGATACTTCACATTTGTGGGAGGAAACTTAGTGACATGGAGGAGTAAAAAGCAAAAAGTAGTGTCTCGATCAAGTGCAGAGGCCGAGTTTCGGGGAATGGTACATGGAATATGTGAACTACTATGGATAAGAAGAATTCTCATGGATTTGGGAATACTATTGATTACACCCATGCTATTATATTGTGATAATGAGTCAGCTGTGAAAATTGCTAACAATCATGTACAACATGATCGAACAAAGCATGTGGAGATTAACCGGCACTTCATTAAGGACCACCTTGAGAAAAGAACCGTAGAGTTACCACATGTTGCATCGAAAGAGCAGTTAGCTGATATGCTAACTAAGGCTGTGTGTGGAAGAATATTCGAAAGATCTCTTGACAAGCTAGGAATGGTTGATATCCATTCACCACCTTGAGGGGGAGTGTTGGCGAGAGCTTAGTAGATTAGATTTGTTGTGTAAATTCTATCTAGTCCTAGATTAATGGTTGTATCCTGTATTGTAGGTAATTTGTTAGCTCCTATATTGTATATATACATGTATCATCCAATCAATAAGATATACGGGAAAATTACTCCACATCTGTTCTTGATCTCATAGTTTCACAGAACACACTTGCAAAAGAACTTATATCACATATAACAAAACTATAATTTACTCCAAAAGAATAGTATTCTTAACAAATTATAAGCAATCAAATTTCTAAATAATCATTCATTGGGTTATTGTTAGAAAAATCTAATTATTTTGTTATAGTTTATTAAAAAATCTCAATTTTTATTTTTTTTTCAACAGAAAAATCTCGATAATATAATTTTATATGAAAATTTATAATTTTTTCTTTAAAAAATATAATATGTTAATTTGAACAAACGATTAAATAATCAATACTTTTCTATTTAAAAAATAAAAATTAAAACTTTTCTATAAATTAAAACTAAATAATAATTATTTTCTAACAATAACGCAAAATAAAAATCCACGTAAATTTTTTGGAAAACTAGTTCAAAATGCACCAGGTATTTTTAAAGCCCAATATAAAACGGGAAAATGACTTATTAAGGTAATTAACTTTTCAGTATGTTCATATCTGGGTAACTATCTTTTTTTTGTACACATCTAGGTAACAAACTTGTTGGAAGTGTTCACATATGACCATTATGACCTGCTGTAGCAGGTTAAATCCTAGATGTGAACACTTTCAACAAGTTCGTTACCTAGATGTGTACAAAAAAAATACTTACCCAAATATGATCAAAACAAAAAATAAGAGTAAATTACACGAATGGTCCTTGTGGTTTGGGGGAATTTATGTTTTTGGTCCCTAACTTATTTTTATAACTCGGATGGTCCATACTGTTTATTTTTGTTGCGCGTTTGGTCTCCGTCTTACCTAAAAAGACTATTGTGCCCTTATTAATTTATTTTTGAATTAAATTTCTTATTTATGTATTTATTTTTTATATATTTAAAAAAATTAATAGACCCCAAATATTTGTATCTCCTCACTGTAAACCTGAAACTACATTTGAGAAATTTAATTTGGGTCTCACCGGTCACCATCTCATCTCTCATCATTGTCAACTTCTATTTCTTTTCATCTTTAGTGACATCGACGTCTTCACCATCCTTCTTTTTTTGGTCCGTCAACTCTTGCGAACCAACACCATAACCCACTGTCTCTTCATCTTTAGTAGGTTGTGGTGTTGATTCGACGGAGTTGAATGACCGAAAAAAGAAGGGATGGTGAAGACGTCAATATCACTAAAGATGAAAAATAAATAGAAGTTGAGGAGGATGAGAGATGAGATGGTGATGAGATACAGATATGTGAGGTCTATTACTTTTTTTTTAAATATATAAAGAATAAATACATAAATAAGAAAATTAATTAAAAAATAAATTAATAAGGCACAATAGTCTTTTTAGGTACGACAGAGACCAAGCGCGTAACAAAAATAAACAGTAGGGATCATCCGAGTTAAAAAAATAAATTAATTAAAAAATAAACAGTAAAGATCATCCGAGGAGATACAGATATGTAGGGTCTATTAATTTTTTTAAATATATAAAAAATAAATACATAAATAAGAAAATCAATTAAAAAATAAATTAATAAGGGCACAATAGTCTTTTTAGGTAAGACAGTGACCAAACATGCAACAAAAATAAACAGTATTGACCATCCGAGTTAAAAAAATAAGTTAGGGACCAAAAACACAAATTCCCCGAAACCACATGGTCAATTCGTATAATTTACCTTTACTTTTCGTTTTGTTCATATTTGTGTAACTATTTTTTTTGTACACGTCTAGGTAACGAACTTGTTGAAAGTGTTTACATTTAGAATTTAACCTGCTACAACATGTCATATGTGAACACTTCCAACAAGTTTGTTACCTAGATGTATACAAAAAAAATAGTTATTCAGATGTAAACATACAGAAAAATTAATTACCTTAATAAATTATTTTTCTATTTAAAACTGTAAAAGTAAAAGTTTATTTTATTTATATTATTTTTTCACCTTCGTTGTCTAGCATTTCTTTGGGTCTCGAAAAGAATAATAAAGTAATGAAATTTTATTCTATCTTTACGGTCCCTATCTCTCCAAAGAAAAACTGTGTATACGATGATCATTGATCAATTGGACTATTCGATTTTTCTTTTTTTAAATCCATATAACTTCATAGATCAAACATGTGCATCTACATGTAAAAGTTGGAAGAAAAAACCCAATCTTGTGGTTCTCGTGCTTACATCGATCTCGATCTCGATCTCGATCATCCTCCACTTATCGAACGCCATCAGCTGATTCTGTCGATCTGGTACGTTTTCTGCTTCTTTCGTTTTCTGCTTCGATCGTTTGGTGTGATTTTGTGATAGTTCTTCGTAGATAAATGATCAGAAGAAGAAGATTACCTAGACAAAGTCAACAATTTAAGGATAAATTGAAGTTTCATCCAATCAATTGAAGGTTTAGGAATAAACAGATCATAATTGTAACAAGGAATTAAAATAAAGATTGAATTTAGAAAGAAGGAAATACCTTTTATAAATTCTCCTTATTTCAAGTTCTTCTCATCAGTGATCAGTTAGATGTGGATAAGATCACTAGCAATCCAGTAATCCAGCAGATTTCTGGCTAGATCTTGTTTACTTCACTGTGTTCTGAGCTTAAATAGTTTTCATATGCAAATTTCTTAGGCCTTCGTTCCATATTTAACATCAGCACCATTATATCTCTAACATGAGCTGTAAACATCAATTCTGTTCCTAAATTTTCTCCAAAATATTAAGATCTACATTTAGGTTACATCTGAAAGGGCATAATAATCCAAAGCTGCTACCTTAAATCTTTTCAGAAATATGTAATTAATCTTTGTTTGGTGTTGCCTTTTGTGTTTTTTAACATATCTGGCGATGAATATGTGCTTATCATTGTGATTATTCTTACCTTTCTTGACTAGTTTGACCGACAATCTAAGGTCAACATCAACAAATATGTTTATAATCTACATGTTAGTTAGCAAGCTAGATCCAATTTCTAGTTCTATTTGAATTAAAACCCAAATTTTGTTCACAGAGACAATTTTCTAGTTGGGGCCATGTGGTGAGCTTGAAAAATACTTTCCTTTTTTATTGCAATTATTAGGCTGTGGGAATTTATAAAGACTTGAAAGAAACTTTATATGTAGTTTCAGCTTGACACACATTAATTGGACATGTGAAGTAGGATGAACATGATCACATGCTTATTTATTCTCACACAATATAAATGCAAATGAGAAAATGAAAAACTTAAATGATCTAAATAAATAGGATTAGTCTTAAATATCTTTAATTTGCAATATATGTCATTGTAGCAAACATAGTGCATAAGTTTTCATTTCTTCATGTTATATCATTGTACTTTAAAAAAAATTACCCAATTATAGCAATATGGTCCAAACACAAAACATTATTCATTGCTATAATTGGGTTGATTTTTCAAAGTACACCGTCTTAATAAGAAAAAAAAAAGTCAAAAGTCAATGCATAATTGGTTAGATTTTCAATGTAGGAAAGAACGAAAGTAAGATGCTGCAATAAACAAATAAATTAAAGTATATTGCTATTTCTTGCATTCAATGTACAACATTTTAATTTACAAAAAATTGAAAGTACAATACTATAAATAGAAAAAAAAAAAACAAAAGCAAGATGCTACAATAAACAAATAAATAAAAGTACGTTGCTATTTCTTGCATTTCTACAGACGAAAGTTAGGACATGGCCTTGGTTACAACCGCGGAAGTATGCGACGCGAACCCTCAACTAATCGTAAGCGGCGAACTGCGTGCACTGCAACCCGTCCTGCAAATCTACGGGAGACGCCAAGTGTTCTCGGGTCCCGTTGTCACTCTCAAAGTCTTCGAAGACAATGTTTTAGTGCGTGAGTTTCTAGAAGAAAAGGGAAATGGGCGCGTTCTAGTGGTTGACGGTGGTGGAAGCTTACGGTGTGCTATACTGGGCGGCAATCCCGTGGTGCAAGCCCAGAATAACGGGTGGGCCGGCATTGTGGTCAATGGGTGTGTACGCGATGTTGATGAGATTAATAGTTGTGATATTGGTGTGAGGGCACTTGCGTCTCATCCGGTGAAGGCGAATAAGAAGGGGATTGGGGAGAAACATGTGGCGGTTATGATTGGCGGGACTAGGATTTCGGATGGGGAGTATTTGTATGCGGATACGGATGGGATTTTGATCTCCAAAACGGAGTTGTCTGTGTGAGTTTTGATTGTTGATGTTTTTGTGATAATATTTGTGTATTTGATCAGCAGTCTGTGAGATTCGAACCTGTGTCAACTCTATTTTGGAGTGTTTCATATAAGGTGGTAAAGATTGGCCACCTTGATGTTGCTATTTGTGTACTAAATTAATGCTTTGGGAGGACTCAAAAGAGTATGTATTGTGTACTTGTATGTTTTAATTTGAAATAAAACATGAAGTATAAGCACTTAATCTCGACTTTTTTTTTTCTTTTTGATTTATTCCGGATCGAATGATGTAATGGTTAAGGGAAAAAGCATAGTTTAATGTAACAAGACACTAACAATTTCCCGATTTGTGATTATTGTTTTTTACTTTCAATTTCTCTCATGTTAAAATTGAGAAATATGGTGAAATTTGGTTTTTGAAAAGTTAGGATTAAATGATAATTCGGTCTATACAAAAAACATATATTACTTATACAACAAGAAGCAAAATTTATGTATACAACATTTTATCATTACTTATCATTACATACATCATAAGCTTTCAACCAATTTTTCCAATACACAAACATAATAGGAAAATAAATAGATAAATCTCGTTCGCTTTTGATTGTATCTCGGATTCTCGTCATCTTGATTCTTGTCCATTTAACTGTAATCTTCTCAAGTTACACTTTTGATTCCTAATCTATGCTCATTGCTTCATAATCTACCCCAAATTTCTTTTTCCTTTAATCTTCGATACTTCCAGAATTTATACTTTATCTTTAGTTTCCATTTATGACTTTTAATACCCTTAGGTTAATTTAAATGTCGACTAAACCCCTATAATACATTCTTATACAATAATGCTTAAAATTAAGGAAATTTAATTGTTCATAAATTAGGAATCGTACATTTTATCGCCTTTAATAGCAAAATAGTTAACCCATAGGCATTGGTGTTACACGGTAAGACTTGTTGTTCTAAGCACACCTAAAGAGTATATTGTTCATAGCTTGGGCTCCCGATTTGGATCGCTTAAAATTGGGTGCACGAATAGTAGGAAACACACCCCCACACTTAGATAGTCTATGTTAGGTTTTTCTATAACTCGCAAAGACTCACAGGAATCACATAATTAGTGATCCTATTGGTTCAACTAGACCTCGCAATGGAGCGGTTTTGACCTTGATCCGCTTCAAGTTCGTGCAAAGTTAATGAGTTTGGATCATATTTTATGATTTGGTTACTCGTTAACGACATGTACCCGTTAATCCTTTTATTAAAAGAGTCGAGTATGGATCACAATCGATCCGATCCGTTTATGACCCGCCCATTCTAAAATTTTAAAATATATGTTTATTATTTATAATTTATAATACATTTATCATGTAACATCCAAAAATTTCACGCCAAATTTAAACTTTTTCAATCACAAATAAAACCAGATAGTATTTGTTTACAAAAATGTTTTCAATCATTATTCATCAGAGTGTCCCAATAACCAGATCATAAGGATGAGGAGCGGTACGGTCACGCCTTCGCCTTACCATGATCTCCTGAAGTACCTGAAACAATAAACTGAAAACTGTAAGCCCGAGGGCTCAGTGAGCTACCCCCAAAATATCAATACCACACCAATAATACCATATCAGTAACAGACAATCAACAACATGCATACTGGGTCATCGGCCTGACTGGACCGCCCTGTAGGGCCTACAGTCTATCTAAATCTGTCCCGAGCCTTCGGCATAACTGAACCGCCACGTGGGCCTACAGTCTCTCCGGACCGCTCATAGGGTATGTTGGCCTTCAGCACAAAGCGAGACCGCCTCAACCCAAGCAACAAGCAAATAACCATGTGCGCATAACTAACATATACTGGCATATACAAGCATCAAACATATCTATCTCACTGATCACCAATCATAACAATCTCTCGTAACTAGAGCATCGACCTAGCAGGTCACTAACATATCAATCCCTACGGATCATAAGAGCATAACATACTGTCTATCCTGATTTCGATCTAACAGGTCATAACCACATGTAGCATACCATAACAATAACAAATAAAGGGTCGGCCTTGGTGCCTTAGACCCTATCGATATAGTGAGGATAATTCACCTTGTAGATGTCGACTCGGTGGATAAACTTCAACCCTCGGATCACTGCCACAAACTCCACCACCTATTACCATAGTATAACCATAATGTAAGTTCTCAACCTCTCAAGGTACCCCATCAGTCAACTAGTCAACCTTTGGTCAAAGTCAAAGTCATCAGTCAATGTCAACAGTCCATGTTGACCTTAACTCGCCGAGTACCCTCAGCTATTCGCCGAGTTCCATGAAATACCTGACCACTCGCCGAGTCACCGGAGTGACTCATCGAGTTCTAAGGCTCGCGATTGGAACTCTAAGGCCACTCGTCGAGTTTTCCTTCTTGCGACTCGACGGTTGCACACGCATACATAAATTGGGGAAACCTCAACCGACTCGCCGAGTTGTTCATCCACTCGTCGAGTCTACGACAATCTTCATCGGACTCGCCGAGTTGTTCATCCAACTCGTCGAGTTCAATGCCTATCTTCATATGACTCGCCGAGTCGACTATGCGACTCGCCGAGTCTCTTCAGCCCTTTAACCATGCAGACACTTTCTAAGCCATGCCCGGGCCCCAAATTGCAGATCCAACTTCCTTAGGCATGCTTATCACACAAAGTTGCAAACTTTACGTGCATGCAAGGCTTTAAGACCCTAAAATGGCACAACTAAGCTTGCAATGAAGTCACATCCTTGAGAGAAGGCTCATACTAGACAAGGCTGATGGCTTAATGAATGTAGAAGCCAAGGGGAGTCCAGATCTGAAGTTACAACTTCAGATCTTGGCTTAGACACAAGAATCCTTTCCTAAACTTATGCAAAAAAGGGTTTAGGAAAAAATGAGCCAAGGGAAAAACGATTTAATACCTTCAAGAGAGCCCTTTCTGATGCAGAACTTGAAACCCACAAGCTCTTGCTTCAACTAGCTTGCTTCCCAAGAGATTCCCTCACCAAAAATCTTCCTCCAAGCTAAAATTTCCAAAGAATACACACACACTCGAGTTAGGGTTCTTCTGGACTCTCAATGGACTGCAAAGAGGCCAAAGGAGACTTATGCTTCTTTAAATAGGGTGCAAAACCCCGGGATTTAGGGTTTCATCTGCCAGCTCCTGCTCGTCGAGTCCCTTCTTGGACTCGGCGAGTAGGCCACTAAATACGCGAACCAACCCGCTGCTACTCGACGAGTAGGGCAACCAACTCGTCGAGTAGGCCTTGAAACCAATTAAATTCTTATTTAAACAATACCTGAGAATCGGGGCGTTACAATTCTCCCCCACTTGAACTAGACTTCGCCCTCGAAGTCTGCTGGAATAAAGAACGCCGGGTAATGCTCTCGCATTTCCGCCTCCGGCTCCCATGTCCACTCGGATCCCCTCCGATGCTCCCACTGCACTTTTACCAAAGGTATTTCTTTGTTCCGCAAAATCTTCTTCTTCCTTTCCAAGATGGCCACAGGCCTCTCTACGTAATTCAGGCGCTCATCGATCTAAATATCATCCAGCGATACTACTGCCTCCTGATCCATAATACACTTTCGCAATTGCGAAACATGGAACGTGCTATGAATTCGGCTGAGCTCCTCCGGTAGCTCTAGCCTATAAGCCACTTTACCCACCCTGGCAATGATCCCGAATGACCCATTATAACGGGGACCCAATTTTCCCCTCTTCCTGAAGCGGATCACACCCTTCCAGGGCGAGACCTTCAGAAGTACCATGTCACCAACCTGAAACTCTAAATCCGATCGGCGTCTATCAGCGCAACTCTTTTGCCGGCTCTGAGCGGTCTGCAGCCGCTGTCTGATCTGCTGGATCTTTTCGGTAGTCTGCAAGACTACCTCCGTCCGACCCATCACTCTGTGTCCAACCTCACCCCAACAGACCGGGGTTCTACATCTTCGACCATACAACAGCTCAAAAGGCGAGGCGCCAATACTGGAATGATAACTGTTGTTGTAGGCGAACTCTGCAAGCGGTAGGTGGGAATCCCAACTCCCACCGAAGTCAATGACGCACGCCCTCAACATATATTCGAGGGTCTGAATGGTTCTCTCACTCTGTCCATCGGTCTGTGGATGGAACGTTGTACTAAAGTGCAGCCGCGTACCCAGTTCCTCATGGAACTTCTGCCAAAAACAGGAAGTAAACCTGACATCCCGATCGGAAATGATGGAGACTGGAACCCCATGGCGAGAGACAATCTCGCTGACGTACATGTCGGCCAATTTCTCGGCCGACGAACTCTCCCGTATGGCCAAGAAATGGGCACTCTTGGTCAACCGATCCACGATGACCCATATAGCATCGAACCCCTTCGCCGTCCTCGACAACTTCGTAATGAAGTCCATCGTGATATGTTCCCATTTCCACATGGGAATCTCCAGAAGCTGCAGCTTACCATGCGGCCTCTGATGCTCGGTCTTGACCATCCTACAGGTCAGGCACCTCTCAACATACCAAGCGATTTATTGCTTCATACCGGGCCACCAGTAACTCAAACTCAGATCGCGGTACATCTTGGTGGCTCCCGGGTGTATAGAAAAGTAAGACTTATGAGCCTCCTCCATCACTGTCTGCCGGACCCCTCCGGACATCGGAACCCAAACCCGACCGTGTCGGGTCAATAATCTGCGGCTATCCTGAACAAACCGGGCGCCCTCGCCCTTAATCCGCTCCATCTTCCAGTTTTCTGGTCTCATGCCCTCAACCTGAGCATCCCTAATCAAGCTCACAAGCGGGGAATCCACCGCTATCCTCATACACTGTAACACTCATAAAAATTGCACCAATTTAAAACATTTTAATTCATTCAAAAGCCATTAACTTATTACAACTTGTTTTCAAAAGAGTTTAAACATCAGAGTATCCCCAGAACCAGATTACAAAATCATGAAGTATGAGGAGCGGTACGATCACGCCTTCGCCTTACCACGATCCCCTGAAGTACCTGAAACCAAAACACTACAACTGTAAGCCCGAAAGCTTAGTGAGTTACCCCCAAAATACCAATTACATATATCCATACTCATGTCATATCACAATACAGAACAACCATGCATATCGAGTCTACAGCGTGATTGGTCCGCCCGTATCGGGCCTTCAGTCTACCTGGTCCACTCTCCGAGTCTAACTAAGTATATCGAGTCTACAGTGTGATTGGTCCGCCCGCACCGGGCCTTCAATCCACCTGGTCCACTCTCTGAGTCTACAGTATGACTGGTGCGCCCGCACCGGGCCTTCAGCCGGCCTGGTCCACTCTCCGAGCCTCGGCACGTCTGGACCGCCCTCTTGGAGCCTTCAGCCTATCCGGACCGCTCGCTGGGCCTTCGGTCTATCTGGTCCGCCCTGGGTATGTTGGCCTACAGCACAAAGCAGGACCCGCCTCAACCCAACCCCATTCAAACAACCATGTGCACATAAAACAGTTAATCACATAACAATTCTCAGCCAAACAAACGAATCTATCAGATCATGCAACATAACAACATCCTAACCAGGATACCGACCTAACCGGTCACTAAAATAACATTACCCTACATACCAGGATACCGACCCTAACCAGGTCACTAACATAACACTATCCTAAAACCAAGATGTAGATCTAGCAACTCAAAAACATATCAAACAATTACCCGGATTCCCATCCGATAAAGGGTCGGCCTTGGTGCCTTAGACCCTGTTGATATAGTGAGGATAACTCACCTTGCAACTGCCGAACCGAATCACGAAAGCACAAACCCGAAGCACTGCCTCCAACTTCAACACCTATCATCATCAATGATCCAAAGTCATAAATATCTGAAAATTACCATAATACTCCTGAAGGTCAAACTGGTCAAAGTCCACCTTCCTGATTGACCCTACTCGCCGAGTCAACCCATTGACTCGCCGAGTTCCTAAACTCAGGAAACTCTCATAACACGACTCAACTCGCCGAGTCACCCCATGACTCGTCGAGTTCCACAATCTCTGAGTCCTAACCTGACCAACTCATTAAGTCACCACTCAACTCACTGCTCTGAGTCTAACCAGAAGAGGTTGGGGGGGTTCTGCGTCGTGACTCGCCGAGTCCAAGAACAGACTCGCCGAGTCCACGGCAACCTTCATCAAACTCGCCGAGTTGTTCTTCCAACTCGTCGAGTCCAAGCTCATCATCATATGACTCACCAAGTCACCCATGCGACTCGCCGAGTCACTACGCGACTCAATGCCTGAAACCCTGGCCCAACTCGCCGAGTCATCTCCCAGACTCGTCGAGTTCATACGTGCATTCCCATATTCGAAAGATACAAAGCTACTCCTTTGCTCCAAACAATAGATCTGGGTCCCTAGAGTGCATTAGCAACATAAAGTTGCTACCTTTACGTGCTTCATGTCCCATAATTCCAAAAACCAAGCTAGAAAGGAACTTAACTCATGGGGAATGGCTTTTGCATAGCAACTAAAAGGGCTTTCTGCATGTTTGATCCAAATAGAACTCAGATCTGGAGTTTCAACTCCAGATCTAACTCATGCACCAAGATCTCATCATATTATCTCCAAACAAACCCTAAACTCCATGAAAGAGGGATCTAGAAAGGAGAAAGCCAAGGATAACGATTCATTACCTCCAAAACGACCTCCCACTGAAGAATAAACCGAATCTCCACAAATCTCCTTGATCGAAGCTCCTTGATCTTCAAGATCTCTTCACAAATTACTTATCCAAGCTCCAATTTGCTTCCCAAGGACTCTCACACACGAATTTAGGGTTTCTGGATCTCAAAGGGTGCTAAGGGGGCTGAGGGGAGGACATTAAGTCCTTTAAATAGGGTGCAAACCCTAAGATTATGGTTTTCCTCTTCCAGCACTGACTCGTTGAGTCCAGCCGCCGACTCGGCGAGTCAGGCCACTTAATCACGTGCCCGACACTCGCTTCGACTCGACGAGTCAAGAGACCTACTCGTCGAGTCCCTTCCTTAATTTTCACATAACACCCTTCAACTTCTTGCTTCTGAACTTGGGATGTTACATACACCTTGCTGGGGTAGGAGACCCAGCTGACTTGCGGCTCAAGGCATCCGCAACCACATTCGCTTTACCAGGATGGTAAAGGATCTCACAATCATAGTCCTTGACTACATTCAGCCACCTGCGCTGCCTCATATTCAGGTTCGGATGATCCATGATGTGTCTTAAACTCTTGTGATCCGTGTATATAGTACAACGGACCCAGTACAGATAATGCCTCCAAATCTTGAGAGCGAATACCACCGCTCCCAACTCAAGATCGTGCGTAGGGTATCTCGTCTCATGCGGCTTCAGCTGTCATGATGCATAGGCTATCACTCGTCCCCTCTGCATGAGGACTGCCCCCAGTCCTGTGATGGATGCATCACAAAATACTACAAAATCCTCGACTCCCTCGGGGAGCGTCAACACTGGCGCCTCACATAAACACCGCCGGAGGGTCTCAAACGCCCTCTGTTGCTCAGGGCCCCACCGTAAATCCACCCCCTTCCTCGTTAGACGAGTGAGGGGTACTGCAATCTTGGAGAAATCTCGAATGAATCTCTGGTAGTACCCTGCTAATCCCAAGAAACTCCTGATGTCTGAGGGATATTTCAGAATCTCCCACTGCATAACCGCCTCAACTTTGGCCGGGTCGACCAAAATCCCCTCCTGGTTAACGAGATGTCCGAGGAACTAGACCTCTCGTAACCAAAACTCAAACTTCGAGAACTTGGCATACAGCCGTTCTCGTCGCAGAACCTCCAGCAGCTCCCTGAGGTGCTCCTCGTGCTGCTCTCGGGTCTTGGAATACACCAAGATATCATCTATGAACACAATGACCGAGCGATCGAGCATCGGTCTGCAGACCCGATTCATCAAATCCATGAACACTGTCGGTGCGTTGGTGAGCCCAAACGGCATCACCACGAACTCGTAATGACCATAACGAGTCCGAAACGCGGTCTTCTCCACGTCTTCCTCCCTCACCCTGACCTGGTGATACCCGGATCTCAAGTCGATCTTGGAAAACCAAGATGCACCCTGCGGCTGATCGAAAAGATCATCTATCCTTGGGAGTGGATAACGGTTCTTCACCGTTAACTTGTTCAACTCCCTATAGTCAATGCACATCCTGTGCGAACCGTCCTTCTTCCTGACGAAGAGAATCGGTGCTCCCCAGGGTGAACTACTTGGGCGAATAAACTGCTTACCCAGCAGCTCCTGCAACTGAGATGCCAACTCCTGCATCTCTGGCGGTGCCAGACGGTACGACGCCTTAGCGGTAGGGGCCGCACCCGGCACTAGATCAATCCTGAACTCTACCTGCCTCTCCGGAGGCACTCCAGGTAACTCCTCTGAAAACACATCAGCAAACTCCCTAACCACTGGAACCTCTGAAACGGAAGTATGATCCTCAATCCACGTATCTATCACATACGCTAAATAACCAGTACACCCGTGCTGAATGAACTGCCGAGTCATGGCGGCTGAACAAAACCCTGCTCCCACTCTGGTGCCCTCACCATACACTACCAGTTCTCCCCTACTTGGGGTTCGAACTACCACTCGCTGTCCCTCACAGTCGATCATGGCGCCAAACCGGCTGAGCCAATCCATCCCTACGATCACACATACTTCCCCCATGGGAATAGGAATCAAATCTATCAGGAATGATACCCCAAAAATCTCCAGCTCGCATCCCCGGTAGACCGAAGAAGCAGAAACCCCGTGCTCGTTGGCGATCGAAACTCGAAACGGACACTCAAGCTCATCTACCGACACACTGAACCCTCTACTGAAAGTCTGAGATACAAACGACCGACTCGCCCCCGAGTCGAATAAAACCAAAGCAGGCAAAGAGTTTACTAGAAACATACCTAAACACAGGTACCACCGATAAGCATAACACAGATATAATAACTGAAACAGAAAATAGAAACATACCAGCAACCACATCCGGTGCTGCCTTGGCCTCCTCGGCCGTGAGCTGGAAGGCGCGCCCCTAAGCCTTCGGAGGCTCCACCTTGACTGACCCCCCATCTCCCATCCTCAAAGTAGCCGGTGCGGATCCCTACGCCGGCTTGGCGGTGAGCTGCGGGCAGTTGGTCTTCACAAATCCTCATATCTGCTGGAGGGGCGGACTGGCGACAGTCCCTGGCATAGTGCCCCTCCTTGCCACATTTGTGGCAACCACCTCCTGCTCGACAAACCCCAGAATGACCCCTGCCACACTTTCCACAAGTGCGGCTCTGCTGACCCCCGGTCCGAGTATCAGCGGTCTTGGACCGCTTAGGTGCCGGCTGAGACTGTGTCGGAACCTAACGCTGCTCCTTCAACTGCAGCTCTAACTCCAACTCGCGCCGCCTCGCGGCTTCCTGAAGATCCAAAAGAGTCTCACAACGTTGCGTAGCAACATACTGTCGAATATCAGTCTTGAGCATACTCAGATAACGAGTCATCTGAGACTGCTCTGAAGCAAACTCCGGGCAAAACATAGCCCTCTCCGTTAACATACGAGTGATCTCCATCACTGATTCCCCATCCTGCCTCAATGTCAAAAACTCCTGAGCAAGCCGCTCCCGCTCAACGCGTGGAACGTAGCGGGTGCGGAACATATCCCGGAACTGCTCCCAAGTGACAGCAGCCCGCTGATCATCAGTGTACAACCTTGTCGTCAATCTCCACCAGTCCTTTGCCCCAAGCCTTAGCAGGTTCAGGGCATACCTGACCTTCTGGTCAGCAGGACATGAACACGTGAAGAAACAGCCCTCCACGTCAGATAACCACCTCATAGCCCTGATCGCATCCTGTATACCATCAAACGTCGGGGGCTTCGTGTTATCGAAGTCCCGGTATTGGAAACCCCTGTCGGCTCCTCCTCCAACCCCTGACGCGGTTACAGCCGATGTGGCTGCAGCGGCAGCTGTCTCTGCTAGAGCTGCATATCGCTCATCAAAGTACTCAACCATTGCGGTCTTAATCGACCCAAACATCTCTGGCAGCTGCGCTCGGAATGCTGCAGCAATCTCGTCGTGCAGAATCTCCCGGATCCTGGCATCCAACTCCTCTGTCCCTATCTGTACCACGGGCTCAGGTGCTACCGGCACCTACGACCCTCCGTCTCCCGATCCTGATCCTGATCCTGATCCGGATCCAGTAGTAAAACGTCTCGTCACCACCATACTGAAAATATAACCAAGATGTCGGATAAGCAACATATATCGGGAGACCAATTCCCACCACCCTAGGGGTTGTGACTTCCTTGCTACGCGTATGGGTCCTGTGCTTTCAGAAGTACGGGCCCATACTACCTTCCGCACCTACCCATATTTGTCTCAAGTATCACCACAACGCCCTAATACTATCATCAACATAATATACGCTCAACCCTCACTCCTCGGGGAATATCGACTATCTCGCCGCTGGTCTCACAGCTTCCACAACTCACACATCCATGAAACTTTCACCAACCCTGCAACACTAGTGTATGCTAGCCACACATAACGCTGGATCCGATAGAGTTTCGAATATCCAATCCTACACTGAGGTCCAAATTTAAAAAAGAAAATAAAAAGAAAAAATAAGAACCATGTTGAAAAACCAAAATCGTGATTGTGGATTTCCAAATTTAAGTGTATAAAACTCAAAACTGCGGGACGAAATCAAGTTAATTAGTTTGTGGGACGAAATCAAGTTAACTAGTTAAGGATCATAACTATAAAAGGGTTTTGATGGCCGGTGGTTTTAAAGGGTATAAATGGAAAAACATAATTATAAGTGGATGGATAAAAAAAACTAAGTGGAAATATCAACTCCCATACAGAAAACATATATTACTTATACAACAAGAAACAAATTTTATATATACAACATTTTATCATTACTTATCATTACATACATCATATGCTTTCAACCAATTTTTCCAATACACAAACATAATAGGAAAATAAATAGATAAATCTCGTTCGCTTTTGATTGTATCTCGGATTCTCGTCATCTTGATTCTTGTCCATTTAACTGTAATCTTCTCAAGTTACACTTTTGATTCCTAATCTATGCTCATTGCTTCATAATCTACCCCCAATTTCTTTTTCCTTTAATCTTCGATACTTCCAGAATTTATACTTTATCTTTAGTTTCCATTTATGACTTTTAATACCCTTAGGTTAATTTAAATGTCGACTAAACCCCTATAATACATTCTTATACAATAATGCTTAAAATTAAGGAAATTTAATTGTTCATAAATTAGGAATCGTACATTTTATCGCCTTTAATAGCAAAATAGTTAACCCATAGGCATTGGTGTTACACGGTAACACTTGTTGTTCCAAACACACCTAAAGAGTATATTGTTCATAGCTTGGGCTCCCGATTTGGATCGCTTAAAATTGGGTGCACGAATAGTAGGAAACACACCCCCACACTTAGATAGTCTATGTTAGGTTTTTCTATAACTCGCAAAGACTCACAGGAATCACATAATTAGTGATCCTATTGGTTCAACTAGACCTCGCAATGGAGCGGTTTTGACCTTGATCCGCTCCAAGTTCGTGCAAAGTTAATGAGTTTGGATCATATTTTATGATTCGGTTACTCGTTAACGACATGTACCCGTTAATCCTTTTATTAAAAGAGTCGGGTATGGATCACTATCGATCCGATCCGTTTATGACCCGCCCATTCTAAAATTTTAAAATATATGTTTATTATTTATAATTTATAATACATTTATCATGTAACATCCAAAAATTTCACGCCAAATTTAAACTTTTTCAATCACAAATAAAACCAGATAGTATTTGTTTACAAAAATGTTTTCAATCATTATTCATCAGAGTGTCCCAATAACCAGATCATAAGGATGAGGAGCGGTACGGTCACGCCTTCGCCTTACCATGATCTCCTGAAGTACCTGAAACAATAAACTGAAAACTGTAAGCCCGAGGGCTCAGTGAGCTACCCCCAAAATATCAATACCACACCGATAATACCATATCGGTAACAGACAATCAACAACATGCATACTGGGCCATCGGCCTGACTGGACCGCCCTGTAGGGCCTACAGTCTATCTAAATCTGTCCCGAGCCTTCGGCATAACTGGACCGCCACGTGGGCCTACAGTCTCTCCGGACCGCTCATAGGGTATGTTGGCCTTCAGCACAAAGCAGGACCGCCTCAACCCAAGCAACAAGCAAATAACCATGTACGCATAACTAACATATACTGGCATATACAAGCATCAAACATATCTATCTCACTGATCACCAATCATAGCAATCTCTCGTAACTAGAGCATCGACCTAGCAGGTCACTAACATATCAATCCCTACGGATCATAAGAGCATAACATACTGTCTATCCTGATTTCGATCTAACAGGTCATAACCACATGTAGCATACCATAACAATAACAAATAAAGGGTCGGCCTTGGTGCCTTAGACCCTATCGATATAGTGAGGATAATTCACCTTGTAGATGTCGACTCGGTGGATAAACTTCAACCCTCGGATCACTGCCACAAACTCCACCACCTATTACCATAGTATAACCATAATGTAAGTTCTCAACCTCTCAAGGTACCCCATCAGTCAACTAGTCAACCTTTGGTCAAAGTCAAAGTCATCAGTCAATGTCAACAGTCCATGTTGACCTTAACTCGCCGAGTACCCTCAGCTATTCGCCGAGTTCCATGAAATACCTGACCACTCGCCGAGTCACCGGAGTGACTCATCGAGTTCTAAGGCTCGCGATTGGAACTCTAAGGCCACTCGTCGAGTTTTCCTTCTTGCGACTCGACGGTTGCATACGCATACATAAATTGGGGAAACCTCAACCGACTCGCCGAGTTGTTCATCCACTCGTCGAGTCTACGACAATCTTCATCGGACTCGCCGAGTTGTTCATCCAACTCGTCGAGTTCAATGCCTATCTTCATATGACTCGCCGAGTCAACTATGCGACTCGCCGAGTCTCTTCAGCCCTTTAACCATGCAGACACTTTCTAAGCCATGCCGAGACCCGAAATTGCATATCCAACTTCCTTAGGCATGCTTATCACGTAAAGTTGCAAACTTTACGTGCATGCAAGGCTTTAAGACCCTAAAATGGCACAACTAAGCTTGCAATGAAGTCACATCCTTGAGAGAAGGCTCATACTAGACAAGGCTGATGGCTTTATGAATCTAGAAGCCAAGGGGAGTCCAGATCTAAAGTTACAACTTCAGATATTAGCTTAGACACAAGAATCCTTTCCTAAACTTATGCACAAAAGGGTTTAGTAGAAAATGAGCCAAGGGAAAAACGATTTAATACCTTCAAGAGAGCCCTTTCTGATGCAGAACTTGAAACCCACAAGCTCTTGCTTCAACTAGCTTGCTTCCCAAGAGATTCCCTCACCAAAAATCTTCCTCCAAGCTAAAATTTCCAAAGAATACACACACACTCGAGTTAGGGTTCTTCTGGACTCTCAATGGACTGCAAAGAGGCCAAAGGAGACTTATGCTTCTTTAAATAGGGTGCAAAACCCCGTGATTTAGGGTTTCATCTGCCAGCTCCTGCTCGTCGAGTCCCTTATTGGACTCGGCGAGTAGGCCACTAAATACGCGAACCAACCCGCTGCTACTCGACGAGTAGGGCAACCAACTCGTCGAGTAGGCCTTGAAACCAATTAAATTATTATTTAAACAATATCTGAGAATCGGGGCGTTACATATCAATCACGATATAGTGTTTAGTATAAGAGTCGAGGAGTTAGACGCTCCACTTCTACTTCCCACTTCCTAAGACTAATGGTCAAATTGCAGTCGACTCCCAATACAAATAAATAACTATGTGAAATCGATATTCCACAATCAAGAACAAGAAGAAAAAGCTTCAATCAATAACAAAAAGAAAGGGCTTCAATCGACATTCCATAATCATGTTTGTTTTCTAACATTCTATAATCGACTCTAGGATAAAGGGGTTTTAGAAGAATTTTTGAAATCGACATATTATAATCATTTGTTAATTTATCTCGTTTGGAGTCTCCTATTGTGTGTTATTGAAATCGACATACTGGAATTTTGAAATCGTTTGTTAATTGTCGTTGCGTTTCTGAAATCGATTTACTATGCCAAAATCGTGATGCATAATTATAGCCTAATCTTAATATTGTAAACGGGTCAGATAAAAGGGTTGAAAATCCGTTGATCCGGTGGATAAACGTATGAATTTAATTATTCAAAACCATGCGAGTTATGGGTCGGGTTTGGATCACCGAAAATTGCTTATTGTGTTTGGATCAAGGCCGATCCACTCTAAACCCGTTCCATTGTCAGTTTAGATTCAAAAAGAAAAACAACAACAACAACAGAATTATATAAAACCTTTGCCAAAGAGAAAAAGCAAAGAGAAAAAGGCAGGGAGAAAAAAAACAAATTACAAAGAGCAAAGTCAGAAGACTACAAAATATTGAAAGGACAAACACACCGATCAACCCAATTGACATTCTCAAAATTGCCCCTGTGCTTCACCAAAAAAAACGCCAAGGAGAACAAATTATCCTTCTCGAAGTAGAAGTAATAGCCCCGTCGATTCTAGCATTCCACACGCACCACAAAAAACCATAGAAGATAGCCAATAAGCAGGTATGGCAATTTGTTTGGGTTCGGGTTGACGGGTCATGGGTTGGCGGGTCAGAAAACATAAACTCAACCCAACCCATATAATATATGGGTTGGCGGGTTGGCGGGTCACGGGTTGACGGGTTGAAAACCTCAACCCAACCCAACCCATATAACCCGTTTAAATATATGGGTTCGCGGGTTCACATGTTAATGTGTCGAACCCAACCCGCATAACCCGTTTAATAAATAAGCAACACATTTTAAAAAAATGAGGTTTTTTCAACATAAAGTCATAAAGTGATTAAAGTCATTAAAATCAAGAAAACGGTTTTCAACATAAAGTCATAAAACTCATTAACATCAAAATAAAATAGTAAAAATAAGCAAGTGAGTGAGAGTGGTCGATTTATGTGTTTTCCGACTTTTCTCCCGTCGGTTGGTGGTGTGTGACCTGAGTAGCCAATGAGTCGACGACATGTAGGTGAGGGATAGTAGGTGACCAGAGAATCGCCGATGAGCGGGTGAAGGGTGAGGACGTGAGGAGCGACCGTCGGCTAGTGGTGGTATGGTGGATGTGTTCTTCATTCGTGACTCATGAGTATCTAAAAATGATGACATGTGTGTTTTCTTTTTTTATTACGACACCGCAAACACAAACTAGCCACATACGAATATGGAAGGAATACAATGATACAGAATATTACGAATACGGAAGGAATCAGATTTCATTAATAATTAAATATATCTATTTTTTTAAATGTAAGATATATATACGGGTTGGCGGGTTGACCCACGAACCAAAACAGGTAACCCAACCCAACCCATGAAATAAATGGGTTGGCGGGTCAAAAATCTCAACCCAAACCCGTTTATTTTCGGGTTGGGTCAGTGTCGGGTTACGGGTTGGGTCGAGAGTTGCCACCCAATAAGATCTTCATATTTTAGGACAATTCCCAGTAAGTAACTAACCGTGGATAAAGATCGATCGGAATGCCACACCATTGAAAAAGCCAAGCCAAGACATCTCACGAGAATCGACAGCCAACGAAGAAATGGTTGGTCTCATCCAGACCATTGCAGCAGAGATGACAAGTCGTGGAAGGAAGGAGCAGCGCTCTCTGAGAAAGAGCAATATCGGAAGGAATACGATACAAACACAACCTCCACAAAAAACAATTAAATTTGATCGGGATCAAGTGAGACCACTATTGGGTAATATTGATGGTTAAAGTCAAGAATAGGTATGGGTTAATAATAAGTATTAGTTTCATTTATTTAGCTTTAGAATAAAGGTGGTTGACCACTTCATGTGAATTTACTTGGTCTCTAAAGTAGTCTAGTCTTAAGGAGAGTTAGCTAGTTTTTAGATTGTTTTTGTTGGAGGTTAGCTAAAAAGCAGTGTTGCAGAAATCGGCATTGGCGGCCGATTAATCGTTTGACGGCCTTAAACCGATTACGATTAGGGTGCTTGGCGGAAATTGGTCAAAATCGGTCAAAGTCGGGCTTGGCGGTCCTTGGCGGTCATAGGCGGGAATTTTTTAAAAATTTCAAAAAATTTTAATTTTCAAATATTACACCAAAATTTTAAATTTTCAAAATTTTAAGCTTTCAAATCTAAAAATATTAAACTAAAACTTTCAAATTTTTAAGTTTTTAAAATTTAAAATTTTAAAATAGTTAGTTTTTTAGGGAATATTAATTTTTTAAATAATTTTATTAATAATTAAGGGTCCCCGATTAATCTCCGATTAATCCCCGCCTAGTCCGATTAATCGCTTATCGCCAGTCGACCGCCGAGCTACCGTCGAGCGATTTTTACAACCTTGCTAAAAAGACACCCCATTTTACCATATAGACATCCTAATTAATTTTTGAAATATTTTTATTGGTTGAAATTGCATTGTTTTCCAAAAAAAAAAAAAAAAAAAAAAAAAAAAAAGATTATAAGTAGTTAGTTATAGGTTGCCTTTTAGTTGTAGGCTATATATATAACCCTTTGTTTAGTAATTAGAAAGCAGCCGTAGAGTCCAAATTACTTCCATATCTCCATATTTGCTTTCTGCATACATATATACCTCTATACCTCTGAGTGTGTATTATTTGAGAGAGCATTGAGGGCGTGATTTCCAACAACCACTTGGCCATGATTGATCTCTCCCCGGCAATGCACCCACCTCTGACCCCATTGAATTCTATAGTCAGCCAAGTTGTCATGTTGACGTCAATGATGGGAAAAAACCTTTGAAAGCCTTTTTTTTAAATGACGGAAAATATATTAGCCACTGCCTAAAAGAAAAAGACAGGGAGAAACAAAAACAAACAATTACAAAATGTCAAACGGGTTACAACTCCAAACTCCCCATTTACAATTTCCGAATATACTCCTATAATTCACCCAATCAAAGATTTGCTTTGGAAGCCTCTATTTTCATGAATATGACAATTGTTATGTATGGGGAACGTAATACCGATGAAAAATTGGGAAGGTATTTTTGCCTTTATCTCTGATTCTCATACGATTTGCATTGGTTTGGAA
Organism: Lactuca virosa; assembly: GCF_052849685.1. Classification (NCBI taxonomy): domain Eukaryota; kingdom Viridiplantae; phylum Streptophyta; class Magnoliopsida; order Asterales; family Asteraceae; genus Lactuca; species Lactuca virosa. Next base: position 160,257,646 of record NC_136434.1, read on the forward strand.
AATCAAAATATGGAACATCCAATTTTGTCCAATAAGGAAGAGGTAGTGTCGGTTAGGCCGGACGGTATGGGGAGCAGGGAGGGCCGCGGGAAACGTCCCGCAAGGAGGAACACCGCACCTTGCATATCACATAAATATCTAGCATACCACATATCACATAATAGCTAGCATACTACATAACACATATAACTAATTGCCATGGGAACCCCCACATGGTCTTAGTCTACTGCCTCGGGAACCCCCGAGGTCTTCCCTGCAAATGTCATACTAACATAACACATAATCAGCTAGCATATCGCATATCATAAAATGGGCCGGCGTTGGTGCCTTAGACTCATTGGTATGGTGAGGAGACTCACCTGGCACTGCTGAAGCCCTATTGATGTTCTTCTGGCTGCTACCTGGCAATTCCCCGAACTGTTACTCCTTCGGCTCCCCGAGCTATCAGTACCAAAATAACACTTAGGCCAAAATACCCTCAAAAGTCAAACTAGGTCAACCTTGGTCAAAGTCAAAGTCAATGGTCAAAGTCAACGCTCCGAGTTGACTCAACCCGCCGAGATGCTCCATCAACTCGTCGAGTTCTAAAACTCAGGTTCCTGAATTCGCGATCCAACTCGTCGAGTCAACCCCTGACCCGCCGAGTTCCCTGACTACTCATGGTCGCGACTTATCACATCAACTCGTCGAGTCATCCCTCGGACTCGTCGAGTTCTACCATACAGAAAACGTGACAACTCACTTCGACTCGTCGAGTTCCTCCCTGGACTCGCCGAGTCCCTCAGTCTGTTTGGGCTATCTTAATGGATTAAGCCCCTACACTTCAGATCTAAGTCCCAAACTTTGTCTACATGCTGGAAATGACCTCTTAAGGGTAAAGTTTCCAAGTTTACCCATTACTAGTCCTTCTTAATGGGTTTAGCTCAAACCCTAGCTCCTTAAGACATAAGTCTTTGTCCCAAAACTCATATTACTTCAAACCAAAGCATGAAAATCGAGATCCAGATCTTAGACACCATATGAGCACATATTGTCTCATGCTTTCCTTCTGGCCTTTTGGGCTTATCAAGGCCAAACTAACACCTTAGAGCTTGCATGGGGACTTCAATGGCATAAAGTTTGCACCTTTATGCCTTAACACTCCTAAATGATTCCATGTCTGAATAGATCCTTGCTTGGGACATCCATAACCCAAGAATCAAGTTCCTTGGACCAAAAACCCCATAAAGTGACAAAGAGGAGATCTATCAAGATATTAAGCAAGGTTGAGACTTTCTTACCAGAAAATGAAGAGAATGAGAATTTATTTTTGGATCTACAAGCCTTTCCTTGAATCCCCCAAGCTTTTCCTTCTTCTTCAATCTTCAAAGCACTCAAGAACACTCAATAATGGCTCACTATAACATTAGGTGTAACTCCCTAAATTTCAATACAATTTTTCACTTTTAAAAATATAATTTCATTCATAAATATTCTCAAATCTCAATGTATCACATATCAACTCCATAAAAAAGAACACATCCCAAGATCAAAATGTGTAAAACTCCAATAGTGTGTACTGATCATGCCGGCGCCTTCCCGCAATCCTCACTGGTACCTGAAACACATAACACAAAACACTGTAAGCATAAATGCTTAGTGAGTTCCCCAAAATACCACATATAACACATATTAGCCACTCGAGGCTATAAATCTGAGGACCCTCCGGTCCTAACTCTGTGGACCCTCTGGTCCTAACTCTGTGAACCTTCCGGTTCTAACTTTGTAGCTCTGGAACATACACGACATGAATCATATAGAAATAATGCAGTGTATCACAATCACATAAATAGCATACAAGATACTCTGTCACATAACTCTAATTACCACTCTAGGTAAAGTATAGTGAGAAGACTCACCTCGGGTAACTCGGTAAACCTCGAGCTCTGAAATACTGTACTAGCCTTCTCCTAATCACATAAATAATTACTCTAATTAATACAACTTCTAAAGGCTAGGCCAACCCCTCTCTATAAGTTCTCTAAGAAGGGTAAAAGACCATTCTACCCCTCTAATGGCTCATAAGTCCAAACACTGACTAAACCCTAAAAGTCAACAAAAGTCAATGGTCAACATTGACCGGACTCGCCGAGTGCACTAGAGTGACTCGACGAGTACATGCCTGTCCTCTTCGCCCCTGGTCCTCACTTGACTCGCTGAGTCAACCCTATACTCCACGGGTCGTCATAGGTCGCAAGTCGTGGGGCAACCCGACTCGACTCGTCGAGTCCCTTATGGGCTCGGCGAGTTCCTCCCATGACAACACGCATCTGACCTCTTGAGGTCAGATCTGCTTCTCTAATCTATAGATCTGACTTCCCCATGACCAATAAACACGTAAAGGTCAAATCTTGCTACACATGCAATGCTCCCAAGGCTTATTTTGGTGAAATCCCTTCTAACATGGCAACCTATGTCCAATTCCTCCATAGAACCACAAAAAGCAGCATGGTTCGGGCTCTCTAGACCTCAAAAGGTCCAGATCTAGAGTTTAGCACTCAATGGGACACTATACACAACTAAACAAGCCATAAAAAGGTATAGAAAACCCTAAATTCAATGCCCTTAAGTAAAACAGAAGGATATGATCAAATAGCTACCTCAAACTTGAAGATCCAAGCCGAAAACCCACTGAAATGCAATCCTCTTGACCTCCCATTGCTGGAAACACTTTCTCCTTTGCAAAATCACACCAAAAATGATCAAAAAGGCTCAAAATCTCTCACAACTCGCTCACAATCGCTAGGGTATCTTTCTATGGACTGGTAGCCGCAAGTGGAGGCCATAAAGGCCTTTAAATAGGGCTCAGGCCCTGAGATTTAAGGTTTCACTTTACAGCGCGGACTCGCCGAGTCCACGCATCGACTCGTCGAGTCCCTCATTAATCCAGACAAGAATTCGCGATCCTACTCGGCGAGTCTGAGTGCCTACTCGTCGAGTCCCTCCCTAAAACTCAAGGTAAATACTTAAAATAAGATACATGGGAATCCGGATGTTACATTAGGGTTCGAGATCTAGGGTTTGGACAGTGGGGGCTGAAAGGTGGAGAATAAGATGCTTAAATAGGAGACACAAACCCGGATTTAGGGTTTCTCAAACCCTGACCAACTCGTCGAGTAGGTCTTCCCGACTCGTCGAGTAGGTCCTTCCTACCTGCGTCCTGGTCTTGCTTCTACTCGTCGAGTCACCCCCTTGGACTCGGCGGGTAGACCTTCTTTACTTGGGATTTTCTTCCTTTAATTAGCCTTCTGGATTTCGGGTGTTACACTTCTTGGCAAAAAAAAGCTTGGAAGCCTTTTTGAGGTTGAGTCATATACAATTTCTATGTGTGATTTTTTTTATGAAATGACAGTGTCTGCCTGCTTATTTATTAAAATAGGAGCGAAGGACTGGAAAAAGGAAACTATAATTAAGACCACCACTTTCAAAGGCACCACCATGATCACCCTAAGGGTGGAATACTCATGGAAGCCTAATAGACGTGACTAATACAACATATTTAGTCATGACACTTTGGATACTCCTCTTCCAAAGCCCACTAAGGCGATTTCCACAGTCATTGATAACAATGGTTTTAGAATGGTTAGGAATAAGCTATATCTCTATCCCCAAGAAATTGGCTTCCACTGAAAAAAATAAAAGATCGTTCAATTATTCGAGAGGCAACCATAGAAGAAGACTATTGTCACAAATATATATTTGCAATAGCGAGTCTAGAACGTAAAGCTATATGTTTTCACTATTTAAGTGAACAGATAGAAAATGAAAAAAATAAAAATAAAAAATAACTAGTTGCGGATCTGGGTCCGGGTCGGATCGTATAGACAATGAAACAATAAAAAACATGTACTGAATCAAAGGGATGGGCCAATTGAGGAGGGAGGTCTGTCGGAGGGGCGTATGTCGGAGGTTGTAGCTGCCGTTGGCAGTGACTGCTGACGTTCAACGTTCGGGAACACATTGACAACATGTGAGAGTTGATTGACTATTTGTGAAGCATGTGCTTTGTGTGAACTGTGAAGCGGAAGTTCGACTTGTAGAAAGAAACGACGATTGTTGAAATCAATTAGTTTTCACTTTTTTCCTTTATTTAGTTTTAACTTGTATCGGGATATATTTTTATTTGATTATACATTAAAGGAATAAATCTTGAATTATATATATATATATATATATATATATATATATATATATATATATATAGGCTTAGGTTATTTTGTTAACACTATTTATTGTGTTATTGTATTACTAATTGTGGGCCAATGAAATATATAATTTTTAAATGTAAATGATTATCATTAAATTGATATCCAATAAATGAAAAAGTCTTCACATTTAAAGAAAAGGGATCAGGAAGGGTATATGTGTATATTTGTCCTCTCCATTAAAATAGGAAATTGTTCTATTTTCATAACTTCCCGCATAATCCCTACAACTTCGCATAAATCCGGATTCCACTACCCTCTGTATCGGAACACGAAATCAATGTATATCTTCTATAATCAACCAAAAATAGCGGTAGATTCTGTTGTTTTCTTAGTATAAAGTGTTATATTATCGAAGATTGTTCAAAGAAATTGCACTGTGATCGTTCGAAAAAAAAAAGAAATTGCAGTAGAATGAGGAATACAAGGACGACTTCTTTCAAATCGAAATTTAAGAACACACAAGCAACGGTTTTGAATCTAGATGAAGACGATGATGATTTCGTTACTCCGCCTAGAGGTATTTTTTTTTAGTTTTTTTTAAGATAATCGTTTGATTACAGAACATTCTTTTGGAATTTTTGAACAATGAAGTAGATGCATGTGGTTGTTAAGTTCGGTTAAGTAACACAGAACAAAAGTCTGCAAAAATGGAGTATTTTTTTCATTAGGGTTTTCTGAAATTGGGGATTTACAAACTAAGTAAAAATTTTTACTTTACGTATATGGTAATGTGATTCTTCAAGAACAGGGTTTGTGATTGTGTATTTTGTTGTGTCTTGTAACCGCCAAAAACGATATTGTTTATGTCAATTATTTTCTTAGAAATATGTTGTTGTATTTGTGATATAAGTCAGTCTTGAGGATATTCAGTAAGAACTAAAAGGTTCTGTGTTGATTTTATGTGAAGTACATTCTTACAGAATACTAAATATGTAAAAGGAGGCAACGTAGTTGCTGTTGTGGTAATTTAGGGTGTGAAAGTTTTGTTTGTTATTTAAATTTTTTTTAGTATTTTGAGATATTTTTTTAAAAAAAATGCATAAATCTTTCAAGGACTTCATGTTATGATAAAATTTTGTAATATAATGTTGTATTGTTTTATTTTATCTGGTTTTTTTGTTTTTATAATTTGTAGTTTTATTCCTATTATTTTGATGTTGCAGTTTAGTTGTATCTAAAGTGTGTATGTAATTCTAACATAATTAGTTTAATTAAATGTGTTAAGTTCGTAAAGAATGTGGAACATGAGAAGGGGATGTAGTGGTTAAATAAATCTAATTCTCACACAATCTTTAAAAATTAATGTTCATATGGGGATTAATATTGAGTATTTGTATATGTGTTTGTTTGTTTGTCTTTGTTACTGTGTTTTTTGTTGATTTATTTTTTTTTGTAGCAAAGATTTGGCTTTAATTGTAATATAAACATTATACTTATGTGTGTTGCATTCTTACAGAATGAGAAGAAGTAAAATTCTAATAGAATCATTGTAACATAAGTGTATGTGTCTATATTATACTTATTAGCATTCTGGTAGAATTTGATCCCAAGAATTAAAATTCTAATAGATTCATTGTAAAGGTATGTGTGTACATGCTTACTGAATTGTAACAGAAGTAAGTGTATATAGGGGTCATATAGATTGGATTGTGATTGGTTAATCAGGAGATTGCTATTAAGTAAATGTATATGTTTTTATTACTGTGATGTTTGATGATTTAATTTATTTGTATTTACTATTTGGTTTTAATTCTGGTAGAAACAAGTTTTGGATATGTGTTTCATTCTTACAAAATAAAAACTTATATAATACTTGTAGTTTTTATAGGTAATGAAGTATGGCTGGTTACTTTGAAAACTATTATTAATCGACTTTAATCATTCATTTCATTAGTTGTTGCAGAAGCTGATCCAGTCCCAATTAATGTTGATACTACAAGCCAAACAAATGTGAGAAGGAACTAACGTACCAGATCAACACCCATTAAAGAGAATATCAGTACTCAACCTACAGGTAGATTTAATTTTTTTGGTTGATGAGGGAAAATAACAAAAAATTTTGAAAATGTTGGTAGCCAATATATATTTCTTCTTAATTAATGAAGCAGAAGGTGTCGGAAGTGGACCAAATGATATGAATATTGTTGGATCAAGCAAAACAAAGAAACAGAGGAAAACAACTTCAAGATCAGAACATGGAAAGAACAATGTAGAATCTGGTAAGTCAGTTTAGATAATAAGTGCTTGTATTTAATGAGTTCAACTATATGATTCTGATATGGCTAATATAGAGTTTATTATTCTATTGAAGTTGTATTAGACGATTAGTAATTGTGTTTGTGTGATACAACAGATTTTAACAAAGATAAGAAAGACACAATACAAATTGACAGCACAAGTGTAGGAAGGCTGAAAAGGAAAGCTTCTGCTAGAAATACACCTGTTAAGGACAATAAGAAATCGTCGGAGGCAAGTGGTGAAAGGAAAAAACCAAGAGGTTTAAATGAGATTTTTATGGAGAGTATTAGTGGGGCAAAGAAAGACAATGAAAAGGCTAAAATTGGTGTGGATATGGAAGATAAGGAAAATGTTGTAAAAAGGAAAAAGGTAGTGCAAGATGCACATTCAAAGAAAAGTCCAAAGAGAAAAAAAGGAAAAGTAGAACATGAAAATGATAAAATCAAAACAATGGAGGGGAAGGTCAGAAAAATAAGCAAGGACCATCCAGAAGGTTATAGAAGACTTGCAACTAGGATGACTCCTGGAAGGATAAGTTCAGCTGTGAAATTAATGTCACCCGCACAGAAAAATGGAATTGTGTCAATGGAATTTGGTTCACTTCTTCATAGTGACATAGACACTACTCCGGGTTTACTTAACTACTATCTGTTAGATCACTATGATCCAGATAGTAGCTGTCTAGTTCTAGAAAATATGGTCATAACAATTACGAAAGACACAGTGCATGACATATTGGGTTTACCAAATGTGGGGGAAGACTTTCTGAGCTTGAGTAGTTGTGATAAAGATAATGAAGTTCTGCAAGAATGGAAAGGCCAATATGATAAAAAAAGGTTCAATGGAGAAGAATACCTGAAAAGGATCAAAAACACAAAGCAAGACAGCTGTAACGCCCAATTTTCTGGTATGTGATTTAAATAAGTAGTTTTGATTTCCTTAAGAGGTACTCGACGAGTCAGTAGCCCGACTCGTCGAGTAGAGTCGGGAGTTGCACGCGATTTAAGTTGGCGACTCGACGAGTCCATATTCCGGACTCGGCGAGTCTGCCAGTCTGGATGAAACCCTAATTTCAAGGGTTTGCACCCTATTTAATCACCTTATGCGCCCCAAGACCAGCCTCCCTCACCCACAAAGAGTCCCATACGAAACCCTAGCCATCCTCAAGCATTTTTGGAGCATTTTCTCACTTGTGAAGGTTTTGGTGCATTTTGGAGATTTAGGGGAAGAAGAGAGAAGAGAAGTATTCAAGGGAAGCAAGTAGATCCAGATTTCTGGTTGCATTTCAGTCCTCTTTGAGGTATCAAGCTCGAATCTTTGCTTATTATCAATTAGATCTCTTGAGAAGTTTAATTTTCTGGATTTTGAGCCCTTTCTAGACTTTAAGGTCGAATTAAGTGTTAATATGATGAATGGACTTCAGATCTAAGCTTTCCAGATCCTCTTAAGCTCAAGGTTGCCACCTTTATTGAGCCAAGTTTCCATTCTAAGCTTAGATCCCTTCCTTTAGCTTGTTTTGGGCTTTTGAGCTTTATATTAGCATGCATGCACGTAAAGTTAGAAACTTTACGTGAAAAACCAGCCCTAGGAGCCCAGATCTATGAATGGAATGCACTGGATTCGAGCAGAATCAACTGTTTGGTAATGACATGCATGGGACTCGGCGAGTCGTTCTTCAGACTCGACGAGACGAGTCGCGAGTCCCCGATTTTCTCCATTTGAGAGTTAAGGTGGAATCAGTGAGTAGGACATAGACTCAGTGAGTTAAGGCTCATATTTAGTAGTGGAGGAACTCGACGAGTTGTTCATATAACTCGGCGAGTCAAGGACTGATCGTATTCATAGGATGAAGGAGGACTCGACGAGTTGTTCATACAACTCGGCGAGTCAGATGAAGATGAACTAGATGATAGTATCGAAGAAGAACTCGTCGAGCCTTTGCCAAACTCGACGAGTAGAAGCAGGTAGAAGATTAGAAAGGATGATAGGGACTCGGCGAGTTGGCGGCCCAACTCGGCGAGTCCGGTCAACTGAAAAGTTGATTTTGACCAGGAAGTTGACTTTAACCAGGGGTAAAATAGTCATTTTACCCTGAGATTAGTTATCATTATCTGATTTAGTGTTTATGGGATTTGTAGCCGGGGAGTTCCGGAGCAGCAGTCAGACAGTTCCAGATTTAGCACCTCAGTAGCCAGCGTTACGAGGTGAGTTTCCTTCCAGTAGGGACGGGTCTACGGCCACAATGCCGGCCCGTTTAGTTAGCAGTAGTTCCGCACTTCGGTCTGATGCAGTAGTTCAGTGTGCTTGATGTCTTTGTGATTCAAGCATGTCTTTGTGTTATGTGTTTATGCTAGTAGTTATGATTATGCTATGCTATGTTCAGTCAGTTTCCGGACTTCGGTCCGATGCAGAGGGCAAGGCCCTGGTTAGTTCCGGACTTCGGTCCGATGCAGTTTCCGGACTTCGGTCCGATGCAGAGGGCAAGGCCCTGGTTAGTTCCGGACTTCGGTCTGATGCAGTTTCCGGACCTCGGTCCGATGCAGAGGGCAAGGCCCTGGTTAGTTCCGGACTTCGGTCCGATGCAGTGGGCAAGGCCCAGTAGTTGCTTTATATGCTATTGTATGGTATGTGGTAGTTTGGGGGAGCTCACTGAGCTTTGTGCTTACAGTTTCAGTTTTTGGTTTCAGGTACTTCCGCTAGTAAGGGGAAGAGCTCGGGATGATGGTGTGGCATACACCACAGCTTCAGTTATCCTGGGAGTTTTATTCAGACATTTTGATATGTTTTGACATCAGTTGATTTGATTAACTCATTATGACATTTTGAGACGTATGATCCATGGATTTATCTGTTAATATTTAATATTATGGTTTAGTTAAGTTTTCAAACGAAAAATTTTTGGGTTGTATTTTTGGGATGTTTCAAGTTGGTATCAGAGCCTTGGTTTGAGGGATTCGGGCACGCTTTCGGGTGTGTCTAAACTCAAACTAAGGAAATGGTATAAGGTTTTCAAAAGAAAATCCCTTTGAAAAGAATTTTTGAAAAAGAAATTTAAAAAGAGAAAAGAGTTTTGAAAGAAAAAAAAAGAAAAGAAAAAAAGAAGAGGGTGTGGTGCATGCAATCAGCCGAGCTCAAGTAAGTACTCCCAAATTACCGATACAAGTTTATGTTATAATTATCAGTTCCAGTTTCAGTAAGAACAGCATGCTAGAATAGGACTAAGGATCTAGGAGGATGCCTTATGTGCCTGTTATATGTGTTTCAGCTTATTGAGAATTGCATGCTAGTATTGAGTAGACAGCAGTAGGATAGCCTGTTTAGGTTATGCCTGATAGTATGAGCTTAGCATTGTATGCTAGTACAGTTTCTCGTTATGAGGATAGATTTGCTTGAGTAGTTTCCTGTGTCCGAATGCTGCTTGCTTCGTGCTTTGTAGGACTCGGGGTGATGGGAGTTAGCCATTAGGTGAATACGTCACGTCACATGTGATCAGGGTTGAATAATCTCAGAGTGCTGGATTTGGCCCTATTGCGCAGCTCTCGTTTGAGTCTAACCGTTGTAGGGACGAGTCTTTTACTCGAAGGATTATCTGAGCCTCGTCACATGTGATGGTATTCAGGTGATGGCTAATTGGCATTACAAGGAGGCCTTCAGCAACTGAGGACTGGATTGGGTGGAGTCAAAGATTTCCCTAGGGCAAGCCTAGGATGAGAGTAGTAGAGATCAGTAGTAGTAGAAGTGACTTGATGGAGTCGAGGCAGTACTTGAGGAAAGTACGGATAGATGTGGAAGGTAGTATGGGCCCGTACTACTAAAAGCAGAGGATCCGTACTTGAACCAAGGAAAGCTGAGATGAGACCAGGAAACTTGTAGTAGTAGTGATCCCTCGAGATATATCAGTGTTCCTGACGTTTATATTGATGTGTTTTCAGAATGGTGGTTTTACGCCCTAGACCAACAGTCGGCAGTTCAGGTGCCAGGGAGGGATCAGGATCAGGCTCGAGGGCCGAGCATTTGGACGAGCAGACTAGGGAGTTTCTCTCTTCAGGGATTACTCGCATCATACTTGAGCAGACTCCTGTGATCTTTGGTTCGATCAAGGAGGGTATTTTGGAGCTGATGGATGAGAGGTTGAGCACCTTCCGTGCTGAGGTGGCGACCATGATGGGGTCGCGCACGCTCACCTTCAGGGAGTTCCGGGCTTATGGAGCTCCAGACTACCATGGGGCACGGGATCCCATTGCGAGTACCAGGTGGTTGGCGGATGTCGCCAATGCGTTCCGCACCAGCAGATGTCCCGAGGGGGACAAGGTCAGACTAGCATCCGGTCTTCTGAAGGACAGGGCACGGGATTGGTGGTTGGAGATCGGGCATGTCATCGGGGATGACGCAGCACTTGATGCGATGACTTGGGTTGATTTTACTACCAGGTTCAGAGTCGAGTTTGCACCGGTTATTGAGGTGCAACAGTTAGCCAGGGAGTTTCAGGATCTCACCCAGACTACAGAGACAGTGGCGGAGATTACCGCCAAGTTCAGGGAGAGGGCTCTTCTTGTTCCTCAGTATGCAGCTGATGAGGAGATGAAGAAGGCCCGTTATCATGAGATGTTGCGGAGTGATATCCACCAGTTTGTGAGCCGGTCCAGCTGTAAAACGCTGGATGATATGATTGCGAGGGCTCGAGAGAGGGAGATAGACCTGGAGATGGAGAGGAAGAGGAAGCCAGAGGTGGCTTCTGGTTCAGGGAGTTCGGGCAAAAAGCCCAAGGTATCAGATCACAGATCTAGAGGACAGCAGAGCCGCAGTCGGTGTGGAAAGTGTGGGAGATTGCACGATGGGGCGTGCAAGGCAGGTAGTGCCGGTTGCTATAAGTGCGGCCGGAACGGGCATATGAGTAGAGATTGTACAGCTACTACCACCATCACCACAGCAGCTGATCTGATTTGCTTCCATTGCAATCATAGGGGACATAAAAAGTCCCACTGCCCGAGTTTAGCAGCAGCAGGGAAGGTGGCAGCACCTGCCCCTGCTACTTTGAGGATTACGAACGGCCGTCAGGGCCGGGGTGAGACGCCAGTGGCGAAGAGTAGAGCTTTTCAGATGACAGCAGAGAAGGCGCGAGCGACTCCTGATGTGGTGGCGGGTATGTATTTTTCTCTTATCTCCTTATTGATATTGATTGTTTCTCATGGTTATATGTTTTTGTATAGGGTCGTTCTTAGTGAACGGCATTTCAGCTACAGTATTGTTTGACTCGGGGGCTACCCGATCATTTGTTTCGCTTGCGCTTAGCAAGAGATTTAGCAGAGCTCCGGGGGAGCTGGATTGCCCACTTGAGGTTGAGATAGCTGATGACAGGACCGTCAGGGTCGCGAGAGTACATAGGGCGTGTTCGCTGCAGTTATTTGATGAGCAGTTTTCAGTGGACTTGGTTCCCATTCCCCTGCGAGGGAATAAGGTTATAGTGGGTATGGATTGGCTGAGCCCCAATGGGGAAGTGATTGATTGTGAGTTACAGTTAGTGAGGGTTCGCACTCCTAGTGGGGGAGAGTTAGTGATTCAGGGTGAGAGGCCACAACGCGTACCGATTCTGTGTTCAGCAGCGAGAGCGAGGCGCTACGTTCAGCAGGGTTGCGCAGGGTACATCGCCTATGTCATAGATTCCCGGGAAAAGGGTAAGGCGACAGTTGACGATGTGCCAGTAGTACGAGAGTACCCGGACGTATTCCCAGAGGATTTGCCTGGAATACCTCCGGAGAGACAGGTTGAGTTTCGGATTGACCTGGTCTCGGGTGCGGCTCCGATAGCCAAAGCATGTATTGGTTGGCTCCTCCAGAGATGCAGGAGTTGTCTACGCAGCTCCAGGAGCTGCTAGACAAGGGTTTCATCAGGCCGAGTAGTTCACCATGGGGAGCCCCGATCCTGTTCGTAAGGAAGAAGGATGGGTCGCACCGTATGTGCATAGATTATCGGGAGTTGAACAAGGTGACGGTGAAGAACCGTTACCCGCTCCCAAGGATAGATGATTTGTTTGACCAGCTTCAGGGAGAATCTTGGTTCTCCAAGATTGATCCACGGTCAGGATATCACCAGATGCAGGTCAGGGATGAGGATGTGCAGAAGACTGCTTTTAGGACCCGCTATGGTCATTATGAGTTTGTGGTGATGCCGTTCGGGCTCACTAACGCTCCAGCCGCGTTCATGGATCTCATGAACCGTGTATGCAGACCGATGCTGGATCGGTCTGTGATAGTGTTCATTGATGACATCTTGGTTTATTCCAAGACTCAGGAGCAACATGAGGAGCACCTGAGAAAGGTGCTAGAGACGCTGAGGAGGGAGAGACTTTACGTGAAGTTCTCCAAGTGCGAGTTCTGGTTGCGCGAGGTGCAGTTCCTTGGTCACCTCGTCAACCAGAAGGGTATACTAGTAGATCCGGCCAAGATAGAGGCTGTGATGCAGTGGGAGGTCCCGAGGTCTCCAACTGAGATTCAGAGCTTCCTAGGACTGGCAGGGTATTACAGGAGATTCATCCATGATTTCTCCAAGATAGCAGTTCCGCTCACCCGACTGACCAAGAAGTCGGTGGTGTTTCGCTGGGGGCCTGAGCAGCAGGCAGCATTTGAGACCCTCAGACAGAGATTGTGCGAGGCGCCGATTCTCACCCTGCCAGAAGGAGTAGAGGATTTTGTAGTCTACTGTGACGCTTCGATCACAAGTTTGGGACCGGTTTTGATGCAGCGAGGCCATGTGATAGCTTACGCCTCTAGACAGTTGAAGCCTCACGAGGCTAACTATCCGACACACGACTTAGAGTTGGGGGCAGTGGTGTTTGCCCTCAAGATTTGGAGACATTACCTCTATGGGGTCCGCTGTATCATTTACACAGATCACAAGAGTTTGAGGTACCTCATGGATCAGCCGAATCTGAACATGAGGCAGCGCCGATGGTTGGACGTGGTAAAGGATTATGACTGTGAGATTCTTTACCATCCGGGCAAGGCCAACGTAGTGGCCGACGCCTTGAGCCGCAAGGCGGTAGCAGCCCCGATCAGGGATGTATGTCTGAGGATGACAGTGATTACTCCATTGTTGGAGCAGATCAGAGAGGCACAGGTTGAGGGCCTTAAGGAGGAGATGCAGAAGTGTGAGAGGATTGTGGGCCGAGTAGCTTCCTTTGACTATGACAGTCGATGATTGTTGACCCTTCATGGGAGAGTATGGGTACCATACTAGGGAGGAGTACGGCAGGTACTGATGGATGAGGCCCACAAGTCTCGGTTCTCCATTCACCCAGGGGCGACGAAGATGTACAGAGATCTTCGACCCGACTATTAGTGGCCCTGCATGAAGCGAGATGTAGCTTGGTATGTGGAGAGATGCCTGACCTGCAGGAAGGTCAAGGCGGAGCAACCCCACGGCAAGATGCAGTCGTTAGACATTCCCGTGTGGAAATGGGAAGATATCACTATGGATTTCATCACTAAGCTTCCCAGGACCGCACGTGGAGTCGATTCGATTTGGGTTATAGTGGATCGGCTGACCAGGAGCGTGCATTTCATACCGATTCAGGAGAGCATATCGGCTGAGAAGCTAGCCGATATCTATGTGCGCGAGGTAGTGGCACGGCATGGGGTGCCTGTATCAGTAGTATCGGACCAGGATGTCCGGTTTACTTCCAGATTCTGGAAGCGGTTCCATGACGAGATGGGTACTCGTCTCCATTTCAGCACTGCTTTCCACCCTCAGACGGATGGACAGAGCGAGAGGACGATCCAGACTCTCGAGGACATGCTTCGGGCATGTGTATCAGATTTTGGTGGCAGTTGGGATACGTATCTTCCGTTGGCGGAATTTTCGTATAACAACAGCTATCACTCTAGTATAGACCGACCTCCCTTCGAGATGCTCTACGGGAGAAAGTGTAGGACCCCAATCTGTTGGGGTGAGGTCGGTCAGCGAGTCATGGGGAGTACAGAGGTGGTACTCAAGACCACAGAGTTGATCCAGCAGGTCCGTAGCAGACTGCAGACTGCGCAGAGTCGGCTGAAGAGTTACGCCGACAGGAGGCGTTCGGATTTGGAGTTTCAGGTGGGCGATATGGTCCTCCTGAAGGTATCACCCTGGAAGGGTGTTCTCAGGTTCCGGAAGAGGGGCAAGCTGGGCCCCAAGTTCATTGGTCCTTTTAGGGTTTTGACCCGGGTGGGTCGGGTTGCTTACCGGTTGGATCTTCCAGCAGAGCTTAGCCAGATCCACAACACTTTCCATGTTTCTCAGTTGAGGAAGTGTTTGGTGGACGAGTCAGCAGTAGTCCCCTTGCAGGATATTCAGGTTGATAGCAGCTTGAATTATATTGAGAGGCCAGTTGCGATCTTGGATTGGAAAACGAAGACCTTGAGGAACAAGGTAGTCCAGCTAGTGAAAGTACAGTGGCAGCACCGGAAGGGTTCGGAATGGACGTGGGAGGTCGAGGAAGAAATGAGGGAGCATTACCCAGAGATATTTATAGATGCAGCAACAGACTTCGAGGACGAAGTCTAAGATAAGTGGGGGAGAATTGTAATGCCCCATTTTCTGGTATGTGATTTAAATAAGTAGTTTTGATTTCCTTAAGAGGTACTCGACGAGTCAGTAGCCCGACTCGTCGAGTAGAGTCGGGAGTTGCACGCGATTTAAGTTGGCGACTCGACGAGTCCATATTCCGGACTCGACGAGTCTGCCAGTCTGGATGAAACCCTAATTTCAAGGGTTTGCACCCTATTTAATCACCTTATGCGCCCCAAGACCAGCCTCCCTCACCCACAAAGAGTCCCATACGAAACCCTAGCTGTCCTCAAGCATTTTTGGAGCATTTTCTCACTTGTGAAGGTTTTGGTGCATTTTGGAGATTTAGGGGAAGAAGAGAGAAGAGAAGTATTCAAGGGAAGCAAGTAGATCCGGATTTCTGGTTGCATTTCAGTCCTCTTTGAGGTATCAAGCTCGAATCTTTGCTTATTATCAATTAGATCTCTTGAGAAGTTTACTTTTGTGGATTTTGAGCCCTTTCTAGACTTTAAGGTCGAATTAAGTGTTAATATGATGAATGGACTTCAGATCTAAGCTTTCTAGAGCCTCTTAAGCTCAAGGTTGCCACCTTTATTGAGCCAAGTTTCCATTCTAAGCTTAGATCCCTTCCTTTAGCTTGTTTTGGGCTTTTGAGCTTCATATTAGCATGCATGCACGTAAAGTTAGAAACTTTACGTGAAAAACCAGCCCTAGGAGCCCAGATCTATGAATGGAATGTACTGGATTCGAGCAGAATCGACTGTTTGGTAATGACATGCATGGGACTCGGCGAGTCGTTCTTCAGACTCGACGAGTCGAGTCGCGAGTCCCCGGTTTTCTCCATTTGAGAGTTTAAGGTGGAATCAGTGAGTAGGACATAGACTCAGTGAGTTAAGGCTCAGATTTAGTAGTGGAGGAACTCGACGAGTTGTTCATATAACTCGGCGAGTCAAGGACTGATCGTATTCATAGGATGAAGGAGGACTCGACGAGTTGTTCATACAACTTGGCGAGTCAGATGAAGATGAACTAGATGATAGTATCGAAGAAGAACTCGTCGAGCCTTTGCCAAACTCGACGAGTAGAAGCGGGTAGAAGATTAGAAAGGATGATAGGGACTCGGCGAGTTGGCGGCCCAACTCGGCGAGTCCGGTCAACTGAAAAGTTGACTTTGACCAGGAAGTTGACTTTGACCAGGGGTAAAATAGTCATTTTACCCTAAGATTAGTTATCATTATCTGATTTAGTGTTTATGGGATTCGTAGCTGGGGAGTTCCGGAGCAGCAGTCAGACAGTTCCAGATTTAGCACCTCAGCAGCCAGCGTTACGAGGTGAGTTTCCTTCTAGTAGGGACGGGTCTACGGCCACAATGCCGACCCGTTTAGTTAGCAGTAGTTCCGGAATTCGGTCTGATGCAGTAGTTCAGTGTGCTTGATGTCTTTTTGATTCAAGCATGTCTTTGTGTTATGTGTTTATGCTAGTAGTTATGATTATGCTATGCTATGTTCAGTCAGTTTCCGGACTTCGGTCCGATGCAGAGGGCAAGGCCCTGGTTATTTCCGGACTTCGGTCTGATGCAGAGGGCAAGGCCCTGGTTAGTTCCGGACTTCGGTCCGATGCAGTTTCCGGACCTCGGTCCGATGCAGAGGGCAAGGCCCTGGTTAGTTCCGGACTTTGGTCTGATACAGTTTCCGGACCTCGGTCCGATGCAGTGGGCAAGGCCCAGTAGTTGCTTTATATGCTATTGTATGGTATGTGGTAGTTTGGGGGAGCTCACTAAGCTTTGTGCTTACAGTTTCAGTTTCTGGTTTCAGGTACTTCCGCTAGTAAGGGGAAGAGCTCGGGATGATGGCATGGCACATACCACAGCTTCAGTTATCCTGGGAGTTTTATTCAGACATTTTGATATGTTTTGACATCAGTTGATTTGATTAACTAATTATGACATTTTGAGACGTATGATCCATGGATTTATCTTTTAATATTTAATATTATGGTTTAGTTAAGTTTTCAAACGAAAAATTTTTGGGTTGTATTTTTGGGATGTTTCAACACTCTTATGTTTAGGCTGAATTTCCTGACCCTTTTCATTAACACATTTGTTGAATCAACTTTAAGTGGTACCAATCAAATTAATGTTGTGAATAAGTTGGTCTTGGTAAAAGACTTCTCTAAAATTGATTGGTGCAAGTATATTCTTGATTGTTTAGTAAGCAGAAAACAACTGTGGAGAAGAGATGATAAGACATGCTATTACAGTGGACCTATACTCGTTTTGACAGTAATATTGTTGTCTATATTAAATATGTACTTAACTTTACAACAGGAATATGTATAATGAATTAATTAATGAATTTTAATCTTTTTGATGTAGCTGGTGTATGTATATAGTATGAAGTTCACAGGTTTGAAGATAGTGAAAAGTTTACCGTTTATTAGAAATGTTACGGGTGCTTTACTTGAAAAAATAGAGAAGTTGGAGATTAGTGCTGGTGGGTTTGGTAGGCAGTTACCGGAAAACTTTGAAGATATTGGTGATGATGATGGAATGGTTGATGAAGATGAGATGTTGGACGGGATGATGAGGGATTATGGTGACGAGGAGGTAAGCTATAAATTCACTAAGAATATGGAAAAATATTTCTTTCAGAATTGTAAAAAATGATAAGTTAATATGAAACATAAACGCATATGTGGCTGATTTAAATTGTATGATTTGATTTATAGTTATTGATTTATTTGGAAAGTGGAACATTAATGGTTTTATAATATTAATCATGATATGTTAATATAATCTTACAGGCATACGTGGATGTTATCGAGCATAGCTATGGAGTAATATTGTCCGAAAAGAAGAATATTGAAAAAGCTCTAAAACATGGAATTGAGAAATTCCCAGACAGCGTGATCTTGAAGGAGTGGTGTGAAAAAAATGAAAAATTGTTCAAAGAAGTGAATAATGCAGAGACTGGAGGAATGAAATATAAAGAAGCTAGTTTTGATGGTCATAGTAACAAAGGAGAGGCAGATGGTGGAAAAGAAGCAGAATTCTCTCCAGTTAGAGGATTGGTAGTTCATGGGGAAAAAAAGGATGATGGTGGAGGTTTCAGTACACCTAATATGGATAAGGTAGATAATACAGATAATCTAACCTGTTCACAATTCTTGGAGAATCCTGAAGTGTTGGCAACAACAATTAAAATGACAGATGAGGCTGTGTTGGAAAGTTATAAAAAAGAAAAAAAAAGAGGAAAGAAAATCTTGGAAACAGTTGAGGTATGTGAGGAAGATGATGACAATGGAAAAAGGGGGAAAAGAGATCAAAAGGTACCTGTATATGGAAAATCACCTTTTGTTGAAAGGATTGTTAGAATGAGTGACATGGTGAAGAAGGATGAAATGTCGTTATACAATTCAGTTTTTGCATCAAAAAGATATTATGGGTAAGTTAAATAATACAATTTAGTGGTTTGCTTTTAAAATGTGGTGTTATAACATTGATCACTTTATAATTGTCGAGCAGGGAAGAAATATGGAACATTGGGAGCGGGCATGTGTTGCATCAAGGATTCGCATATCATTTTAAAAGCAACACGTTTATTCATGCGATAATCATTGACTGTTGGTCATCATTACTCAACAGAATGGAGGAACTAATGTTGGATTAGGTGTCTAAGCCCATAACTATAATTGGTATGTACTTGAATTGATAGCAGCACAGTCCTTTTGGGTTGCCCTCAACCTAGCAACTGGACAAGGAAATTATGAAAGGAGAGATATTAATTTATAAGGTTAATAAATTAATATATATATATATATATATATAAATGATTTATTAATATGTTAATGGATTAACATATTAATTAGAAATCATTATGTTTAATTAACTGTTAGCCAGAAATTAATCAGAATTGATTTTGGGGTTAAAAGAATTAATTATAAGGTGCAGGGACTAGTTTGCAATTATCTAATAGTTGAGTGGAAGGCTCTAGAAACCCCCTTGGAAGAGGGTGGACGAAATCTTTAGGGGAAACCCTAATAATTTCGTCCATAGGGGCTTGGATAAGGCCCTTGGGTTTGCTTAGGCCCTAAGCAAAGGATAACTAGGGTTTCCCTTAAACCCTAGATCCCTCAGCTATATAAGGAGCCTCCTGGTTCATGTTTTTGGTCACTCTTTCTTTTGAAGAAACCCTAAGGCCGAGATTTTGCATACTCCCTCCCCTCTCTCTTCTTCTACTTTCCTTCTTGCTAGTCATTGGGTGTGATTCCATTAGAGACATTACACTTGTGGTGCTAAAGCTTCCAAGAAGATCAAGATCAAGATCAAGGGAATATCAATTGTTTGCTATAACAATTGAAAGGTATGTAAACCCTAAACCCTAGTTTGTTAATTTCGAAATTAGCCTCTCTCCTCTAGGGTTCTTGTTTTGCAATTCAAAGTTGTATGTTCAATAGTTAAAACATAGATCCAAAGTAGGTTGCATGTGAACTTAGGAATTGTTTTCTAGTTTATTTGTTGTACCTAAAACCCATCAGTGGTATCAGAGACATTGTTGTTTTAAATTGAATTGCTACAATTGTTGAATTGCAAATTAGGGTTTATAGCTATTAAACCCTAAAGGCCAATTTTTCGATTTCTAGGGTTTTGGATCAAAGGGTTTTTTTGAAAACCCTAGCCTCCAAAGAACCCTAATCGAAATTAGGGTTAGGATTTTGAAAACCCTAGCCTCCTCCCTTATGAATTTCGAAATATGCTAAGAGGATAACTAGGGTTTCTTGTTTTTGGATAATTGTTACTTAATTAGATTAATTGGATAATTATCCTTACCCTATTTTTCGAAATTAGAGGGATAAGGATTAGGATTAAATTAATTGATTAATTTAATTAGATAATCCTTACAAGATTTAATAATTTGATTAATAGTTAATTAATAGATAAATATTAAATCTAGTTAATTGGTTTATTTAAATTTGAATTTAATAGCTTAAATTTCGAAATTTATATAAACCCTTGAAGTTTTAAAAAGTTTTAAAACACACCTTATATATATATTATAATTAAAGGTTTAATATTATATGTATAAGAATATGGTCAGTCAAATCGCTAGTATGCCTCATTCACGAAGCTAATCTATAAGGGGGGTATAAGGAAACTGCCTATAAAATGGTAGTTGAATGGGTGTCCACTCTCACCCACCGCTTCCTTGATTAGTGGAGGGTCGTTAGCAGAACGGATTTGATAGGACAACTACTTCTCATTAAAAGTATAATGATATTAAAAGTACTAGAACATTATTTTCAAAATCCCAACTCTAGTTACTTTAGGAAAAATGTGAAAAGTATGCTAATCCATGAAATTGCACATTATGCTTTATTGGTCGTTAGTGGAGCGTGTGTGGTTAACCAGCACACTAAAAGGCACCAATAAAGAGTAGTAATGGGTATCTCATAATTGTCATTTTGATGGAGCGTGTGTGGTTTACCAACACATCAATGGTTAATGATAAAGACAATGAGGTTACCAAGCACATTTGCATGGTTATTCACATCTTGTTTGTGATCCTCGGCATCCCAGTCACAAATAGAAGAGCATAATCTGAGATTAAAACATGCCATTGAATAGTTTCAATGTATCTCAAAAGAATTAGGAATTTCACTTCGTTTGTTTCGTCTAATGGTGGAATTGGTGAATCGTCATTCGCCTACCTTTATGAAATTTGCACTTGGATCTCGGCATCCCATTTCTGAGTTGTGAATCTTCATAGTTGGATCCTAACCTTGATATTATATCTTTGGGTTATTCTATTAAGGTATCTTGAAATCTAACTAAAACTTTCTTTCTTTTCAGATGTCTACTCCTGGAAACACTTCTACTTCATCCTCCTCCAACCAGAACTTCTCCTTGCTCAATATATGCTCCAAAGTCGTTATGGATGGCTCAAACTATAACGATTGGATGCGCAACATCAAGATGACTCTTCGTTTCGAGAACAAAGAATATGTTCTTGAAAAGGAGCTCAAAGAGCTTGATGAGAATGAAGCTACTCCTGAAGATCTTGCTGCCTACAAGAAACATTACGATGATGCTACCAAAGTGGCATGCATCATGGTGGCAACTATGTCCCCAGAACTGCAGAGGTACTATGAGGACTACTGGCCTTTCGAGATGAACAAGGACCTTATGGAAAAGTACCATAAGCGAGCTCGTCAAGAAAAGTTCGAAGTAGTCAAGTCACTCATGGCTTGCAAGATGAAAGATGGGGAGTCAGTTGTGTCACATGTGCAAAGAATGCAACGCTACATAGAGCCTTTGGTCAAGCTCAATATTCACTTTGATGAGGAATTGGCCATTGACATGGTTTTGAACTCACTTCCTGAATGTTATGGTCAGTTTATTCTAACTTACCATTTAAACAATACAGAGTAAACCTTGGCCCAATTGCACAACTTGTTGCAGACAGTTGAGGCAGGGATGAAGGGTAAAAGTATACCCTCCACACCTACGAGTGCCCCTGTTTTGGCTATTGGACAGGGAAAGGGGAAAAAGAGGCAAGGTCCTCCCAAACAAAACTGGAAGAGCAAGGCTCAAGCTGGGTCATCTAGTAATGGCCCAAAGGCTAAGCCCAATGGTTCCACTCCCCATGTTTCTGATCCAAAAGAGGCAGTTTGCTTTTACTGCAACCAAAAAGGGCATTGGAAGAGATCTTGCCCACAATATCTGCAAGATATCAAGGATGGCAAAGTGAAGCCATCTTCGGCAGGTATTTACACTATTTCTGCTAATAACTCATTATCTTCTCGTTCATGGGTCCTTGATACAGGATGTGGTTTTCATATCTGTTCTGATTTGCAGGGTCTAAAGGAAAGTGAGGAGATAGAGCGAGGAAGGATAAACCTGATCATGGGAAACAGAAAGTCTTCACCAGTAACCAAGATCGGAGTTTATCAGCTTCTGCTTAGTAATGATGTTAGATTAGATTTAACAAATTGTTGCTATTCGTCTGAGATGACGAGAAACATTATTTCATTTCATGCATTGTTCAGACAAGGTTTTACATATTCTTTTAATGATTTGAATGGTTCAATTTCTGTTTATAAGAATGGTGTTTTTATGTTTGAAGCTTTACCTTGTAATGGTGTGTATGAAACAGTGACTTATGTTGATAGCCTAGGAAATAGTGTACTTAATATTGACTTGTCTAATAGTGTAGACAAGGCATGCTTGTGGAATTGTCGTCTTGGACACATTAACAAGAAACGCATAGCCCAACTCCAAAAGGATGGAGTGTTGGAATCATTTGACCTAAAGTCAGATGATATGTGTGAATCTTGTCTTTTGGGAAAGATGACAAAATCACCATTCACAGGGTCTTGTGAAAGAGGTGAAGGTCTGTTGGATCTCATACACACGGATGTGCGTGGGCCCTTCAGATCAACTACAAGAGATGCTAATCGATTCTATGTGACTTTCACTGACGATTATAGCAGATATGGATATATCTACTTGATCAAGCATAAGTCAGAAACTTTTGAAAAGTTCAAAGAGTTTAAGCATGAAGTCGAAAATCAATTAGGCAGAAAGATAAAGATACTTAGATCCGATAGAGGCGGGGAGTATCTTAGTATCGAGTTTAACGACTATCTGAAAGAATGTGGGATAGTCTCACAATTGACTCCTCCTAGGACACCACAGTTAAATGGTGTAGCTGAGAGGCGTAATCGAACCTTGTTAGACATGGTTCGTTCTATGATGAGTCGGGCTTCGCTTCCCATTCACTTCTGGGGGTATGCCTTAGAGACAGCCGCCCACATCCTCAATCTTGTCCCTACAAAGAAGGTTGCCAAAACACCTCACGAAATGTGGACAGGGAAAGTTCCCTCGTTAGCACATATTAAAGTCTGGGGTTGTGAAGCTTTCGTAAGACGAGAGACTCACGACAAGCTAGCAGCTAGAAGTGAGAAATGTGTTTTCATTGGTTACCCAAAGCAGTCATTTGGATATTTGTTCTACAGGCCTAGTGAGAACGTGGTCTTTGTAGCACGAAGAGGAGTCTTTCTTGAAAGAGAGCTCATATTCAAAGAGGACAGTGGGAGCACTATTGACCTTGAAGAAATTCAAGAGTCAGCCAATGAAGGAACCTTAGATGACACTAGCACTCAACCAGAGGAAACAGTTCCTGTTGAACCAATCGATAACTCATTACCTCTTAGAAGATCCACTAGGGTGAGTGTGCCACCTGAGTTGTATGGTTTTCATATTACTTCAGATGGTGACACATTCATAAGTGACAGAACACTGGTAAACTTAGATGAACCAGTCACTTATAAGGAAGCAATGGCCGGCCCAGAGGCTTCCAAGTGGAAAGAGGCAATGGACAGCGAGATTAAGTCCATGTATGACAACCAAGTTTGGAATTTGGTTGATAGTGCACCAGGTCGTAAGACAGTTGGGTGCAAATGGATCTTCAAGAAGAAGACAGACATGGATGGAAATGTGCACACATTCAAGGCTCGACTGGTTGCAAAAGGTTTCACTCAAACCCCAGGGGTTGACTATGATGAGACCTTCTCGCCAGTGGCTAAGATTAAATCTATTAGGATATTGCTCGCCATAACTGCCTTTAATGATTATGAAATCTGGCAGATGGATGTCAAAACTGCTTTCCTTAATGGGAAGTTGGCTGAAGATGTTTACATGAGTCAGCCAGAGGGTTTTGTTGATGCAAAGTTCCCCAATAGAGTGTGCAAGCTTGAGAAATCCATTTATGGATTGAAACAAGCATCTCGCAGTTGGAATCTTTGCTTCCATGAGAAAGTCAAAGAGTTTGGTTTCTCTAGAAGTGAAGATGAGTTCTGTGTGTATATCAAGGCTAGTGGGAGTATAGTAACTTTTCTGGTGTTGTATGTCGATGACATATTACTCATTGGTAACGACGTTCCAACCTTGAAAGAAGTTAAGTCTTGGCTTGGAAAGTGTTTTGCCATGAAAGACCTTGGAGAAGCTGCCTATATTCTTGGGATTAGAATATTGAGAGATAGAAAGAAGAGACTAATTGGACTTAGTCAGAGCACATACTTGGATAAGGTACTAAAGAGGTTTAGTATGGAAAATTCCAAGAAGGGAGAGCTACTTATCCAGAGCAATACCAAATTGAGTAAGACTCAATGCCCGAGTACAGATGTTGAAATAGATGACATGAGTCGTGTACCTTATGCTTCCGCTGTCGGATCGATCATGTATGCTATGACATGTACTCGCCCTGATGTGACATTTGCTTTGAGCATGGTCAGTCGCTATCAGGGAAACCCAGGTAGAGCTCATTGGATAGCAGTTAAGAATATACTCAAGTATTTGCGAAGGACAAAGGACTGGGTTCTTGTGCTTGGTGGCAGTGATACTTTGAGAGTAGATGGTTACAGTGATGCCAGCTTTCAGACGGATAGAGATAACTTCCGTTCTCAGTCGGGCTGGGTATTTTTACTGAATGGAGGAGCAGTTACTTGGAAGAGTTCCAAGCAAAATACGGTGGCTGATTCTACTTGTGAATCAGAGTACATTGCAGCAAGTGAAGCGTCGAAAGAAGCAGCTTGGTTGAGGAACTTCATCGGGGATCTCGGAGTTGTTCCAACCATCCAGGAGCCTATGGAACTGTTCTGCGATAATGAAGGAGCGGTTGCCTTGACAAAGGAACCGAGAGATCATGGTAAGACCAGACATATCGACAGAAAGTACCATTTCATTAGACATAGAGTTGAAGAAGGCCATCTTATAGTAAAGAGGGTGTCATCTGAAGATAACCCAACAGATCCCCTCACAAAGGGTCTGAGTAGGGCTAAGCATATTCAGCATGCTCGGAGCATAGGACTGAAAGATGATATTAGTTTTAGTAGTTAGATTAGTTTTTGAAACTTGTAACAAAGTAAATGTAATTGACTTTTGGTGATTAAATAATAAAGTATTATTTATAAGTTTGGCTACTACCTTTTGTCAATTGTTTATTATTGTGTTTCATATTTTGCATGTTTTACTTCCTGAATAATGAGATTATTCAAACTCCACAGTCGCTCGTACTCTTGGAAGTAAGTAGTGAATTAAGACTGTCATGAATTGGATTGCAGATTGTCTAAGGATAGACATGGCAATAGAATTGCTGCAACGTTCATGAGTACTCAGAAATTGAGATTTGAGTATTGGATAAACCCTCGCTCAGAGTATTACTTCATGGAATTCATCACGAGTAATACTGAGACGATAATATCTTATAATCTTGAAACGAAGATATATGAGTTGTAATTTACAAGTCGGTTGTGCATTGGTGATACGAAAACGCATCAGTAACTTGGTGTTATAAAACGTATTGTCATGCATAATTTGATGAGTAAAAGATACAAGCATATGAGTCAACGTTTATTCGTTCCTTTTGCCCTAACAGGAAAAGCGATATCTGTGGGCCCCTCGATGATTTGGTGTTGACTTATGTGCTGGGCCCAACCAGGACTAAATTGATGTGTTCGATTAGAAGTCCTACATCATCACAAATCAGGAATCGGGAAACATAGATTCTGGACAAACAGATTGATTACATTCCATGTCTTTTGTCTGGGGATATCAAGCAGAACGAAGGGTTATATGATCACTTATCTTAGGACACGTAACTGACTGGGTCAGAGTTCGGCAGCAGCTTTTTGGAAGCTACAATTTGCTGGTCAAATTTAGAAGGCATACTAGCAATTATAGTTACAGACTTATCCAAGTGGGAGACTGTTGGATTAGGTGTCTAAGCCCATAACTATAATTGGTATGTACTTGAATTGATAGCAGCACAGTCCTTTTGGGTTGCCCTCAACCTAGCAACTGGACAAGGAAATTATGAAAGGAGAGATATTAATTTATAAGGTTAATAAATTAATATATATATATATATATATATATATATATATATATATATATAAATGATTTATTAATATGTTAATGGATTAACATATTAATTAGAAATCATTATGTTTAATTAACTGTTAGCCATAAATTAATCAGAATTGATTTTGGGGTTAAAAGAATTAATTATAAGGTGCAGGGACTAGTTTGCAATTATCTAATAGTTGAGTGGAAGGCTCTAGAAACCCCCTTGGAAGAGGGTGGACGAAATCTTTAGGGGAAACCCTAATAATTTCGTCCATATGGGCTTGGATAAGGCCCTTGGGTTTGCTTAGGCCCTAAGCAAAGGATAACTAGGGTTTCCCTTAAACCCTAGATCCCTCAGCTATATAAGGAGCCTCCTGGTTCATGTTTTTGGTCACTCTTTCTTTTGAAGAAACCCTAAGGCCGAGATTTTGCATACTCCCTCCCCTATCTCTTATTCTACTTTCCTTCTTGCTAGTCATTGGGTGTGATTCCATTAGAGGCATTACACTTGTGGTGCTAAAGCTTCCAAGAAGATCAAGATCAAGATCAAGGGAATATCAATTGTTTGCTATAACAATTGAAAGGTATGTAAACCCTAAACCCTAGTTTGTTAATTTCGAAATTAGCCTCTCTCCTCTAGGGTTCTTGTTTTGCAATTCAAAGTTGTATGTTCAATAGTTAAAACATAGATCCAAAGTAGGTTGCATGTGAACTTAGGAATTGTTTTCTAGTTTATTTGTTGTACCTAAAACCCATCAACTAAGGGATGTAGGATCAGTTTCTAGAGTTTTCTTTGACACAAATTTTTTGGTAAGTTTTTAAATTAAATTTAGTTCCAGTCCAATAATATGTGTTTTATTGATTGGTTTATTAATGTGTACAGGTAGACGAGATACTGGGTGGATCATTGTCACCTGAAAGAACTCAAAAATTATTTGATTCGATGTTGAAACTCCACCTTAAAAGTCTACCAAAACAGGAAAAGCTGAAGGATATTGGACTGGTGATTTAATTAAACATTGTTTTTTATCAATTACAACCCTAACATACAAACCTATCTTATTGGACTACTATGTGTTTTGTAACAGGTTTTCTTCCCAATAGTTGAAAAAGCAAATATTATCTAATATGCTTTGATCTAAGGGTTCCAACATACTACATTATAGACCATGTGACCCGAAATGGTTCTGTTGAGGAAATCTATGGAATAAAACCCGTTCATGTGGTATGTTGAAGCTTTATTTTTTGAAAGATTTAAAATACATGAGTTTATGATTGAATTGTAAAATGATTGTATTGTATCGCATAAAAAGTTGCTTGGGAACTATTTAAAAACAGAGAATTACCAAAAGTCAACAGCTTTCAACAAGATTAAAGCTCGTGTCATGAAAATGACATGGAAAGTAGAGAAAGAAGGATCAGACTGTGGAGTATATCTTATGAGGCATATGGAGTCATATATGGGGGAAAATGAAGGGCGTTGGGATTGCGGTTTTACAGGAAAAAAACAGAGTGATTTACTTGCATTAAATAATCTACGAATCAAAAACATGGCAAAGCTTATGAAATCGGAGTACAACAAACATAAAAGTATGTTGGAGAAAGATGCAGAAGCGTATGAGAGGCTCGATCCATTGCAGATATTGGCTATGATGAATGAAGTGAAGGAAATCAGGGAGAAGCAGAAACGTGGAAGGCGTCGATTTTAAGATGGGCATTTTATGATGTTAGGATGGTTGGTGTTGAAAGACTTTCGGTAGTATGTTTGGTTTACGTCTATGTTTTTTATTTAGGGATCTTGTTATGTTGTTTTATTTTGGTCTAGTATTGTGTGTTTTGGGGTAAGAGTTTATCATGGTAGGATGGTTTATGGTGTAAGACTTTTGGTAACATGGTTTGTTTTGGTCTAAGTATTTTGCTTGGGGAAAAATGTTGATGTGTTTTATTATGTTCTAGAATTGTTTGTTTTTGAGAAATTGTTGAATTTGAATGGTGTTTGTTCTAGTAGTTTTTTTTTGGATATCATTAGTATTTGATTGATGTTGGAATGTGTAAATGGATATGAAAGTTATGAAAATATGCAATGTGTTGAAAGATGGTTTGTAATGTACAGGTAAGTTTTGTTATTAAAGAATGTAATTATGATATGCATTTGTTGTGGTAGTTTGGTACAAGTTAGTGTAGACATTAATGGTGTATGTAAATTGTTTTAAGTATATTTACATGACATTCTGATAGAATGTTTATGCTTGATTACAAGTGGTAGAATGTATGAAGATTATGATTTTCCATGTTTGTTTCAATGTTAAATGTTTGATAGGATACAAAATAATCATGTGTAAGAATTGTTAGAATTGTCTGTGTATGTGTCTACACTATACTTATTAGCATTCTGGTAGAATTTGATCCCAAGAATTAAAATTCTAATAGATTAATTGTAAGAATTGTTAGAATTGTTAGAATTGTCTGTGTATGTGTCTACATTATACTTATTAGCATTCTGGAAGAATTCTATGAGAAGAAAATCAATTCTAATAGAATCATAACTTATGTTATGAGAAGAAGAATATAATAACTTATGTTACAATTGGTAAAGTGTAACAAAATAAGTTGTTGAAAGATGGTTTATAATGCACATGTAAGTTTTGTTTTTCAATAATATTATGTGTATAAGATATTCTGATAGAATATATGTGCTGTTTTACAAGTGGTAGAATGTATGAACATTATGATTTTCCATGTTTGTTTCAATGTTATATTTCAGATAGGATACACATTAATCGTGGTAGAATGTATGAAGATTATGTTGTTACAAGTTAGGATAGTCATTAATGGTAGATAAGAATTGTTACAAATTATGCAAAAGTGTATTACACTATATGACAATTTTATTAAAGACTATGAAATTTGTAAGCATTAAAATAAATAAAGATGAAACAAAATTTTTTTTACTGTAATATAATATTAAAATAAAAACTACATATAAAGCATACTACTTAGACACGTTTTTTAAGAGGACAATTTCGTTTATCATGGTTAGCCATCTGTTTACATAAAGCACACTTTCATTTAGGCTTCGAACAAACTTTTTCCAGCATTTCTTTTTTTGATTTTAATCTCTTACCACGACTGCCAGTTCCCTTATTACGAATATCTGATGCATTGTCAATATCGGGAGCATCATTAGTTAATTCTACGCCTATAATCTGGTTGTAGAATGATTCTCTTGATGGCATCTCAGGGGCTGGACAATCATCTACAAATTTTTTCTTCAACTTATTCAACTCTTGAAGGTATGACTTTAACTTCGATGCATCATGGCTTAAAAATGAAACACAACGATCTATGTTTGAAAAAATTTCAATAGCCATCATGTCAGAGTTAGAGTCTAGTAAAGAATTAGAAAAACGCCTTTTAAGCAACTCTGTTGGAACAACATCCCGATGCCACCGTCTCATAATGTATTCTTTAAGAATCTGTTCAATACTATAGTACTTAAAAACACAAAATATGTGCCTACACAAAATACCAACATGTTCAAAATGCATGCAGGTACATTTGTATGAACCATCTATTGTTGAGTGTGTAACCTGGAATATGTATGATAAAATATGAGTTTCAGTAATAAAGTATTGTTGTGTGATTAAAAATAATAATTATGCATTGTTAAAGTAATAACGTACGATGTATTGGGTATCCTCTGTAAGACGATCGTAATGGTATTCCTCAAGTTTGTCATCAACAACAGGACTTGATGGTTGCCTTGTTGTTATGTTCTTTTGCTTCTCCAAAACAATAATAGTGTCAACACAATTATTAGAAGTAACACTCATTTGGAAACAAGTGTTATCAGAATCTGATATCTCTTTCTGCACCTGATAAAAAATTTTACGAGTGTAAACCTTTGAAGCATGTGGTTCAATTGGACTAGATGTGATGAATCTAGGAAGTGTTGTAGCAGTGTTAAAGTCGTTGACAACTTGATTACGCCTTTGTCGTTCCATAACACCCTCAAATGTCATCATAAACATTAAAAGATAAGAACCAGTAAGGGTATTGTTCTGAAACGACCAATTTTGACTTTCCGACAATGATGTAGTTCTCATAAGACCAGACATCGGTATGTCCTTGAAAAATGCAGGTACCCAACGTCTACGCAACCCATACATCTCTTGCAACCACTTGTTATTTGAAATGTTAAACTCATTTAAACAAGATTTCCATTCCTTTTCAAAATCATGTGGTTCCAGCTTAGAATTCCAAATTATAGAGTGAAAACGCTTGCGAAAGACTGAGTTTGTGGCTAGTTGTGATGTTATCTGAAAAAAAAAATGTTAGTATAAAATATATAATTGTGCTGCACAAGGAATGAAGGGTATGAATGTTGTAAACTATAACTTCTAACAGAATTTCTGTTAAAATTCTAATAGAATGTATCTTAAATTCTAGCAGAAGTCGGTTTTGAATTGTAGTTGTGGCATAGATTTTGTTCTGAAATAGTTAATTTCTGATTGAACAATATGTGCTAACAAGGTAAACATAGTGAGTTTGGGTTGAATATAAAAAAAATATTCACCTTGTTTGGAAGTTTTTTTGTAATATTCCACATACAAAACCTATGTGCTGACATTGGAAATACTTCATTAACAGCCTTGTTTAAAGCTGGATCTTGATCTGTAAGAACAAGCGTAGGTTGTTTTTTGAATGCTTTCAAAAATGCTCTAAGCAGCCAAGAGTAAGAACTAGCATCTTCTCTACTCAAAAGTCCAGCACCAAAAGTCACACATTTCTTATGATTATCTATCCCAGTGAAAGGTACGAAAACCATATCATATCTGTTTAAAAATATAAAACTTGGTAAGCGTTATTGGAAGCAAGAAAAATTATGTGAAAACATTTCAAAATTTAAAAATACTTATTCATGCTGAATGTGGCATCCAGAGAAACAACGTCTCCAAAAGCATTGTAGTTGTACTTTGCAGTTTCGCCAACCCAAAAAATCGAATTCAATTTTTTCTCAACAACTCTAAAATCGAAAGAAAAACTTGGGATATTTTTTTTCCTTTCCAGCATCTTCACTACAAGGAATTTTGCATCCCTGGCACCTATGTAAGAATTGAGATTTCTCGTACTGTTCTTGAAATCAGAAACCAACCCACCTCGAATGTCAGAATCACCCTGAAGTCCGGAATACAATCTATGTGCTCTTGAGGCACCAATATTTTGCTTTGACAAGTTATGAATAAACATCTCCTGTGAATAATCAAGTTTCCTCTTTGTACGAGACAAAAACATATTGTCCTTACCAAACAACTTATGATTATGTTGTTCGACAAATTCAGCAACATTATATTTATTAGTACCATGTACTAGAATAACAACAATTTTCGCTTTGCATTCGCACCTAAATGAGTCTTTCCTTCTCTGAATCTTATTATGTTGAGGGTCCAAAGTATCCACTTTAGCGGTTGTTGGTTTACCTTCCCGATTGCATAGCAAATGTCGTTGTGTGGTAATGCCGGATTCGGTTGTTCTAAATGGTCCAAGCCTGACATCAAAGCCTGCTAATGATGCATAATTGTAATACATTGATAATGCTGCTGTATATGAATCAAAAATTGAATTGCTTTTAGGTTTGATGTTGTCTGAAACAACAGGAATCCAATACAATGATCCACCAGGAGAAACATAATCATGTGTAACATGAGATTGTTCTGCATAAAAGAAAATTTAAAAAAGTGGCAAAGAATTAATCTAGTTTATTAAACTTTTTTTTTCATATACTAACCTTTCTGAAAATCAATGTTATCATCGTCTATAGTATAATCTGCCTCATTATCATTGAACTCGAATTCCTTTTCTGCATCTTTTAATAAGAGTATGTGTAATGGATACGTAAAGATATATAAAAACGAAAAAAATACTTAAAATACATCACCTGGATTATGATTACTAGAATCACCGAAATGATATTCGGAATTGTCATATATGTGATATTGAATGTGTTCTAATGGATCCTCATCTTTGCAAGTGCAAGTTACGCCATATCACAAAAAACAATATAAAATTTCAACATTATTATTATACAAATTAACAAATATAAAAAACTTATAAAGTAAATTCACCTAAATTTAGATTGCTACTCTCAGATAATTGAAAGTCGACATTATGTAAAGAATCATGATATACTCATTAGGATATTCATGTTGATCATGAATATGATCGTCACCAGCTGATACCGTATCATCTATAAGATAAGTAATAGCACGATTGAACACCAGTTGATTGGGGAAAGCAAAATAAATTCAATATTACAAACTTTGAGCCAATTCAGTATATATTAAAAAAGGAGAAACCGTGTAATTGATATGTAACTAAAAATGCGTGATATCTGTATTTATTGTTATCAAATATTTGGTTTTTTAAAATTTTTAGAAAGATTGTAAGGATAATAATCAACACAAAATCGTATTATTCATCATGATATTGTAAATATTTGACATATTCAAATTCCAAATATAATAAATTGCATAGATATGACTTCAACACATCCTGTGTTTTAAATTAGACTTTTAATAAATTAATTCTGCAAACTTTAAAAAAAAAATTATTGAAATTACAAATGATTTCTGGTTTGTTATGGCATAAACGCGTATACTAAGAAATCAATTAATATCAAAAAAGTGTTATTCTGTGAGAAAATTTCAAACAAGATCTACAATAAATTTATTTTTCACACATTTGTTCTGTATATTCTCGTACAACTTAACATAGACATACTTATACCACGATATCATGATACCACAATCTTATTCTGTAAAAATATATGTGATAATAATAACAGTAAATTTATTTTGCTCATGTTTGATCTGTATATTGTAATACAAATTAGCATTCTGGTAGAATTTGATCCCAAGAATTCTAACGGAATCTTTGATTAATCAATAGGTAAAACGAATTTAGATGCTTATTATTCTTTAAGAATAATAAGCATTGTGTTTTTGTTTTTTATGTATATTGTAATCAACAGTTACATTCTACTACTTTTGATAATAAGAATTGTGTTTTTGTTTGTTCTGTTCGAATAATTTTATTATGAATTTTATATCAAACATTCTAACAGAATGTGTACATATAACATTAAGTATAACACAATTTACGAAGAACTGTTTTATCCAGAAATATTAGAACAACAATACATTTACAACAACATCTCTGTAGTCATATGATAAATAAGAAAATTATGGAATTTTAATCAAACTCAAAATGAAAATTATTAATATTAATTGAATGAAAACATAAACTTACAAGGAGAAACCCCTATAATTCATGAATCCATATCATTATTATACTGAAATAAACCTCCATAAAATCCGATAAGACTAAATTGAAAACATTATTTAGATCATAAAATATGTTGACGAAGTAAACATCTACTCTCTGTTGACCCTTGCTTGAGGACAGTTCCTCCTGTCATGACCAACACCAAAACAAATCCCACATCTTATTTTCTTCCGATCTTGATGCACTTGGCATTGATTGACATTCCGATCATTGTTATCAGAAAAGTCCTTCTTATTGTTATCAATATTATCTTTGTTCTGAAAAACACAACAATAAAATTCAAAAAATGAATTTCATCACTGAAATATCGTAAAGAATAAATATGATATGAATATGATAAATGATTATTCTGAACTATGAATATAAAAAAATTTATATGCATATGATAAACGATACTTCAACACTATAAAAAAAACTTCCATGAACAACATACCTCCATTAACTAAATATCAGAATAAGAAAATTGCTCTGAAGATGATGAACTATTAATCTGCAATAGATTAAAACGTATACGATATATATATATATATATATATATATATATATATATATATATATATATATATATATATATGTTATATTCGTTGATAAAATGCATATTTAATAGCCTGATATTTAGGAATTTGATTGATATCAATCAAAATTTAATTAACTGGGAAAATATAAATTATATTGCAAGATTACATTAATACCCTTTAAGAATAATTGATCCATATTTGTCCATACAATAAAACAATAATTAGTTTAAACAAATGAACCTATATATATATATATATATATATATATATATATATATATATATATATATATATATATATAAAAAGTAGTTCATTTCAAATATTTATGGTATATCACAATGTAAGTTTGTAAATGACCTCTTAACAAAACAATTAGGTACTCCAAATAATCACCTAAGTTTGTAAACGACCTCTTATAAAAAGAATTAGGTACTCCAAATGATCACCCATGGATTGTCACCTCACCAGGAGGAAAGACCGTCCCTACCTTGTGGTTTCAATTGCGGTTAGGACGCACGCGGCTAGTTCACACACACTCTCTCTCACATACAAACACACTCTCTCTCTCTCACACACACACACACACTCTCTCTCTCTCTCTCTCAATCTTCTTTCTTTTCTCTTTCCTTTTTTTTCCGACTCCTGGTATATATACGACTTCAAGGGTGGTAAAATGAGAAGAAATATGAGCTGGCGTGATTTTTGATGAGTTGTGATATGGTAGACATGATAACACATCCCATATCCTAAGACACATGTGGACTCACCCTTAGATCAAGCCATGCAGATACTTCTACATCACACGCCACAAAGAACCACCTGTTGAGGAAGTTGAGGATGTATTTCCCGATCTTTGTGAAAGGATATAATTTTTGGAGTCATGACTACCGTAAGCAATGATTGATGGCATGGTGGAAGAATTTAATGATACTGATCTAATTAGCCATGGTTGATGCGATCTCAAATTTTTTGTTAGACGTTCTTTGTATTCTTAGTTGTCTCGATGTTACTTTGGAACATGTTCCTTAGCTTTAATTTTTGTCTTCTCAAACGTATTTCTACACTTGTTGTTTGTAATTTTGTATTATTATTTCATTTTCATAAAATTAATATAAAACTTGTCTTCTTTACATGTAAAAAATATACCAATCATTCACGAAAATTAAACCATGAGAACTACTGATACCTAATATTTTAAATGTTGAACTTAAAATGCGAATTTCAATGTAATGAACATTTAATTTAGTCTTTATTAATATTTGATATCATCCATTATGTTTTATAGGTCGAATATTAAAAAGATCACGCATAATAGATCGGTAGCTTTCTGTTAGACGGTTACGAGGAATATAATTATGGTCCCGTATAACATGATCCTCCGCCGCCGTCGTCGTCGTATTGCTCTAACGCGGTGTTCCTCCGACTTTTTCTCCGGTCCCTTTATTTCTACAACAACACCTTCTCTCCCCCAATTCATTCTTCAGAATCTTTCCTCCATCACCAACATTCTCCATTGATTGTCACAAATCACACTCCATAACTCCCTTTAATTTATGATACAATCGCCAAAAGATGTTTCGGAAGTTTGTGAAGCCTTTTAACAAATGTTTAGGGCACCCGAATGGCGATGAACTGTTATGGCACACGGATTTGAAGCCTCACGTCTCCGGTGAGTTCTCAATCGCCGTCGTGCAAGCTAACTCTATCCTCGAAGATCAAAGCCAGGTATTAACGTCACCGTCTGCCACCTATATCGGCGTCTACGACGGCCATGGTGGACCTGAAGCTTCTCGTTTTGTTAATCGCAACCTTTTCCCTTTGATCGACAGTAAGTTCGATACAATCTCCTTCATTTACTCAAATTCGTCTGTTTTCCTTCAAATCACGTTGTGCGATTCATATTTTGTTAATCAAATGAAGCAATTTCACGATGATCAATCCAGATGATTCCATGTTCATGTCTCCTTCAACTTCTAGCTCTAGGGATTTCACAAATTGTTAATCAAATTGATTACCGAATCTGCTGAAGCTAATGCAGATGATCGTGCATTCATCTTTTTTGTAGAATACGCAACAGAGGAAGGAGGTATATCTGCAGATGTTATAAAGAAAGCATTCCAAACAACAGAAGATGGATTCTTTCAATTAGTGAAGTTATCAATGCCGATTAGACCCCAAATTGCTTCAGCTGGATCATGTTGTCTTCTTGGAATCATTTCAAACAATGAATTACACATCGCAAACTTGGGAGATTCAAGGGTGGTTCTCGGCCACAAAGTTCTAGTCAACAGAAAGCCAAAACTAGTTGCAGAGCGTTTATCCAAAGATCACAATGTCTCCATTGTAGAAGTGAGGAAGGAAGTTCAAGCACAACATCCTAATGATTCACATATTGTGGTTTATTGTCATGGAGTTTGGAGAATCAAGGGCATTATTCAGGTACAATGAATTCAGGTAAATTGAATTCAGGTATAATGAATTCTGCATATGCCAATTCGATGTTTTTCTTGCCTTTTTTCCGATCAATTTCAGACCTTTTTGTTTTCAGATTTCAAGATCAATTGGTGATTTCTATTTGAAGAAACCCGAATTCAACAGGGATCCATATTTTATGCAACATGGAAACCCGATTACTCTAAATAGACCAGTTTTGACAGCTGAACCTTCTATCATATCAAGAAAGCTTAGGCCTCAAGATTCGTTTCTGATATTTGCTTCTGATGGGCTTTGGGAGAATTTGAGTGATCAAGAAGCAGTTGACATTGTACAGAAATACCCAAGAATGGTTAGTTTATTTTACCACAAAACAATATTGTTTTAAAAAAAGTACTCAAACTTTTTGTTCACAAAGTACCATTATTTTTATGGGTTTTAATGGTATTTTGTGAACAAAATGTTATAGTTTCTTACCTTCTAATAGAATATTTAAAGAAATGGTGTTTTGTGAAAAACTAATAGTTCATTACCCACATGAGGGCATTTTGGTCTTTTACACCTTGTCTCTCTTATACTAATTAAACCTTTTTCATTCTTCAATCCATTGATCTCATAAACCCTAAAGTTGCATTTGCTCATTATCAAAGATTTTACTTTTGTTTCATTCGTTGCACATTTGTTCACTATGGTTGCAAGGTTCGGCTATAGAAGGTGTTATACATTGTCCATTAAGTCTAACCAAAATGACTATTTTGCCCCTACCTTCATCTCCTTCATCCTATTCATGTTAGCTTTAACGGGCATTTTTTAGTGCCCACATGTGCAACAAATGAAACATCTATGGAAAAACCATAACTTTTGGCATACCATTGGAAAAAAAAGATGTAATTTACTCTAAAAGTTGTGGCATCAAATGCACTTAGATTGATTCAAGGAGCACATTTTTATGTTTTTTTTTTTTTTTGAAATGTCTGATTTTGATATAGGGAATAGCGAAAAGATTAGTGGGAGTAGCCATTGATAAGGCTACAAAGAAAAGGGATCTTAGATACAATGACATCAAGAAACTCCAAAAGGGTATTAGGCGCCGATTCCATGATGACATCACCGTCATAGTAATCTTTCTTGATCAACAAATGGAACCCGATAATGGCACAAAGCTGGGGTCCACAAGTGCCCCGATCGATATTTTTTCATGTAAGGAAGAGAAACACCAACATTTGGTTGAACATAAATGATTGAAAACCAAATAAATGTTTTGATTTATATAAAAGAACCAAAAGAGTGGATGGTGTTAGAATGGTTTGTTTGGGTTCAATGTTGGTTTAAACTTGTAACATCATATTGTTTGGTTCATTTTTTATCAATGAATTTTGGTATATACATCTATTACAAGTTATTGTAAATGCACATGGTGGGATGTGCTTTTGGCATTCATTAAAAGCTTTTAATAAAGTCATCAACATAAATTTTATAGGACTCACTTAAGTCAAGAATGCAACACAAGTATTCTCAACCAAGTGAATCATCTAAGTTAGAGGAGGATTATTTCCAAACTAAACACCAAATTGATCTTTAGATATTTAGGAAGTGGTGTCATTGGTGTCATGCTAAATGTTTTTCACCGACGACGTTGTGCTAATGGTAGAGCCACTAACTGAATGCTAGATTAGATATTTGGAGGATGACAATGTGTAAAATGTATAATGTGTAGATAAGAGGTTAGGGATTAACACAATCAATGCATTGTAAATTAGTTCAATTTCAATAGAATGTGTAATGATGGAGGAGTAGAAATATGTAAGTACTTCACACAAATGAAAGTTTCAAATACTTTGTGGTCTAAGATTCTTTAGGACATGGATCTTGAGGAAGACATTAGACATTGTATAAAGGTTGGTTGGTTAAAGTAGATGGTCGCCACACAAATTTATACGGCAAAAAGGTCTTGTTGAAACTTGTGGGAAGATCATATAATATGTCAGTTAGGCCTTTGCTATTATGTATGGATAAAAATGTTAGGTGATTAAGGAGCATGATAGGGAGATGGAAGTTGCAGGAAAATTATGTTTTGATTGACATATGATAGAATATTATTGGACAATATTTAGAATGTGGCAATCTGAAAGACATTAGGAGCGACATCGATCACTGATGGAATGAGGGAATGAAGATTGTCGTGTTTTGGATATGCCCAAAGGAGACAATTATTTGCTATGCTTAAAAGTGTGAAGACAATCAAAGTTGATGGTTTGATGAGGAGAGGGCGTCCGAAATCAAAAGATCCCATGAGGTTAGACATGAGTTGAGATTTTTCAATGTCATGACCTCACATAGGAGAATCCAAATGTTTACAATTAGGATAGTGGAATAGTTCAAGTTAACTCTTTTTTGGTTTATGTTTTGTTTGCAATATATACCTACTTTATGTTTGCCATATGACTAGAACAATAAAATGGTTGTTAGGAGATTTTTAATAATAAAAAAGATCTATGAAAATGAATTATAGACAATTTAAAGAAAACAACATCAACCCTATTCCTTAACATAACAAAAAAGTCATTTTATTTGTTGACGGGTATATAATGGACTAGATATAGCCCAACTTTATTTGCCCTAGTTTTACGTTAAGCCAAAAAGACACGTAACAAATGTTGCATATGTGATCTCTCTTTTCCTTTTTTTAGGCCTCTTTCACACATGTCACTTCTATCTAATAATATAATATATTTTGTTGCCCTATAAAATATAATGTTTCCTCATTTTGCAAGTTTTCAATCATAATTTATTTTGTCAACTAGTATTCATTAATTGAATCAATTAATCGTAAATGCTTTATAAAATTTCTTTATATTATTATTATTAGGAAATGAATAAGCATTTGATCAATAATAAAATACAGTCTATTATTTTTAATACATAATCCATTTACAGAAAGAATAGTCTTATCATATTGACTTCAACAAAATATTTCATAATATGTTTTTTTTTTCTATTCATACTATTTTTTTGAAACTTTTATAAGTGCAATAATTGTCTTAATATAAGTTAGTGGCATGATATGATTAATATCTATTATTGAGCTACTCTGGATTAGAGTGTTTAGCATTTAAAAAACCTACCTAAAAGCTTTTACTTTTCCCTACATACATTGACAACAAATAAAGTTTGGTTGGTAGTGTGGAATGCTTTCTGTTTCAATTCATTTTCTTTGCTTTCAATGTACATTCTTCGGTCATGTTGTTGTAGAGTAACTTATACTTCACCTCCCCTTTATTTATTTATGGAAAGGGCAAAGTATACTAAGCAGTAGCACAACATAAAGTCATAAACCTATTACGCACATATATGAAAAATTGCAAAAATAATCTTTGTGGTTTGTCAATTTCTTTGGGTAAGGTCCAAAAAAAAGTTTATTAGCAAAAAAAATCCTTATTTGGTGGTTTAGCTGTGGTTTTGGTCTCTATTTCGTTAACTTTAACATTTGGCTGTTAACTTTTTTAAAATGACAATTTTACCTTCAGTGACTATTTTGTAGTTATCTCTTTTTACCAAATTAGAAGGACCATTTCTGTCATTCTTCTTTTTAAATTTATTAAATGATTGTATATTAATTCTTCTTTCTTTTTAATTTTATTGAACTATTATACATTAATTCTTTTTTTAATTTTTTATTGGATTAATTTTTTTATCTGATTATTATATATCAGTTAATTTTATATTTAATATATAATATTTATATATTAATAAATATTTTACTAGTATATTATTAATTTCTTTTAACTATTAAAAAAAAATTATTGGATTATTTTATTTTAAAAAAAAATTATTAGGTTTTTTTATTGGATTATTACATTTAATTTATTATATGCTATATATAATAAATAATATTAGTGGATCATTAACTTTTTTTAAATGTATATGTTGTTGGGTTTTGAGCATTCTAACACTCCTATGATGTACATGCAACCCTATAAACCTTGGATCTATGTTTTCTCTATTATACATTCAAATAATCAATATTCCAAGGTTTCATCCTAACTAGCATATTATGAAGCATCTATACTACAAAGTTCTAGTTAGATGACATACCTTTTGATGTAGCTTGATGTCTTCAAACTTTAAGAGCTTAGCCCCAATAGTGTGGAAGCCTCACAAATCACCAAAACACTTTGGAAGAACTTGAGAGAATATGTATGCACACTAAAATCGGCTCACTCTTATTTTCACACACTTGTTCCAATTTTGTGAGCCAAGGACCCCTTTATATATTATGGAGGATTAGGGTTACATCCATGTAAACCCTAATACCCATGACCTTTCATTTACATAGGATCTATGGGTTAAAAGCTCCATGGACCATCCATGAAAGCTTAGCCCACCCTAAATGAACTTGGCACATTCCATATATATAAGAGCCCATATTTAATTAGTTCTTTTTATCACTTAATTAATTCTAAATTAATTCTTGATCAATACTAATTAAATAATATGATTCCATATTAATATATTAGAACTTATAATATATTAATATAAATCATAAATATATTATTCTCAAAAGACTATCCATATAAATTGTGCCGGTGAAGTGCAACCCAAATGGACCATGTCGGGTCGGGTCAAGTACATACTAAATATAGTTATGGACTTAGACATTAATCCAACAGTCTCCCACTTGGATAAGTCTAAAACTATTATTGAGTATGACTTCAAAACCTAACTGGCAATCGTAGCTCTTAAAGCCGTTGTCGAACTCTGACCTTGTCAATGACTTGTCCATTAGATAAGGGATCATATATTCCTCCATTCTAGATATCATATGGAATGAGACATGGATTATAATCATTATCTCTGTCCATTTGTTGTTTCCCGATTTTCGATTTATGATGACTGACTGATTGAACAAATCAAATCAGTCCTGGCTTGGCCAAGCACTCACATGTGTCATCGCTAAATCATCGAGGGGCCCACAGATATCGCTTTTATCCCGAAGGTAAAAGGAATGGATAAACTTCGACTCATATGGCTTGTTCTACTACTTGTTGAATCATACACAAAGGCACGTTTTATAACATCGAGTTACCAATGCGTTTTCGTGCAATCAATGTATAACCAACTCATAGTAACAACTCATATCTCTAGGTTTTAAGAATATAAGATATTATCGTCTCATGATCACTCGTGATAAAATCCGTGAAGTGATTCAAATGAGCGTGGGTTGAATCCAATACTCATAACTTATGAGCACTCATGAGTGTTGTAGCACCACTTTGTCCACCAACTTGGACCTCTACAAACCAACCCATGACAGTCTTGATTCATATCTACTTCCAACATATGACCGACTGTGGATGGTTTGAATAACTTAATCATTCAGGAAGAGCGACTTAGTTTTTCTGGAAGTCAAAACATGCAAAGTGAAACACAAGAATAAATGAATCAAATATGGTATCAAACCCTATGAATATAAATAAACACTTTTATTTATCACCATACTAATTACTCATTATTCATTGTTTCGGTTTTATCAACTTTATACTTGAATTAAAAACACTAGTTGTCCCATGCTCCAAGCATGTACACTATGTTTTTCTTAAACAATAGCTTTGCCCTACACCAAGTATGCACTCTATGTTTGTCTATGACCCTTACTTTGTGAAATAAACCAATTGAACATAATTTCAATGATTCTAATTTCACACTCCCAAATCCTTATCGAAAAATGTGAGAATTTCAAATTCTTATCATTTAACGAAATCTGTTTAGATTTTAAACTTATATGTACTGACCTCCTGTAATGAATATGTACAAAGTCACAAAGACTTGTCAACAGTCATTATAAGGTATTCTAATGGAGATCAACTCCATGGAAACTAAGTCTCATATTCAAAGTACATTGCTTTGGACATGCTTCTTGCATTAAGTTTTCTAATCTTACACAGATAACTTCCACCTATGGAGACAACACCATATTCTCATTTTGACTATCACTTCTGAATAAGAGATGCCTCTTTTCAGAATATGTCAATATGGTCCTTCCAAAATTAGCATTATACTTCCAACTGTCCCTAAGCAACCAATCTTTGGTAAACCTCAGATTGTCCTCGACAATTGCTTAATCATTTTAGTCATATCCAATTCTAGACCTTTTCCCTTCTTAATGCCTCTGGGCATTTGGAAAAATTTAGAAATGAAAAATATTATAGCACATGCAATCGATCCTGTACCCAAAGCAAATGGTACACGATTCATGATGTCTCACATAAAGACATGATTCTAGACCAGTCTTTTGCTACAATATTTTTATTTGCCATGTTTTCAAAATTTGACTATGAAGAGGGATGTCGTAATCATAATCGAATTTTGAGAACGCAATATATAGAATTTCCTTAAGTTGAACCAATCCAACATGAAATTCATATATATATTCTTGACTAAGGATGATTAAGGTCTCAATCTAAGCCTTTAGAACTGAAATGAAGTATATCCTCTCCCTTAATTATAGCAAAACAACCTTTTCAATCCCTGCAGCCTCACGAATTGAAACTTTTGTTTTCTATAATTAACATTGCTAACTTGCAACACTAACAATAATTATCATGCTCCCACTAACATGATGATTATTAGCATAACACTTATGCTCCCACTAGCTTTGACATGTACTCAGAAATCAGCTGGACTTCTAGAAATCAATACTTTATTGACTTTCTTACCAAAGTTCAGATTTCTGATACGAGATGCTTTGATAAAACTTTATCAAAATCATACACCTTTCCTTAGATAGCAAGCATGTGTGTCTAAACAATTTCAGAACTATGAAAAGGGATGCCTTAATCATAGTCTCAATTGTTTAGACCTTTTGCCATCTGCTTCAAATCTACTTGGTGGAAGTGTTTCCTCACCATCATTTTCATGAATCGGAGAGAAACCTTATGACCCTTAGATTTTATGGTGTATGTGTTCTTATCCATGTGAATCGTCAAACCATAGTCACAAGACAAGGATAATGACAAATCCAAACTCATATGGACTAAACTTATGCAATCTTAACTTCTTGCCACCTGGCAGTACAGGGCCTGCCATTGCTTCCAAGTTGTTATGCAACCAATTGAGAACTTTCAGAACTCCTATGCAAAGCCAACTTTAACTGGAATGGGCACAGAATATGTCAACACGATAGGTTATAAACCTCAAGTCGTGTGCTAGTGAAGAACCTCAGGTTTTATTCTTGATTAGTTCTTGAAATTCTTTTTAGGATCTTTAAGACTCCCACTATCCTCTTGACATATAAGACTATCTTGCCAAATATTCAAGAGATAGTGCGGATTCTTTATCAAGACAAACACTTCACACAATTGGCCTTAGTTGGTCTTTGTTTTATCCAAAACATCACAACTTACCAATTTCAAATGTAC
The DNA here is from genome assembly GCF_052849685.1 of Lactuca virosa. NCBI lineage: Eukaryota > Viridiplantae > Streptophyta > Magnoliopsida > Asterales > Asteraceae > Lactuca > Lactuca virosa. Next base: position 160,301,291 of record NC_136434.1, read on the forward strand.
AAGAGTAGGACACTTTTACTCTTACATTTGACAAGTGTATTAAACCTTTCTTTAAGATATGTCACTCACGTTACAATCTTGGAGTATGACTCTAAGAATTGTTTTGGAACGAAGTATGACTCATCTTCCTGATCTAACAATTTCAACAATTCATGACTCCTCTTCTTAGTCATAATAATGCACTAAGATGACCTTTAGATGACTAATTGTGATATGATTTCTAAATCATTAAGATGATCACAAACATGATACTAAAGTACTCTCCCATCTTTTCAGATTTGAGAAACTTTTATCTTTCTGCCTAATTTGATTCTTCCCATTCGTTCTGCCATACATTGAGACTTTTCCAATGTTTCAGAATTATACTTAAACTTGTAAGTATAACCATATTTACTAAACTTTAGTAAATCAAATAGTCTTAACGAGCTTTGTGGTGGACATGACCAGTGCACAAGAATGTGTACTCGATCCCTTTAGTCCTTCACTTGACTCACACATCCATGTGAACAAGTAATTAGTCTTGATTTTCCAATGCTTGAAAGTTCTCATTCATCATACTATTCAACTTGCATTATTCCAAGTTTCGGTCCAATTGAAACTTGGGTGATGAGGAACTTTCCTGATTTGGTAAATTTAGACACTACCACAAATGAAAGAATCAAATCCATTTTCCAATATTGCTGTCAGTGGAATCATATAAGCAACAATTTTCCACAAATGCCATTGTAAGGATACTTCAAATAAATAAAATTAAACAATTTTCTTTTATTTTAAAACTTTGCGGAAAAACTTATCCTTACAATCCACATGGAAAATTGTTGTTATCTATTCCTTAGCAATATATCATAACTTCTTAGGCAACTGCTCAAAATTCTGATGCGATCGAAATCCACCTTCGCGATCAGAATCAGCATATACTTCCTTTAAGATTTCTCTCTATTCTTTGATTCTTAAAACATCAACATGTGACCCAGTCACATCATGTAATGAGGATCTCAGAATAGAACTTAACAGAGTTAGATAATGGGCTCTACCTGATGTAGAGTCAAACTTATTGACTTTAACATCCTTAGGTAAATTTGGCAGCTTTGCAATCAACGCCCCTTCCTTTGGCAAAATAAACATATGGACCCTTTGGTAATGGGACTATCTCAGACTTAGCCTTTCTCTTTACCATTTGGTCAACCGGGTTGACTATGGTCAATCCCTTTCCACTGGGAAGAGAATGCTTTTTCTGGATTTCCAGTGTCATCATTGTCACTGTCCATAAAGTTTTTGGGAAGTTGATCTTCTAATCAAATTTGCTTTACTATCGTTCCAAATCATTGCTGATTCAGCAGCACCAAGCAAATAGATATGATCATTAAGGTTCATGTCATAGTCTGTTTCATAGTAGTCCCAAAGGAACTCACTATGTGACTTAGAAAGTGATTGAACATCCAACTTTCTCAAGACTTTGACACCCAACTCTCCCGACTTGTCAATATGTGACTTCATCTCTAAGATGTGATCACACATAGACCTTGCTTGCCATTAGGGCTTGAGTGACCTTGAACTTGTGGGTTAGGGAGAATAATTGGAGGAGGTGGAGGAAGAGAAGTATGACTTCCATGAGCCAAACTCGGGAAGTCATATTCATTAGGAAAGCTTGGTTTGGGAAGATCATTGTTGTCTAAACCAGACATCAACAATGGGATAAATTCACGTAAAGTTGATTTAAGTCCTTAATATAACACCCAATATGATATATTAAGGCTAGGACCCAACAAACTATTTTATAACTTGGAAGAGGGATGCCGTAATCCAAGCTATAAAATATTTGAAGGTAGGTGAATGACGATTCACCAATTTCCACCAAGATAAACGAAATGTATTATTAGGTTTTAATTGGTTTTGAAACTCCTAGATTCTTTTGAGATTCATTGAACTTTTCAATGGCATGTTTCAATCTCGAGTGTGCCCTTCAGGTTTTGTGACTGGGATGCCGAGGATCACAAAACAAGGTGTGAAGTAACCATGCAAATATACTTGGTACCCTTAATATTTACCCCTCAATCGATGTGCTGGTTAACCACACACGCTCCAACGATACTATGATAAACATTAAGTTACCCTTTGCCTACCTTGTTAAGTCCAGGTTAGTGTGCCGGTTAACCACACACGCTCCACTAACAGCTTAAACAAAGTGCAAAGTGTAATTTCATGGATTAGCACCTTATTCACATTTTCCTAAGTTTCTAAGATTGAGAATTTATAAAAAGTTTAGTTGCTTAGTATTTATCATTAATACTTTTAATGAAGGGAGAATTATAGTCCTTGTCCTACCTGTTCGGCTAACGACCCTCCACCAGTCAAGGAAGCGGTGGGTGAGAGTGGACACCCATTAAACTGTCATTTTATAGGCAGTAACCTTATACCCCCCTTATAGACCAGCTTCGTGAATGAGGCCTACTAATGGTAAGACGACTTGCTCTTATACATATAATATATTAAAGTTTTAATATTATAATAATATAAGGGTGTATTTTAGACATTTAAAATACTTGATGGTTTAATCTATTAATTAAACTATACTCTTAATTTAATTAAATTTAAACCATGTCATTATGGAATTATTAATTCTCTTTTAATTAAACACTTTAATTATCTATTAATAAAGTCCATAAGAGTTAATTGAATTATTCAATAAAACATCATAATTCCAATTATTAAATTCAAAATTAAAACCATTTAATTAATTGTTTAAGTTATGAACCCAAGAGTTTTAGAATTCAATTCTTTTTTTTTATCATAAAAAAACTTTTTCCAAATTCCAAAACTTGAGGGCAAGTTTTGTAACTCTTGAAAACTTTTGGATTCCATAACTTATGGAGTTAAATACTTGTTTTATGATGAAACTTTTCATGTTCCATAACTTAAGAACAAGTTATGGAATTCTTTAAAACATTAAGACCAAGTTTTGTAACTCCATAAAAAACTTTGAATCAATTTTTTTAAAAACCTTTTCATATCCATAACTTATGGAGGTTTCAAAAAACTCTTTAGATCAAACTTTTAAAACTAATAAAATAATCATATCATTTTATCTTTTACTAAATTTGACCTAATTCAACTCATATAGTAAATGATTCAAATTTTACAAATAATTAGTTTTTCACAAAAACAAGTAATTATCTTAAAATAAAACTTTGAAAATAAAACATTTGCATCAATATAACAGAAAACAACTCATGGATCTGATACCACTGTTGTGTTTTGAGCATTCTAACACTCCTATGGTGTACATGCAACCCTATAAACCTTGGATCTATGTTTTCTCTATTATACATGCAAATAATCAATATTCCAAGGTTTCATCCTAACTAGCATATTATGAAGCACCTATACTACAAAGTTCTAGTTAGATGACATACCTTTTGATGTAGCTTGATGTCTTCAAGCTTTAAGAGCTTAGCCCCAATAGTGTGGAAGCCTCAAATGGAATCACAAATCACCAAAACACCTTGGAAGAACTTGAGCGAATATGTATGCACACTAAAATCGGCCCACTCTTATTTTCACACACTTGTTCCAATTTTGTGAGCCAAGGACCCCTTTATATATTACGGAGGATTAGGGTTACATCCATGTAAACCCTAATAACCATGACCTTTCATTTACATAGGATTCATGGGTTAAAAGCTCCATGGACCATCCATGAAAGCTTAGCCCAACCTAAATGAACTTGGCCCATTCCATATATATAAGAGTCCATATTTAATTAGTTCTTTTTGATCACTTAATTAATTCTAAATTAATTCTTGATCAATACTAATTAAATAATATGATTCCATATTAATATATTAGAACTTATAATATATTAATATAAATCATAATTATACTATTTTCAAAAGACTATCCATATAAATTGTGCCGGTGAAGTGCAACCCAAATGGACCATGCCGGGTCGGGTCAAGTACATCCCAAATATAGTTATGGACTTAGACATTAATCCAACATATGTAACATCCCAAAAATCATGTCCAAAAATTTCATTTTAAAACTATAATAAAAACCATAGTTATCAAACCATTCATTCAAAACATATTTATTCAGAGTTTTCATGCCTAAACATATCATATCAGAGTAAATTATCCCAGGCTAAAACATCATGGTGTGTGCGATGCAGTCATCCCGAGCTCTTCCCTCCGCTACTGGAAGTACTTGAAACCAAACTGAAAACCGTAAGCACGAAGCTTAGTGAGTTCCCCATACTACCACATACTACACATATATCCACATACTGGGCCCCGCCCGCTGCATCAGACTCGCTCCGGCATCGGGCCCCACACGACATCAGGCCCCGCCTGGCATCGAGCCCCGCTCGGTATACAAATATATCTCTCTTAGGCCCCGCCTGTCTCTGGGCCTCGCCCGCTATACACATACAATCATATAAACACGCTAACACATAAGCAAACATACTCTACTGTATTCCTATCCTAAGGCCTCGCCTAACTTGGGCCTCGCCCATGTCCTGCTACTGATGAGTCATGGAACCCCGTCCACACTCCTGCTGATAGTGAGATACGGGCCCCCTCCCACACTCACTTCTCTCCTATCTCAGGCCTCGCCTTCCGGATGAACCGAGACCACCCTGGTCCCAACTGATCTCTCTACATCTGGGTTACCGGACTCCCACCGGTTACTGCACCCAATCTCAAACTCTAAGTCGCTCCCAACAACTTCCAAAGATACTTCGGCTACCTAAAACTGCTCTACCTACCTTGCCACCCTGGCTCCCTAAGTCCTGGGATCCTCGATCCCCTATCTTGACCCTAAGGTCTCTATAAGGTCCCACCTGCGCTGCTATAATCACAAGGGCCTCGCCCACGGGTCTCACCCAAACTATATCTCGGAGTGGCCTCCCCCGCAGGTCTCACCTATCTTGGGCTATGCAGGCCCCACTCCAACCTAAAACTCAACGAACTACTCTCTCTATCGATCTTCATCATGCTAACTAGGAGATACGGGCCTCGCCCACACTCTGCTAACTAGGAGATACGGGCCTCGCCTACACTCCACTAAGCCGATCGTTTTCCACTAGAACCATTACTATTTGAACCACCAAGAAGTCCAACCCAAACACCCCTGTCAGTTCCTCCATTTGTTGTCTTTTACCAGCTTAAGCCACAACTACCTGGTCAGTTCCTCCATTCGTTGCCTTCCACAACCCATGCACAACCTTATAACATCGAAGCTTCAGCCTGCACTACCTGAAAAGATCTAGCGGTGGATCTGGTGGTTTGAAAACCCTATATCTAACATTTTCGCCATTGATGTCAGTGTGGGTAGTCAATTGGTGTAGTTTTGGTTGAGAATGACAGATTGTAGGCAACGATCGACGATTTCCGACAAGATGATGTGGCGGCGCAAGGTGGTAGAAAGCAACGAATGGAGGAACGGACCAGGGGTGTTTGGATCGGACCTCCTGGTGGTTAACACAGTATTGGTTGTAACAGAAAACGTCCGACTTAACACATTATTGGTTGCCACTAAGTCGGTCGTTTTTCTGTTACAATCAATACTGTGTTAAGGAGGTCCGATCCAAACATCCCTGGTCAGTTCCTCCATTCGTTGCTTTCTACTACCTTGCACCGCCACATCATCTTTTCGGAAATCGTCGATCGTTGCCTACAATCCGTCATTCTCAACCAAAACTACACCAATTGACTACCCGCACTGTCGTCAATGGCGACAATGTTAGATATAGGGTTTTCAAACCACCAGATCCACCGCTAAATCTTTTCAGGTAGTGCGGACTTGAAGCTTTGATGTTATAAGGTTGTGCATGGGTTGTGGAAGGCAACGAATGGAGGAACTGACCAGGTAGTATGATTTTGTGGCGTAAGCTGGTAAAATGAAACAAATGGAGGAATTGACAAGGGTGTTTGGGCTGGACTTCTTGGTGGTTCAAATAGTGATGGTTCTAGTGGAAAACGATCGGCTTAGTGGCAAATATAAATGATTCTGACGGATTATGAAGAGGTTGTCGCAGGTGGCTACAAGCTAGAGGCGTTGGGTGAAATAGGTTGGTAATGTTTCCGTCGGACCTCCGATGAAGGTGATTAGCGGTGGTCCTGACGATGTTCGACAATAGGATGCGGTGCTTTTGCGTATTCCGAAGACTTTGTGGTAGAACCAATAAATTAAAAATAATTAATATTATACATTTAATAAAAAATTAACGATCCACTAAAATATTATTTATTATGTATAGAATATAATAAATTAAATGTAATAATCCAATAAAAATATATAATAACTTTTTAAAAAAAAATAATCCAATAAACAATTTTAAAAAATAGTTAGAAGAAATTAATAATATAATAATATAATATTTATTAATATATAAATATTATATATTAAAAATAGAATTAAGATAAAAAGTTAATCAAATAAAATTAAAATTAAAAAAAGAATTAATGTATAATAGTTCAATAAAATAAAAAAGAAAGAAGAATTATTATATAATAATTCAATAAATTTAAAAAGAAGAATTGCAGAAATGGTCCTTGTAAATTGGTAAAAAGAGATAACTGCAAAAATGATCACTAAGGGTAAAATTGTCATTTTAAAAAAAGTTAACAACCAAATGTTAAAGTTAACGAAATAGGGACCAAAACCACAATTAAACCATCAAATAAGGACCTTTTTTGCTAATAAACTTTTTTTTGGACCTTACCCAAAGAAATTGACAAAACACAGAGACCATTTTTGCAATTTTGTCCACACATATATTCGAAAAACCCATATACATTTTTTTTTGGAAAAAAAAATGAATATTTTCTGCCCATCAATTATATCTAAATATATAGTAAAAGTCTATTAATCAGTCTCATTTAAAGAATATGGCAATTAAGGGGGTGTTTGGCTAAGCTTATTTATGGCTTATTTTCCGAGCTTAGTTTTTATAAGCTCATTTTTTCTGACTTATTTTCCATGAGTTCGGCTTATTTTCTTAGTATAAGTTATAATAAGCTCAAAAGTTGAAAAATAAGTAAGAAAAAATGAGTTTATAAAAAATAAGCTCGGAAAATAAGCCATAAATTAGCTTAGCCAAACACCCCCTAAATATGATAAGGCTAATCACATGGATGGTTCATGCCATCCTTTTTTTTTTACCTCTTTTAAGATATCAAGAGATACAACTCGATCATCAACCACAATGCATTGAGTTTTCCCTCAATATACATTATAAGAGATCAAGGGATAACACGGACTACCTATATTGTCAACCATAATTACCATGGTTTTTACCAGAAATTTGGATAAAACCGATAAGTAAAAAATAATGACTATCTTTGTTGAACGAGAAAAGAATATGTGAGTTTTTTCAAATTTAGTTACATAATAGGTTGTGTTTTTATGAATTTTGTCCCTATGGAAAACACAATAGTATAATATCTCAGACAAACTATTTCATCATCTCTATCTTTGGCTTTATGGTAACTTTAACTTAACTTTTGTATTCCAACATTAGTTCAAAATTATAAGTATATTGCTATATAAAACTACACTTGTTTGGGAAATCTGATGATATTTGTCAAGACTCAGAACAAATATGATGTCACGTGCCAAGTTTTGATGACCCTTGTTAGGAAGTAATGCAGATGAAACCAAAAGAACACAAAGACTTAATATTTATGTGGTTCGGCCAAGGTGACCTACGTCCACGACAAGAGGGGAGTATTATTTATTTATGAGCTCTCAAACAGAGATTACAAGTACAACCAGCAGAGATTCGACCTACTCACTAAGGATACAAAAGACACATTCAATTGACTAGCATACATCTCTATTTATAGTGAAGGGATCATACATAAAACCCTAATGGGCCAAGGTCATTGGCCCATAGGCCATGAATGGTGTTAACCAATCACAATCTGTCATGCAGTATCTTCTGGAACATTCATCCTTGATTTACATTGCATGAACATCAACAACACACATTATGTAGCATCATGATCCATAGTGGCACATCATGATGCAAGAGTGGCACATCAAGATCACCATGGGTCATCAACCATCATGGCGGCACATCAAGCAATAATCATTGAGCATCTTCAACTTTCGAGCATCCTTGAACGATCTTGAGCATCAAAGAGGACTTCACAGCATAAGTGGCTCATCAGGGATACCATGGTTCATCAAGGAACACATGTGGCACACCTTGGACCAAGATGACACATCTTGTGTAAGGAATGGCACACCTTATCCAAGGGTTGCACATCTTCCTATAAGATGACACACCTTCCTCCATGTTGGCACTCCTTCTTCACAAATGGTGTACCTTCCTTCAATGTAGCGCATCTTGCTTCTTGATGGAGCACCCAACATCACAAATGGCGTACCTTGACCAAGAGTGGCGTATTTTGCTTCCCAATGGCATACCTTGTCTCCAAAGTGGCAGATCCATGCTCATGATGGAGCATCATGATCATTAATGACACATCCTTTCACCATAATGCTCCATTCCACTCCCAGGTGCTCAATACCTCTTCCAGGTGCTTCAAGCCCCTTTTTAGAAGATTTATTTCTTTGTCACTTAATTTGTTCCTTTGTCATATGATCTATTTCCTTCTTAGATGATTCGTTCCTTTGTGACATGCTCCAAGAACCCTAAGTGGTCTGTTGAGTTCCAAGTTCTCCATTGAACTCAAAAGCTCCATGCAAATGCTCCAGATACTCAAGTCACATTTAACACCAGTTATATTAAATATATAGGAAAATTAGTTATATTATAGTTATAGTCATTTTATTTTGTTAAAATACAACTAAATATGTTGTATTTATTTACCAACATGTCTTTGGCCTTCCGGTATGGTGGGATGTTCTCCTTTTAAGAGGTTTCATGGTTCAATTAACATTTGGGACATGGGTGAAAGTTTAATCATATTTCCTAGTAGAATTAAATGTAACACTAAACACACAAAAAATAAAAATAAAAGAGTGGAATGATTTAACCATATGGGTCATGGAATTTGACACTTTTAGATTTGAGAACTCACATGAACATTTAATCTATTTTGAGTAACTTGTTTTTCTTTTCCATGTCTCGTTCAACTTTTGGATGAAGTTGTAAGATTCCCAAACATAATTTTGAAGGTTCGAGGTTGATAACATTTTTTATAACACCCTACATAATAAAAAAAGTGCATCTAAAAATCAAAATACTTCAAACTTTCATGTAGAAACACTTCACAAAAATGGTGTATCTTAGTTTTAAGGGGACTACAAATTATGCAATGTGCTCATAAAAAACATACAAAATAAAAACCGAGGGCATGAACCTGGTTTTGGCAACATATACACAAAACTTAATCATCTTCTGATTTTTGCAATCTTATTATGGGTCGACCCATTCCCTTTGGTAGTAGGTTTCCTTCTTAAAACACATATCAATATATGAATTGTTAGCTTATATCTTAGTGAGTGACGATAACAACATATCACAATATAATTTCATACCAACAAAAAACATATGAATATATGAAAAATAAGGCCCAAAGAAAGGCAATGTAATGATCATGAAGTGTAGCTTATACTCAGTTCCGAACTCTTATACAATTCCAGATAACCAGGATATGGTCTATACTTTAGCCCCACTAAAGTTTTGTACATCATATAGATACCACTCAAGATAGCATTCTTAGAGTATATGACCACTCTCGAGCGTTATATATCTTTTAAATGCCATGAAACTTACCCTTTTTTACATATGCATCCCCATTTAACATTTGTCCATCCTTTGCATATCACTTAAGCTTGCCCTTATTTATATATGTCTTTTTACCAATTTGGTATTTTTATCATACTTATATTTGATATACAACACTCATGTTCTTGATTGTCGGTATATGACATATTACCCACCTTGTATGGAAGGTTGTGTGTGATTATCTCCATTTTGTTGAGCTCCTAGGAACCTACACAACATCTATCATGCATACCTTAGTTTCTATATTCAAACATAACTATACCAACATAGTCAGCATTCCATCCTTAAATGACTTAAGTTATCTTAGTTAGATAGTATGTTCTGAATTCTTAAGCTGACGTACACTCTTAATACCAAGTAACATGTTTCTGTTAGGGTATCATTCTTATCATAAATCCCTTATGGTTAGGTGTTTTCATAGTAAAATATCAAAATTTTATCATGTTGACTCGAATTTGGGGTTTCAATCCCATATACATACAATTTAATAGTTTATATGTTCATATTTACTCTATTATCTTCATTTTAATGATTAACAAATCAATATCTTAGTTTTTAAATGACGTTATTATTGTTTGACTCATTTCACTTACACCATAATGTCAAAACCTAGCTTAATACATAAACATAATATGGATTAGAGGTCCTTAACTTGCTAGATCATATCCCCTTGTAACTTGAGTTAAATTACCTTATTTTGACATTCCTTACAAACTCAAACACAAAACTATACTTAAACTCACATATTGATATGGAAATAATATGAGTTATATTTAAGCTTAGTCCCAATTTACTAGAGTCAAAATGAAGTCAATTTTGCCTCGAACGAGGGTTCCTAACCAAGCTTATTTTGGCATATAAAGTGCACCAACCACATGCCTGATGAAGACATCATTTTTATTATTTATGACCATGATGATTCCATGGCATTTCCCTTATTCATAGTGCTCGAGTCGTACCAAATACTGTGACAAATTATATTCCCACCAACTATTTCATTGATTCTCCAAAAATGTGATGCTACTTGCCCACACTTTCTATATATTATACTTGGATGATTTATCCAATGATCCCTATATATTAGTCACTTATAAATTTTCCTTATATACAAACATAGAATAAGGCTTTAACTTGGAGGTTTAGCACAAACCAAATCTAAATGATATATTACTTCAAATATCTATATGTTTTGCATCATTAAAATAAAGAGGTGAGAGTAACAAGTCTTAGCTCCCATTCTAGCTTTGAAATATGATTTTCTTCATAATGATGTCACTATCATACTTTAACTAGTGTCCCATAGTGTTGTCACTCTCTTATAGATTGTCTTATTGGATTCTTCAGTTGATACACTCAAACAATCATTTATTTCTATATCCTTCTAAGAGATCATCATAGCTTTATCAACGAGGCTCTTTCATATGTATGACACATTAAACATGTTATGAATACCGACCAAGTCACTATCAAGTTCTAGACGATTTATGATCGGCTCAATTTTTATTATTGTGACACCTATTTTCAAATAGGTATCAATGTGTGAGAATAAGCAAGATTTAGTGAAAAAAAGTGATAGTTCACTCTAATAAGATTAAGTGGTATAAAGTTCATTAAAAACCGAGTTCGTATGAGGAAAATATGATCGTTTGAAGTTGGGATAAAAGTACGTTGCCATATCGAGAAAGTTAACGAAAGTCAAAGTTAAACGGTCAGCTCTTGCGTCACCATGGCGTGGTTGCACACTTACCACAACACAAGTAGTAGTGTGAGTAACCTTACCTCTCTCTAGATTAATGATATCTAGATATGTGATAATTATTGTGCATATTTAGAGTTGAGTATAATATATGAATTGTTATTTATTAATATTGTATGAGTTGAGTATGTGTGATAACTAATAATTATAGATGCCTAATGTTATGTGAGTCATATGAAACATCCCAAAAAATACCAAGAAATTGTTTTCAAATTTTAAAATAAATAAAACCATTGCATAAACTTCACAAGTGAACTAATCAAAAACATGAGAATTTTGTTTTCATAAAATATCAGAGTAATCCCAAAATCTCATAGTGCGGAAATCATTGGTGGATGTGACACAATCAGACTGGCTCCTTTCCCTTGCTACTGGAAGTACCTGAAACATTTAAAACATAAACAAGCACAAATCTTAGTGAGTTCCCCAAAATACCACATACCATACATAACCATATACATAAGAATACAACCTATTTCAGCCGACGAGCCTATTTCATCCCACGTTATATGCTATGGGCTACATCATAGTCTTATAATCACGCCTGCAACGACCTATTTCAACCAACATGACTATTTCATCCCAAGTGAATGTTATGGGCCAAACCATAGTCTTAAAACACCTCTACAGTTGCCATGCGCTCTCCCATGGTCTTTTTTACAAACATAACAACAAGAGACACAAAAAGATAACAAGCACAAATGAAACCTAGTGTCCTACATAGTATAGTGAAGACTCACCTCACAATCAGAGTCGAATATACCAATGCTCGTACGATCGCAAGACTAGTGCGCCACCTAATAAAACACCCAAGGTCAAACCTTAGTCTACCATCTAAAACTAAAAAATTGACCAAAAGTCAACTTGGTCAAAAGTCAACAGTCAAAATCAATGGTCAATGATCACCACGTCGTGTCCAACTACTGGCTACATCGTGTCCATTCTACGAAAAAGCAGCCGCGTTGAGTCCCGCCACCACGTCGTGGGATCTCACTTAACAACTTAATGGATTAACCCCTTAATCCGTTAAGCCACATACCCATATATTATAGAAATCTTCCTTAACCTTATAAACATCATAAAAATCCTTGATTTATGGACATGCATGTCTAATGCATGACATGAACTCAAGTTAGGTTAAAATGAGAAGAATGGGGTCAAAACCCCATGCATGAAACCATAACTTCATATAACTTCAAATCTAGAGTATATGACCTCATTGAGACCTTAAGGATCAATAAAGTTGCCAACTTTATTGGATCCATCCATTCAAACCAACACAAACATGAATAAATATGCTTCAAAACCTAGATCTAGAAAGACTGAATCAAAAAGGTAAGAGCTTGTGGACTTACAAAGGTCCAGAAGATGCACCAAGAGATGGATATGAGTTTGCTAGCTGGTCCTTTGCTCAACAAGGTCTTCCTTCAACCTTTAAATGGAAAAAACACCAACAAGGAAGGAGCTCAAATGACAAGAGAAGAGGCTACGGTTGAAGAGAGTATCTTTTAGAGGTGATGGAGATTGAGGGTGGTCGAAATCTTAGCTCCCATATTACTTATATAGGGACCAAGGCGCATAACATAGGGTTGTGTGCATATAGTGGCGCCACGTCGTGTGTAACACTCCAAAAATGAATGAAATTTAAAATTTTCAAAATCAAGCATTAACCATCATTGTTTACAAAAAGAGTCATTGTTTCAAAAGCATTATTTCATATCAGAGTTTTCCCAAGACCCAATGACATAAAATAGGAAACTATACACGATCACGCCTTTGCTTTCCCACGATCCTCAGAAGTACCTGAAACGATAAATTAAGAACTGTAAGCCAAAGCTTAGTGAGTTCCCCCAAAGTACCAGCACACCACATAGCAAACAAGCATACAAATATGAGCAGCCAACTTGACTGGACCGCCTCGCAGGGCGTACAACCTATCGGGACCGCTCTACGAGCTGTCAGCCTGATTGGCCACCCTCATAGGGCCTACAGCCTATCCGGTCGTTCCCTGGTGTCTTGTCCTTCAGCACAAAGCAGGACCGCCTCAACCCAACACAATATGTCGACATATGCAACAGATAAACATAAACACAGAGCCAACAAATACAGATAATCATACGGGTCTACTAAGCAACTACAAACTAGCATAATATTATCCTAACCATGATAAATAATCTAGTGGGTTGGTATTTGTAACATTCATAAAAATCATGCCAAATTTAAACTTTTAAAACATTTTCAAAACCAACGATTATTACAAAACTTGTTTCCAAAATAGTATAATGTTAGAGTATTCCAGGATCAGGTCATAAAATCATGAAATATGAGGAGCTGTACGATCACGCCTTCACCTTCCCGCGATCATCAGAAGTACTTGAAACAATAATCGATAAATGTAAGCTCGAAGGCTTAGTGAGTTACCCCCAAAATACCAACGACATACAGATATAACCATATCATATAAACATATAAGCCTATCTGGACGATCACGCCTTCACCTTCCGCCTGACTGGACCGCCTCACAGGCCTTCAACCTATCTGGACCGCTCTCCGCGCCTTCGGCACATCTAGACCGCCTCGCAGGGCCTACAGCCTATCCGGACCACTCGTCGGGCCTTCGGTCTGACCAACATGCCCTCTTGGGCCTGTAGTCTATCCGGACCGCCCTGGGTATGTTGGCCTTCAGCACAAAGCAGGACCGCCTCAACCCAATCCCCCAATAAAATAAACATGTGCATTCAATATCATATACTAGCATATATAACAGTCAAACCGATCTAACAGATCATCAATCATAGCAACATCCTAAAACTAGGATACAGACCTAACCGGTCACTAACATAGCATCATCCTATATTCCAGGATACCGACCTAACCAGGTCACTAAGCATATCACCATCCTAACTACCAGGATGTAAATCAATAAGCATATCATGCAATAAACCCAGATACAATCCGATAAGGGCCGACATTGGTGCCTTAGACCCTGTTGATATAGTGAGGAGAACTCACCTCGCAAGTAGCTCGAAGTGATAAAGTCAAACTCCTCCAAATGCAGCTCCAAGTCCAACACCTACAACCACCGGTGTCTCCCTTCCATAAATTCCCAAATTACCAAAATACCCCCAAAGGTCAAACTAGTCAACCCTTGTTCCAAGTCAAAGTCAACAGTCAAAGTCAACGGTACATGTTGACTCAACTCATCAAGTGCAGCTAGCAACTCATCGAGTTCTTAAGAGTTCAGAAGGTCATAAAAACCCTCACTGACTCGCCGAGTTTCTGACCAACTCGTCGAGTCTATGCGTGTCCAGAAGTCAGGGAAAACCCTAACTGACTCGTCGAGTCCTCTGCTGACTCGCCGAGTCCATGTAGAAACCAATCAACGGGAAAACCCTTCCCAACTCGTTGAGTTCCTTTTCCGACTCGTCGAGTTTATAAATTCCAATTCTTGTCTAGATGATTTTGAGCCATTCCAAAGCTCCAAATGGTAAATCTAGCTTCCTAAGGCATGCTTATCACGTAAAGTTGCAAACTTTACGTGCATGGAAGGCTCTAAAGGCTTAGAATACCAAATCCAAGCTTAAAATGGAGTTTAAATCAAAGGGAATAGCTCATACTTGTTAAATCTGGAAACTTTATAGCTATAGAGACCAAGATTAGTTCAGATCTGAAGTTGCAACTCCAAATCCTAGCCCATACCTGAAAATGGTTCATATACATGCTAGGAAATCCCTAATCTTAGACATGAAG
This sequence comes from Lactuca virosa, assembly GCF_052849685.1. Taxonomy (NCBI): domain Eukaryota; kingdom Viridiplantae; phylum Streptophyta; class Magnoliopsida; order Asterales; family Asteraceae; genus Lactuca; species Lactuca virosa. The sequence continues at coordinate 160,316,557 of NC_136434.1, forward strand.
AGATCTAGAAAGAGGAAAGTCAAGGTAACGACTTGTTACCTTCAAAATGATGCCAATAAGTAGAAGAGTCAGATTATTTACTATTCCTTGCTCAAAGCTTTTTGATCTTCAAGCTCCTTTCACCAAGATCCACATTCCAAGCTTAAAACACACAAATATGGAGAGAAAATGTGATTTAGGGTTTCTGGACTCAAATGGGGCTGTAAGGAAGGCTAATGATCCTTTAAATAGGGTGCAAAACCCCGGAATTTAGGGTTTCATCCTCTAGCTCTAACTCGTCGATTCGGTCCTCCAACTCGCCGAGTTGGTCACTTAAACACGCGGCCCATTTCGTGTCTACTCGACGAGTCAGGGCATCCAACTCGTCGAGTCGACCTTAAAAATTGGAAATATAAGACTGAAAAGTTTATACCTGAGAGTCGGGGTGTTACAGTATTGGTGCCTTCGACCCACGAGTACAGTGAGGAAAATTCACCTCTCAGTTGGAATGCAAGTTGAATAAATCTCTGCTCCGAAACCGGCTCAACAATCACCTAACCAAAACCAAGGACCTAATCTTAATTGTCAGCTAAAAATACCCAAAATACCCCTAGGTCAAACTTTGTAAGGGTCAAAATTTTGTAATTAGTCGAAGTATGTTTTGTACCCTTCGAACATTTTTGTAATATATTTTACTAGGGCATTGTATTCGAAGCTTAACGCATAGTCCTTAGTTTATTTTTGTACGCTTTCCTCTCCTATAAATAGGAGTGTTTACTAGAGTCAGAAATATGAGTCTTTACAGAATTGACATTTGTACTCTGTAAAACTTGAGAGCGTAATAGAGCTGAAACAAGATCATATTTACATATGTGTTCAAATCTCACAATTCTATTTTGATCATCAAACTCTGATTCATTTCATACTCAATTCATTGTTTCATCAATTGGTATCAGAGCAGGAATCATATCTCTAATCTGATTTTCATCTTTTCAAAAGTTTTTAAATCAACTTTTTGGTTTAAGAAATTCCGCACTTTTTGAAAGTGAAAAATTCATTGGATCTAAGTTGGTGATTCGATTCTGCACTTGAATCATTGAATCGAGTGTTCTGCTAGTGATTCTGATTTGAATCATATAGTTTGTTGTCAAATTCTCAAAGTTTCTTCAAAAATTCTCAAGGATTTATTCCGTACATCAATGGCGTCTTTCAATCTTAATTCCATGACTTCATTTTCTCATCTTCTAGGATCATCCACCAAAATTCCTATGCTAATCCCTGAGTATTACGATCAATGGGCTGATCGTATGCAGGATTATCTCAACGGATTGGATGAAGAACTGTGGAATTGCATTTCTGGCAATCTCAATCCACCAACGAATGTTCAACCAATTGGATCATCTTCTGGAAGTTCTGAAGTTGAGAATAAGTCTGATCGTCTGAAAAAGCTAGAGAAGAGATGCATAAGAGAGCTAAGAGGTGCTTTGCCTCCAGTTGTTTACAACTATGTGAGGAGTTGTACAACTGCAAAGGAGATCTGGAACATTCTCAAGGAGAAATTTCAGGGGAGTGAGAAGACAAAAGTTAACTCTGTGAAGCAATGCTTAGTGGAACTGAAGGACTTCAGACAAAAAGATGGTGAAACGATTGAAGTTTACTATGATCGTCTTAATGAATTAATCTATCGATGCAATCGATATGGTATCACCAGATCAGCCCTGGAGTTCAATTTAATTTTTGTTATGGGTCTTCGTAAGGAGTGGCGTAGTGTGAGCATGATGGTTAAGAATCAACAGAGCTTTGATACGTCAACTTTGAATGACTTGTACAATCAGCTGAAGTCTCATGAAAGCGAAGTGAACGAAATTGTTGAAGAATCGAAGGCAAGTTTGGGCGGTCCACTAGCTTTGGTTTCGAAGATCTCTGAAAGGGAAGCTGAGAAAGATGTTTCAGATGAAGACGAAGGGTTCCTCATGAATTCAGATGATGAGGCGATTGCTTTCTATTCAAACAATCGTGTGAAAAAGTTCTTCAAAAAGCCATTCAATCCGAAGGCAAAGTCATCTGAGACAAAAGGGAATTTTATGAGTAAAAGTGCTGGGGATGAGAAGAAGAAGGAAGAGAAGAAAGATACGAAGTTTGTTGAGGGAAAAACAGAGAAGAAGTTAAAGGGAGATGCTGGGATTGATTGTCATTATTGCAACGGGGCTAATCATTTAGCTAATGATTGCATGCTCAGGAAGAAAGATGAGAAAAAGAATAAGACGAAGGATGAAGCGTACTATGTGGAAAAGTTGGAGGAGGTGCGTGCGAAGGCATAGAATCTTTCATTAGTTGCTCGTGGTGAACAAGAAGAAGATGGAACTTATCAAATTTGGTCATTTGGATCAGATGATGAGGAGATGCGAAATCCAACCCACGGAGCAATGTTTGTAAAGATGGAAGAAGAATCAGATGAGGAGGCATACGAAGTTCATGGGAGATGCTTCGTATCAAAAGCCGCTGACAAATCTCCGATGACCACGAAGGTACGTAATATTCTTGAATCTTTCAATATTCCAATACATGCTTATAATTCTGAAGTAGTATCTTTCGATGAAACTGTTACTTATTTTGATTCAATTGTGGTATCTGCTAGCAATGAGGCTAAGAAGTTGTCTATGCAGTTGCTAAAGACACAGAAGAAACTAGATTCGAAAATTACTAAGATAGATTGTTTAGAACTTCAAATAACTAATATCATGGTTGATAGGGATAACTTGTCTAGTGAATCTAAACTGTTGTTAGCTTAGAGGAACATTTACTATAATTCGGCTAAAAGATTGTATGAGAAATTAACTGAACTACATAATTCGTGCGAAATCAGTAAAGAACAACATAGAAAATTGCTGCCATTTTTAGCTTATGAAAGAGCTACGGTAGATAACATTTCGTATGATTGTGAAAAAGAAATAGCTGATTTTAACAAAGTTCCGAATGATAAGTATAGATATGGAATAGTCAAAGTAGATGAATGTCTTGATTCAACTGAATTGGTTAAAATTGTAAATGATACTTTGACTAAGTCTGAACAAATTCACATTTTGAAAAAGACTGAGAATTCAACATCTGATTCTTAATCTAATTTTGCTGATATTGAGGATAATTCTGACAGTATTAGTGAAATTAGTGATATTGAGGATGGTGATTGTTCTCAGTTGTCTATTATAAATGTTGCATCATCATTTAAAGGAAAAGAAAAAGGTAAGGATTTGTTGGTTGAGATTGACACTGATCAACCCTCAACTTCGAAAGTTTGTGATGTGGACTTTGTGGAAGTCAGAGACAGCCAAACAGATGATAGTGATGATGAGAAAGAAGAGAAACAAACGAAGAAAAAGGAAGTTACAAAGGAAAAAGAAATTCCTCGTATAGTTGTTGACCAAGTGTATGGAGATACACAAAAGTTCGAAAAAGTGCTGACTGAACAAGGTGCTCATTACCTAGAAGCGAATACGGTGGTTTATCCGATTTTCAAGTGTACTGATGATGTTGTTTTTCCAAACCAAGTCTTCGTAACTACTGGAAATGTTGAAAATATCAAACCCGAATTAAAGAAGTTAGTTGAGGAGGATAATTCAAAAACAACTGATGAAGGCTTTTTCGCAAATCAAAACACAATTGAAAACAACTTAACAAAGAATTCGTATGTATTTCAACGACAAAAACCACAAAGCCAATGGGTTGAAAAATCAAAAATTGAAAAAGAGAATACAAAACATGTTGAAAAGGAAAATGAAAAAGTTGTCAAATTAAATTCTAAGGAATTTAAAGATCAAATTGACAAATTTTCGAAGGAAAACAACATTTCAAAACGACAAGCAAGAAAGAAAATATTTTGGCAAAATGTTGAGTCTCAAAAGATGTCTGAATCACAATCAACCAAAAATGTTTTCAAAGCTAAAAATTCCTCTTTTTCAACAAAAACCCAACATTCATCTCAATCAACTCATATAAGGTCTGAAGTGAATAAGCAACCAAAGTTATCGAAAGTTTCTGACACTAACAAATCAAGAGCATTTTCAAATAAATCTAATTCAAATCAACAAGTCATTCAAAATCAACATTTTAAAAATCCCAAAGTTAATTTTGTTCCTCAAAAGCCAAATTTTCCTAATCATACGAAGAAACAAACACTAAAGGCTTTGCATGAAAAAGGCATAACTTCAAGGAAAAATATAGATCACTGGCTCGAAGGACGAGGAAAAGTTTATCAATCCAACAAATACTCAGAAAAACAAATCAACGAAGCTTATGAAAAGTATGTCAATACTTCTTCGAATGGAAGTTCATCCTCAAAAGATTCGAACATCTCCATCAAAGCTTGGAGACCAGTCACAAAAGCGAAGACAGTTCAGTCACAAACTCAAAATGCGAAGAGTAAAGTCAGTGTACATCCGAAACCAACAAAATCTTATGTTTCGGTTCCTACAAATGATGATGTGGACATTATTGATAGTCTCAAAACTAAAGTTTCTGACTGGGTCAAAAATTCTTCATTTAATTCCATGTTGAAATCTAATTTCCAAGGACCCAAAAAGTCTTGGGTACCTAAATTTTTCCACTGATTGTAGGTACTATGTGACGAGCAATATGATAACAAGTGGTACATTGATAGTGGTTGCTCTCGTCACATGACTGGGAAGAAGGAAAATTTACGAGATTTTCGAAGTCTCAAAAATGCTGGAGTAGTAAAATTTAGGAACAATAAAAAATGTCAAGTTATAGGATATGGAAAGATCACAAATGGACAATTCACAGTGAATCGTGTTGCATATGTTGAAGGTCTCCAACATAACTTGATAAGTGTTTCTCAACTTGTTGTGGGAACTGGCAATCAAGTTCTCTTTAACGAAGAAGGAAGTATTATTTCGAATGTCAACACAAACGAAGTGTTACTAAAATCCAAAAGGAAAGGTAACATGTTCACTCTGGACATCAATCCTATTGTAGGCAAACCTGCTGTATGCCTTCTTTCGAAAGCCACATCTCATCTAAGCTGACTATGGCATCGAAGACTTTCACATCTCAACTTTCGAAACATCAATAAACTGGTGGTACAAGATCTAGTAAGAGGTTTACCTGTACTTAAATTTGATAATGACTCTTTATGTGCAGCTTGTGAAGTTGGCAAGCAACATAAACAAGGTCATCCAATTACGATAGATTCGAAAATTGTTGCACCTCTGGAACTTTTACATATTGATTTGTGTGGTCCTTCGACTGTTTCAACTCTCAACAAGAAACGATACATTTTAGTTATTGTTGATGATTTTTCCAGATTCACATGGGTTTATTTTCTCAGGCTTAAATCCGAAGTTGCACAAATCATGATTAATTTTATCAAAAAGATGGAGACAACATTAAAGAAGATTGTTCGAAAAATCAAGAGTGATCATGGAACTGAATTTAAGAACAATGTTCTTGATTCATTTTTGGTGGACAAAGGGATTTCGCATAATTTTTCATCTCCATACACACCACAACAAAATGGTGTTGTAGAACGAATGAATCGCTCACTATGCGAAGCAGCAAGAACCATGTTGGCATATGCGAATTTACCTCAATATCTTTGGGCTGAGGCAATATCCACTGCATGTTTTACTCAGAACAGATCTTTCATACACAGGCGTTTTAATATTACACCATACGAAATTCTGAATAATCGTAAACCTAATGTGAAATTCTTTCATGTTTTCGGATGTAGGTGCTTTATTATGAATCTCAAGGATCATCTTTCGAAATTTCAAGCAAAAGCTGATGAAGGGATTTTTCTTGGATATTCGCACAATTCTGTCGCATATCGTGTGTTAAATAAGCAAACACGAAAAGTGGAAGAAACTTTCAATCTCACATTCGATGATTACTATGTTAAACAAAATGAGCATAAATTTGCACATCATCCAATTTTACAAGACACACAAGTTGAAACTGAATCTTTGCAAATGGATGATATTGATTATGATTTGATTTTTGGAATTTCAGATCATGCAGTCGATGCTGAAATTCATGCTCCTGATAATCACATACCCGAATTTGAGAAGTTTACTGATGAATCAACATCAACTCCTCAAGAAATAAACGAAAATATACAAAACAATCCAGTGGAGGGGGAGCACTTGGATTCGAATACATTAGATAATGACGAGCATTCTTTCGAGGGGGAGAAAGAAACATTAAATGATGATGTTGAGGGGGAGCATAATGTTGAGGGGGAGCATATAGAAAATATTGAAAATAATAATGATTTTGATGATGTTTGTTCGATTGCAGGTTCTGAGAATAATGATATATACGAAGATGCTCCTTTGGAATTTGATCCAACATATCCACCAATGGAAAAATGGACAAGAGATCATCCGAAGGATCAAGTAATTGGGAATCCACAAGAGGGAGTTTTAACAAGAGCTCAAATTCGTGCAAAGAATGAGGTATTAAATACTCATCAAGAATTTTGCATGTTCAATGTTTTCATATCTAAAATTGAACCAAAAGCAGTTAAGATTGCAATGGAACACTCATATTGGGTTGTTGCAATGCAATCTGAATTGTCTGAATTCGAACGAAACAAGGTTTGGAGATTAATTCCTAAACCTGAAAGTGTTTCGATTGTCGGGTTAAAATGGATTTACAAAAATAAAACCGATAAAGATGGAAATATTGTTCGAAACAAAGCCGGACTTGTTGTCAAAGGATATTCACAACAAGAAGGAATCGACTATGAATAAACTTTTGCCCCTGTCGCAAGACTTGAGGCGGTTCGTATATTTCTGGCTTATGCAGCTCACAAGGAATTTGATGTTTATCAAATGGACGTGAAGTGTGCATTTCTAAATGGAGAGCTTGAAGAAACAGTATACGTAGAACAACCCCCAGGTTTCATTAACGAAGAATTTCCAAATCATGTTTATATTTTAGATAAGGCAGTTTATGGTTTGAAACAAGCACCACGGGCATGGTATGCCACTCTAACTTCATTTTCGAAACAATCTAAATTTAAACAAGGATCTGTTGATCCCACATTATTTCGAAAGAAAGTGGGGAATCATCTAATGCTTGTTCAAATTTATGTTGATGATATTATTTTTGGCTCAACTGACCCTGCTTTGTCTAGAGAATTGGAAGATTTGATGAAGAGTAAGTTCGAAATTAGCATGATGGGAAAAATCAATAATTTTCTTGGTTTGAATATTCGTCAAAACAGAGAAGGAATTTTTGTCAATCAAGAAAAATATACGAAGAATTTGCTAGAAAAGTTTGGATTGACGAATAGCACGAAGTTACGAGTTCCAATGGCAACGAGCATCAAGCTAACACCGTCGTTGGATAAACCTGCTGTTGACATAACTTTATATAGAAGCATGATTGGTTCATTACTTTATCTCACATCTAGTAGACCTGACATCATGTTTTCTGTGTGTAATTGTGCTAGGTATCAGTCTAATCCACGAGAACCACATCTCACTGCTGTGAAGAATATCTTTCGTTATCTTAAAGGAACAATTTCGTTAGGATTGTGGTATCCTTCGAAAACTGGGTTCTTTGTACAAGCATATTCGGATGCAGACTTGGGTGGATGTAATCTTGATCGAAAAAGCACAAGTGGAGGATGTCAATTTCTTGATGGCAAATTGGTGAGCTGGCAGTCGACAAAGCAAACATGTGTATCAATTTCAACAGCTGAAGCATAATATGTGGCTGCTGCTGCTTGCACTTCGCAAATAATATGGATTAAAAGTCAATTGCGTGATTATGCAATAAATATGAAAAAGATTCCATTATATTATGATTCTCAAAGTGCAATACGAATTTGTCATAATCCTGTGCAGCATTCGAAAACTAAACATATAGCTCTTCGTTATCATTTCATTAAAGATCACGTGGAGGATGGAAATATTGAAGTACATTTCGTGAAAACAACTGATCAGTTAGCTGATATATTCACGAAACCTTTAGATGAAAAATCCCTTGTGAGAATAATAGAAGGGCTTGGAATGATCGATGGAAATTCTGTTCCATGCGAAAAAGGAGAATGATGGTTGACAAGGAATGAATCAGAGGCGCTGAATAAAAGATAAAGCAAAGTCATTCAGCATTCAGCGGTTACTGTTCATAGTCAACGCTTCGACCCCTTCGAATTCGCACATTTATCACTTCTTTTAAGGGTTGATTCTGAGGTTACTGTTCATAGTCAACGCTTCGACCCCTTCGAATTCGTACATTTGTCAATAATAAAGGAATGACAAAATTTCGTGTGTTTGCAACAAGTATAGTATATTTTTTTTATTTTCGAAAATTTCAAAAATCCAAAAAGATTTTCTTTTATTTTTGTCATTTACTTTTCGAAAATTTCAAAAATCCAAAAAGATTTTCTTTTGTTTTGTCATTCAATTTTCGAAAATTTCCAAAAATACAAAAAGATTTTCGTTTATTTTGTCTTTATTTTCGAAAAATTCAAAACAACAAAAATATTTTAATTCTTACTTCTCTTTAGTATTTTGTTGCAGAACATCATGAAGATATAAGATGGAATATGCTTGCAGTTCTAGGGTCAGGTACATTTTTTTTTCGTATGAATCGATCAATATTTTTCGCATTTTGAGCTAGTTAAGTTGTCCCTAGAAGCATGCTGTTACATGTTGACAAAAGCCTCCATGACTCAATGTGTATGTACGAGAGACTTAATGAAATTATTCATACGAAGATTTCTTCCCAATCAGGCTTATATTCACATTAGTCTCTGAGCTACCTTACTCTTCTCAAAATGAGTTAAGAGTTTACTGTTTGGTCCAAAAATAACAGAGGTACACTTCGTGTCTTCATCAATCTTTTTCATCTAAAATTTCTTTCACAATCACACACAAAGACATATGTCCGAGAGGTCTCTGATCAAACCCATCGAGACTTAGATATATCAAAACTCTGTGTTTATGATCTGACATCATGAGACCGTGATGAAAGTGAAACCCAATTTTCATTCACTTTTAAGGAATTGACGGGGAACTCAGTTCCAGATTGTCACAAAACTTTTATTTCTGTACCAAAATTCGAAACTCCAAATCATATTCATTTCGAATGAGTGGTCTTGATCAAACATTCTAAACCCACGATGTTTGTTACCCAACAAGATCCAACATATAAATTTTTTTCATGAATATGATTTCCGTGTGAGTTTACTTCGAATCTCAAAGTTATTTTAAACATTTTTCAAAACACACTTGTCACTGACTACACTGGTCAAACAAGTAATTTCTGTTACAATTACTCACCTTATGTTAAGGCTGATATGTAACGAAATTTATTAAGCCACATATGTAGCCTTACAAAAGATGCCCTTCGAAACTTCTCTACAAGTTTTCGATTGTAATTCACGGGAACATACACAACCTGTTGATCATCTCTCTTGATGATTAATGAAGCAACCTTTGCCCGGGGTTTAACTGCATTCGTGTCAAATTAAATTTTTGACATCACAAAATCCCAAAATTTTTATTTCATTGTTTCTTGTCTAACTTTCTTTGGAACACTGCACTCACGAAATCCTTGAGGTTCTGAGTAACACCAACTCAGGCTGATGATTTCGAACTTCTGGCGTATGCCTTCGCTTTTCAACCCAAAAGTGAAAGAGCCTTGCTTCCATACGAAGAGTCATAATGGTTACAAATCATCTTGGGGATAACAATACAGGCTGTCTACATATGACGTATGGTATTCTGTCCGGTTCTCAAGGAGATGTGACAGTTCCTTTTTTGACGCATGGCTACTTTTACGCAGTAATGGTCCGATTTTCAAGGTGCCACGTCGGATCTCATTAAATGCATCCCGCTTCAAATTCAAAAATTCAAGGTTACATATAAAAGGGGATTCAAGGGTTCATTCTCAGTTTACGCGACCAAAACGAAAAATTCCCAAATTCTCTGTTCATCATCATCTTCAAACCCTAACAATGGCGACTTCTGCTCATGTTGATCCTTCCACTGAAGATATTTCATCTGCACCAGTAATGAAGATTCAATCCACTAATTATTATGTGGATGGTGAAGTTTCTCAATACCCAGAAGAATTGAAGATGCTCATCGTTGCTTTGAAGCACTCTGTTTTATCTACGACGATGTTCAATTCTTTTTCTGTTCCATTATCATGGCTTTCTCAAGCAGGATCCACTGCGACTTACAACAAAGCATCTGATACGATCACTTTCCATCTAGTGAACGACAAAAAGGTTAGGCTATCCAAGAAACTCTTCTGCCAGATTCTTGATATTCCGAATTCGCCTCCTTATGTTGATTTCACATTCCCTAAAATTGTCTATATGTTTAATGAGATGGGATATCAGCCACCATTGTCCAAAATAAGTGATTTTAAGAAATCTGGTCTTCCAAGATTGTGGAATTTCTTATTTGGTATTTTTCTACGCTGTTTAACCGGGAGAACAGTTGGTTTAGACAAAGGAAGAATGGAGGTGTATGCAATGGTTACAGGTCTATACTACGATCTTCAAGTGGACTATTCTACACAATTATGGAAGGAATTCCAAAAGGGTGTAGAACATACGAATGCCCTTCACGGTATTTCGTGTGCAAAATATTGGAGCCTGATTCTGCAATATTTTTATAATAAGGAAGGGATTTTGGTACCAAATGACGAAGAAAAAGTTGCTTTTCAATCATACAATTATCCGAAGGAAGTTGTAGATAATGCTGATGATTTCCCAACTGTGGCTCGAATTCCAAATGCGATGCTCAAAAGGGTTGATCCTACGAATTCTGTTTTGGTGGCATATTTGCAAACCATTGATTCTTCTGTTCAGACTGGGATTTTGTTGCCTAGGGAAGAAAAGAAGTCTAAAAAATCAAAGAAGTCTGATCCTGCTTCATCTGAAAAGAAAACCAAGGATTCGAAATCCTCGATGTCTCCAAAGAAAAAGCCTGAAAATGGTGAAGTATCTATTGATGAGACCCAAGTGATTGAGCCTATCATTGCAGAAACTCAAGAGAATGTCATTATTCCTTCGAAGACTGGAATGTTTAGAAGAATTAAAATGAAGTCTTCTCACAAACGTAAGTCTCCTACACAAAATGTGGTTCGAAAACCTCAAATCACTCATAAAGGGGTGTTAATTAGAGAGGTGTCAGCACCGGTTTCTCCAGTGTCCAAGAAACGAATGGCTGAGGATATCGCCAAGCGTTTGACCAAGAAGAAAAAGAGGAAGACTCGAAAGCTGGTGATTTCTACTGAATCAACTGAAGACGATGACGAACGAATTCCTGAAACTCCTATTTTTGCTCAGACTTCGACTCCTGAGAAAATACTCATCATTTCACCCAAAGATTCGATCGCCAAATCAGTTCCTGAGGAGGTTCGAACTTCAGGCATCCCTGCACACGTATCTGATACGGATGCAAATGTCAGTATGGGTGAAGGAGGTTCGAAACTTGAAACTCAAGCTCTTGTTACTTCTGCTCCTTTCGAACATATTGTTTCTTCATCACCATCTATTATTCCCATCACATCAACCACAGATTCACCTACATTCGAACACATTATCAATCAACCATTCACTTCAATTTTCTCTTCTCAATCACCCAAACCAACTTCACCTATTCAAGAAACCATTGAAATGGAGACTGAGACTGATAATGAGGGGTTTGGTGGTACATTTGAAGAATTGGAGTTTCACAAAGAGGAAGAGGAATTTCCTGATCATATGCTGATGACCATGAAGCAGTATAAAATTCTGAATCAGAAATTGAATTCCATAATTCAATCTCAAGCCGATCTTGGAGGTGGTTCATCTGTTTCTAGTTTGGAGATTGATTCTATGCTCAAGATGTTCGAAGCCAGAATGGTGAGCAAAGTATCGGGGATGATTAAAGATTCTGAATCTCGAGTCTTGGAGAAAGTTGATCTCAATGATCAAAACACTGAAATTCGACTCAATTCTCAAAGTTCGAAATTTGCTAGTGATTTGAAAGAGTTGAAGAATGTAGCAAAGGAACGACATGTGCTTTTTGTTCAAGATGTGAAGAAAGTACGAGAGGATGTCAACTTGCAGATTCACGAACTTCGTGACGATATGAAAAGAGAAATCGCTACGGCTCAACAAGACTATGCTTCCTTGCATCAAAAAGTTGATATAATTTGTGACGCTGTCACCAAATTTGTCAAGTTGTATGAAAATTTGAGTCCTCAAATTTCAACAACAGAAAGTGCGAATTTTGAAGAAGTAATTTCTATACTCAAGGAGTTAAAGAAACTTTCTGTCAAGCCGGTTTCGTCTCCACTGATGACTCCTGAATTTTTGTCTCAGAAGTTTATCCATTTCGAAGCCATTCTTAACAAACAACTTGCTCCTCTCTTTCGCATATCAAGTCTTCTTCCAACCACAAATGCCCCACCTGCTATCACAGGGGTGCAAGGGGGAGAAAGGAAAACCAATGAGTCGAAGACTAGTGGAGAAGATGTGAAAGTGGTGGGAAAAGTCTTTTCTTCGAAAATCCCAACAACAAAGCCAGTAATAGTTTCGGTTGGGATGGTGACTTCTACAGTTGTAACAACATTACCCATTACAAGAACTTTTTTCGAAAGGGATTGTAATTGGTAAATCTTCGGAGACTGGTGGAAGTGGTTCAATTCCAAAAGAGATAATTGATAATCCAGCATTGAAAGACAAGGGGAAATCGATTGTTGTCGAAAAGTCGAAGGAAGAAAAGAAGGCTGAAGCTGAAGCTGAGATCGAAAAGCTCAGAATCGTTCAAAGTATAATGGCTCAGTGAGCAAGTGATCCAATGGGAATGGATAAAGGGGATCCAACGAAACACTATAACTATGAAACAATCGAAGCCAAGGTTGCATTCAATCACATGTATTCGTTTGAAAAGAAACCAAAGCAGAGTTACCTGGTTACGAATACTGATGCAAGCCAGCTGGATTTCCCGATAAATGAAATGATGTTTATCATGCCTCAGTTCAAGGCAGAAGGGAATTTTAAAAACAAGGATGAAGGGACACACATGAAAATTCGTTTTCATGTTGTTCTAGGAAAAGCCCCTGAGGATGTTTGGTCTTTGATGGAAAAATTTGCGAATTCATTGTTGCAGATTTTCCATTAATGAACTTGTATGATCTTATACAAGTTGCATTACTTTTGAAAGATAAATCCTTTTCATTCCTTCAAAACACAGAACCAGAAGAATTCAATATTGGAGTTGCTCACATCAAAATCTTCATCGAAAATTACTATGAGTGTTTGGCAATGACTGATGTGGAGTTTGCAACAGATAAAGGAATGGAAATAACTGCTCCAATGGCTCCTTCGAAGACTCAGGCTGATTTGAAGAAGTATGTTGATGGTGAAATTTGCCTAAAGCCTTTTGGATTAGTATTCGCAGGAAAAGACAAAGCTGGAAAAGCGAAAAGGTTTTTATTCCAGGCAAGTGAAGTGGAGAGATACACTACGTCTCAATATACGAACTTAATTGTTCGTATGAATCACTGCAAGAAGAACAATGAAGGAGATAAGAAAGAGTTGAAGAAAATTATCTCTTGGTACACAGAGATTCGAAGGGTGTTGCTGTATTCCATCACACTTCTTACAAACTGAAGACTTCGACTATAATTACAAAGGGGGAGATTGTAAGGGTCAAAATGTTGTAATTAGTCGAAGTATGTTTTGTACCCTTCGAACATTTTTGTAATCTATTTTACTAGGGAATTGTATTCGAAGCTTAACGCATAGTCCTTAGTTTATTTTTTGTACGCTTTCCTCTCCTATAAATAGGAGTGTTTACTAGAGTCAGAAATATGAGTCTTTACAGAATTGACATTTGTACTCTGTAAAACTTGAGAGCGTAATAGAGCTGAAACAAGATAATATTTACATCTGTGTTCAAATCTCACAATTCTATTTTGATCATTAAACTCTAATTCATTTCATACTCGATTCATTGTTTCATCAAACTTGGTCAAAACTCTGGTTAAAGGTCAAGGTCAACGAGTCAACTCGGTTAACTCTGCTGAGTACGTGGGGCGTACTCAGCTTGTACGTTGGGTGTACATGGGCCTTGACCGGGATCGGGCAGTTGACCCCGTACGCATAATGTATGCAAAATTACGCACGACGTACGCACCGAAGTCCTTATTCCATATTAAGAGCTTAATGTGTTAAGCTCTTACGTTCCAATTGTTGATCCAAGGCCAAAATACCACTGAGAGTCATAAAGTTTCCAACTTTATGACTTTGCATGCCCATTAAGTGTTTAATACCAACAATATCAACTTTCTTAACACATATAGACCTTCTAGAGCATGCATGAGGAAGAACTAAGCATAAAGATCTCATTTTTATGACTCAAGACCCCTCATTGGGTTTGAAAGGACGACTTATTTGGTTAAGAGCATGTCATGCTCAAGAATCACAAAGGTTGGGACCAAAAATGCCCTAAATGAAGGAATATCTAGACCTATATGAAAAGATGATCAAGCTAGGAGCTTTTTACCTCCTGGAGGTTGCTAACAAGGAGAGAATCCCAGATCCAAACTTCTTTCAAGCTCCAATGTCCTTCTACCACCTTCTTCTTCTTCAAGAACACCACCAAAACACACAAGTGAGCTCAAGGTGCACTCTTCACACTTAAGGTTAGCTAGAAGGATGATTTTTAGGTGGAGGCTAATGAGAGTTAAGGCCTTGGGTCATAAAGGGAATTATATAGGGTGCAAACCCTCATAACTAGGGATTTGGTCTGAACAGCGTACGTACGGCGTACCTGCCGAGTACGCTCGGTGTATGCGTATGCGTCCCGCTTTTCTCTTACATGGGTACGTCATGCGTACAGCTCGAGTACGCACTGCGTACAGACCAAAATGGCAAGAATTAAAACACTTTAGGGTTAGAATTAAACCTTCTCGGAATGTGTGTTACAATTCTCCCCCACTTGAACTAGTCTTTTTCCTCGAAGTTCGATGTTGCGAATAACTCAGGATAATGTTCTCGTGTCTCCGCCTCCGGGTCCCAGGTCCAAATTGGAGCCTTTCCGTTGTTCCTATTGAACCTTTACCAAAAGCATCTCCTTGTTGCGTAGGACCTTCATCTTTCTCTCCACCACCGTTACCGGCCTCTCAATATATTTCAAGCGCTCATCGACTTGAATATCATCCAAAGGGACCAATGACTCTTCATCAAACACGTACTTCCACAACTGCGAAACATTGAAAGTGATGTGGATCTAACTGAGCTCACTCGGTAAATCCAACTGGTAGGACACCCTTCCTACCCTGGTGATCACACGGAACGGTCCAATATACCAGGGACCCAATTTCCCCCTCTTCCTGAAGCGTATTACACCCTTACAGGGTGATACCTTCAGTAGTACCATATCGTCAAACTGAAACTCCAACTCTAATCGACACCGATCGAAATAGCTCTATAGACGACTCTGAGTTGTCTACAATCTATTCCTGATCTATTGGATGAGCTCAGTGGTCTGGAGGACTACCCTGGTCCTTCCTATGACCCTGTGACCGACCTCTCCCCAACCAACTGGGATACGACATTTCCAACCATACAGAAGCTCGAAAGGCGATGAACAAATGTTGGAGTGATAACTGTTGTTGTAGGAAAACTCCGCAAGAGGTAGGTAGGAATCCCAACTTCCACCAAAATCTATGAAACAAGCCCACAACATATCCTCAAGTGTCTGGATGGTCTGCTCACTCTGGTCGTCAGTCTGCGGATGATAAACAGTGTTGAAATGCAGCCTCGTACCCAGTTCCTTGAGGAACTTCTGCCAGAATCGTGAAGTGAACCGAACATCTCAATCTGATATAATGGAAACTGGAACCCCATGACGAGAAACAATCTCACGAACATACATATCGGCCAATTTATCGGCCGAGGAGCTCTACCGGATGGCCAAAAAGTGGGCACTCTTGGTCAATCGATCCACGATAACCCAGATAGCATCAAAACCCTTGGCAGTCCTCGGTAGCTTGGTGATAAAATCCATGGTGATATGTTCCCACTTCCACATGGGAACTTCCAAAGGCTGCAGCTTGCCATGCAGCCTCTGGTGCTCGGCCTTGACCATCCTACAAGTCAAGCACCTCTTGTTGAGAGAAAAACTTGGAGACACACTTGAACAAAAGTTAGAACAAGTATAATGCGGAATAGTTAATCTCAAAGGATCTAAAAGCTCAAAAATAATATAGTTAGATAGTTAAAGAGTTAGTTGCGGAAATGTAAAGGAGTGGAAATGACAGCAATTGTTATATCAAGAAGACACTTAAGCTGATTCATAACAAGGAATGCATTCACTCCAAGTTAATAAGGAAGATCAAGCTTAGTGATTAAGTCTTAAAGACTTGCTCCGAAGAGAGATTATGATCAGCAGAATTATGATAAGATTTAAGTAAGAAGATATGAGTTGAAGAAAGATAGAGAGATAACTTCAGAATGTGTATTCAGATAGAATTCATAAGTTATCGGTTCTTCCTGTATTTTTTTTAATACAAAGAGAGTAAGTCTATTTATAGAGACTTAGGAACTACACTAGATTACAACTCTATAAGCAGCCGTGCAAGGCATACTGGATAATAGAGTGTTTTACATAAAAGACAAATAACGTAATCTAGCTAAGTTGACTGCGGTAGCTGACTCCGGTTGCTGATGCGGTTGCTGATGAACAAGATTGACTCCGGGTATTGAAGCGGTTGCGATAGAAAGATGGTTGCGGTAGCTGAGTTCAAGAGGGTCACTTTTATGATTCAACAATTTCCCCCTAAGTGACCTCTTTAACTCCGGTTCAGCTATCAAGTTTGAGGAACTTGATCAAAATCCACCAGAACTTCCTGACGTTTTCCAACCATGTGATTCTTCTTGTGATCTCGAACTTGACTTCTGCGGTAGTATGATTAGATCTTTCAATTGCAGTCCGGCAGATGTCAAGTTGTTTCTTGGTCAGGCGGTGCATGGCAGTCATAGGAATGAAATATTTGACGTTGTTAGTCTTCCTTTTGAATATGACTCCAAGTTCAGGGTAGTTTGTTGCGCCTAGAGATCTTTCTTGGAAGCCTTCGGTAGGCATTGGCACAGGTTCAAAAGGTGGGAGATCAAAATTCGTGAGGATGGTGGAGTAGATATCCGCATCTATCTTGGCAAAGTCACAGACCGTATCCCTGAGAAAAGAGTTGGCTTTTTCAAGCGCTATCTGCATTTTAGGGTGCTTTTCTGACTTGTTTTGGAACACCCTGGCAATAAGGAAGATTTCTTCCGGATTCATACAAGGAAAGTCTGCCTGGGTGTGGATGTAGTCATGCTCCCTTCTGGTGAGGGTATACTGGATGTAGTCAGCCTTCATAAATTTCCTGACTTTGTAGTTCTTGACTGCGGATGGTCTGTCGTTAGACCATATGTTTTCAATGGAGGAGGCATGTTTAGCATGAAAAAGACTAAGTCTCTCAAACTCCATTGGCAGTCTCTTGTGATCTGGAAGGCTTTGGTCAAACTGCTCAAATACAGTGAAGTACTTGGCATTTGGAGAAATTGGTATATCCCAGTATCCATCAGCACGGGGTTCAGCATAAGTGAGGTGCGGTCTGTAATCTTCGTCTAGGATCCTGCGGTGCGGATTGATCCAAGAATTGATCAAGGACTCATCCATCATGGTGTCAAACCCGCATTCTCTCCAAATTAACTCTGCCAGCTTGGCTGCTTTCCAATCATGCTTCCTTTGAGCGGTGGCAGGGGAGTCTGTGGTGCTTGGAGAAGACATGTTTTCAGCCAAGTTCTTGAAGTGCGGAGGAGTCTCTGGCTTTTTGGGAGTATCTTTTGGAGGTGAAGTGTGAGGAGATGGAGTATGTTGAGATGGTTGCGGTGGTGTGGGAATTTTTTCAGTGATGATGGGGGGACTCTGATGAATAGAAGTATCAGAGTGATGGACTTCTTGTTCTTCATCACTTCCCCCTCTTGAGGGATGCAACCCCGGTGCTTCCTCAAGCCATTGCTTAAGTCCATCCACCTTGTTGAAGACTTCTTGGAACTGAGCTTTGAGAGCTTCTGCCAAATGTTGGTTGTTTGGAGTGGAGGAGCTGAAGAGCCACTTGTGGATTTCTTTGGTGAGCTGGAGGATCTTAGGGCCATGGAAGTTGGAGGAAAGGGATTTCTGCAGTCTGTTGATGGTTGCTTGAAGAACAGAGATAGTGGACTCATAAGCAGTATGAGTCTCATCTATCAATTTCTGATACTGAGAAGCTTGATCCGCGATAGCCGCTTGAAGATCCGTTTTGATTGCGGTCACCTCAGTGATAAGGCGTTCCGCTGCAGCCATGAAGTCCTTGTGGTCAGCCTTGCGGTTATTGTCAAGGAACCGGATCCCCATCTTTACTTTGAGAGAGATTCGTTCAGCAGCCATGCGTTCCCTTGTTTCCAGACGCTCTATTCTTTCAATCAGTGACTGCGGTCCTGGAGTGTCTTCAGGTTGCGGTTGAGTAGGCTGGACCGCAGCCAAGATCTGATCGATTTTGGCTTGAAGGCTCATGAACTCCTTCCGGGTGACAACATTCTTCTTCTTTTTCTTCTTCTCTTTAGGCTTGGAAGTCGAATGTTGAGAACCGTTGGACTCCTCTTCTTCAAACATCATGAGGTCATCATCAGAAGGGCTTGGCTTGTTTACTTCTTGGATGTCTTCATCATCAAGACCGAAGGTGGGAGCTGAACTGAGTTCGATTGCAGGTTCTTCGTCTTGTGATGGATTGACTGTAGGAGTGGGAGATGGAATGAGAGTTGGAGTAGGAGGAACTTTGGAGGTACCTGCGGCTGCACCTGAAGCTTGAGCTTTTGAAATTGTTTCAGCCATCTGATCCATCCAGTTCTGAATTTTTTGAATAGTGGCTACGGTACTGGCATTGCTGATGGCATTTGCCCAATATCTAGCCACGGACTGGATCTCCTATTATTTCTGTTGTTGCTGCTTGATTTGTTGTTCCTTGCGGGCTTGGAAAGCCCTTTGGAATGCAGCATACTTCTTCTTGTCTGACTCAGTTACCGGATTGTACTGTAACCAAGAGTCATTGGATGCATCACCGTCAAATCCTTCAAAGCGCACCGAAGTGTCCTTCGGGTCCACGGATCCTTGCACATTTGTGCTCACCGTGCCTAAACCACCTGTAAAAGATGAAAGCAGAGTAGGATTTCCTGAGCTTCCTCGGTCTCCTTGACCCGTGGTCAAGTGTGGCCTCTGCTCAGTTCTGGCATGGGCGAAAGAAGTGCCCTGCGGGTGGGAAGGTGTTCTTGGTGGGTGCGGTTCGTTTAGGAGCATCCTTCTTGGGTGTTGTTTGTTTCTTGGTTGCCAACTGCTTTCTTCTTTGAGAAAGTTTGGATAGTGTAGTGGAAGAGGGGACCGCGGTACCCTCAGGGATAATGGCTGCGGATGGAAGAGGCGGGGTAGGAGGGTATGGGGCAATACCCTCCGTAGCCTCAATGTGGTCTGAGACATCAGCAGTCTCAAGACCAAGAGAAGAAAGGATATGAGTAGGGAGTCTGCGGATCGGTCCAAATATCGTTTGATCAGAAGAAGGGTTGTACCTTTTAAGATCCTTAGTGACGAAAAAGTTGATGTCACTACCCATGTCTATTCCAGCATCCGCATGTAAGTCTGAGATACAAAGTGACCAGAACCGTGCAAATGTGAGCTCGGTTGGGTTCTCCCTTGGGTGCTCTTTGGGAATGTATTGGAGGAAGTCGTCCCAAAGGATTTGTCCATAGTTTACGTCGTGGCCTATGTAGATGCTCCATACCAATTCCAGTAGCTTCAGTCCCATGTTGTCGATGCCTCCGGTTCTGCCGGATAGGCAGCGGATGACAAAATGACACACAAACTGCCATACCGCAGGCAACTGATTCTTTTTGAACTCACCACTCCCTCGAATTGGTTTCTGATACCCCATCTGGTAGAGTGCGGATGTAACGTCTGCCATTGAAGGTGAGAAAATCTTGATGGAGGGGTGAACCAGAAGATTAATGGCATTTAAGAACTTTTCTTTGGACAAGATGACCAAAGAATCGTTCATGAGATTGAGGTGAACTTCTTGGGGGTTCTCCATTGGGCGATATGCAGAGAATGCACATGTAAATAGAGTAGAAACTGGAACAACGTCTGTAAATGCATCGAATGGACCAAACAGAGGGTGGTTCCTGAGAAACTTGATCATAAGCTTGATGGGAGCATTATATGAAGGATGTGTTGGATTAATGTCTAAGTCCATAACTATAATTGGTAAGACTTGACCCGACCCGGCATGGTCCATTTGGGTTGCATGGCATCATGCATTTGGATAGACTATAATGAGAGAAATAACACTTAAGGTTGGTTAATATATTATAAGTTCTAATATATTAATAAGGTTATTTAATTAGTATTGATCAAGAATTAATTTGGAATTAATTAAGTGATCAAAAGGAGACTAATTAAATATATGGGTTGATTGTGTAAATCATTCATTCTTATATATGTGGGCTTGTGATCCAAGATTCCTTATGTTGGACTAAGTCCATGGGGTGACCCATGGATACTCCATGGAGGTTAAAATCCATGGAGCATAAGGAATGGGTAAAGTTATGAGTTACATGGTGTAACCCTAATAGCCACCATATAAAAGAATCCCATGGCTCAAGAAATCGTGCACTAATGTGTGAGTGTGAGGGCTAGACGATTTCAAGGAGTGTTCAAGTTTCTCTCAAGTTATTCCAAGTGTATTTTGGTGTTGTGTGAACCATTTGAGGTGTCACACTTGGGGCACTAGGCACTCAAGCTTCATGAAGACATTCTACATCAAAGAGGTATGTATTCTATCTTGTTATATTTATTATTTTGTATGGTAGATTAGGATAATACCTTGGATGTTCATAATTGTATGTATAATAGAAAAAACATAGATCCAAGGTATTTAGGGTTGCATGTACACTTAGGAGTGTTAGAATGCTCATAACCCAACAGTGGTATCAGAGCCTAGGCTTGTTTTCTTGTTATACTTGCAAAAGTAGCTGAAAAATCGAGTTGGATGCATATATTCGATTGTTTTGGCTGGAATTGGACTAGGAACATTACCCTAAGATGTTTTTGGACTTATAAACTTGTTTTTGATGTGGTAATGTTCATGCTAATCCAATTTCTAAGATAATTGTCATAATTTCAAGATTTGTATTAGTTTGTATGTTTATGCTAATTTCTTGAAGATTGATGATTTGAATTATCTTGTTCTTATGAGGTTCTTAGATTAATAGAAAAGTTGTGTGAAATAGTTGTTTTCAATCCATTTTAATCTAAGAGTTGATTCCAAAGTGTGTTTTTGTAACTTGTCCTCAAGTTATATGAAAAGTCACATTTAAGAATCATAAAACTCATAAAAGTTGGCAAAGGTTACAAAATGAAGAGTCTAGTTCTAATTAAATGGTTTTATGACTCCATAACTTGTCCTCAAGTTATGGAGGTTCAAGAGTCTCTTCATTAAATTAAAAAAAAACAGTGTAACCTTAATTAATTCCATAAGTTACAATAAAAAAAAGTTATTTTTTTTTATTAATTAGTTTAAAGTCTTCCATAACTTGTCCTCAAGTTACGGAACTTAAAGAGTTCTTTTTTTTTTTTTTTTTTTAATTAAAACTACTTTTAACTCATAAGTTATGGAATTAATTAGTTTTGAATAGCTTCAAAACTTGCCCTCAAGTTTTGAAATTTGAAAACTTTTCACTTATGAATACTTTAACTCCAAGTTAGCCCTTAGAATTTTAAAAATTAAAATTCAACCCTTATACTTTATAATATTATAAGTTAATAATATTTATATATATGTATAAGAGTAAAGTCAGTCTTACCGTTAGTAGGCCTCATTCACGAAGCCGGTCTATAAGGGGGGTATAAGGTTACTGCCTATAAAATGACAGTTTAATGGGTGTCCACTCTCACCCACCGCTTCCTTGACTGGTGGAGGGTCGTTAGCCGAACGGGTAGGACAAGGACTATAATTCTCCTTTCATTAAAAGTATTAATGATAAATACTAAGTAACTAAACTCTTATTAATACCCAATCTTAGTTACTTAGGAAAATGTGAATTTGGTGCTAACCCATGAAATTACACTTTGCACTTTGCTTAAGTCGTTAGTGGAGCGTGTGTGGTTAACCGGCACACTAACCTGGACTTAACAAGGTAGGCAAAGGGTAACTTAATATTTATCATAGTATCGGTGGAGCGTGTGTGGTTAACCGGCACATTGATTAAGGGGTAAATATTAAGGGTACCAAGTATATTTGCATGGTTATTCACACCTTGTTTTGTGATCCTCGACATCCCAGTCATAAAACCTGAAGGGCACACTCGAGATTGAAACATGCCTTTGAACAGTTCAATGAATCTCAAAGATCTAGGACTTTCAAATCCAATTAAAACCTAATAAATTATTTCGTTTTTCATGGTGGAAATTGGTGAATCGTCATTCACCTACCTTCAAATATTTTATAGCTTGGATTACGGCATCCCTCTTCTAAGTTATAAAATAGTTTGTTGGGTCCTAGCCTTAATATTTCATATTGGGTGTCATATTAAGGACTTTAAATCAACTATCTTGAATATCTCCCAAAAAGATGTCTGGTCTAGACATTTATGATCTTCCCAAATCTCTTGAAACAAGCTTTCCTAAATGAAGATGATGTCCCATGGATATCATACTTCTTTCACCTCCTCCAATTATTCTCCCTAACCCACAAGTTCCTAAAAAGTTTAAGGTCACTCAAGCCCTATTGGCAAGGCAAGGTATAGGTGTGATCACATCTTGGAGATGTAGTCACATATTGACAAGCCGAGAGAGTTGGGTGTCAAAGTCTTGAGAAAGTTGGTGGCTCAACTACTTTCTAAGTCACATAGTGAGTTCTTTTGGGAATCCTATGAAACAGACTAAGACAAGACCCTTAATGATCTTATCTATTTGCTAAGATCAACTTCCTAAAACGCTATGGACATTGACAATGATGACATTGGATATCCAGTAAAGCTCTCTCTTCCCAATGGAAAGGGATGGGCCATAGTCAACTCGGTTGACCCAATGGTAAAGAGAGAGGCGAAGTCTGAGATAGTCCCATTATCAAGGGTCCATAGGTAACTATTGCCAAAGGAAGGGGCATTGGTTACGAAGCTGCCAAATTTACCTAAGGATGTTAAAGTCAATAAGTTTGGCTCTACTTCAGGTAAAGTCCATTGTCTAACTCTATTAAGTACATGCTGATTCTGATCGCGAAGATGGATTTCAATCGCATGGTTCGGTGATCAGAATTTTGGGCTATTACTTAAGAGTTATGATATTTATATTGCTTAGGAATAGATAACAACAAGGTTTTCATATGGATTGTAAGGATAAGTTTTTCTGCAAAGTTTTAAAATAAAAGAAAAAGGTTTTGATTTTATTTATTTTAAGTATCCTTACAATGGAATTTGTGAAAAGTTGTTGCTTATAAGATTCCATTGATAGCAATATTGGAAAAATGGATTTGATTCTTTCGGTTGTGGTAGTGTCTAATATTACCAAATAAGGAAAGATTCTCATCACCCAAGGTTCAATTGGACCGAAACTTGGAATCATGCAAGTTGTATAGTATGATGAATGAGAACTCTCAGCTTGGAAAATTAAGACTAATTCCTTATGTGAATAAGGAAAGGACTAAGGGATCGAGTACACATTCTTGTGCACTGGTCAACTCCACCACAAAAGATCAAGAAGACTATTCGTCATGATTTACTTAAGTTCAGTAAATATGGTTATACTTATAAGTTTAAGTATAAGTCTGTAGCATTGGAGAAGTTTCAATGTGAGACAGAACGAATAAGAAGAATCAAAGTATGGCAGAAAGATAAAAGTTTCTCAAATCTGAAAAGATGGGAGAGTACTTTAGTATCATGTTTATGATCATCTTAATGATTAAGATACCATATCACAATTGGTCCTCTAAAGTCATCTTAGTGCATTCTTATGACTAAGAAGAGGAGTCATGAATTGTTGAAATGGTTAAATCAAAAAGATGAGTCATACTTCGTTCCAAAACAATTCTTAGAGTCATACTCCAAGATTGTAACTTGAGTGACATATATTAAAGAGGGTTTGTTAACACTAGTCAAATGTAAGAGTAAAAGGTTATCTACTCTTGTACATTTCAAATTGGTAAGTTCTGATGTTTTGGATAAAACAGAGACCAACTTAGGCCAATTGTGTAAAGTGTTAGTCTTGATAAAGAATCCGCACTATCTCTTGAATTTTTGACAAGGGAGTCTTATATGTCAAGAGGACAGTGGAAGTCTTAAAGCTCTTGAAAGTTTCAAGACTTAATCAAGAATAAAACCTAAAGTCCTTCACTAGCACACGACTTGAGGTTTATAACCTATCGTGTTGAAATTTTTGTGCCTATTCAAGTTGGCTTTGCATAGGAGTTCTGAGAGTTCTCAATTAGTTGCACAACTACTTGGAAGCAATGGTAGGCACCTGAGCTGCCAAATGGCAAGAATTTAAGATTGCACAAGTTTAATCAATATGAGTTTGGATTTGTCACTAACCTTGTCTTGTGATTATGGTTTTGACAAATTCACATGGATAAGAACACATACACTATTAAATCTAAGTGTCATAAGATTTCTCTCCGATTCATGAAAATGATGGTGAGGAAACACTTTCACTAAGTAGATTTTAGCTAGATAGCAATTGGGATATTTGCATTCTCAAAGTCGTTAGTGGAGCGTGTGTGGTTTACCGACACACTAACATGGACTTGTGAGAAGTGGCAAAGGTCTAAACAATTGAGACTATGATTACGGCATCCCTTCTCATAGTTCTAAAATTGTTTAGACACACATGTGAGCTATCTAAGAGAGGTGTATGATTTTGATAAAGTTTTATCAAAACAATCTAGTCTCAGAAGTCTGAACTTTGGTAAGAAAGTCAGCTGATTTCTGAGTACATGTCAAAGCTAGTGGGAGCATAAGTGTTATGCTAATAATCATCATGTTAGTGGGAGCATGATAATTATGACAAAGGTTGCAAGTTAGCAATGTTAATTATAGAAAACAAAAGTTTCAATTCGTGAGGTTGCAAGGGTTGAAAAAGTTGTTTTGCTATAATTAAGGGAGAGGAAATTATACTTCATTTCAATTCTAAAAGCTTAGATTGAGATTTTAATCATATTTAATCAAGGATATATATATGAATTTCATGTTGGAATGGCTCAACATAAGGAAATTCTATATATGGGTCCATTATTTGCGTTCTAAAATTCGATTATGATTACGACATCCCTTTTCATAATCTGAATTTTGAGAACTTGGCAAATTGAAATGGAAATATTATAGCAAAAGACTGGTTTAGTCTTTATGTGAGACATCATGAATCGTGTCCCATATGCTTCGGATATAGGATCGATTACATGTGCTATATTCATCCTTTCTAAAATTTTCCAAATGCCTGGGGCATTATGAAGGGAAAAGGTCTAGAATTGGATATGACTAAAATGATTAAGCAATTGTCGAGGACAATCTAAGGTTTACCAAAGATTGGTTGCTCAAGGACAGTTGGAAGTATAATGTTAATTCTGGAAGGACCATATTGACATAATCTGTAAGGAGGCAACTCTTGTTCAGAAGTGATAGTCAAAATGGAATATGGAAATGTTTCAAAGTTAGAAATTATTCAATATGTGTAAGATTAGGAAACTTAATGAAAGAAGGATGTTTCCAAGGAGCTGATCTCCTTTGGAATGCTCTGTAATGATTGTTGTCAAGTCTTTCTGACTTCGTGCATAATCATTAAGAGGATCAATGCATATAAGTTTAGAATCTAACAAATTTCAGTAAATGGCATGAATTTGGAATTCTTGCATTTGCAGTAAGGATTTGGGACTGTGAAAAGAGGATAATTGGAGTGATGTTCAATTGATCTATTTTACAAAGTAAAGATCATAGACAAACATAGTATGCATACTTGGTGTATGGCATGACTAGTGTTTAGAAAACATAGTGTACATGCTTGGAGCATGGGACAACTATTGTTTTAAATTCAAGTATAAAGTTGATAAAACCGAAACAATGAATA
Organism: Lactuca virosa; assembly: GCF_052849685.1. NCBI lineage: Eukaryota > Viridiplantae > Streptophyta > Magnoliopsida > Asterales > Asteraceae > Lactuca > Lactuca virosa. The sequence goes on from NC_136434.1 coordinate 160,342,695, forward strand.
ATGAGTAATCAGTATGGTGATAAATAAAAGTGTTTATTTATATTCATAGGGTTTGATACCATATTTGATTCATTTATTCGTGTGTTTCACTTTGCATGTTTTGACTTCCAGAATAACTAAGTCGCTCTTCCCGAATGATTAAGTTATTCAAACCATCCACAGTCGGTCATATGTTGGAAGTAGATATGAATCAAGACTGTCATGGGTTGGTTTGTAGAGGTCCAAGTTAGTGGACAAAGTGGTGCTACAACACTCATGAGTGCTCATAAGTTCTGAGTATTGGATTCAACCCACGCTCATTTGAATCACTTCATGGATTTTATCACGAGTGATCATGAGACGATAATATCTTATATTCTTCAAACCTAGAGATATGAGTTGTTACTATGAGTTGGTTATACATTGATTGCACGAAAACGCATTGGTAACTCGATGTTATAAAACGTGCCTTTGTGTATGATTCAACAAGTAGTAGAACAAGCCATATGAGTCGAAGTTTATCCATTCCTTTTACCTTTGGGATAAAAGCGATATATGTGGGCCCCTCGATGATTTAAAGATGATACATGTGAGTGCTTGGCCAAGCCAGGACTGATTTCATTTGTTCAATCAGTCAGTCATCATGAATCGGAAATCGGGAAACAACAAATGGACAGAGAGAATGATTGATAATCCATGTCTCAGTCCATATGATATCTAGAATGGAGGAATATATGATCCCTTATCTAATGGACAAGTCATTGACAAAGGTCAGAGTTCATCGACAAGGTCAGAGTTCGACAGAAGCTTTTGAGAGCTACGATTGATGATCGGTTCCTGAAGTCATACGCAATAATAGTTTTAGACTTATCCAAGTGGGAGACTGTTGGATTAATGTCTAAGTCCATAACTATAATTGGTAAGACTTGACCCGACCCGGCATGGTCCATTTGGGTTGCATGGCATCATGCATTTGGATAGACTATAATGAGAGAAATAACACTTAAGGTTGGTTAATATATTATAAGTTCTAATATATTAATAAGGTTATTTAATTAGTATTGATCAAGAATTAATTTGGAATTAATTAAGTGATCAAAAGGAGACTAATTAAACATATGGGTTGATTGTGTAAATCATTCATTCTTATATATGTGGGCTTGTGATCCAAGATTCCTTATGTTGGACTAAGTCCATGGGGTGACCCATGGATACTCCATGGAGGTTAAAATCCATGGAGCATAAGGAATGGGTAAAGTTATGAGTTACATGGTGTAACCCTAATAGCCACCATATAAAAGAATCCCATGGCTCAAGAAATCGTGCACTAATGTGTGAGTGTGAGGGCTAGACGATTTCAAGGAGTGTTCAAGTTTCTCTCAAGTTATTCCAAGTGTATTTGGTGTTGTGTGAACCATTTGAGGTGTCACACTTGGGGCACTAGGCACTCAAGCTTCATGAAGACATTCTACATCAAAGAGGTATGTATTCTATCTTGATATATTTATTATTTTGTATGCTAGATTAGGATAATACCTTGGATGTTCATAATTGTATGTATAATAGAGAAAACATAGATCCAAGGTATTTAGGGTTGCATGTACACTTAGGAGTGTTAGAATGCTCATAACCCAACAAATACTACCGCTGCCAACTCCAAATCATGAGTGGGGTAGTTCTTTTCATGCTCTTTCAATTGTCGAGAGGCATATGCTATCACCTTTTCTCTTTGGGTCAGAGCACAACCCAACCCGACTCCAGATGCGTCACTGTAGACTGCGAAGTCTTCGACTCCATCGGGTAGAGAAAGAATCGGTGCTTCACATAACTTCTTAGTTAGCTTCTCGAATGCCTCATCGTGTTTCTCACTCCATGAATATGTAGCTCCTCTGTGGGTCAACGCTGTCAATGGAGCAGCTATCGAAGAAAAGCCTTGGTCAACGCTGTCAACGCTCATTTGAATCACTTCATGGATTTTATCACGAGTGATCATGAGACGATAATATCTTATATTCTTCAAACCTAGAGATATGAGTTGTTACTATGAGTTGGTTATACATTGATTGCACGAAAACGCATTGGTAACTCGATGTTATAAAACGTGCCTTTGTGTATGATTCAACAAGTAGTAGAACAAGCCATATGAGTCGAAGTTTATCCATTCCTTTTACCTTTGGGATAAAAGCGATATATGTGGGCCCCTCGATGATTTAAAGATGATACATGTGAGTGCTTGGCCAAGCCATGACTGATTTGATTTGTTCAATCAGTCAGTCATCATGAATCGGAAATCGGGAAATAGCAAATGGACAGAGAGAATGATTGATAATCCATGTCTCAGTCCATATGATATCTAGAATGGAGGAATATATGATCCCTTATCTAATGGATGTAACGTCTGCCATTGAAGGTGAGAAAATCTTGATGGAGGGGTGAACCAGAAGATTAATGGCATTTAAGAACTTTTCTTTGGACAAGATGACCAAAGAATCGTTCATGAGATTGAGGTGAACTTCTTGGGGGTTCTCCATTGGGCGATATGCAGAGAATGCACATGTAAATAGAGTAGAAACTGGAACAACGTCTGTAAATGCATCGAATGGACCAAACAGAGGGTGGTTCCTGAGAAACTTGATCATAAGCTTGATGGGAGCATTATATGAAGGATGTGTTGGATTAATGTCTAAGTCCATAACTATAATTGGTAAGACTTGACCCGACCCGGCATGGTCCATTTGGGTTGCATGGCATCATGCATTTGGATAGACTATAATGAGAGAAATAACACTTAAGGTTGGTTAATATATTATAAGTTCTAATATATTAATAAGGTTATTTAATTAGTATTGATCAAGAATTAATTTGGAATTAATTAAGTGATCAAAAGGAGACTAATTAAATATATGGGTTGATTGTGTAAATCATTCATTCTTATATATGTGGGCTTGTGATCCAAGATTCCTTATGTTGGACTAAGTCCATGGGGTGAGCCATGGATACTCTATGGAGGTTAAAATCCATGGAGCATAAGGAATGGGTAAAGTTATGAGTTACATGGTGTAACCCTAATAGCCACCATATAAAAGAATCCCATGGCTCAAGAAATCGTGCACTAATGTGTGAGTGTGAGGGCTAGACGTTTTCAAGGAGTGTTCAAGTTTCTCTCAAGTTATTCCAAGTGTATTTGGTGTTGTGTGAACCATTTGAGGTGTCACACTTGGGGCACTAGGCACTCAAGCTTCATGAAGACATTCTACATCAAAGAGGTATGTATTCTATCTTATTATATTTATTATTTTGTATGCTAGATTAGGATATAACCTTGGATGTTCATAATTATATGTATAATAGAGAAAACATAGATCCAAGGTATTTAGGGTTGCATGTACACTTAGGAGTGTTAGAATGCTCATAACCCAACATTTTAATACTTAAATGATAATTCATATGGTAGGAAAATTCCACCGAGGGCAGGTGGTTATCTCAAGTACAACAAAAATAAATCACACATGCTTTTGGATTAATTTTAAAGTTTAGTTAGTTTGATCTATTTGTCTATCTATTTGAGGTGATATGTCATTCTTATGTGAACTTTTGACCCCAATTATTTTTAAAAAAGTTTCCATTATTTTGACATAAAATGACTATCTTGATACAAGACTATCAATAAAGAGACTCCATGCCTTTACATGATCTTCTTTATGTATGTTCGTGTCATCTTCTCCATGGGACATATCTCCTAGAAAAGGAAGAAAATGGGTTGATTTTATCAAGTTATTGACAATCACTCATATTGAATCCCTTTATATAAGGGTTTCTTGGTAGTTTTATCATAAAGTCCATAACAATGTTATCTTATTTAGCTAACGACACCAACAAAGTCTAGATTTGACTATAAAGTTATTGATGATCCACTTTAACTTTTAAACATGTCAAACATCTGTTAACATGCTTTATGATGTTCATTTTTTGTTCCACACTACCAATATAACTTCTTTAAATCCTAATACATTTTTAGTCCTATAATATGCATTGATAAGTGTGCATAAACCAATATCAATTTCTACACTTTGCTGAATGAGGTACTTACAATCATCCTACGATGTTTTAAGTCATTGTATAATACCTTTGACTCTTCCCAAAACAAACATCGTTATCCATAAATATTCCTATAATAATGATGGGTTTTACAGCGTTGTATGTTTTGTACTTTTTTTTATATTTTCCTTTTACGCATTTAATGACAGGCCTAATGTTAAACAAGAGAAAACCTATAGCAAAGAAATGATCCAAAGTTATTTTAGACAAATCATAAGGTTTTGGATGACTTTACATTTCGATCGTACGTCATTTTTCATTCTTAAGACCAAGAATTTTCAAAATGTTACATTCAGTATCAGGTACATTTCAAATTATAGGTAAAAATCCAAAATATTTGCATTTCCAGTCCCTACGCATGGCGTAAGTTGGAGCTACGCCCCGCGTAGCTCACTTAACTTGGTCGTGACTTCGGGCTAGTGCGTTGGGCGTACGTGTAGGTATGCAGGGCGTACTTGTGTAAAGTTCAAACCCTAATTTTTAGGGTTTGGACCCTATTTAAAGGACTTTATGGCCTCAAACCTTTCCTTACCTCCAACCTCCATCCCTCTTAACCCTCATCTCGAAACCCTAATTCTTGTGTGTAATTTTTGAAGCTTTTTAGTTATATTTTGGTGTTCTTAGAGGTGAAAGAAAACCTTTGAAGTTGTGGTGTTGCTTTCAAGATTTTAGATCCAGATTCTTCTCACCTTTGTGCATCTTCAGAAGGTATAAAGTTCAAATCTTGATGCTTGCCTTGCTAGATCTTGTTAGGTTGCAAGTTATGAAAATTTTGTCCCAAAAACCTTGGTTTGTTGAGTATTGTCTACTCCAGACCATTTGAGTTGTCCTTTTAAGCATTTTAGAGTGTTTAGTGTAAAAAAAAAATACAAGCTTGGTCCTTGCTATTCATGCGTGCAAGAGTTATGGAGTCTTAATTGGTTATATGAGTTAGGGTTTTGGTTTTGGGCTCCTTGTAGCCATGCGAATGCATAAAGGTTGCAAATTTATGATTTCAGACGTTTATTAGGGTTAGATTTGATGTTTGGGCATTAAGTCTTAAAGCATTAAGACATTAAAAGATAGTTTGGGCTTCAGGGCATTACATGGGGCGTACTCCAGCGTACACTAAGCGTAATGGGTTGTGGCCCTGTATGTAACACCCCAAAATTTTCATTCTTTAAATCTTTTTCAAATGCTATGGTTACAAAAATCATTTCGGGTGTTAACCTACATTTAACAAAAACCGGTCCCACAAAAATATTTACAAATATCGGGTGTTACCATTAAGCATCATACAAACCATAACAATCAAATGATAATTACATCAATACAATAACTAAGAGACTTAAAAAGTTTCACTCCATGTAGTCAGATGATCTTTTGTGTACATAAGACTTAGTTCACTAATACCTTTTACATTGATTAAACTTAAATGATAGTTTTTTAACAATTTAAAACTTAAATACGTTAATAAATCATTTTCTATATTATGAACAACTTCGAGGGTTATTATCCAAAGATCGATGTGTGTTTGGCAAAGCTAGCTGGTAACAAGTAGCTGATAGTTGATAGCGTTTTGTTAAATGCTACATGATATCAAAATAATTACAGCATGTAATTAAAAAACAAACACTTTTAAAAATAAAAAATATTTAGATAATTTTGAATTATCCATAATTTTCGAAAATTATGGATGAATCAAAATCTATAACTTCTACTTGTAAACACCCTAATTTATTACACAATATGTATTTTATAATTACATCACAACAATATCTTCTAAAATATATACACAAGTTTAGATAGATGTCGTATGAATTCATAATTAAATAAACATAAATTAATATATCCTTCTACTGTTTGTTCATACCAATTATCTTATCCATTTAAATGATGACATGTGTCATATTAATATAATAAAATATCATTAAATTTTATTAAATGAACATTAAAGATTATACATGTTACTATTTAATTGTAGGGGTGTTCATTTGGATGGATCGGTTCGATCCGATCCAATTAAGTAAATCCTAATTGATTTCGATTTTCAAAATATGGATCCGAATTGTCCAAACTAAATTCAAAACTGATCCGATCCAATCAAATTACAATTCGGTTGGATCGGTTTTATAATTCAGTTTTCAAAAATCATAACATTTTAAAACGACATATAATTATAATATTATCCAATTTTTACAAAAAAAAGCAAAAAAATATTATTTAGTTGTAATTTAAAATTTATAAACAACTATTAAAAAGATATATTATAATTTAATATTTAATAAATAAAACACTTTTGAGAGAAAATACATATTAGTTATTTTTATTAGGTGAAACATTTTAAACTTTTTTGAAAAAAATAATTTATAAAACTAATAAATAATTATAGATATTATAAATAAATAAATAATAAACTGTTATTCGGTTTTTTTGGACTATTCAGTTCTTAATTTATAAACAAAAACCAATTCGAAATCCAAAATAATAATCCGGTTTTGGTGACATCCAATCCAAAAATCCGAATATCCAAATAAAATAGTTCAATCCAGATTGTCCAATTGGATAATTCGATTTTATCCAAACAGTGAACAATAGTATTTAATTGGATAGTAGGATTTATAGAAAAAAAATAAAAGAGTATTTAATTTCTATATTGATATTTTTAGATTTTATTTTTGGAGTGTGATTAACTATTTCATTTTCTCCTCTCAACAAACTGCTGTTGTAACCTACAATATCGTGAGCCCCACCACACCAGAACAAGATCAAGACTCTCCCTATATATAAATATTACCCTTCTTTACTCTTCCTAACACACTTTTACATTAACACTTCCCACTTTGTATCCATACCTTCATCTTCACCCATTTAGGTTAACATATACCACCATCAGCGGCGCACGTTAACCATGGATCGCAACGCCGTCTTCCTCACGGCTTTCATCTGCATTGTTATCTCCTCCGTCGGCGGTCAATCTCCCTCTTCCTCCCCCACCACTTCCCCACCACAAGTCGTCGCATCTCCTCCTCCTACCACCACCGCTCCCCCACCTCAAGTCGCATCTCCACCAACCTCCACTCCCCCCCCTGTCGCCGCACCTCCCACCGTTGCGTCACCACCACCAACTACTCCTCCTCCTGTTGCTTCACCACCACCGGCTACTCCTCCTCCTGTTGCATCACCACCTCAAGCTACTCCTCCTCCTGTTGCATCACCGCCACCAGCTACTCCTCCTCCTGTCGCCTCACCACCACCTGCTCCACTTGCTTCCCCCCCTGCTCCTGTCCCCGTTTCATCTCCGACTCCTAGTGTGACTCCGACGGTTGCTCCTTCTCCTTTACTTTCAAGCCCACCGGCACCTCCCACCGGTGCTCCTTCTCCTTCTCTAGCCACCGATCTATCTCCGGCACCGTCTGCTACTGATGTGGTACGTACACTTTCCCTTATACTGGCTAGATCTGGTTCTACACTATTTTAACCACAAAATCTATATTAATATTACTTCCATTATAATAATGTCTCAACACTCTTAAGTAGACCGCGTATATTAGTTAAAATCCACTTGTTATCGTGCGCCAGCATTAGATCTGAGCTATTTAAAAAAAAATTCGATTCCCCTTTGATTATTTTGTTAACAACCCGTGAACGTACGGAAGTCAACTTCACTTTCAAATCAGTATGTTCTGGATCTAGTGTATAGTGTGTGAGATTCTTGAATTGCGCATGCGCACGATAGCCATGTGTGGCAAAATGGTGTATCTGACTAACATGAGCAGGGTGTTGGCATGTCGTGTCTTGGGCTTTTTGTCTTTGAGGTAGTGATCACGTGTGTCTTGTTTTTTAGGCATCCGAGAATACTTACAAATGACATTAATGAACGGTGTATTGTCTTATTGCACTTGGGCCCCTAAAAAAAGGCTGGTGTAATTACACAAATCAAGAAAAATAAAGTTAAAGAGTGTTGGGAGAAATAAAATTAGCTCTTTGAATTATTTCCCAATACATTAACTATTTAAATATAGTTCATGGATTTGTAGACAATTCTAAAATCATTTTTTTCTCAAAATTTTTTTATTTAATAAAATAGAGCAAGTGAGATCTAAACCAAAAGGATCATAGATCTCCTTCATATATGTCTTTGTTTCTCTCTCCTGGTGGATAAGCATGGGAGATCTTAAGCCAAAAGGATTTCATATGTTAGTATTAATTAATGTGTACAAACAACAAACATCCAAATTTAATAATCCCAAAAATGATTTAAAAGCTTTGAGATTAGCCCATAAAGGACAACAAGAACCAATGCTAGATCCCAACTAATTTATTTATTGATAATGTACTATCATAAGTTAAGCAATTGGAACTTTGTGTACCATTGATTTTAATGGTATTTTGTAAATAAAAACGTTTAGTTCGTTAACCATTTATTGCACTTTTTTAAAACAATAATGTTTTATAAAAAACAAATAGTTTGTTATCCGTTTATGATATTAACTCTATTGTAAATATACCACCCAAAAAACTGTGCATGATTATGAACAAAAAACGGTGAGATTGGTCATGTTTTTGTGATCTTACTTTTGGTATTGATATTGCAGAGTGGCGTAGAAAAGATGGGTTCAATGGTTGGGAGCATTGTTTTTGGATGTGCTCTTGTTTACTCGTTATTCTAGAGATTGATGGATATTTTTATGGAATTGAGATGGGTTCTATATAGTTTTCGGGGAGTATGGTTGAATGCTTTTGCATTGTATTTGGAGTAGCTATATACATTCTTTTTGGGGGATGATGATGTTTCTTGTAATTTTGATTCTGATATTGTGGACGACTTATATTGTTTTGATTTATGCTACTTTATGATCTATTTTGGAAAGGAATTGTCATATGAGTTGCGTGGGTTGAGTTGCTCATACATGTTTCTTAAAGTTGCAATCTACATCATACACCACAGTTTTAAATAAGTTCTTTAAAATAATTGTGTTTGTGAAAAAGTTGCTCGAAAAGAAACTGAGTTTCTGGTTAGAAAAGTAGGATCGAATATCAAAACTAATTTGTATAATCTTAGTGCTTGTGTATCAAAATATTTTCCACAATCTGTAATTCCAACTCTAATACATGTAGTATTATGAAAGCAGATTTGCGATGATTAAAAAAAAAATACAATTTGGATTTTGCAAAATACAAAATATATTACTTTTGTTTTATGTGAAGAAGTGTCTCCGTAAGAGCTAAAAAACCGAGATCAAAATACATAATACCTTGTAGAGTAACTTTATGTGAAGAAGTTTCTCTGCAAGAACCGGAAATCATGAATTTATACAAAGACCGATAGTTACTTTTGGTTATCTAGCGGGAAAAGTTGGTTAGACTTTGGCGTACGGATCTTGTTTTGTGAGCCACGCACAATGTATCACCGCTTTGATCATGCCTATCTCTACCCTTGGACACTGTCATGGATGATGCCACTTGGAACAACATGGGGGTGCTACCATGGATCGTTGTGTTCCCTGTGATCATGTTAGCTTATGTGAGCGTGATTTCGTGCCTCTCAAGCTCACAACACAACTAAAGCTAACATAAACTTGTCTTGTGCAACTTAGAGTTTGTTCCTTAGAGACAACATCAACTTGGAGCAACATATAGATTGTTCCATAGCCGATAAGTGGTTTGATGGTTGTACTTGGTCTTGGTGTCGACCTATTCATGGAGGGGTTGATGAAAGGGAGATTGAAGAGTTTATTCAACTTCTTGGTAGTTTCTAACCCTCTATTTACAACGATGGGAGCTGGAGAGTGTTGTTGGCTTTATGGTGAATGAGGTTCCCCAATTTATTGATAATGTCAAGCCTCAAGTTTTACGATTCGTGACGAGTCCTGTCGTCTGTAAGACGTGACTTAAGGCGGCAATTTTGTATATAATTAGTAATTATATATATATATATATATATATATATATATATATATATATATATATATATATATAATTTTTTTCTACTATAATTCACTTTTATATACATATATAACTTAAGATGACTTATACATAGTTTTTCATTCAGTTACAGACGAGTCTTTATGGTGGATCCATAATACCGAAATGGGAGGCATCAAGTACACTCCTTCTAACTGTACCATCACATAGTGATTCATGTATACATGTGCAAATGTAAGGACACAATGATTTTGAAGCTCTATGAGACTTCTCAAGAGAGGGAAAAAAGTTAAGAGCCTAATGTGGTCTAAAATTGGACGATCACACCAAATTTGTTGGGTATTAGGATACCCGTCTCAGGGATAATGTGACATCCCCTATTTTCTAGAACATAATTTTTTTAAGCTTTCAAAATCACAATATCTTCATTTGCAGAAAATCCCAGCAAATTACAACATTTTGAATACAAATGATTGTTTCAAAATATCAAAACTCTAAGGATGCCATAACCGATATATAACATATGTTACAGCGTAAAGACCTAACGATCCTGAATACAATTGGAGGTCAACTCTTTAATCACTCTGCATCCTATGCAAGTCCTCAACAGTCTTAACACTGCTACTGTAACATCTTGATATTAAGGTATTCCATTTTAAACCATAAGTATGAGAATTTATTTCATTTTAGACCTTGGATGTGAATTAATTGCTAAATTGGACCCAAATGGCATTTTTGTAATTTATGGGAGTTGGGCACGAACGATGGGCATTCCCTGGGAACGCTAGGCGTAGGTTGCCAGAGTGCAAACCCTAATTTTTAGGGTTTGGACCCAATTTAAGCATCCTTAAGTCCCAAAGCTACCTTCTTTCATCAGCCTCCAACCCACCTTCGTCCCTAAGCAAACCATAATCCACTTTTAGAGCCTTCTTGAGCATTTTTTGTGTGTTTTGATGACCTTGAAGGAACGAGGAAGAAGAGAAGATCATCTTGGAAGAGTGGGACACTTTGGATCCAGAATAGCAACACCATTTGGCATTATTTGGAGGTAAAAAACTTTAAACTTGATGAAGTTATGCTTAGATCTAGTCTAGACATGAAGTTTGTATTCTTTTGGTCCCATTAGTTTCGTATTTTGAGTACGAGCTACTCCAATCCATTTAAGTTGTCATTTCAGACGTTTTGGGGGTGTTTATAAGCATAAAAATGTGGTCTTGATCATTATTTCCCTTCCATGCATGAGTTACAAGGTCTTAATGAGTTAAGTAGTTAGGTTTTTTGTGTTTGGGCACTTAATAGCCATGCAAGACCATAAAATTGGAAACTTTATGGTTAAGGACATTATTTTAGGGTTGGATCTAGATTCTGGGACAAAAGAGCTTAACAATTAAGCTCTTAATGGAAAGGAAAGGACTTAAACATGAACGTTGGGCGTTCCCCAGGAGCGCTGGGCGTTCATGGTCAACCAGCCCGTTTTTCTGGTCAAGTTGTGTACGCTTAGCGTACAAGCTGAGTATGGTAGGCGTACTCAACACTGTTGACCAAGTTTGACTTTTGACTTTTTAGACTTTGACCAGGATTTGACCAATTTTGACCAAAGGGTATTTTGGGTATATTGATATTAAGTTAAGCTGTGCCATGATTTGAATAATAGGTGACAGGTAGAGTCGGTACTCAGAGCAGAGATTTATTCAACTATTTGATCGGATAGAGAGGTGAGTTTTTCCTCACTGTACTTGTGGTTCGAAGGCACCAATGCCGGCCCACTAGATTATGTATCATGGTTTAGAGGATGTTGATATGTTATAGTGATCTGTAGATCAGTATCTTGGTATATAGGATATAGTATGCGGTAGTGCTCTGTTGCTGGATATATGTTATATGTTATGTATATGTCGACATAGTATGGTTGGGTTGAGGTAGTACTGCTTTGTGCGGTAGCCAACAAACCCGGGAGCAAGGCATACATAAGTTGTGGGCCCGGAGGGCAAGCCAGACTTATGCTGTGGGCTCGGGAGAAAGCCATATATGAGCTATAGGCCCGTTAGGCAAGCCAGAAATATACTGTGGGCTCAGGGTGTAACATCCATAAAATTCATGAAAATTTAAAACTTTTTCAAGCATTCAAAAACCATTATTTATTACAAAATGTTTTCAAAATAGTTTCATATCAGAGTATCCCAAAAATCAAATCATAAAAATGCGAGGAGGTGCACGATCACGCCTTCGCCTTCCTGCAATCATCTGAAGTACCTGAAACAAAATCCAAAACTGTAAGCCCGAAGCTTAGTGAGTTCCCCCAAACTACCCGTACACACAACAATATACATGTGACACCAGTCAAATTTAGGTCAAAAATAAATTGATCAATAATCGTAATTGGGATGAACAAAGTGGTAGAGATTGTAACAAGGTTTCCAAAATATAAAGAACACTGAAATCCGAGTTATAACGAAGAAGTTATGACCAATCGAAAATCCGCGACAAAACCGGCAAAACACTGTTCAGTGTAAAAAGTGAATTTTCGATAAAAAGGATTTTTAGCCTTAACAATCTAAATGAAAGTTGTAGAATATGTTAAACCGAGAACGTTCATAAAAAGAACGTGAAAATCTGACTTCGTATGAGGAAGTTATGATTTTTCTAAGTTTCGGTTTAGCAGTAGACAGCTAAAAATTCGAAATATAAATCGATCGATATTTAGCCGACGCAACTTAAACGAGAATCGAAGGTCTCATCAAAAGTAGTACAACGGTAAAAAGACAGACGACAACGGACGTCGGATGAAGAAGTTATGAATTTTTAACGGATTTCCTATCCCGGTCTGTTAAAAATAATAATATTAAAAATAAATTCAAAATTAGCCGACGAAGTCTAAACGAAAGTCGTAGAGTATAATTTTACCTACACGTGCATATAAAGAACGCCAAAAACGGAGCTCGTATGCGAAAGTTATGAATTTCGCAAGTTTTTGGCACGAAAATCAAGAAATGTTGAAAACCGAGAATTTTCGCAAGGACCCTCTTCGGCCACGTCACCCTCGCATGCAAGGCTTCCACGTATCGGACACGTGTTCGCTTCTGATTGGACCGCAGTCTCGCGTGACATCTCCTGATTGGACCGAAGCTCGGTCCACTCCTGATCCGACACCACCGATGAAGCTTCCGAGACCGCCTCCAGCTTCGCTCCTCCTTCTGACGCGTGCCCTCCTCGCATGCGAGACACCTGTCCGAGCCGAAGCCATCTGTCCGAGCCCTAGCCACCTGTCCGATGACTCACCTTCTCGGCCGAACCCTCGCACCCCTATATAAAGGGTGCGAGACTCCTCAGATTTGAGAGGTTTTTCACCACAAATTTCACCAATTTTCACCTTTTCACCCCCTAAACTTTCTCACGACCCCCAAGGCCCCAATATCATGTCTAAAACCCGAAGCAAGCCCCGGAGCCCCAAAATTCTCGAAAAGCTAGCATCTTTCCAGTCGAAGTGCTGCCCGCATAAAGCCCGGTTTTTACTCAAAAACTCGCGGTTTCTTCGAGAAAGATCATCTATCGAAACGAAACGCTGCCCGAATCACCACTTATCAAAGTGAGTTCATACCCCTATAATTTACCTTTTTAATGGTTTTTAAATGCTTTTTAGGGGGGAATACAAGTTTAACACAATATAAATTGTGTTAATAATTGTATGTGATAATAATCACACAAAGGGTTTCCGTATGCCAAAATCAGGTTTATATATGTATAAATATATAAATAAGATTTGAAGGGCTTAAGACTAATGAATTATCTTATTCCTTTTCCTTGTTTGGATGTGGAATTAAGGTGATGTTATTTGCCCAAAGGTCGTTTCCTTCTTAATTATATATATATATATATATATATATATATATATATATATATATATATATTATACATATATGAATATAAAAGGTTACTCCATTCGGTATCATTACCTTTGTATCATCCTGAGCAAAGGTGTTCATCCATGAGAAATCATGCTAATCAGATAGAACATATAAATTATAATAGGTATAATTTATGATTCAAAACTAAATATACAAGTATGATTCACGAATGTATACTTTCCAAGGAAATTACCAACAATTCATTTATCTATACCAGGATATGTATAATACCTTTAATATACGAATAACATATTAAAGAAGTAATAATACATCATACCGGGTTTGCATTAACAAAGGTACAATACAGAGTACCAGGGTTAGCAAACACGGGGTAATAATACATCATACCGGGTTTGCATTAACAAATGTACAATACAGAGTACCAGGGTTAGCAAACACGGGGTAATAATACACCATACCGGGTTTGCATTAACAAAGGTACAATACAGAGTACCAGGGTTAGCAAACACGGGGTAATAATACATCATACCGGGTTTGCATTAACAAAGGTACAATACAGAGTACCAGGGTTAGCAAACACGGGGTAATAATACCGGGTTTGCATTAACAAAGGTACAATACAAAGTACCAGGGTTAACAATCACGGGGTAATAATACATCGTAAATCTCGTTGAAACAATAAATTTGTAAGACTCTTCATGGTGTACTTATCTAAGTACGACCTTAAGTCCTGACTTATTAACCAGAATCTCTTGTAGGGAGAGCGTGAATTTGTGTATAGATCTATATGAGACTGACAATCCCGCACCTTTGCTGTTAGCTACAGTTTGGCCGGCAGGCCTAGGGTGTCAAATATCATACCGTTTCCGACGCCTGAAGAATGTCGCCGCAGGCATATCAGTCATATTAGTATGGTTAATAGAACTCACATGGATAAACAACGAGTGAATTACTAAGTAATATACTTCTCTTAAAACAGTAAGAAAAGATAATTACATCCTGACCAAATATACCTTATGTTAGTTTTTACTTACAGTAAAAACTACGTATCATGAAATCAAGTATGAGAAATATACTTGTACTTCTGGTTTTGGAACATTTAAAACCACAAGGCAGTATTATGGATAATATAATATTTTCCAGGATTAATACTAATGTTTTACTGAAGAACGAATAAAACTAAGAATACTTTTACAAAGGAAACGGTTTATGGGATTAAGCCACTTTTACAAATGAAACGGTTTATGGGATTAAACCAATTTTACAAAGGAAACGGTTTATGGAATTAAACTACTTTTACAAATGAAACGGTTTATGGGATTAAACCACTCTTACAAATGAAACGGTTTATGGGATTAAACTACATATCAAATGGAACTTAGTCATTCAATCTCTTTAAACTAGTATAACACAAAGGACCTTTAGTGGTTAATTCTATAATTCCTTAGTTATTACATAGAGTTATACATAAGTAATATCCGATTGACAGTGAAATGTGTGACTTCCGCCTTACTTTCTATTCCTTGTTTGGTTGTGGGCTTAGGGAAGATACACCCATTTAACTGTCCGTTCGATATTAGGTTATATATAATTAGTATAAACTAAGTAATTACAGAGGGAAACTATTAAGGTTATCAGTTTATCACCTCAGGAAATATAGGATTTTCTGGAGGAACCAATGAACTTATCCAAAGAACTTAGGGTATACTTAACAGAACTAAAATACTTATGAACTCACCAGCTTAAATGCTGATCTACTCTTTCTAAATAACTTGTATTCTCAGGAATCCAGTAGACAGGTACACTCCCGAAGCTTTTGAGAAGACTACGTTGTACCGTACCGCGACTCTTGTCTTCTACTGTACCTACTTCGATGTTTGAATATGTAATGTTTAAACACTTATGTAAAACTTATACTTATTAATGCAATGGTTGTTTGTACTTTGATTACTATATTGCATGTGTTGTGATACTTACCTGAAGTCCTCCGCCCCCGAACGTTTCCGCCGTTCTGGTTTGGGGGTGTGACAGATTGGTATCAGAGCAGTGTTTATAGTGAACTCAGTATATCAGTCATAAAAGATATACAACTATAAACCCATTGGGATAAAAACACTCTGACCAAGAGTTATACTTTAAAAATATAATAATATTTTATAAAAGTAGAAGTACATACAGAATATATATACTAGAATGAGTATCACAAGAAGAACAAAACAAAAGTATTTGGATGTTGGACATTACAGTTAAACCTAGACAATGACGTAATCATATCTGGGATCAATATAGCCTGATCAACTATATTCATTTGAGATATGACCAACATGTGTTTGGGGAGTGATTGTAGTGTTGCAACATGTCTAAAACTTACCTAAGTACCAGGAGAATTCTAGAACCAAACATAAAGATTAAAATACTATAGGAGTATTTTAGGATGCTATAACAAGAAAACTGAAAACTTATCAACTACTTATATTTAGAAGTCCAAGAATCAAACTTATAATTAAAATACCATGAAGGTATTTTAGATACCATAAATAACCTTGGGGAAATTTTAAAAAAGATTTTTTTTCTGATAAGTCTATAATTACTAAGTGGGTACGTTAAGGTTATATATAGCCGATATTTTATAGACTTAGAATATGTGATTTTCACTCTACTTCCTTTTCCTTGTTTGGATGTGGTTTTAGAGTAGGATTACTTATTCGAAGGTCTATTTGATCTGGATTATATATAATCGGTACACACCATGTGATTATAGAAGGACCAGAAAGGATCACCTTCGTAAAAATTTAAATTCTCTCATAGATCCTTTGGACATTCCCATTCTCGTGTAAACCCCTTAGATAGATGTAGTTACTTCAGCAATCAATAGAAGAGTCAAGGAGGACCCAACAGAATTTCATTAGGAGAATTCCGAGAAAGAAACATATAATAAACTATAGAAATCATTTAGTGCCCTTACCCTATTAGGGACACCAATGAGAGATTCACATGAACTTCCGAGATTCAAAATCTTCATTACGAAGTAATGGGGACCAGTGTCAAAATCGGAAGTAAGACAGCTCAAGAATCCAATATACTTACGGAAGAAAAGGACACCCTATAGATACCAAGAGAAAACAAATCATTACTACCCAGAATAAAATAGAGAACAAAGGAAAACCACGCGTGATTCACGTGAAGTGTTTGAGCACCTTTTCATCTAAGTAATAACTAATAAATGATACAACCTAGTGAGTTAGTATTTATACCACTCACATTAGGTTTTGAGCTTATCTTCTTTTCCTATCACAGCTAATAACAATAAATTAGATCACGAAATCTTAATTGATAGCGATTACTTCTCAAACTCATAAGTCTATTTTATGTAGACACTGTTATGAATTGTATTCGAATGTTTTCGAAAGTTGGAAAACGATATCCACCAATCGAAGGTAACTTAGTTCGGATGATACTCGGTTCATAACCATTCTAGAAACTAATTTCTATTCCTTACCAGGACTGCATCATTGGGATGCAGGTCGAATCATTGAGAACAATATAACAAAACTAAAGATTTATACATAGATACAAATGGTTAGAATACATCTAGAGACAACGATAGTCGCTCACGAACTCATTTTCTTATCATGAAACAGAATCATGCCTCCGAAGGAACGTAACCAACCCACCAGCAAAACACCAATCCTTCAAATAGATGCGGCTACGTTTCAAGCTGCAGTCACAACAGCTGTAGCAGCTGTCATGGCACACCTTAATGCTAACAATGCAAATGTTAGTGGTAACGCCATCGGTAACCCCGATCATGGTGATGGCCAAGTACAGCAACGAGTACCTATTTGTAAGTACACTTCGAACCTTAAGCCTAATATCCTGAAACGAAAGTTCAAAAACAGGAAAGGGAGTTGTTCAACTCAAAAACCTAACAGAGGGCAACAAACTGGGGCAGTCAATACCCCCATCAGTCCTGTTATTCTCGCACCGACCACGTCATACTTAGGAAACCTCCCACACTGCAGCAAGTGCAACTACCATCATCATGGAGTTTGCCGAGAGCTGCATTGCAATAGATGCAACCTGAAAGGGCACACCGCCCGTATCTGTAAAACTCCGGTTGAGTTCATCACTTCAACTGCCAAAGTTGGAACCATTCCCATATGTCACCTTTGTGGTGAAATAGGACATTACAAGAGGGATTGTCCAACAGAGAAGAACGACGGGGGAGCAGGAGGAGATTGACCCCAATACATGGGAAGGCATCAAAGAACCCTACTATATTTTGGTACGCTTCCAAACCCCGATAATTATATATAATTATGATTACTCTCCCGTTCAAATTAAGTCACAGCATCTATATAAAATTTGAAACCCTAACAGGTAAGCTATGATGACTTAGTGTATACATAAGGGTCATTTATATTTAAGATTTGTAGACTTAGAGTGAGTAATCCCGCCTCATTTCCTGTTCCTTGTTTGGTTGTGGATTTAGGGCAGGGTTGCTCAATCAAAGGTCTTACCAATTTTAATTATACATAACTTGTATACACCAAGCGATTATAGAGAGACCTAGTAAGGATCATTTCATGGAAGTTCATAATTATCAGAACCTTCGTATTGGTAGTACCCGCCAATTTCAAATCAAAAAGGGGATTCGTAACAGTAATACCAAAATAAAACCGGAAGCGCTGAAAACTTAGGTATATAGGATATCATCCTAGTAATCATTCCTCCTAGAACGACTTAATATATATTTCGTCGAGAAAATTCTGACATCCTCATTCGACATGGTTTGGCCTGGCCCTTACCATGTGAAAATTCTTATGTTGTGTAAGAGAACTTTTTTCTTAATCAGCAGTAAGATGAAATTCTTCCAATCCACAACGCAAACCCTTAGGTTGTCTCTCATTTCAAAACTTCAGAAGTACCCATGCGAAGGGTACCACGCCCTTTTAGCCTACTCAGTAGACATGAAACTTCAAACGAAAAGCAACGAAGGAGTCTTAGAAGTCAGTAACCACCGAAGTACACCAATAGAATCTCATAGGAAAATCATTGTACCGCAGGTCAAGTTCAAGAATAGAGACTAAGAACTCATTAGGTTAATCTATCGCTGCTAAGTGTATACACGAGAATGGTATATAATTTAGGCTTAACAAGATTAAGGATGTGTAATTCCGCCCTATCTCCTGTTCCTTGTTTGGTTGTGGACGTGGGGTAGAGTCACCCATCCGAACGTTTTGTGAAATCTAAATTATATACGACTTGTATACACGACGTGATGGTGGATGAGCCAAGTATGAGGCGTATCATGAACTTCGGTGCAAAAGCTTTCATCATATATTCTACCAGGAGGAATTCAACGTAAGACCACGACAATGGGTCGAGCTACTAAATGACTACGAATTCGAAATTCGTTATCATCCCGACAAAGCCAATATAGTAGCTGACACCCTAAGCCGGAAAAAGTACTCAGGTTATAAAGCCAATCATTGACTATGATAACCCATTCAAATCTGTCCACACAAAGTAAGGAGGCTCAACAGGAAGCCTTGAAACCTGAAAATATGGCAAGAAGAGAAGATAACTAGAACGTGTGAGTGCACGGTATTCCAATATCTGTTATCTCCGCTGAGATAATAGAATCATCTCCCAGTTCAGGCAGTCACTTCAAAAATCTCTGGGAACTAGAGCATTCATGAGCCTATGTAATCGACTATGGTAAAGTATGGGATACCCATTTACCAATTAGTCGAGTCCTTTATCACGCTAGCATTCAAGTTGCTCCATTCAAAACCTTCTGTGGTCGCGAGTGCAGGTCCTATCTGCACTGTACTAAATTAGGTAATACGCAACTAGCTAGAGATCCAATTTCCACGCAGCACCTTCGCTGATCTGGAATTCATCCGAGAAACTATCAAAAACAAAATACTAATCAGGAAGCGACATAAAGCTTCCAGAGTTAATCAGAGAAGCTACGACTTCGATAAAAGAAAACCCTTGGAATTCCAGGTTGATGACCTTGTCATATGAAGGTCTCACACCGGAAGGACAAGATACGCTTGAGAAAGCGTGGAATACTAAATTCAAGGTACATAGGACCATTCCATATTCTTATCAGAATCGGTCTTATAGCTTATAAACTCAGACTACCATAAAAACTTAATAACATTCATCCCACCTTTCACATATCTAATCTAAAGAGGTGTCTGTCCGATGAAACACTTGTTATTTCACTCAATGAAATCAAGTTAAATAAAAGTCTACACTTTGTAGAAGAACGAATGGAAATCATGGATAGGGAAATCAAAAGAACCAAGCAAAGTCTTATCCCGTTAGTGAAGGTTCGCTGGATTACAAACTAGGGACCTGAATTCACTTGGGAAAGGGAAGATTAGACCTAGTCCATGAGTATCACTTTAGGCTTAATTTCGGGACGAAATTCCCTCTAACGGGGGGATAATGTGACACCAGTCAAATTTAGGTCAAAAATAAATTGATGAATAATCGTAATTGGGATGAACAAAGTGGTAGAGATTGTAACAAGGTTTCCAAAACTATAAAGAACACTAAAATCCGAGTTATAACGAAGAAGTTATGACCAATCGAAAATCCGCGACAAAACCGGCAAAACACTGTTCAGTGTAAAAAGTGAATTTTCGATAAAAGGAGTTTTAGCCTTAACAATCTAAATGAAAGTTGTAGAATATGTTAAATGAGAACGTTCATAAAAAGAACGTATGACTTCGTATGAGGAAGCTATGGTTTTTCTAAGTTTCGGTTTAGCAGTAGACAACTAAAAATTCAAAATATAAATCGATCGATATTTAGCTGATGCAACTTAAACGAGAATCGAAGGTCTCATCAAAAGTAGTACAACGATAAAAAGACAGACGAAAACGGACGTCGGATGAAGAAGTTATGAATTTTTAATTGATTTCCTGTCCCGGTCTGTTAAAAATAATAATATTAAAAATAAAGTGAAAATTAGCCGACGAAGTCTAAACGAAAGTCGTAGAGTATAATTTTACCTACGCGTGCATATAATGAACGCCAAAAACGGAGCTCGTATGCGAAAGTTATGAATTTCGCAAGTTTTTGGCACGAAAATCAAGAAATGTTGAAAACCGAGAATTTTCGCAAGGACCCTCTTCGGCCACGTCACCCTCGCATGCGAGGCTTCCACGTATCGGACACGTGTTCGCTTCTGATTGGACCGCAGTCTCGCGTGGCATCTCCTGATTGGACCGAAGCTCGGTCCACTCCTGATCCGACACCACCGAGGAAGCTTCCGAGACCGCCTCCAGCTTCGCTCCTCCTTCTGACGCGTGCCCTCCTCGCATGCGAGACACCTGTCCGAGCCGAATCCATCTGTCCGAGCCCTCGCCACCTATCCGATGACTCACCTCCTCGGCCGAACCCTCGCACCCCTACATTAAGGGTGCGAGACTCCTCGGATTTGAGAGGTTTTTCACCTTAAATTTCACCATTTTCACCTTTTCACCCCCTAAACTTTCTCACGACCCCCAAGGCCCTGGTATCATGTCTAAAACCCGAAGCAAGCCCCGGAGCCCCGGAATTCTCGAGAAGCTAACCTCTTTCCAGTCGAAGTACTGCCCGCATACAGCCCGATTTTTACTCAAAAACTCGCGGTTTCTTCGAGAAAGATCATCTATCGAAACTAAACGCTACCCGAATCACCACTTATCAAAGTGAGTTCATACCCCTATAGTTTACATTTTTAATGGTTTTTAAATGCTTTTTAGGGGGGGGGGTGGAATACAAGTTTAACACAATATAAATTGTGTTAATAATTGTATGTGATAATAATCACACAAAGGGTTTCCGTATGCTTTTAAGGATTACCAAATACTTCCAAAATGACTTAAAGCCATGTTAAATCTTTAAAGTCATGTAAACTCAGTTAAATTCTTTGAAAAAGGTTTTATAAACTATTTCAAATTATAATTGCCAAACTCAGTTAAATTCTTTGAAAAAGGTTTATATATGTATAAATATATAAATAAGATTTGAAGGGCTTAGGACTAACGAATTATCTTATTCCTTTTCCTTGTTTGGATGTGGAATTAAGGTGATGTTATTTGTCCGAAGGTCGTTTCCTTCTTAATTATATATATATATATATATATATGTATATATATATATATATATATATATATATATTATACATATATGAATATAAAATGTTACTCCATTCGGTATCATTACCTTTGTATCATGCTGAGGAAAGGTGTTCATCCATGAGAAATCATGCTAATCAGATAGAACATATAAATTATAATAGGTATAATTTATGATTCAAAACTAAATATACAAGTATGATTCACGACTGTATACTTTCCAAGGAAATTACCAACAATTCATTTATCTATACCAGGATATGTATAATACCTTTAATATACGAATAACATATTAAAGAAGTAATAATACATCATACCGGGTTTGCATTAACAAAGGTACAATACAGAGTACCAGGGTTAGCACACTCGGGGTAATAATACATCATACCGGGTTTGCATTAACAAATGTACAATACAGAGTACCAGGGTTAGCAAACACGGGGTAATAATACACCATACCGGGTTTGCATTAACAAAGGTACAATACAGAGTGCCAGGGTTAGCAAACACGGGGTAATAATACATCATACCGGGTTTGCATTAACAAAGGTACAATACAGAGTACCAGGGTTAGCAAACACGGGGTAATAATACATCATACCGGGTTTGCATTAACAAAGGTACAATACAGAGTACCAGGGTTAGCAATCACGGGGTAATAATACATCGTAAATCTCGTTGAAACAATAAATTTGTGAGACTCTTCATGGTGTACTTATCTATGTACGACCTTAAGTCCTGACTTATTAACCAGAATCTCTTGTAGGGAGAGCGTGAATTTATGTATAGATCTATATGGGACTGATAATCCCGCACCTTTGTTGTTCGCTACAGTTTGGCCGGCAGGCCTAGGGTGTCAAATATCATACCGTTTCCGACGCCTGAAGAACTTCGCCGCAGACATATCAATCATATTAGTATGGTTAATAGAACTCACATGGATAAAACAACGAGTGAATTACTAAGTAATATACTTCTCTTAAAACAGTAAGAAAAGATAATTACATCCTGACCAAATATACCTTCTGTTAGTTTTTACTTACAGTAAAAACTACGTATCATGAAATCAAGTATGGAAAATATACTTGTACTTCTGGTTTTGGAACATTTAAAACCACAAGGCAGTATTATGGATAATATAATATTTTCCAGGATTAATACTAATGTTTTACTGAAGAACGAATAAAATTAAGAATACTTTTACAAGGGAAATGGTTTATGGGATTAAGCCACTTTTACAAATGAAACGGTTTATGGAATTAAACTACTTTTACAAATGAAACGGTTTATGGGATTAAACCACTTTTACAAAGGAAACGGTTTATGGAATTAAAGTACTTTTAAAAATGAAACAGTTTATGGGATTAAACCACTCTTACAAATGAAACGGTTTATGGGATTAAGCTACTTATCAAATGGAACTTAGTCATTCAATCTCTTTAAACTAGTATAACACAAAGGACCTTTAGTGGTTAATTCTATAATTCCTTAGTTATTACATCAGAGTTATACATAAGTAATATCCAATTGACAGTGAAATGTGTGACTTCCGCCTTACTTCCTATTCCTTGTTTGGTTGTGGGATTAGGGCAGATACACCCATTTAACTGTCCGTTCGATATTAGGTTATATATAATTAGTATAAACTAAGTAATTACAGAGGGAAACTATTAAGGTTATCAGTTTATCACCTCAGGAAATATAGGGTTTTCTGGAGGAACCAGTGAACTTATCCAAAGAACTTAGGGTATACTTAACAGAACTAAAATACTTATGAACTCACCAGCTTAAATGCTGATCTACTATTTCCAAATAACTTGTATTCTCAAGAATCCAGTAGACAGGTACACTCCCGAAGCTTTTGAGAAGACTACCTTGTACCGTACCGCGAATCTTGTCTTCTACTTTACCTACTTTGGTGTTTGAATATGTAATGTTTAAACACTTATGTAAAACTTATACTTATTAATGCAATGGTTATTTGTACTTTGATTACTATATTGCATGTGTTGTGATACTTACCTGAAGTCCTCCGCCCCCGAACGTTTCCGCCGTTCTGGTTTGGGGGTGTGACAATACATATAATCACAAACAACATACTATGGGTCCAATCAACCATCGGGTTGGAATACCCTCGACCCTCAACCATCGGGTTGGAATGCCAACATACTATGGGTCCAATCAACAATCGGGTTGGAATACCCCCGACCCTCAACCATCGGGTTGGAATGCCAACATACTATGGGTCCAATCAACCATCGGGTTAGAATACCCCCGGCCCGCAACCATCGGGTTGGAATGCCAACATACTATGTGTCCAATCAACCATCGAGTTGGAATACCCCAGGCCCTCAACCATCGGGTTGGAATGCCAACATATTATGGGTCCAATCAACCATCGGGTTGGAATACCCTAGGACCCCAACCATCGGGTTGGAATGCCCACGTATTACGAGTCCAATCATCCTTGGGATGGAATACTCTTACTACCAATCAAACATGTGCACCTATATCAGATAATCATATAATAGTCTACATAGACAACATACTAGGGTCCAATCATCCTCGGGATGGAATACCCCTATCTACCAATCAAACATGTGCACATATAACAGGTAATCACATAACAGTCTACAGACAGTCAAACCGATCTACAGATCTCTAATCATAGCAACATCCTATCTACCAGGATATCGATCTAACCGATCTCAATAATAATCAAGCAGGATAACAATCCATAGGCCCGACCTTGGTGCCTTAGACCCTTGAATATAGTGAGGAAACCTCACCTCACAATGTCGAACTGTAGTGATAAGATCAAACTCCCGAATCACAGCCACAAACTCCACCACCTATAACCACCATAGGACCAAGTCCATCAAAATCCTAATTTACCAGAGTACCCTCAGAAGTCAAACTTGGTCAACCCTTGGTCAAAGTGAAAGTCAACGGTCAAGGTCAACAGTCCATGTTGACCCAACTCATCGAGTACAGCTTACTGACTCGTCGAGTTCCTTCAGAACTCAAAGAATCGCGAAAAACCCCAGTCGAATCGCCGAGTTTCCAGACAACTCGTCGAGTCCATGCAGTGTCCAAAATGTCAGGAAAACCCTAACCAACTCGTCGAGTTATCTCACTAACTCGCCGAGTTCATGCAGAATCCAGAAAACGGGAAACCCTCATCCAACTCGTCGAGTTCCTTCAGTCCTTTTCTCATTCAGATGCTTTTAAGTAAAACCAAGGCTCCAAACTGTAGATCTAGCCTCCTAGGGTGTAGTTACCACATAAAGTTGCTAACTTTACGTGCATGCAAGGCTCCAAGAAGTTAAAACACTCCATACTAGCGTTAGGAAGAGGTTTTGGGCATGAAGGAGGGCCAAAGCTTCATAAAGCTTGAGGCTTTATGTCCATAAGGGCCTAGAGGAGTCTAGATCTAAAGTTACAACTTCAAACCATGAACCAAACCAGAAATACTTAAAATTAGGCTAGAAATGGCCCTAAGCTCTTGAATGAAGAGATCTAACAAGAGGATTATCAAGGTAATACCCTTTTACCTTCAAATGAAAGCCAAAACGATGTAGATGCTGGATCTACAAGCTCCTTCCCGTTCCAAGCTTCT
Source organism: Lactuca virosa (assembly GCF_052849685.1). NCBI lineage: Eukaryota > Viridiplantae > Streptophyta > Magnoliopsida > Asterales > Asteraceae > Lactuca > Lactuca virosa. The sequence continues at coordinate 160,368,305 of NC_136434.1, forward strand.
CAACCTTCAAGCTTCTTCAACAAATGCACCAAAAACACACTTTTTAGCCTCACACACGCTCAAAATAGGGGTTAGATCGCTTAGGGTTTTCTTTTGGACGTGAAGAGGTGGTAGGGAGGCTGGAAGAAGGACTTAAGGTCCTTTAAATAGGGTGCAAACCCTAAAAATTTAGGGTTTTCGTATCCAGCTCCAACTCGTCGAGTTGGGTCCTTCAACTCGTCGAGTTGGTCCCATAATCCACGCGGCCATAATGGTTCCTACTCGATGAGTTCGGGCCTTCCAAATCGTCGAGTAGGCTTTCTAAAATGCCCAAAATCCCTAGAATTTCAGCCGTGGAAATCGAGATGTTACACAGGGGAATTCAGTCTTTTAGCTGTGGACCCAGTATATGTTGTAATTTGTTATGTGTTTTAGTACTTTGGGGGAACTCACCAAGCATTGGCTTACAGTTTCAGTTTATTGTTTCAGGTACTTTAGAGGATTGTGGGAAAGCAAAGGCATGAACGTGCACACATTCCTATTTTTATGACATTGGATCTTGTGATACTCTGATTTTGAATAATACTTTTGAAATAATGGTTAAACACTTTATGGGTGAAATGGGTTGTTTTTTAAACGTTAAAATTTCTTGTGATTTTTGGGATGTTACAGCTACCTGTGATGCATATAAAATGAGTGGGCCGGGTTGGGAAACCTGGTGAGATACATAGGGTTTTCAATCCCACAATGTTATTATGATAATAATCCACAATCAACGAACTCGCAAAACCAACTGTTATCCATAATACACATATATCATATCTATAAACAATCTACCCCATCTCGTCTATTCTCACATACGGATCCTATATTGTTCTTACGAGATTTATGCTGATGGATCACTATAAACAACTAATTGACTATACCGCTTTGGGGATTCCTTGACAACAAGGAAAGATTAAAAAAGACAACAAATGAGAGGAATGGAGTACTCGAATGAACCACTGTTCATTAACACCACAAGACAGTTAAGTCAAGGATGGTCATATATACTCTGCTAGATGACTTAGCCATGCCTAGTAGTGGTCTGATCACAAGTATTATTGAACAAAGTTCTACCCTCATACGTACCCTGTCTGGTTAATAGAAGATGAGTCAGACATACCTAGTAGTGGTCTTATACATATACACCCTATCAGGTAGTCAAAAAGATGACTCGCGAAGCTCTTCTGATAACTTTATAAATGGAAACGATGACTCATGAAGCTCATCTGATCACTTCTTAAATGGAAACGATAATTCACAAAGCTCATCCGAAAGGAAAAAGGAGGGTGGGGTACTAATATAGTACTCATGTATGTAAAACGCACCCCACCGGTCATCAATATCATCGAACAAAGTTCTACTATCCGTTATTGTTTCACACATACCCTTAAGTTAAAGCTACCTAATATCAAATCTTATTTGAACTAAGCATCCACTTGAGGTATAACAAGATTTCCATACCGGTAATCAACACCAGTTTCCTGCCTATGCAATATCTTTTCAATACAGGGCATAAGTAACATTTCTTCCAACTCAACTCGAACTAAGCATCTTTTATAAGTCTTATCTAATCATTAGGTAAGACTATAGTGTTTATAATCAACTTCCAGGACCGACTTTGTTTAGGCAACACTCTCATAATTTAGTGTATATATTTATCATAGAGTATTAGATATTTAATATACATTATGCTTCTCAGTAATGATACTTCTTTTATATTATTATTATTATTATTATCATGTAATATATATATATATATATATATATATATATATATATATATATATATATATATCTTAACACGTATAGAACCATATTTGGTTCCTACAATATAGAACCATATTTGGTTCGCACAACTTATGTCATCAAATATACATCAAACGTATATTCCAGTCAATAAGCATATAGCTCACATATAAACTTTCAATATATATATATATATATATATATATATATATATATATATATATATATATATATATATATATATATATATAATACTTTTAATAAATACTTGTATTAAAATCATGTTCATGAAAGTAACTATGCACTCACCTGATCGAGGTGGAAGATCCACGGGAAAGCTAACTCCTCAAATAATACTTCAGCTTATCCATTTTAATTAACCTAAATACGAATATTACTATGCTTCAGTATTCGTTCGTATTTAGAGGTTTATAAATTATTTCTGGATTCTTCAATAATCCTAAGATATACTTCAAGTTCTATCAAATATGGAACAACCAGGTAGGATTATATCGGTGGTAGGATCTGTTTGATATATATATATATATATATATATATATATATATATAATATACTGTTTGGAAAATTCACTTTAAACACCTTACTAGATCTAGCCTAGACATCACTTCCGTAAGTAGATCAATCAGTATTATGGCTGAAATCACTGAGAAATCTTATTTATAGGTTCATATTAATGACTATGAACATAAATATTAGTTACACTTAAAGCGTAGAAAGTGTAGCTTAAATTACAGAGTTTTCTGATGTAAAAGTCGAAAAATCATGGGTAGAACTTCGATACCAAACACTTCTATTTTTCTGGCTCTCTAACGCCTCATAGCCTCGCTATACTGGTTAGAAGCTTAGAAAAATCAGGCTAGGGATTAAAGAAGTTCACTAGAGAGAATTTAAGTAAATGGTGTGAGAAATAAGTCATTTTCGGCTTCTATTTATAGGACTCCAAGGGGGCATGCCCTGAGCCATATGTGAACCGCGCCTGGTCGAAGTCGCTCTTGCTATGTACTACGACGTGTTCAATCATCGTTGGTCCACGATGTTTTATTGGATGCCGCGTCTGACTTTGATACGTGTTGACTTGTTGTGGAGCCACATGCCACTCGCTTAATGGGCCACACTGTCATGTCAGTTGGGAGAAGAGCCTGCCGCCTCGTCATGTGGCATGCTCTCGGGCCGCCACATCATCATACACAAGTAATTTTTCGTAACTTTTGAAAAATCATCAATTTTTCATACGAGCTCCATTTTCGACGTTCTTTATATCCATGGGTAAGTATTTTCGAGTACCACAACTTTTCTTTTGATCTTAACAACTAATTCTCACTTTGTTTTAAATTCATATATTTATAGAGATTACACAGTTAATGTCCGTGCCAAAATCATAAATCCTTCATACGAAGTCCATTCTCGACTTCCTATATATCGACGGATTCATATTTACGAGATCTTCAACTCTCGTTTACATTGTTTTGGCTAAAAATCAAACGATTTTAATTTCTATTTCAGTGTTGCACACTATTATATTTTGTCGCGCCGAAACATCGAAAACTCATAATTTCATTATACGAAGTCAGATTTTCACGTTCTTTATAGGCATAGTTTCGGAATTCCGATTACTACAACTTTTATTTAGAGTACTTAGGCTAATAAGAAACCTATCTCTGATTCATATTTTTGTAACACCCGGTTCCAAGGTAAATTCCTTAAGTTCTAAGTGTTTAATTATTTTTTCATAAATGGCCATTACACTGCTGAAAAGTTGAAAGTGATTAGGGAAAAGATGTTAGCAGCTCAAGATCGAAAAAAGAGCTATGCTGACAAGAAAAGACAACCGATATCATTCGAAGTTGGAGATTCGGTTTTACTTAAAGTCTCTCCATGGAAGGGACTTATAAGATTTGGTAAGAGGGGAAAATTGAGTCCAAGGTTTATTGGACCATTTAAAGTTCTTCAGAGGATCGGGAATCAAGCTTACAAGCTAGAATTACCGGAAGAACTAGAGGGTATTCATAAAACCTTTCATGTGTGTTATTTGAGAAAGTTCACGGGAGATGTGCCCAGAATAATTCCAATTTCTGAATTAAGGTTGGATGAAAACAAGAGGTTAATTGAAGAACCAGAGGCAATTGTTGACCGTAAGACTAAGAAGTTGCAATGCAAGATGGTCGATTTAGTGCTTGTGCGATGGAAACATACGAATGGGCCAAATCTCACCTGGGAAACGGAGAGTGACATGATGAGTCGCTACCTGTATTTGTTTGCTGATGTGTGATTCCGGGGACGGAATCATCCTAAGGGGGAGAGAATTGTAACGCCCGTGTTTCTAGGCTAGGCATTAATATTGACGTAATAGTCTAGGTTAACCTTTGTAACTCATTTTGAAGAAATGAAGAGGAATTATGTGATTATTATGTGAATTATGTGAATTATGTGTTTTATGCTTAATTATAAGGATTTAATTAATTAAGAATAAAAATGAGCGTCGAAAATAAATATTAGATAAGCCGATATCTATTAAGAAAGTTGTAGTGGTCGTGACAAGGATTCCGAATATATAAAGATTACCGAAATCCGAGTTATAACGAAGAAGTTATGACCTTTCGAAGTTCCGCAACAAAACCGGCACGGTGCCGAATGACGTAAAAAGTGAGATTTTGATAAACTACTTTTTAGCCTTGGTGATCTAAATGAAAGTCGTAGTGTTCGTTAAACTGAGAGTATGCATAAAAATAACGCCCAAATCTGACTTCGTATGAGGAAGTTATGATTTTTCTAAGTTTCAGCATAGCAGTAGACAACTAAAACCTTGAATTTTAGATTGAGTGATTTTTAGCCGACACAACCTAAACGAGGATCGAAGGTCTCGTCAATAGTAGTACAACGGTAAAAAGACAGACGAAAACGAACGTCGGATGAAGAAGTTATAAATTTTTAACGGATTTCTTGTCCCGATCTGTTAAAAATAATAATGTTAAAATTAAAATCAAAGTCAGCCGACGAAGTCTAAACGAAAGTTGTAGAGCGTAATTTTACCTACGTGTGCATATAAAGAACGTCAAAAACGGAGCCCGTATGCGAAAGTTATGGATTTTAGAAGTTTTGGCTCAAAAATCGAGAAAAACACGAAATCCGAGGAATTTCGCATGGACAGACTTCGGCCACGTCACCCGGAATCTCGCATGCATGCCCCGTGTCGGATTGTGATACGACCGAAGGGAGGCCCAACCGAAGCAGGCCGTGTGTCGCCTCATGTCCGAAGTAACTTAGTCACCGATGCGCTGTGTAGCCGAGACTCCGACGCGTACCCAGGTGACTCCTCGCATCCGAAGCCGCCTCACCTCGCACCGACACGTGTCGCACCAGGTGTCCGAGTCTCGCACGTGCGCGCCACCTGCCCCTCACATATGCTGACATCTGTTCGCTTCTCCTCCCTCAGATCCGAAGCTTCCCCCTATAAATAGAAGGGTGCGAGACCTCCCGGGTATATTTTGGAAAAGTGTCATTTTACACCCCTAAACCCATATTTCTTCCATTTGAACTACCCCAAAAGCCCCGATATTATACCAAACACCCAAAATACGTTCCGAAGTGCCCGAAGACCCGGAAAAATTTATCTTTTTGGTTTTGAAGCCCAAACCTCGTAGAGTCCGATTTCTTAATAAAACTCCCGGTTTTATTAGAAACGATCGTTTTAGGAAACGAAGTGCTGCCCGATTATCATTAAATCAAGTGAGTGTGTAGTCACTTTCACCTTACACATAGATATGAAGTATTTTCTTTAAAATACGTGCTATGTGTAATTGTATTAATTGTTTATTTGAGGTGACTGTTGAATAGATGTTTTCTACAAGTTTTAAACTGTATATGTATTTTATCTACAAATATGTTGGGTAAAACATGGGTAGACGAAATAGTCGATGTGTGTTAAAATGATGAGAGGCCTCGATGATGTTGTTGTAGTCATCTAGCGGAGTATAGATGACGACCACGGACCTTTATAGACAGTCCAGTGGAACACTAGCAGGTTCGCAATTTGTAGGTGTTGGTGAACTATATGTTCATTGGCGTACTCCATCCCCCTCATGGTTGCCTTTAGGACATGTATGGCTGAGGAGTCCCCTTAGCAGTAGTGTCCATCCCGATGATATTCCTTAGGCTAGGTCCCTTGTAATAGGTGTTTAGGGACGTAAAGTGAGGGTAACGGGAATGGGTAATCAGGGTTATTGTTGATTGATTAATCTAATAGATTTATTATTATTGTGGGTTGAAAACCCTATATGCTCACCAGACTCCCAAGCCTGACCCACTCAGCTTTTTATTATTACAGGTAGTGGACCCCGAGCATAGTCGGATGATGATGAGAGATTTTTGGATTATAGGCCAGTAGTTGTAAATAACTGTTGTAAGGCTTATAATGTCTTGTTTATGCTTTTGATCTGTATCGGAATATGACATCCCGAGGTTTTGATATAAAATGAAAAAATATATTTCTTAAAGAAAGGTTTTGATAAAGTTTTATCATGTTTTGTTTTGGGGACCAATTCCGCAACATCTTTTAAAAAGATTACTCTGATTTTATTTTAAAAGCATAAATTAAATCGGTCTTTTCTGGCCGAGAAATTAGGGGATGTCACAGTTGGTATCAGAGCATTAGTTTAAGCGAACTAGGAATTTGTAGGATTTCTAGACTTAAACTTAGAATGCTAAGTGATGATTGTGAGATGAGTGTCTACCATATTTTAGACACGAGCACTAGTTTATTTTAGGAAAGATGCATAAAATGCTTTTATGTGCTAAATGCTATATGTTTGCCATATAAGACATTATTTGTTCGGATCTATGGTCTGTTGCCGACCGGATCTGGAAACCTTATGTGTGTAGGATTCTAAGGGTACGATTACGATATTAGAACTAACATGTAAACGTTTCGGAGTGATAAGGAGAATTTAAATATCCATCAAGGATAAAGACCTAAATTCGCCTTATTCGGTGTATAGATTTTAATGGAGAACCCGAAGTGGAGCTGGAAATGCAAATAGAAACCAAGAACCTCAACCCCAAGTGGTGGAACAGGTGCCTATAGCAGGAGCTGCACCAGAACCCATCACAATGGATGGAGTACGAGCCATGATTCAGTCAATGATGGCTGAACAAAGGGAGGAAATGAGGCAAATATTGCTGAACAACAGGAATGAACCTTCAGTTCCTGTTGAACAACCTGAATTAAATGTCGATCAATCTGAAGAAGGAAACAACAGTAGATCTGTTGGTCATAGTGAACCGCTTGTGGTTTGGAGAAATAACCACGAGGATAGAGTGGAGAGAATTGGATGCAAGTATAAAGACTTTATGACTTGCAAGCCATCAACCTTCACTGGAAAAGAAGATCCCGTCGGAGTAATGGTTTGGATCTCGAAAATGGAATAAGCTTTCATGACATGTGGTTGCCAAGGCAAGTTACAAACCACATTTGCAGTGCGTCAGTTCAGAGGTAGTGATGCTCGTTGGTGGAACACTCTGGGGAAAACCCTAAGCCCCAATGAGCCACTACAACTGACTTGGACAGAGTTCTTGGTGCACTTCAAGCGCAAGTACTACTCGGCCCAAAATGTGATTGAGCTAGAAAACCAATTTCTGACATTGAAGAAGGGAAGTATGACCGTTGATGAATACACAAATAGCTTCACAGAGAAAATGGAGTTTGCTTTGCGTATCGTCCCAGATGAGCTGACAAAAATTGACAGATACGCAAAGGGACTTCCATGGGAGTACGCGGTGCCAGTACGTCATGCACTTACTTTGGAGGCAGCTGTCTGGGCTGCCAAGTCTGGTGAAGATATGATAAAGGGGAGAGCCGCCAGCAAGGTTGAAGTTGGCGAAAAGAGAAAGTTTGAAGGAACTACAAGTTCCAATAAGAAGAACAAATTCTCGAAGACTGGTTCGAGGAAATTCGGAGGAGGAGCCGAAGCCAAGTGGTGTGATAACTGTAAGAAGAAACATGATGGGAAATGCAGCGAGAAAGTCACTTGTTACAAATGTGGAAAGCCTGAGCATTATGCCAATGAATGCACCTTCAATAAGAACGTCTGTTTTGGGTGTAATGAAGAAGGGCACATTTTGAATGATTTCCCGAAGAAGAAGGATGCAACAAAGCCCAATCTTCCACCAAAGCCGAAGGCGAGAGCCTTTCAGATGACACTTGAAGCTGCAAAAGAAGAAGCCGATGTCGCTTCAAGTACCTTTCTCGTAAACGAATTGCCTGCCCAAATTTTGTTTGATTCTGGAGCCAATTACTCCTTTATTTCGCATGAATTTGGTAGAAAACTAGCTTTGCCTGTAGATAGACTAGTTAATGCTTTAATAGTCGAGGTTGCTAGTGGTAAGTTTATACCTGTTAGCCATCGTATGAAAAACAACCTCATTGACTTGAATGAGAATAAGTTCCACGAGGAATTATTACCTATCGAGTTAAATGGTTTCGACATAGTTTTAGGAATGGATTGGCTTAGCGCCAATGATACCGAAATATTGTGTAGAAAGAAGATAGTAAAAGTAAAACCACCAGGGAAAGAGTCGTTTATGGTGTATGGAGAGAAACGCAGAGTAAACTCTGGAATCATTTCCCTAATGAAAGCCAGAAAGTATTTGGCCAAGGGATGCACATCATATCTAGCATTCGTGATCGATGCTAAGAAGGAAAAGAAGGAGGTGCAGAATATTATGGTGGTGTGTGACTATCCGGAAGTCTTTCCCGACGATCTTCCCGGATTGCCCCCGATCGATAAGTAGAATTCCGTATCGACTTGTTACCAGGAACGACATCAATAGCAAAAAGCACCGTATCAATTAGCACCAACAAAGATGAAAGAGCTTATGAAACAACTTCAGGAGTTATTGGAGAAATGTTTTATTCGACCTAGTTCATCACCTTGGGGAGCCCCGATGTTATTTGTAAAGAAAAAGGACGGGAGCATGAGAATGTGCATCGATTACAGAGAGCTGAATAAAGCGACAATAAAGAACAAGTACCCGTGCCGAGCATTGATGACCTGTTCGATCAGTTGCAAGGTTCGAGCTATTTTTCGAAGACCGATCTTAGATCATGATATCATCAGCTAAAGGTAAGAGAGCAGGATATTGAGAAGACTGCGTTCAGAACAAGATATGGACACTATGAGTTTTTGGTTATGTCGTTTGGACTAACCAATGCTCCAGCGGCTTTCATAGATTTGATGAACAGGGTTTGTAAACCATACCTTGATAAATCCGTGATAGTGTTCATAGATGATATTTTGATTTATTCAAAAAGCAAGCAGGAGCATGACAAGCATCTGCGTGAAGTGCTAGAAGTTCTGAAAAAGGAGAAGCTGTATGAAAAGTTCTCCAAATGTGAATTTTGGATTCAAGAAGTCTAATTTTTGGGTCATGTGGTTAACCAAGAAGGAATAATGGTTAACCCAGCGAAGATTGAAGCTGTGATGAAGTGGGAACAACCGAAAAGTCCTACGGAGATCCGAAGATTTTTAGGATTAGCTGGATATTACCGATGGTTTATCCAAGGCTTTTCTTCGATCGCTACTCCATTAACATCTTTGACCCACAAAGGAGCTACTTATACTTGGAATGAGAAGCATAAGGAAGCTTTTGAGAAGTTAAAGAAGAAATTGTGTGAAGCACCGATTCTTTCTTTGCCTGAAGGAGTTGATGACTTTGCAGTTTATAGTGATGCCTCTGGAGTTGGGTTAGGTTGTGTTCTGAACCAAAGGGATAAAGTGATAGCGTATGCATCGAGACAATTGAAAGAGCATGAAAAGAACTACCCCACTCATGATCTGGAGTTGGCAGCGGTAGTATTCGCCTTAAAGATATGGAGGCACTATATTTATGGCACTAAATGCAAACTTTTCACTGATCATAAGAGTCTTCAATATCTCTTTAATCAGAAGGAATTGAACATGAGGCAACGACGCTGGCTAGAGTTACTCAAGGATTACAACTGTGAGATACTTTACCACCCTGGTAAAGCAAATGTTGTTGCTGATGCTCTCAGGCGGAAGGTAAACCTTGAAAAGAAAAGGCCAAGAGCGTTGAGAATTGAAGTTGTCTCGACAATTGTGGAAAGTATAAAGAAAGCTCAAGAGGAAGCTTTAGAGATAAATGGCCGAAAGGAGGAACGTTTGGGTAAAACGTTAGTGTTGGATACAAACGGTCAAGGACTGAAGGTATTCAAAGATAGGATTTGGGTACCTAAGAAGACCATGTACTCGATTCATCCAGGCAGCACAAAAATGTATAGGGATCTAAAACCCTACTACTGGTGGCCGACGATGAAGCTTGATGTTGCTAAGTATGTGGCCGAGTGTGTAACATGTGCTAGGGTTAAGGCACAACATTAGAAACCGTATGGGAGTTTAGAACCTTTGCCTGTACCCATGGGTAAATGGGAAGACATCACCATGGATTTTGTGACTAAACTGCCCAGAACAAGGAATGATCACGACATGATTTGGATGGTCATTGATCGCTTCACTAAGAGTGCGCATTTCATAGCAGCCAACGAGAAATGGTCTATGGATAAACTTGCGAATTCTTACGTGAAGGAAGTTGTGAGGCTTCACGGTGTTCCGTTAACGATTGTATCAGATCGTGACAGTCGTTTTACCTCAAGGTTTTGGAGGAGTCTACAAGAGGAATTGGGTACCAAGTTGTGTTTGAGTACAACTTACCATCCGCAAACCGATGGTCAGAGCGAACGAACAATTCAAACGTTGGAGGATATCCTGAGAGCATGTACCCTGGAATTCCAAGGTAACTGGGATGAACATTTACCTCTAGTAGAATTTTCATATAATAATAGTTTCCACTCAAGCATCAAGATGGCACCTTACCAAGCTTTGTATGGAGAAAAGTGTCGAACGCCGTCATGTTGGCTGGAATCTGGGGAAAAGCAATTTATGGGACCTGAAATAGTCCATCAGATTGCTGAAAAGTTGAAAGTGATTAGGGAAATGATTTTAGCAGCTCAAGATCGACAAAAGAGCTATGCTGACAAGAAAAGACAACCGATATCCTTCGAAGTTGGAGATTCGGTTTTACTTAAAGTCTCGCCATGGAAGGGACTTATAAGATTTGGTAATAGGGGAAAATTGAGTCCAAGGTTTATTGGACCATTTAAAGTTCTTCAGAGGATCGGGAATCAAGCTTACAAGCTAGAATTACCGGAAGAACTAGAGGGTATTCATAACACCTTTCATGTGTGTTATTTGAGAAAGTTCACGGGAGATGTGCCCGACATAATTCCAATTTATGAATTAAGGTTGGATGAAAACAAGAGGTTAATTGAAGAACCATAGACAATTGTTGACCGTAAGACTAAGAAGTTTCAATGCAAGATGGTCGATTTAGTGCTTGTGCGATGGAAACATACGAATGGGCCAAATCTCACATGGGAAACGGAGAGTGACATGATGAGTCGCTACCTGTATTTGTTTGCTGATGTGTGATTCCGGGGACGGAATCATCCTAAGGGGGAGAGAATTGTAACGCCCGTGTTTTTTGCTAGGCATTACTATTGACTTAATAGTCTAGGTGAACCTTTGTAACTCATTTTGAAGAAATGAAGAGGAATTATGTGATTATTATGTGAATTATGTGTTTTATGCTTAATTATTAGGATTTAATTAATTAAGAATAAAAATGAGCGTCGAAAATAAATATTAGATAAAGCCGATATCTATTAAGAAAGTTGTAGTGGTCGTGACAAGGATCCCGGATATATAAAGAATACCAAAATCCGATTTATAACGAAGAAGTTATGACCTGTCGAAGTTCCGCAACAAAACCGACACGGTGCCGAATGACGTAAAAAGTGAGTTTTTGATAAACTACTTTTTAGCCTTGGTGATCTAAATGAAAGTCGTAGTGTTCGTTAAACCGAGAGTATGCATAAAAAGAACGCCCAAATCTGACTTCGTATGAGGAAGTTATGATTTTTCTAAGTTTCAGCTTAGCAGTAGACAGCTAAACACTCGAATTTTAGATCGATTGATTTTTAGCCGACACAACCTAAACGAGAATCGAAGGTCTCGTCAATAGTAGTACAACGGTAAAAAGACAGACGAAAACGGACGTCGGATGAAGAAGTTATGAATTTTTAACGAATTTCCTATCCCGGTCTGTTAAAAATAATAATATTAAAATTAAATTCAAAATTAGCCGACGAAGTTTAAACGAAAGTTGTAGAGTGTAATTTTACCTATGCGTGCATATAAAGAACATAAAAAACGGAGCCCTTATGCGAAAGTTATGAATTTTAGAAGTTTTGGCTCAAAAATCGAGAAAAACACGAAATCCGAGGAATTTCGCATGGACAGACTTCGGCCACATTACCCGGCATGCATGCCCCGTCTCGGATTGTGATATGACCAAAGGGAGGCCCAACCGAAGCAGGCCGCATGTTGCCTCGTGTCCGAAGGAGCTTCGTCACCGATGCGTTGTGTAGCCGAGATTCCGACGCGTACCCAGGTGACTCCTCGCATCCGAAGCCGCCTCACCTCGCACCGAAGCGTGTCGCACCCGGTGTCCGAGCCTCGCACGTGCGCGCCACCTGCCCCTCACATCTGCTGACATCTGTTCGCTTCTCAGCCGTCGGATCCGAAGCTTCCCCCTATAAATAGAAGGGTGCGAGACCTCCTGGGTATATTTTTGAAAAGTGTCAATTTACACCCCTAAACCCATATTTCTTCCATTCCAACTTCCCCCAAAGCCCCGGTATTATACCAAACACCCAAAATACGTTCCTAAGTGCCCGAAGACCCGAAAAAATTTATCTTTTCGGTTTTGAAGCCCAACTCTTGCAGAGCCCGGTTTCTTAATAAAACTCCCGGTTTTATTAGAAACGATCGTTTTAGGAAACGAAGTGCTGCTCGATTATCATTAAATCAAGTGAGTGTGTAGTCACTTTCACCTTACACATAGATATGAAGTATTTTCTTTATAATACGTGCTATGTGTAATTATATTAATTGTTTATTTGAGGTGACTATTGAATAGATGTTTTATACAAGTTTTAAACTGTATATGTATTTTATCTACAAATATGTTGGGTAAAACATGGGTAGACGAAATAGTCGATGTGTGTTAAAATGATGAGAGGCCTCTATGTTGTTGTAGTCGTCTAGAGGAGTATAGATGATGACCACGAACCTTTCTAGACAGTCCAGTGGAACACTAGTAGGTTCGCAATTTGTAGGTGTTGGTGAAGTATATGTTCATTGTCGTACTCCATCCCCCTCATGGTTTCCTTTAGGATATGTATGATTGAGGAGTCCCCTTAGCAGTAGTGTCCATCCCGATGATATTCCTTAGGCTAGGTCCCTTGTGATAGGTGTTTAGGGACGTAAAGTGAGGATAACGGGAATGGGTAATCAGGATTCTTGTTGATTGATGAATCTAATAGATTTATTATTATTGTGGGTTGAAAACCCTATATGCTCACCAGGCTCCCAAGCCTGACCCACTCAGCTTTTTATTATTACAAGTAGTGGACCCCGAGCATTGTCGGATGATGATGAGAGATTTTTGGATTATAGGCCAGTAGTTGTAAATAACTGTTGTAAGGCTTATAATGTCTTGTTTATGCTATTGATCTATCGGAACATGACATCCCAAGGTTTTGATATAAAATGAAAATATATATTTCTTAAAGAAAGGTTTTGATAAACTTTTATCATGTTTTGTTTTGGGGACCAATTTTGCAACATCTTTTAAAAATATTACTCTGATTTTATTTTAAAAGCATAAATTAAATCGGTCTTTTCTGGCCGAGAAATTAGGGGATGTCACATAGTTAGTTTGGGTTTTTGGCATATTTTGGTCCCTTGGGTTGCTTTATGTGAGTATAAGTTACTCTCAAAGCTTAGGATAGTAGATCTTGATGTTATTAAGGTCCCTAATGCATAAAAATAGCATCTTGATGGCTTTAACTCAACCATACATGAGTTGATGTTCTTAATATGGAGTTAGAAGGTTAGTTTTTTGGCTTTGGACTTAATTGAGCCATGCAAAAGCATCAAGTTGACGACTTTATCGTTTAAGACATTCCCAAGAACAAGATATATGAGTTGGATGTTTATTGTTAAAGCATTAAGTGCTTAAAAATCAATTTTGGGCTTCTGAGGCGTACGTCGAGCGTACCTTCCAGGTATACAGGGCGTAACGGGCTTAACCTGAATTCCCTCTCGATCGTATTCTTATATGGTTGGCGTAACGGTGGTATACACGACGTACTCACCTGAAGTTCATTTGGGCCACTTTGGGCCTTAGGTTAGTTTGGGCCATCGTGTGACACCCGATTCCTGGTACGTATTTAAATTTAAGAAATGTTGAAATTTACTCTGGGACTCGGCGAGTTGGAGGCCCAACTCGTCGAGTAGACTCGAATGTTTATCGGGGGTTTAAGTGACCTACTCGACTAGTCGGAAGACCGACTCGACGAGTAGGAGCTGTCTGGAAAAAACCCTAATATTTAGGGTTTGCACCCTATTTAAACAACATTTCTCTTCCCATATCAGCCTCCATCGTCCCTCACACTTCCAAAAGACCTTAAACTGAAACCCTAGCCTTGTTTGAGTGCTCTTAAGGCTTTTTTTGTGCATTTTTGGTGGTTGTGAAACTTGAGAAGAAGGAAGGAGCTTGGGAGTTCAAGTTGAAGCTAGAAGGTCCAGAGATTGTGTTCCATTTCCAGCTCATTTAAGGTAAAAAGTTTCAATCTTGACTTTCCATGTGTTTAATCAACTTAGGGCTTGGATTTTGGTACCTTTAGGGAATTTCTAAGCCATTTTCGGGTTGTGGGGTGTAATGTGGAGATATGGCTTCAGATCTTGGACTTTGGAGGGTTCTCATGGCATAAATGTGCCAACTTTATGGCCATGAGAGACCCATGCATCTTGTAGACCTCCTTTTTATGGCTTTTTGAGCCAAAGGCCCCATGCATGTAAATCAAGTTTGAAGCTTTACGTATAAAATGGACCCTAGGAGGCCAGATCTATGGTTTTGACGCGTTAAGACCCATTATAATCGACTGTATAGTTTTGGACAGAGAGGGACTCGGCGCTTCGGGGTGTATTTTCCACCAAATCCTTTCTGTTATGGACCAGTTGTTAAGATCGAAGGTTCCCCCAGTTGTTTAGGTTCACTAGGGATCTGGGAATCATAGGACTCAGCGAGTGGACGAACAGACTCGGCGAGTTCAAGGCAATGTCCCAGCGACATGAAGACAGACTCGGCGAGTTCAAAGGGAACTCGGCGAGCCATAGACTAAACATCTTCTTATGGATGAAGATGAACTCGGCGAGTTCAAGGACTAACTCGGCGAGTCGGTTGAAGATTGTCCGATGTGTTGTTGAAGGCAAACTCGTCGAGCTCTTGCTAGACTCGACGAGTAGGGACGGGATTATGGATTTTGTGGATATGGGGACTCGACGAGTTGACGGGCCAACTCGGCGAGTCGAGTCAACCAGATGTTGAATTTGACCAAAAGTTGACTTTGACCATGGATTTGACTTTGACTTTGACTTGGATTGAGTGACCCTTGTAAGGGTTACGAGTATGAGTTGATAACTTAGAAGAGTTATAATGTAGGGATTAAGGAGTCGGGGAGAGTCGATTTCCACACTGAAATAAATCAGTGCAGATACTACACGACTT
The DNA here is from genome assembly GCF_052849685.1 of Lactuca virosa. Lineage (NCBI taxonomy): Eukaryota > Viridiplantae > Streptophyta > Magnoliopsida > Asterales > Asteraceae > Lactuca > Lactuca virosa. Next base: position 160,383,800 of record NC_136434.1, read on the forward strand.
CGAGGTGAGTTTCCTTCTAGTAGGGGTGGGTCTACGGCCACAATGCCGACCCATAAGTGAGAGTGTTGGATAGATGATTGTCTTTGTGATAATTATCTAGGATTGATATGTGATATGCTTACTGTGCTTGATATGATTAATGTGCTTGATATGATTATTATGCTTAATATGTGCTAGCAGTAGTAGGGGTGAAATAGTCCCCGGTTACCGGTTGAAAGATACCGAATGGGAGGTTAGTTCCCATTTACCGGTTGAAAGATACCGAAGGGGAGGTTAGTTCCCACTTACCGGTTGAAAGATACCGAGGGGGAGTCCAGCTCCCGACTATGCCTGACAGTTATCGGTTGAAAGATACCGAGGATTATGCATTATTTGGTATGGGTATGATGGGGGGACTCACTAAGCTTTGTGCTTACGGTTTTTAGTTTTGGTTTCAGGTACCTCTTCGTCTAAGGGGAAGGAGCCGACGATGTAGCAGCGCATTACACACATGCACACATGATTTCCGCAATAAGCTTCTGGGATTGTACTCTGATTTTTATTACTATTGATGATATGGTTTTGAGACACGTTGTCACTGTTTTATAAATTGATATGACATTGACAATGTTTTTGGTAAACTATTTTACGAGTTACTTCATTAAAAATGAAATTTTTGGCCTTGAAAATTAGGATGTTACAAGTTAGTATCAGAGCCTTGGTTTGAGGGATTCGGACACACCTTCGGGGGTGTCTGGACTCAAATCGAGGTCTTGAAGGATTTTTACAAGAAAATAGTTTTCTAAAAATCTAAGTTAAAGAATTTTGAGAAAGAACGAGGTGTGTGATGCGTGCGACCGGCCGAGCTCAAGTAAGTTTTACCCAAGATACCCATAATTGTTACGTTATGTTATATGATATGATTATGACAACTGCATGCTAGATTAGGGCTAAGGATGTAGGAAGATGCCTTGTATGCCTGTTATATGATTCTGAGAACTGCATGCTAGAATAGAACTAAGGATCTTGGAAGGATGCCTTATATGCCTGTTGTATGAGCTTATTGAGCTGTATGCTAGGGTTGTTAGTCAAAAGTATGAAAGCCTAATTAGGTTATGCTTGATTTGGTTACTCAGTGCACGGATGCTGCTTGCTTTGTGCTATAAGGTTTCTGGCTAGCTTTAACTAACTAGTAGGCGAATATGTAACAATATTCGCAAGCTAGTTAGGGAAAGGTGGTAGGGACTCCTAGTGCAACTAATGGCGGAAAGTAGGTCGGAGAGTGTCCTAGGAAAGCATAGGATGAGCTTAGTTGGGAAGTTGTATTAGTAGAAAGGGACTTGGTGAAGTCAAGGTAGTTCTTGAGGAAAGTACGGATAGATGTGGAAGGTAGTATGGGCCCGTACTACTGGAAGCAGAGGATCCGTAATCAAATCAAGGAAGGCTGAGATAGAACCGGGAAACTTGTAGAGTGTGCGAGACCTCTCGAGGATATGTATGATCCTGACGTTTATGTGTTTATTTTCAGTATGGCGATTACGCGACATGGAGCAGGGTCTGGGTCAAAATCAGGGTCAGGCTCGGGTGAGGGATCCGAGCAGGTTGATGACGATATACGCGAGTTCATCGCGTCTGAGATCACTAGAGGTATCCTTGAGTCGACCCCTATCATTTTCAGGTCGATCAAGGAGGGGGTTGTTGAGCTGATGGAGGATCGCCTCCGAGCATTCAGGAGTGACGTGGAGTCCAGCCAGTCGGGTACGTGCACTCTGTCCTTCAAGGATTGATTGCCAGGGCAAGGGAGAGGGAGATTGATTTAGAGCACCTCAGGAAGAGGAAAGCAGAGACAGGACAGGTTGTTGGGGTTTCAGGGACGAAACCCAAGGGATTCGACGCTTGGTCGAAGGGCCAGCAGGGCCGGGACCGCTGCGGGAAATGTGGTAGGTCACATGAGGGAGTTTGCCGCACTGGGTCGGGATTAGGTTGCTACAAGTGTGGCAAGACGGGACACTTTGGCAGGGATTGTACTGCCCCTGCCCCCGCACTTCAGACATCATACCTGATTTGCTTCCATTGCAATCAGAGGGGCCATAAAAAGGCCAACTGCCATAGGTTGTCAGCAGCAGCGCCGGTGGTGGCGTCGACTCCAGCGACGGCACGAGTTGCGATGGCCGGAAGGTCAAGGCAGAGGCTCTAGTGGTGCGGAGCCGAGTATTTCAGTTGACAGCCGAAGAGGCACGCGCCGCACCCGATGTGGTGACGGGTATGATTTCTTCTCTCTAAACTTTTATATTATGTCGCTGTGATTTTGATATGTTATGTTATGTTATGTGCTCTGTTCAGGATCGTTCCATGTGAACGGTATTCCAGTTTAGGTGTTGTTTGATTCAGGTGCTACCCGATCGTTTGTCTCTCTTGCGCTTAGCAAGAGGTTTCCAGAGTCCTCGGGCATGTTGGATTGCCCTCTAGAGGTCGAGATTGCGGACGACCGGTCAGTGCGAGCATCAACGGTTTTCAGGGATTGTATTTTGAGATTGTTTGAGGAGCGCTACCTGGTAGACTTGGTTCCCATACTTTTGCGGGGAACAAGGTTATTATAGGCATGGATTGGATAAGCCCCAATGGGGCGGTTATCGACTGGGTGCAGCAGTTGGTACGAATCAGGACCCCAAGTGGTGGAGAGCTGGTGATTCAGGGCGAGAGGCCACAACAAGGACTAGACTTATCTTCAGCAGCAAGGGATAAGCGCTACCTCCAGCAGGGTTGCGTAGGATATGTCGCCTATGTTATGGATACCCGGGCGGCGGGTAAGGCGACAGTGGGCGATGTGCCAGTGGTACGAGAGTTCGTGGACGTATTCCCCGAGGAGTTGCCTGGGATACCTCCAGAGAGGCAGGTAGAGTTCAGGATCGACTTAGTTCCTGGTGCGGCTCCGATAGCCAAGGCACCGTATCGGTTGGCTCCTCCTGAGATGCAGGAGCTGTTAGACAAGGGATTCATTAGACTGAGCAGTTCACCCTGGGGAGCCCCGATTTTATTTGTGAAGAAGAAGGACGGGTCGCACTGGATGTGTATAGATTATCGGGAGCTGAATAAGGTAACGGTGAAGAACCGTTACCCACTCCCGAGGATTAACGACCTCTTTGACCAGCTACAGGCAACATCTTGGTTCTCCAAGATTGACTTGCACTCAGGTTACCATCAGATGAGGGTCAGAGAGGAGGATGTGCAGAAGACTGCTTTTCGGAAGTGATATGGTCACTATGAGTTCGTGGTGATGCCTTTTGGGCTCACCAATGCTCCTGCCGCGTTCATGGATCTCATGAACCGCGTATGTAGGCCGATGTTGGATAGGTCTGTGATCGTTTTCATTGAAGACATCTTGGTTTATTCCAAGACACTGGAGCAGCATGAGGAGCACTTGCGGGAGGTTTTGGATACTTTGAGGAAGGAGAGCTTGTATGCTAAGTTCTCCAAGTGTGAGTTCTGGTTACGCGAGGTGTAGTTTCTTGGGAACCTTGTTAACCAGAACGGGATTTCGGTTGACCCGACCAAGGTAGAGGCCGTGATGAGGTGGGAGGTTCCGAGGTCTCCATCTGAGATTCAGAGCTTTCTGGGGCTGGCAGACTATTATCGGAGATTCATTCAGGACTTCTCCAAGATAGTCGTGCCCCTAACCCGGCTGACGAGGAAAGCCGTGGTCTTTTGCTGGGGGCCTGAGCAGCAGGCCGCATTTGAGACGTTGAGACAGAGATTGTGCGAGGCGCTAATCTTAGCCCTGCCAGAGGGCATGGAGGATTTTGTAGTATATTGCGATGCGTCTATCTCGGGTTTCGGCGCGGTATTGATGCAGAGAGGGAATGTTATCGCTTATGCTTCGAGGCAACTGAAGCCTCACGAGGCGAACTATCCGACACATGATTTGGAGCTGGGGGCTGTTATTTTGGCCCTCAAGATTTGGCGTCATTACCTCTTTGGGGTTCGTTGTATCATTTACACGGACCACAAGAGCCTGAGGTATCTCATGGATCAGCCAAATCTGAATATGAGACAGCGTCGGTGGCTTGATGTGGTAAGGATTATGATTGCGAGATCCTCTACCACCCAGGGAAGGCCAATGGCGTGGCCGACACACTTACCCGTAAGGCAGCGCCGATCAGAGATATCTGTATGAGGATGACGGTTGTGACTCTGCTGTTGGAGCGGATTCGGGAGGCCCAGCAGGAGGATATGAAGGAGGAACACCGTAAGAGCGAGCATATTGTGGGTCAGGTTTCCTCCTTTGATTATGACAGCCGTGGACTGTTGACGCTACACCGTAGAGTGTAGGTCCCATATCATGGGGGTGTGCACCAGGTATTGATGGAGGAGTCGTACAAATCCAGGTTTTCCATTCATCCCGGAGCGACGAAGATGTACAGGGATCTTCATCCTGATTATTGGTGGCTGTACATGAAGAGGGACGTAGCCTGGTTTGTTGAGAGATGCCTGACCTGCCGGAAGGTCAAGGCCGAGCACCAGAGGCCGCACGACAAGACGCAGGCGTCGGACATTCCCACGTGGAAATGGGAAGATATTACTATGGATTTTATCACAAAGCTTCCCAAGACTGCACCGGGAGTGGATTCGATTTGGGTCATCGTGGATCGGTTAAACAAGAGTGCCCATTTCATACCGATCCAGGAGAGCATCTCGGCCGAGAAGTTGGCTGATATCTACAGTCGAGAGGTAGTAGTTCGGCACGGAGTGCCAGTCTCAGTGATTTCGGATCGAGGCGTGCGATTTACTTCCAGATTCTGGAAGAAGTTTCACGACGAGTTGGGTACTCTTCTGCATTTCAGCACTGCTTTTCACCCGCAGACGGATGGTCAGAGTGAGCGGACCATCCAGACTCTGGAGGACATGCTGCGGGCATGTGTTTTAGACTTTGGAGGTAGTTGGGATACTTACCTTCCTTTGGCTGAGTTCTCCTATAATACCATCTATCGTACGAGTATTGACTATCCTCCTTTCGAGATGTTGTATAGGAGGAAGTGCAGGACCCCGATATGCTGGGGTGAGGTTGGTCAGAGGGTCATGGGGAGTACCGAAGTGGTACTCAAGACTATAGAGAGGATTCAGCAGGTTCGGAGCAGGCTTCAAAGTGCTCAGTGTCGGCAGAAAAGTTATGCCGACAAGCGTCGATCGGACATGGAGTTCCAGGTCGGGGATATGGTACTCCTGAAAGTGTCACCTTGGAAGGGCGTCATTTGATTCAGGAAGCGGGGCAAGCTGGGCCCCAGGTATATTGGACCTTTCAGGGTTGTAGCCCGGGTGGGCAAGGTGGCATATAGGCTGGACCTACCATTCGAACTTACACAGATTCATAGCACTTTTCACGTCTCCCAATTGCGGAAGTGTCTGGTGGACGATTCAGCAGTGGTACCCTTGGAGGATATTCAGGTGGATGACAGCCTGAACTACATCGAGCGGCCAGTGGCGATCCTTGACAGGAAGTCGAAGGATCTGAGGAACAAGAGAGTGGAGCTGGTAAAGGTGCAGTGGCAACACCGCAAGGGCTCGGAATGGACCTGGGAGCCGGAGGACGAGATGAGGGAGCACTACCCCGAGCTTTTTCCAGATTCAGCAGCAGACTTCGAGGACGAAGTCTAAAATGAGTGGGGGAGATTTGTAACACCCAATTCCTGGTACGTATTTAAATTCAAGAAATGTTGAAATTTACTCTGGGACTCGGCGAGTTGGAGGCCCAACTCGTTGAGTAAACTCGACTGTTGATCAGGGGTTTAAGTGACCTACTCGACAAGTCGGAAGACCGACTCGACGAGTAAGAGCTGTCTGGACAAAACCCTAATATTTAGGGTTTTCACCCTATTTAAACAACATTTCTCTTCCCATATCAGCCTCCATCGTCCCTCACACTTCCAGAAGACCTTAAACTGAAACCCTAGCCTTGTTTGAGTGCTCTTAAGCCTTTTTTTGTGCATTTTTGGTGGTTGTGAAGCTTGAGAAGAAGGAAGTGTTGAGAGAAAAACTTGGAGACACACTTGAACAAAAGTTAGAACAAGTATAATGCGGAATAGTTAATCTCAAAGGATCTAAAAGCTCAACAATAATATAGTTAGATAGTTAGAGAGTTAGTTACGAAAATGTAAAGGAATGGAAATGACAGCAATTGTTATATCAAGAAGACACTTAAGCTGATTCATAACAAGGAATGCATTCACTCAAGGTTAATACAGAAGATCAAGCTTAGTGATTAAGTCTTAAAGACTTGCTCCGAAGAGGGATTATGATCAGCAGAATTATGATAAGATTTAAGTAAGAAGAGATGAGTGAAGAAAGATAGGGAGATAACTTCAGAATGTGTATTCAGATAGAATTCATACGTTATCGGTTCTTCCTCTATGATTGTGAATACAAAGAGAGCAAGTCTCTATTTATAGAGACTTAGAAACTACACTAGATTACAACTCTATAAGCAGCCGTGCAAGGCATACTGGATAATAGAGTGTATTACATAAAAGACAAATAAAGTAATCTATCTAAGTTGACTGCGGTAGTTGACTCCGGTTGCTGATGCGGTTGCTGATGAACAAGATTGACTCCGGGTGTTGAACCGTTGCGGTAGAAAGATGGTTGCGGTAGCTGAGTTCAAGAGGGTCACTTTTATGATTCAACAATTTCCCCCTAAGTGACCTCTTTAACTCCGGTTCAGCTATCAAGTTTGAGGAACTTGATCAAAATCCACCAGAACTTCCTGACGTTTTCCAACCATGTGATTCTTCTTGTGATCTCGAACTTGACTTCTGCGGTAGTATGCTTCGATCTTTCAATTGCAGTCCGGCAGATGTCAAGTTGTTTCTTAGTTAGGTGGTGCATGGTAGTCATAGGAATGAAATATTTGACGTTGTGAGTCTTCCTTTTGAATATGACTCCAAGTTCAGGGTAGTTTGTTGTGCCTAGAGATCTTTCTTGGAAGCCTTCGGTAGGCATTGGCACAGGTTCAAAAGGTGGGAGATCAAACTTCTTGAGGATGGTAGGGTAGATATCCGCATCTATCTTGGCAAAGTCACAGACCGTATCCCTGAGAAAAGAGTTGGCTTTTTCAAGCGCTATCTGCATTTTAGGGTGCTTTTCTGACTTGTTTTGGAACACCCTGGCAATAAGGAAGATTTCTTCCGGATTCATACAAGGAAAGTCTGCCTGGGTGCGGATGTAGTCATGCTCCCTTCTGGTGATGGTATACTGGATGTAGTCAGCCTTCATAAATTTCCTGACTTTGTAGTTCTTGACTGCGGATGGTCTGTCGTTAGACCATATGTTTTCAATGGAGGAGGCATGTTTAGCATCAAAAAGACTAAGTCTCTCAAACTCCATTGGCAGTCTCTTGTAATCTGGAAGGCTTTGGTCAAACTGCTCAAATACAGTGAAGTACTTGGCATTTGGAGAAATTGGTGTATCCCAGTATCCATCAGCAGGGGGTTCAGCATAAGTGAGGTGCGGTCTATAATCTTCGACTAGGAGCCTGCGGTGCGGATTGATCCAAGAATTGATCAAGGACTCATCCATCATGGTGTCAAACCCGCATTCTCTCCAAATTAACTCTGCCAGCTTGGCTGCTTTCCAATCATGCTTCCTTTGAGCGGTGGCAGGGGAGTCTGTGGTGCTTGGAGAAGACATGTTTTCAGCCAAGTTCTTGAAGTGCGGAGGAGTCTCTGGCTTTTTGGGAGTATCTTTTGGAGGTGAAGTGTGAAGAGATGGAGTATGTTGAGATGGTTGCGGTGGTGTGGGAATTTTTTCAGTGGTGATGGGGGGACTCTGATGAATAGAAGTATCAGAGTGATGGACTTCTTGTTCTTCATCACTTCCCCCTCTTGAGGGATGCAACCCCGGTGCTTCCTCAAGCCATTGCTTAAGTCCATCCACCTTGTTGAAGACTTCTTGGAACTGAGCTTTGAGAGCTTCTGCCAAATGTTGGTTGTTTGGAGTGGAGGAGCTGAAGAGCAACTTGTGGATTTCTTTGGTGAGCTGGAGGATCTCAGGGCCATGGAAGTTGGAGGAAAGGGATTTCTGCAGTCTGTTGATGGTTGCTTGAAGAACAGAGATAGTGGACTCATAAGCAGTATGAGTCTCATCTATCAATTTCTGAGACTGAGAAGCTTGATCCGCGATGGCCGCTTGAAGATCCGTTTTGATTGCGGTCACCTCAGTAATGAGGCGTTCCACTGCAGCCATGAAGTCCTTGTGGTCAGCCTTGCGGTTATTGTTAAGGGACCGGATCCCCATCTCTACTTTGAGAGAGATTCGTTCAGCAGCCATGCGTTCCCTTGTTTCCAGACGCTCTATTCTTTCAATCAGTGACTGCGGTCCTGGAGTGTCTTTAGGTTGCGGTTGAGTAGGCTGGACCGTAGCCAAGATCTGATCGGTTTTGGCTTGAAGGCTCATGAACTCCTTCCGGGTGACAACATTCTTCTTCTTTTTCTTCTTCTCTTTAGGCTTGGAAGTCGAATGTTGAGAACCGCTGGACTCCTCTTCTTCAAACATCATGAGGTCATCATCAGAAGGGCTTGGCTTGTTTACTTCTTGGATGTCTTCATCATCAAGACCGAAGGTGGGAGCTGAACTGAGTTCGATTGCAGGTTCTTCGTCTTGTGATGGATTGACTGTAGGAGTGGGAGATGGAATGGGAGTTGGAGTAGGAGGAACTTTGGAGGTACCTACGGCTGCACCTGAAGCTTGAGCTTTTGAAATTGTTTCAGCCATCTGATCCATCCAGTTCTGAATTTTTTGAATGGTGGCTACTATACTGGCATTGCTGATGGCATTTGCCCAATATCTAGCCACGGACTGGATCTCCTGTTCTTTCTGTTGTTGCTACTTGATTTGTTGTTCCTTGCGGGCTTGGAAAGCCCTTTGGAACGCAACATACTTCTTCTTGTCTGACTCAGTTACCGGATTGTACTGTAACCAAGAGTCATTGGATGCATCACAGTCAAATCCTTCAAAGCGCACCGAAGTGTCCTTCGGGTCCACGGATCCTTGCACATGTGTGCTCACCGTGCCTAAACCACCTGTAAAAGATGAAAGCAGAGTAGGATTTCCTGAGCTTCCTCGGTCTCCTTGACCCGTGGTCAAGTGTGGCCTCTGCTCAGTTCTGGCATGGGCGAAAGAAGTGCCCTGCGGGTGGGAAGGTGTTTGTAGTGTTTGGGTGACAGAAAGAAGAATGGAGCGCAACTCCTCTGGTGAAAAGAAATGTAGTCGGGAAGCCCTGGAGACCTTAGGGCGTGAACCAGTGTCGTCCTCTTAGGAGTGCACTGGGGGGGAGTCTCCACGTAGTTGAGAATCAGACTCACTTTCGGAGTCTGACTGGAAAGTGATGGTGGTGTCGAATGGGTGTGCGGGTACCCCAAGGACTACTGGAGCCTGTTGAGAGGCTTCAGCATCGGTCCGGTCACACATATGGATAGTGGTATCGGTTGTTTTCCTTTTCTTGAGGATAGAGATTAGATGCCTATCCTCATCTGAATCACTGCTAGATATGGTTGGGGCATGTTTTGTTTTGCGTTTCTTGGTGGGTGCGGTTCGTTTAGGAGCATCCTTCTTGGGTGTTCTTTCTTTCTTGGTTGCCAACTGCTTTCTTCTTTGAGAAAGATTGGATAGTGTAGTGGAAGAGGGGACCGCGGTACCCTCAGGGATAATGGCTGCGGATGGAAGAGGCGGGGTAGGAAGGTATGGGGCAATACCCTCCGTAGCCTCAATGTGGTCTGAGACATCAGCAGTCTCAAGACCAAGAGAAGAAAGGATATGAGTAGGGAGTCTGCGGATCGGTCCAAATATCGTTTTATCAGAAGAAGGGTTGTACCTTTTAAGATCCTTAGTGACGAAAAAGTTGATGTTACTACCCATGTCTATTCCAGCATCCGCATGTAAGTCTGAGATGCAAAGTGACCAGAACCGTGCAAATGTGAGCTCGGTTGGGTTCTCCCTTGGGTGCTCTTTGGGAATGTATTGGAGGAAGTCGTCCCAAAGGATTTGTCCATAGTTTACGTCGTGGCCTGTGTAAATGCTCCATACCAATTCCAGTAGCTTCAGTCCCATGTTGTCGATGCCTCCGGTTCTGCCGGATAGGCAGCGAATGACAAAATGACACACAAACTGCCATACCGCAGGCAGCTGATTCTTTTTGAACTCACCACTCCCTCAAATTGGTTTCTGATACCCCATCTGGTAGAGTGCGGATGTAACGTCTGCCATTGAAGGCGAGAAAATCTTGATGGAGGGGTGAACCAGAAGATTAATGGCATTGAAGAACTTTTCTTTGGACAAGATGACCAAAGAATCTTTCATGAGATTGAGGTGAACTTCTTGGGGGTTTTCCATTGGGCGATATGCAGAATAGAGTAGAAACTGGAACAACGTCTGTAAATGCATCGAATGGACCAAACAGAGGGTGGTTCCTGAGAAACTTGATCATAAGCTTGATGGGAGCATTATATGAAGGATGATCTTCAAATATTGCTCTGAAATTACTTGAAGCGATTGTTGGAGAGTCGGAACCTGTTGGATTTACAGAACCTGAAGCCTTGGATTGCTTCTTTGATGCACCTGATTTCACCATTGTTGAAGATTTGAGAGAAGAAAACAGAGTTCTTGAAAGTTTTGAAGGTTTTGAGGAAGTTGGGAGAAAGAATCGATATTCAGAAAACGTAAAGTATTGTTGGGGAAGAAGATGGGTTTATAAAGGGGGGTAAAAAAGTGTTTAACCCTAGGTAAATGGTAAGGATAGGGTAAAACGTCGATTGGGGTTTTGGGGGGAATCTATGAATTTTGGATTAAATCTTAGCCACACATAATTAAAACGGGTTTGAAGAGATTTTGGGAGATTTCCAAAAGGGGTTTTGCATTTAATGTAATGTCAGACGCATGTCAATACGTCAGGTGATCGTGGGGGTGATGGGAGGGGAAGTTGTAACGGATGGGACGTATTGGGGAGAGGAAAGGACAAATTAAGGATGAGTTTATTGAAAAACGTTCTTTTTGTCATCATCCCTAAAATAGGTCTGATACAAGGATTATTCAGAAAGAGAATGTGACAGTTTCTAAAGAGAATGTTTTTTTTAATGTTTAATTTAATGAAGGATCATTAAATAGCACACAAAGATTCAAGAGTTCATAAAACAGTTGAGAAATTATCAAGATGATCGCGGATGGAAAAATTCATTGTAGTTGGAAACGTCATCGTGGATGGAACTTTCATTGCGGTTGAGAAACGTCATCGCGGATGGAACTTTCATTGCGGTTGAGAAACGTCATTGCGGATGAACAAGGAAAGACTGCAGTGAGAAACCGAGGAAAACACTTGTACAAAGATTAGTAATAACATACCATAAAGACCCATGAGAGATACGTATGATATATGGTTGCGGTACCTAGACAGCGGTACCAAAACCATCTATCACATGTAATTCTCAGTTAGAGCCGCAACGGAGACCAAGGATGGTCTGCGGTAGCTAACAATTCAAAAAGAATTGCGGGTCTGGATTCATCATTCCTAACATTTGCAAGAAGATGTTAAGCTTTGTTGAATCGAGCGCTTTTGTGAACACATCAGCAATCTCTTCATGAGAAGGGACAAAGATGAGTTCAATATTACCTTTTAAGATGTGGTCTTTGATGAAATGATACCGTAGTTCAATGTGCTTAGTCTTGGAGTGCTGAATTGGATTGTGAGAAATAGCAATAGCACTTTCAGAGTCACAATAGATCGGTATCCGCAGCATTCTATACCCGTAGTCCATTAGTTGAGTTTTCATCCAAAGGACTTGAGAGCAACAGCTGGCTGCGGCCACATACTCGGCTTCTGCAGTTGATAGAGAGACACAACTTTGTTTTCTTGAGGACCAGCTGACTAGTCTTTCACCCCAGAATTGACATCCTCCTGAAGTGCTTTTTCGATCGAGTTTGCATCCGGCATGATCCGCATCTGTGAAAGCTTGCAGGCTGAAGTCATTGCCTGCGGGGTACCATAGACCAAGAGATTTGCTTCCTTTCAGGTACCGTAGTATCTGTTTGGCTGCGGTCATTTGTGAGACTTTTGGATCAGCCTGATACCTTGCACATACACCAGTTGCAAAGACAATGTCTGGCCTGCTTGCAGTGAGGTACATCAAAGAGCCGATGATGCCTCTATAAGTCTTGTGATCCACAGATTCGCCTGAGGGATCAGCAGAGATCTTATAACCGAAGGCCATGGGGACCTTAGCAGATGAACAGTTATCCATAGAATATTTCTTCAATAGTTCAGTGGTGTATTTTTCTTGATGAATGAATATGCCTTGCGGTACTTGTTTCACTTGAAGACCTAGAAAGAAATTAATCTCTCTATTCATGCTCATTTTGAACTTGTTGGTCATGAGCTTAGCAAATTCATCCACCATGCCTTGATCAGTCGAACCGAAGATGATATCATCCACATATATCTGTACCATCATGAGGTGGTCGCCATTTGCTTTTCTGAATAGTGTGGGATCAATCACTCCTCTCTTGTACCCGGATGAGACAAGGAATTCAGAAAGAGTCTCATACCATGCTCTTGGGGCTTGCTTCAGACCGTAGACTGCCTTTTCAAGCTTGTAGCAGTGGTCTGGGAATTCAACATTTTCAAAGCCTGGAGGTTGCTGAAGATAAACCTCTTCTTTTAGTTCCCCATTGAGAAAGGCACTCTTAACGTCCATTTGGTGTACCTTGACATTTTTGTGGGCTGCGTATGCTAGAAAGATCCGGATAGCTTCCATGCGTGCTACCGGAGCATACGTTTCATCATAGTCAATGCCTTCAAGTTGACTATACCCCTTTGCAACTAGCCTTGCCTTGTTTCTGACTACCGCACCAGATTCATCCAACTTATTTTTGAACACCCATCTAGTGCCAACAATGGAGTGACCACGTGGCTTCGGAACGAGCTGCCAAACTTTATTTCTTTGAAATTCTTCAAGCTCTTCTTGCATTACGGCTATCCAGTCAGGTTCAAGCAATGCTTCTTTGATCGTTCTGGGTTCTACCGAGGACATAAATGCTGCATAGTGGCAGTGATCAGATAGGTCCTTGGAAGATCGAGTCTGGATGCCTGCGGATGGGTTCCCAATGATTTGACCTGGTGGGTGGTCTTTCGTCCATACATGAAGACGTGGCAGCAGATGATCAGCAGCTGCGGTAGAGGGAATATCTTGAATGTCAGAGGAATCTGCGGTTGGAGATGACAGTTCCCCCTGGACTTGAGAACATCCTGCTGAGTCATCTTGATCTATTGGAACGGAATTTTCTTGAGCAGTTGGGAGAGGTTCCCCCTGGGTTGCAGATAGGAGTTCCTCTGGAGCCTGAGAAGGTTCCCCCTGGACTGCGGATGGGAGAGTGACAATCCTTGGATCAGTTCTAGTGTCGATATTTTCTATGAGTTCATCATCCGAATCCAAAGATACGTTTGATGGTAATTGAACAACATCAAGTACTGGAACCTCGACGGTTGCGGCTAGATCCGGAGTAGATCTTTCCCCCTCAACCGGAGAGGTGGAAGTATTGAGAGAGGCTACTTCAGATAGAGATGGTCCAGAAACATCAACATGTTGTTGTTGAGCTGCGGGTGACACAAGAACTTCGGATAGTTTCGCTGTTTCAATAGGATCGAAAAGATCCTCATAGTTGACTTCAACTAGATTCAAGGGACCTGAAGAGGCAGGAATGTCACTTTCCATGATTGCGGTGGTTTCAGTGGATGGAGGGGCGTCGCGGATGTGAGAATCATCAAATTTCACATCGAAGCTTTTAATGATCAGCCTTGTACGCCTGATGAGCACTCGATAAGCAACCTTGTTAGTGGAGTAACCAAGGAATATGCCTTCGTCGGACTTCGGTGCAAACTTGTTGAGCTGATCTCTGTTGTTGATCACGAAGCATCTACACCCAAAAATATGAAAGAAGCGAACATTAGGCTTGCGGTTGTTAAGGCCCTCATATGGTGTTTTATTGAGGCGTTTGCACACGATACTTCGGTTTTGGACAAAGCATGCGGTTGCTACTGCTTCAGCCCAGAAGTAGAGAGGAAGTTGGGCGAAGTTAAGCATGGATCTGGCTGCTTCTACCAGTGTGCGGTTCCTTCTTTCTACTACACCATTTTGTTGCGGTGTGTAGGGTGCTGAGAAGTTGTGAGAAATGCCTTTGGACACCAAGAAACTGTTAAGAAGATGATTAGTGAACTCGGTTCCATTATCACTGCGGATGCGTCTAACTGGAAGCTTGATCTGAAGTTCGATTTCTTTGATGAAGTTGATGAAGATCTGCGGTGTCTCTGATTTGAGTCGGAGGAAGAAGACCCATGTGAAGCGTGTATAGTCATCAACAACCAGTATATACTTCTTGTGGTGGAGGCTGGCTACGGTTGATGGACCGCGGAGATCAATGTGCAATAGCTCCAGTGGTTCAGAAATAGAAGAGTCCATTATCAGAGGGTGACTTGCTTTAGACTGCTTACCACATTCACATGCCGGACAAAGAGTATCGTTGCTAAATTTGAGAATAGGGAGACCGCAGACTAGTTCTCCAGTGATTAAGTTGTTGATGTACCGGAAGTTGAGATGAGCTAGCTTACTGTGCCATAGCCAGCTGACTTCGGATACAGCTTTGGACAAGAAACACAATTGCGGTTTACCAATGATTGGAGAAACATCCAAAGGGTACATGGTACCTTCGGATCGAGATTTGATCAGGCAAGTGTTTCTATCACTCGTCATTATGTAGCAAAACTGATCATCAAATTCAACATGATGTCCTGCTTTACATAGTTGGCCAACACTGATGAGATTGTGTTTAAGGCTTTCTACATAAGCAACCTTCTGAATGGAAAAGTTCCCCGTAGTGAGAACACCGTAACCTCGGATGACACCGTTTGCATTGTTACCAAACGTGACATTTCCACCATTGCATATAGGCCTGAAATCCCGAAGGTACTCTAACCTTCCGGTCATGTGCAAGGAGCAGGCACTGTCAATTAACCACTCTTCTTCTTGTTCCTCCTTGCACAAAGCCTGAGAATTACACGGTTAGTTTAGGCATCCAAACAAATTTGGAGCCTGGGACAATTGATGTGTTTCTGAGTGATGCATGGTCCGAGGTTGCAGGGACAGGTCCCTTGTCAACTTTTGAGCCTAGTCGTGGGTGTTTGAGTAGATTTGGAGTGTTGTGATTTTTTGAAAAAATACGAGGTTTCTGACTCTGACTCGATTTGACATGAGATAAAACCTTTTGACAACTACACTGACATTTACAAAAGGAGATTTTGTCTTTTGATCTAACACTGTGATTAGTCAGCGGTTTTAAGGATGTTTTGGATCTGTTACCGGTCCGAGATGGGTAATTCCTGACACGAGTGTTTTTGTGTTTTGAAAAAGTCTGTTTATGAAAGGTTTTAGCACGTGTAGATTTCTGAATTCTTTTTGATGGATTTGGTAAGATACCCTTCCATTTGAAATTTTGACGTCACTTTAAAAGTGTTGGAGTGGGTAAAATACCTTTCCATTTAGGATCACTTGAAGAATAGACCTGAAAAACATAGTTTCGAAAAGATTGAACACCCTTTTGGGTTGTGTCAGAAGGAGTATGAATGACTTTTGAAACTGAACTTTCCTTTTTGTTTGTTTTCTTGAAAGAAGAGTTTTTTGAAATGTAGTGAGAGAAAACAAATTTTTTAGGACTTTTGGATTTAGGAAATCTGACTTGCATCTTGTTTTTTGAAAAAGTTTGTCTATTAGTACCGCGAGATCTGATTTCTTCTTTAAAAGCCTTTTTTGCCAAAGATTTTGGTGAACCGCAGTCATTGTTGTTCAACTGCGGTTTCCTGGAATTCTTAGAATGATTTTGAAAACGCGGACTTGAGTCATCAGAACTTGAGGATTCAGGAATTTGGGAACATTGACCTACTTCAAAATTTTCTATGGGTAGTTCATGAAATATTGGCTGAAGAGTTACAGTTCCTTGAACTGATGACTGCGGTAGGGATGACTTGACTACCGCTGGGTAAGTCTTAGATGGGACTTCGGTGGGACATTTGTGGGACATTTGACTACAGTGAGAGACACTGCGGTCTGAGGACATAGATTGAAAGTCTTTTGAGACTTCGGGGCCCTCAACAACAATCTCTTCATCAACTACGGATGAAGTTTGAGAATTTGGATAGATGGTGCCACAGATAGGAATTTGATCACATGTGTGACCCGAATCCTCCGACACAATTTCCTCAATGACACAATTATTGCTTAAGTTGTGCAGTCTACCGAAGTGAGTTTTAATATCTTCGGGAAAAGTCTTGTCATTGACAGGGAAATGAAATTCTCGGTCTGGAGGGACATACAGTCTGTCTTTGTTGAACCGGGGTGAGGAATCCATTGAGGTAGGATATCCATTTGACCAACCCCAATTGTATGTATTGTCCACGGTTCCATTGTTTACCAAATTTTCAATAGCTTCACTTTCATTAAACAATTTTTCAATTAAGAGATTTAAGCGTACAATTTCTCTCTGAGCTAAATCTCTCTGGTTCAAAGCTATCTCTAATTGGGTTTCACTTAACATTCTTGCATCCTTTTCTAACTCTAGGTCCTTCTCTAACATAGCCATCTTAAGTCTTTTGTTATCCAGTCGTCCTCTCACGTGGAACATCTCTTGGGACGTAATGTTCTTCTCATCTAAGGCTTTATTATAGTCTGTAAGGACGGCATCACATGTGTCATTAAGATCATCTATGTAAGGCTGACAGTCATGCATGCTATAGTTTAGAGTTTGGATCATGAGTTTTACCTGTTCGACGATGCTTAGTGTTCCATCCTTTGCCATGTAGCAGTAGTTCTTGTTCAACATTGTAGACCCATCATCATCCGCAGTGGCCAGCATGCAGATTTTCCCTTTTGCTTTGACACTGCTGATGGCCTCATCTTCGTCTCCGGATGACCAGACTTGATGGTCTCTTTTGACATGGGCCACGTATGCCCTTGCCTTTTCAGCTTTTTCTTTGTCTTTCAACTCTTGAGCCATTCTAAGGTAGAATGCTCTGTCTTTTACTACATTGGCCTTACAATGTCGTGCAAAGTCGAGGTGGAGAGTACCTAAGTCTTAAATTCCACGACTACCTCAAGGAATGTGGAATAGTTTCACAATTGACGCCACCTAGGACACCACAATTGAATGGTGTAGCTGAGAGGCGTAATCGAACCTTGCTAGACATGGTTCGTTCCATGATGAGTCGTGCTTCACTACCTATCTCATTCTGGGGGTATGCCTTAGAGACTGCCGCCCATATCCTTAATTTAGTACCCACAAAGAAGGTTGCCAAAACACCTCACGAGATGTGGACAGGGAAAGCTCCCTCGTTGGCACATATCAAGGTTTGGGGCTGTGAAGTTTTCGTAAGACGAGAAACTCACGACAAGCTCGAACCTCGTAGTGAGCGATGTATATTCATCGGCTACCCACAGAAATCCTTTGGATATCTCTTCTATAGGCCGAGTGACAATGTTGTTTTCGTTGCGAGGAGAGGGGTTTTCCGAGAGCGAGAACTCATAAGCCAAGGAGACAGTGGGAGGCAAGTCGATCTTGAAGAGATTCAAGAATCTAGCGATGAAGGAACCTCTAACACTGGCGCTCAACCCGAGGAGGAAACTCCAGTTGAACCAATTGACGAGTCCTTACCGCTTAGACGTTCCGAAAGAGTTAGAGTTCAACCCCAGTTTTATGGTTTTCATATTACTACCGAAGGGGACACGTATATTAGTGATGGTACACTAATAAATCTAGATGAACCTAATAGCTATAAGGAAGCCATGGCAGGCCCAGAGTCTGTAAAATGGAAAGAGGCGATGGACAGCGATATTCAGTCCATGTATGACAACCAAGTTTGGAATTTGGTTGACAATGTACCAGGTCGTAAGACGGTCGGGTGCAAGTGGATCTTCAAGAAGAAGACCGACGTGGATGGGAACGTGCACACTTATAAGGCGCGATTGGTTGCGAAGGGTTTCACTCAGACTCCTGGAGTTGACTACGACGAAACCTTCTCACCAGTTGCGAAGATAAAGTCTATCAGGGTGATGCTAGCCATTGCTGCATTTCATGACTATGAAATATGGCAAATGGATGTAAAAACCGCTTTCCTTAATGGGAAGTTAGCTGAGGATGTTTACATGGCTCATCCAGAGGGTTTTGTCGATCCAAAGCATCCCAATAGAGTGTGTAAGCTTGAGAAGTCCATTTATGGGCTTAAGCAAGCGTCTCGCAGATGGAATCTTTGCTTCGATGAGAAAGTCAAAGAGTTTGGATTTGTACGAAGTGAAGATGAATCATGTGTATATGTCAAGGCCAGTGGGAGTATAGTTAGCTTTCTCGTTTTGTATGTCGATGACATACTGCTAATAGGAAACAATGTCCCGACTCTGCAGGAGGTTAAGTCCTGGCTCGGGAAGTGTTTCGCTATGAAGGACCTCGGAGAGGCTTCCTATATTTTAGGAATAAGGATAGTGAGAGAACGAAGTAAGAGACTAATAGGACTTAGTCAGAATACTTACTTGGATAAGGTACTAAAACGTTTTAGTATGGAAAACTCGAAAAAGGGAGAACTACCGATACAGAGTAATGCCAAATTGAGTAAGACTCAAAGCCCGAGTACAGAAGCCGAGATAGCTGAGATGAGCCGAATACCCTATGCTTCCGCAGTTGGCTCAATCATGTACGCTATGACTTGTACTCGCCCTGATGTGGCCTTTGCTTTGAGCATGGTCAGTAGATATCAAGGGAACCCGGGCAGAGCTCATTGGATTGCAGTCAAGAATATACTTAAGTACCTTCGGAGGACCAAGGAATGGTTTTTAGTCCTCGGAGGGAGTGATGACTTAAAGGTACGAGGGTATAGTGACGCCAGCTTTCAGACCGACAGGGACAACTACCGTTCGCAGTCGGGCTGGGTCTTTACCCTTAATGGGGGAGCGGTGACTTGGAAAAGTTCCAAGCAAGAAACAGTAGCTGATTCAACGTGCGAATCAGAGTACATTGCAGCGAGCGAAGCGTCAAAGGAGGCTATGTGGTTGAAGAACTTCATTGGTGATCTTGGAGTTGTGCCTACCATAAAGGAGCCTATGGAAATTTTCTGTGATAATGAAGGAGCGGTTGCCTTGACCAAGGAACCGAGGGATCATGGTAGATCTCGACATATCGACAGAAAATGTCATTTTATTAGACATCGAGTAGAAGAAGGACACCTCGTGGTAAAGAGGGTATCGTCAGAGGATAACCCAGCAGATCCGCTTACGAAGGGACTTAGCAGGGTTAAGCATTTGCAGCACGCTAGGAGCATTGGGCTAAAGGACGATATTAGTTTAGATTAGATAGTTTGGAAACGTGTAATAGATAAATGTAATTGACATTTGATGATTAAATAAAGGAGTATTATTTATAAGTAAAGCTACTGTCTTATGTTAATTGTTTAACTATTGTTTCATTTTGCATGTTTTGACTTCCTGAGTAATTAATTATTTGATAATAATCGAATTATTCGAATAGTCCACAGTCGTTCATATGTTGGAAGTAGATATGAATGAAGACTGTCATGAATTGGTGTGTAGATTGTCTAAAGTGTATTAGACATAGCAAAGATTTGCTACAACGTTCATGAGTGCTTATGAATTTGATTTGAGCATTGGAATAAACCCGCACTTGTTGGAATCACTTCATGGAATTTATCACGAGTGATCACAAGATGGTAATATCATATAGTCTTAAAACCTAGATATATGGTTTATTGTTTGTTAATTGGTTATGCATTGATAATACGCAAACGCATCAGTAACTTGATGTTATAAAACGTATTGTTGTGTGTAAATTGATTAGTGGATAATAAATGCATATAAGTCGAAGTTTATCTGTTCCTTTTATCCTAAGAGGGTAAAAGCGATATCAGGGCCCCTCGATGATTTGATTTGACTTATGTGCCGGGCCCGGTCAGGACTGAATTGATGTGTTCAATTAAGTTCTATGTCAAATGAATCTGAGATCGAGAAACAAATTGCAGGACAATAAGTATGACCATGTTCCATGTAGTTGTCCGCACGATATCAAGAACAGAGGATTATATGATCCCTTATCTAAAGGACAGGATACTGATAAGATCAGAGTTGACAGCGTCTTTGAGAGCTACGATTGCTAATCGGATTGTGTTATCAAAAATAGGGAGAGAATATCATCCGGATTTTGTTATTTTGATTGTTTGAGCTTGGATTTTTGAAGACTTCTGAAGACGATTATTTATTTAGTGATGCGGTGTGACACTTGTTTTTGATCTTCACGGATCAAATTTTTGGCATTACTAGATGTTTATCAGCTCCAGATTATTTATTATTCAGACTCTACCAAAGGATGATTTTGTGTTTGCATCCGGTTCCGATCTCATGATTGCCCGAGTTTGGATTTGTGATATTTTGAAGATGAAGATTATTTTGGCGATGCGACGTGACACTTATTTTTGATCATTGGATCAAATTTTCGGCATTGCTGGACCATGTTTTTGGACTCACATTATTTTTATCCGGACTTCATTTTATGGATGCTTCACATTTTTAGCAGGTTATTCTTTGAAGAATTTTGGTGTATTATGATTCGAGAACTCGAGATGTTTTTCAGACATTTGAAGCCGAAGTGTTTCTTTTATTGGATCTTCTACTTGCTAATGGTGACCTCCTTCTTCGGATGATTATGACTGGTTTGAAGATTTGGATCTTATATTTTTTCTGCTTCATTGGTTGTGCTTTGAAGCCAAAGACCTTCATTGTTAGAGATGTTGGATTAGTGTCTAAGGCTATAACTATATTTGGTAAGTACTTGACCCGGTTATGCATGGTCCTTTTGGGTTGCCTTCACCATAGCAACTTGACAGGATGATTTGTTAAGAGAGAAGAAATATTATTAATATATTATGAGAATAATATATTGAGGAAATAATAATATTATTTGATTAATATAAGTCATATATTAATTGAGAATTAATTTGGTGACTTAAAGAGGTTAATTGAATAAAGGGGGCATAAACTGTCAAATGTGTGATAGTTATATTTTGGGCTATGTATCCTTATGGATATTAGGGTGAACGAAATTTAGGGGCTTGGGAACCTTAATTTCGTCCAAGCCTTGTATCTAGAAGGATCTTGGATTGCTTAGGGCCTAAGTCATTCAATTAGGGTTAAAGGAGAAACCCTAATAGCTCATAGTATAAATAGGACCCTTGGGATGGAGAAATCGACACTCTTGCAAGCCAAGGAACCCTAGGGCCGATTTCTATCCCTCCTCCCTCTCTCTCAAGATCATCTTCTTGCTATTTGGTGTTTGTAAGCCATTAGAGGAGTGACAATTGTGACTCTAAGATCCAAGAAGAAGAAGTATCAAGCAAGTAATTCAAGGTATTCTTTCAGATCTGATTTCATATGATTAGATTCAATATATTACATTAGATCTAGTATTGCAAGTCTTGGATTCAATGCATGTTCAATTAGAGAAACCTAGATCCAAGCAATTAGGGTTTGCATGTGCACATAGGAAAGTTCTTATGGCTCAAACCCATCAGTGGTATCAGAGCTTTGATTGATTTCTATTGAATTGATGCATTGGTTGATTGCTTGTTGCTTGAAAAAATTTGATTTTGTGATTCTGACTGCTGTACTCGGCGAGTTCCACTGTGGACTCGGCGAGTCCATAGAGGTACTCGGCGAGTGCATAGAGGTACTCGGCGAGTTCGAGCGTCAGAAGGAGGAAGTTTCGGGATTTCTTGCTGTTTTACTTGAGGATACTTGCCTTAACTGTTTTGGGTCATTAAAATCCGATTTTAATCATATAGATGAGTATATTCTTGACCTAACAAAAGATAATTACCAATTAGTTGAATAATAATTTCCTTATATGATAATTGTTGATTATTTGAATTGAATTGGTAAATTGTTTTGCAAGTAACATTAAATAAGATCAAATTGAGATAATCTAATTAGATGATTTATATTATTTGCTATTTGATCCTTATGCTTTGAAAAAGTTCAAGACTTGTCCTCAAGCTTTGAAATTTTAAATTTTGTGATTAAAAGTTTAATTTGGATAATTTTAAATTTCAATCCCTAGAATTTTACAAGTTTAAAATTCAACCCTATACTATTATATTATTACAAGCTTAATATATATATATATATATATATATATATATATATATATATATATATATATATATATATATATATATATATATATATATATATATATATATATATATATATATATATATATATATGTATGATTTACAATGCTAGTCTTACCGTTAGTAGGCCTCATTCACGAAGCCGGTCTATAAGGTGGGTATAAGGTTGCTGCCTATAAAATGGCGCTTAATGGGTGTACATTCACACCCACCGCTTGCTTGACTGGTGGAGGGTCGTTAGCCGAACGGGTAGGATAGGGCAAACCTCCTCTCATTAATAAGTATAATGAATCTATAAAGTAACTAAACATGTTTTATAAAATTCCCAATCTTAGTTACTTTAGGACAAGTGAATTGATGCAATCCCATGAAATTACACTTTGTACCCTTGCTAAGACATTAATGGAGCGTGTGTGGTTAACCGGCACATTAATTGGGTTCTAAGCAAAGGTGGCAAAGGGTGACTCATTGTTTGTTATAGTTCAATGGAGCGTGTGTGGTTAACCAGCACATTGAATAGGTAACTGTAACAGTGGGGGCACCTTGTACATTTGCATGGTTATTCGCACCCACTTTGTGATCCTCGACATCCCAGTCACAAACGAGAGGGGCATATCGAGATTTAAACATGTCATTGAAAGGTTCAATGAATCTTAATGAAATCTAGGAATTCTCAATACATTTAAAACTTAAAGCTTATGTTTTTTATGGTGAAGAATTAGTGAATCGTCATTCACTTACCTCCAAATTATTTGCATGTTGGATTATGGCATCCCTTTTCTAATGTGTAAATAATGTTGTTGGGTCCTAGCCCTAATTTTTCATTTTGGGTGTTAATTAGGGACTTAATCTAATCAAATTTTGTTCTTTCTATTTGTAGATGTCTAACGCAAACAACGCAACTGCTAGCTCATTTCCTCTAATGAGCTTTTGTCAAAAAGTGACATTCGATGGAACGAACTTTAGCGAATGGATAAGATACATTCGCACAATCACACGTTACGAGGACAAAGAGTATGTTCTCGATGAGAAGCTCGAAAAGATCAATCCAGAAACTGCTACTCCTGAAGAAATGGTTGTCTTTGAGAACCATGAGTGTGATGCAACGAAGGTCCATTGCATCATGATAGCCACAATGAACTCAGAATTCCAAAAGTCCTATGAGGACATGTATCCTTATGAGATGCATCTAGACTTGATGGAGAGGTATCACCAAAGCGCGAGGCAAGAGCGCTATGAAATCATAACGAATATGATTACTGCTAAAATGGGAAGTGGAGAGTCTCTTACTGTGCACTTGCAAAAGATGCAAAGGTATGCTGATCGTCTTCGCAAGTTGGATGTCAACTTTAGGGAAGATTTGGCTATCGACATTGTTCTTCACTCCTTGCCCTCATGCTACAACCAATTAGGATGACCTACCACATGAACAAGGAAGAGGTCACCCTAAGCAAACTCCAAGGGCTCCTGAGGACTGCTGAGAGCAACCTCAAGGACAAGTCTGTTGCACCAACTCCCAATCCACCCGTTGCTCCTGTTTTGGCTATTGGACAGGGAAGGGGCAAGAAGAGGAAGGCTTTTTCAAAGAACCACCACAAAGGAAAGTCCCAAAATGGTTCCTCCTCTAGTGGGACCAAGGTTGATCCTGCTAAACCCAACCCAAACCCAAAGGAGGCAGAGTGCCACCATTGCCACAAAATAGGGCATTGGAAGAAATAGGGATGTGCCACCCGTTGCTCCTCTTTTGCAGGTATTTACACAATTAAATCTAATGATTCATCTCATGCTATTTCTTGGGTTCTTGATACAGGGTGTGGTTACCACATTTGTTCTGATTTGCAGGGACTAGGAAGAAATAGGGATGTGGAGCTTGGAAGAATAAATCTGATCATGGGAAACAGAAGAACGTCGCCTGTCACCAAGATTGGAGTGTATTCTTTAGAGCTTAGGAATGGTTTGAATTTAGAATTAAATAATTGTTGCTACTCGCCAGATATGGCAAGAAACATCATTTCTTTTCATGGTTTATTTAGACAAGGATTTAGATATTCGTTTAATAATGAGAATGGTTCGATTTATGCTTATCTAAATGGTGTTTTATATTTTGAAGCAATGTCTTGTAATGGAATTTATGAAACTGTTATGGTTGTAGATAACCTAGGAAATGATGTGTTGTGTATGGATCTTCCAATGGTATGGATAAAGCATCCTTGTGGCATTGTCGTCTTGGACATGTCAACAAGAAGCGCATAGCCCAACTCCAAAAGGATGGAGTGTTGGAGTCGTTCGACCTTAGGGAAGATGACACGTGCGAATCTTGTTTACTTGGAAAGATGACCAAGTCACCCTTCACTGGCACTTGTGCAAGGGGTGAGGGTTTATTGGATCTCATACATACAGATGTATGTGGACCCTTTAGATCCACCACAAGGGATGCAAATCGCTTCTATGTGACTTTCACAGATGATTATAGCAGATATGGGTATATCTACTTAATCAAGCACAAGTCAGAAACCTTTGAAAAGTTCAAAGAGTTTAAACAAGAAGTGGAGAATCAATTGGGCAGGAAAATCAAGATGCTTCGATCTGATCGAGGTGGAGAGTACCTAAGTCTTGAATTCCACGACTACCTCAAGGAATGTGGAATAGTTTCACAATTGACGCCACCTAGGACACCACAATTGAATGGTGTAGCTGAGAGGCGTAATCGAACCTTGCTAGACATGGTTCGTTCCATGATGAGTCGTGCTTCACTACCTATCTCATTCTGGGGGTATGCCTTAGAGACTGCCGCCCATATCCTTAATTTAGTACCCACAAAGAAGGTTGCCAAAACACCTCACGAGATGTGGACAGGGAAAGCTCCCTCGTTGGCACATATCAAGGTTTGGGGCTGTGAAGTTTTCGTAAGACGAGAAACTCACGACAAGCTCGAACCTCGTAGTGAGCGATGTATATTCATCGGCTACCCACAGAAATCCTTTGGATATCTCTTCTATAGGCCGAGTGACAATGTTGTTTTCGTTGCGAGGAGAGGGGTTTTCCGAGAGCGAGAACTCATAAGCCAAGGAGACAGTGGGAGGCAAGTCGATCTTGAAGAGATTCAAGAATCTAGCGATGAAGGAACCTCTAACACTGGCGCTCAACCCGAGGAGGAAACTCCAGTTGAACCAATTGACGAGTCCTTACCGCTTAGACGTTCCGAAAGAGTTAGAGTTCAACCCCAGTTTTATGGTTTTCATATTACTACCGAAGGGGACACGTATATTAGTGATGGTACACTAATAAATCTAGATGAACCTAATAGCTATAAGGAAGCCATGGCAGGCCCAGAGTCTGTAAAATGGAAAGAGGCGATGGACAGCGAGATTCAGTCCATGTATGACAACCAAGTTTGGAATTTGGTTGACAATGTACCAGGTCGTAAGACGGTCGGGTGCAAGTGGATCTTCAAGAAGAAGACCGACGTGGATGGGAACGTGCACACTTATAAGGCGCGATTGGTTGCGAAGGGTTTCACTCAGACTCCTGGAGTTGACTACGACGAAACCTTCTCACCAGTTGCGAAGATAAAGTCTATCAGGGTGATGCTAGCCATTGCTGCATTTCATGACTATGAAATATGGAAAATGGATGTAAAAACCGCTTTCCTTAATGGGAAGTTAGCTGAGGATGTTTACATGGCTCATCCAGAGGGTTTTGTCGATCCAAAGCATCCCAATAGAGTGTGTAAGCTTGAGAAGTCCATTTATGGGCTTAAGCAAGCGTCTCGCAGATGGAATCTTTGCTTCGATGAGAAAGTCAAAGAGTTTGGATTTGTACGAAGTGAAGATGAATCATGTGTATATGTCAAGGCCAGTGGGAGTATAGTTAGCTTTCTCGTTTTGTATGTCGATGACATACTGCTAATAGGAAACAATGTCCCGACTCTGCAGGAGGTTAAGTCCTGGCTCGGGAAGTGTTTCGCTATGAAGGACCTCGGAGAGGCTTCCTATATTTTAGGAATAAGGATAGTGAGAGAACGAAGTAAGAGACTAATAGGACTTAGTCAGAATACTTACTTGGATAAGGTACTAAAACGTTTTAGTATGGAAAACTCGAAAAAGGGAGAACTACCGATACAGAGTAATGCCAAATTGAGTAAGACTCAAAGCCCGAGTACAGAAGCCGAGATAGCTGAGATGAGCCGAATACCCTATGCTTCCGCAGTTGGCTCAATCATGTACGCTATGACTTGTACTCGCCCTGATGTGGCCTTTGCTTTGAGCATGGTCAGTAGATATCAAGGGAACCCGGGCAGAGCTCATTGGATTGCAGTCAAGAATATACTTAAGTACCTTCGGAGGACCAAGGAATGGTTTTTAGTCCTCGGAGGGAGTGATGACTTAAAGGTACGAGGGTATAGTGACGCCAGCTTTCAGACCGACAGGGACAACTACCGTTCGCAGTCGGGCTGGGTCTTTACCCTTAATGGGGGAGCGGTGACTTGGAAAAGTTCCAAGCAAGAAACAGTAGCTGATTCAACGTGCGAATCAGAGTACATTGCAGCGAGCGAAGCGTCAAAGGAGGCTATGTGGTTGAAGAACTTCATTGGTGATCTTGGAGTTGTGCCTACCATAAAGGAGCCTATGGAAATTTTCTGTGATAATGAAGGAGCGGTTGCCTTGACCAAGGAACCGAGGGATCATGGTAGATCTCGACATATCGACAGAAAATGTCATTTTATTAGACATCGAGTAGAAGAAGGACACCTCGTGGTAAAGAGGGTATCGTCAGAGGATAACCCAGCAGATCCGCTTACGAAGGGACTTAGCAGGGTTAAGCATTTGCAGCACGCTAGGAGCATTGGGCTGAAGGACGATATTAGTTTAGATTAGATAGTTTGGAAACATATAATAGATAAATGTAATTGACATTTGATGATTAAATAAATGAGTATTATTTATAAGTAAAGCTACTGTCTTATGTTAATTGTTTAACTATTGTTTCATTTTGCATGTTTTGACTTCCTGAATAATTAAGTTATTTGATAATAATCGAATTATTCGAATAGTCCACAGTCGTTCATATGTTGGAAGTAGATATGAATGAAGACTGTCATGAATTGGTGTGTAGATTGTCTAAAGTGTATTAAACATAGCAAAGGTTTGCTACAACGTTCATGAGTGCTTATGAACTTGATTTGAGCATTGGAATAAACCCACACTTGTTGGAATCACTTCATGGAATTTATCACGAGTGATCACAAGATGGTAATATCATATGGTCTTAAAACCTAGATATATGGTTTATTGTTTGTTAATTGGTTATGCATTGATAATGCGCAAACGCATCAGTAACTTGATGTTATAAAACGTATTGTTGTGTGTAAATTGATTAGTGGATAATAAATACATATAAGTCGAAGTTTATCTGTTCCTTTTATCCTAAGAGGGTAAAAGCGATATCAGGGCCCCTCGATGATTTGATTTGACTTATGTGCCGGGCCCGGTCAGGACTGAATTGATGTGTTCAATTAAGTTCTATGTCAAATGAATCTGAGATCGAGAAACAAATTGCAGGACAATAAGTATGACCATGTTCCATGTAGTTGTCCGCACGATATCAAGAACAGAGGATTATACGATCCCTTATCTAAAGGACAGGATACTGATAAGATCAGAGTTGACAGCGTCTTTGAGAGCTACGATTGCTAATCGGATTGTGTTATCAAAAAATAGGGAGAGAATATCATCCGGATTTTGTTATTTTGATTGTTTGAGCTTGGATTTTTGAAGACTTCTGAAGACGATTATTTATTTAGTGATGCGGTGTGACACTTGTTTTTGATCTTCACGGATCAAATTTTTGGCATTACTAGATGTTTATCAGCTCCAGATTATTTATTATTCAGACTCTACCAAAGGATGATTTTGTGTTTGCATCCGGTTCCGATCTCATGATTGCCCGAGTTTGGATTTGTGATATTTTGAAGATGAAGATTATTTTGGCGATGCGACGTGACACTTATTTTTGATCATTGGATCAAATTTTCGGCATTGCTGGACCATGTTTTTGGACTCACATTATTTTTATCCGGACTTCATTTTATGGATGCTTCACATTTTTAGCAGGTTATTCTTTGAAGAATTTTGGTGTATTATGATTCGAGAACTCGAGATGTTTTTCAGACATTTGAAGCCGAAGTGTTTCTTTTATTGGATCTTCTACTTGCTCATGGTGACCTCCTTCTTCGGATGATTATGACTGGTTTGAAGATTTGGATCTTATATTTTTTCTGCTTCATTGGTTGTGCTTTGAAGCCAAAGACCTTCATTGTTAGAGATGTTGGATTAGTGTCTAAGGCTATAACTATATTTGGTAAGTACTTGACCCGGTTATGCATGGTCCTTTTGGGTTGCCTTCACCATAGCAACTTGACAGGATGATTTGTTAAGAGAGAAGAAATATTATTAATATATTATGAGAATAATATATTGAGGAAATAATAATATTATTTGATTAATATAAGTCATATATTAATTGAGAATTAATTTGGTGACTTAAAGAGGTTAATTGAATAAAGGGGGCATAAACTGTCAAATGTGTGATAGTTATATTTTGGGCTATGTATCCTTATGGATATTAGGGTGAACGAAATTTAGGGGCTTGGGAACCTTAATTTCGTCCAAGCCTTGTATCTAGAAGGATCTTGGATTGCTTAGGGCCTAAGTCATTCAATTAGGGTTAAAGGAGAAACCCTAATAGCTCATAGTATAAATAGGACCCTTGGGATGGAGAAATCGACACTCTTGCAAGCCAAGGAACCCTAGGGCCGATTTCTATCCCTCCTCCCTCTCTCTCACGATCATCTTCTTGCTATTTGGTGTTTGTAAGCCATTAGAGGAGTGACAATTGTGACTCTAAGCTCCAAGAAGAAGAAGTATCAAGCAAGTAATTCAAGGTATTCTTTCAGATCTGATTTCATATGATTAGATTCAATATATTACATTAGATCTAGTATTGCAAGTCTTGGATTCAATGCATGTTCAATTAGAGAAACCTAGATCCAAGCAATTAGGGTTTGCATGTGCACATAGGAAAGTTCTTATGGCTCAAACCCATAAAGAGATTCATAGCCAGTTTCAGACTTCACAGACACTTCAGAGTTTCAGAGACATTTCAGCACTTGATTTCATTTTATTACCACACTTGCTAGTCGGATTACTGTATTATAGCCTTGTATCACTTATTGGATCTCTCAACATTTGTAAGCATTTAGGGAGAGAATGTTGGTGCATGGAAATGCTCCACAAATAATGAGTGTTTATTAGGTTGTATTTTCCCTTTATTGTATTTATGGTGTAAATACTCTCCCTCCTATATAAAGGGAGAGTTGGTCATGTATTACGATAGCTAGCTTATCTTTTCCTTAGTTAGAGTTACTTTTCTGACAATGTAATTCTAGAGAGAGAAAAAGTTGGTGGGTTCTCCCACCCAGGGAGAGTTTCTCTCCCACCATGTTCTTCATGAAATATATTATTCTCTCTTTGTTCTTAGTCTTTTCTTATGAACTCATAATATGTTCTTCGTGTTCATACTTACAAAAACATGATTAATCTCGAGATATCTTTCTTCCGCACTCACCGTTCGTTATAAAAATGGGTCTCAACAGGAAGGAGCTTGGGAGTTCAAGTTGCAGCTAGAAGGTCTAGAGATTGTGTTCCATTTCCAGCTCATTTAAGGTAAAAAGCTTCAATCTTGACTTTCCATGTGTTTAATCAACTTAGGGCTTGGATTTTGGTACCTTTAGGGCATTTCTAAGCCATTTTCGGGTTGTGGGGTGTAATGTGGAGACATGGCTTCAGATCTTGGACTTTGAAGGGTTCTCATGGCATAAAGGTGCCAACTTTATGGCCATGAGAGACCCATGCATCTTGTAGACCTCCTTTTTATGGCTTTTTGAGCCAAAGGCCCCATGCATGTACATCAAGTTTGAAGCTTTACGTATAAAATGGACCCTAGGAGGCCAGATCTATGGTTTTGACGCGTTAAGACCCATTATAATCGACTGTATAGTTTTGGACATAGAGGGACTCGGCGAGTCGTTCTTCGGACTCGGCGAGTCGGGGTGTATTTTCCACCAAATCCTTTCTGTTATGGACCAGTTGTTAAGATCGAAGGTTCCCCTAGTTGTTTAGGTTCACTAGGGACCTGGGAATCATAGGACTCGGCGAGTGGACGAACAGACTCAGTGAGTTGAAGGCAATATCCCAGCCACATGAAGACGGACTTGGCGAGTTCAAAGGGAACTCGGCGAGCCATAGACTAAACATCTTCTTATGGATGAAGATGAACTCGGCGAGTTCAAGGACTAACTCGACGAGTCGGTTGAAGATTATATGATGTGTTGTTGAAGGCGAACTCATCAAGCTCTTTCTAGACTCGACGAGTAGGGACGGGATTATGGCTTTTGTGGATATGGGGAGTCGACGAGTTGACGGGCCAACTTGGTGAGTCGAGTCAACCAGATGTTGAATTTGACCAAAATTTGACTTTGACCTTGGATTTGACTTTGACTTTGACTTGGATTGAGTGACCCTTGTAAGGGTTACGAGTATGAGTTGATAACTTAGAAGAGTTGTCGTGTAGGGATTGAGGAGTCGGGGAGAGTCGATTTCCACACCGAGATCAGTGCAGACACTACACGACTTCGAGGTGAGTTTCCTTCTAGTAGGGGTGGGTCTACAGCCACAATGCCGGCCCACAAGTGAGAGTGTTGGATAGATGATTGTGTTTGTGATAATTATCTAGGATTGATATGTGATATGCTTACTGTGCTTGATATGATTAATGTGCTTGATATGATTATTATGCTTAACATGTGCTAGCAGCAGTAGGGGTGAAATATTCCCCGGTTACCGGTTGAAAGATACCGAAGGGTAGGTGAGTTCCCAGTTACCGGTTGAACGATACCGAGGGGGAGTCCAACTCCCGACTATGCCTGACAGTCACCGGTTGAAAGATACCGAGGATTATGCATTATTTGGTATGGGTATGATGGGGGAACTCACTAAGCTTTGTGCTTGCGATTTTTAGTTTTGGTTTCAGGTACCTCTTCGTCTAAGGGGAAGGAGCCGACGGTGTAGCAGCGCATTACACACACACATGATTTCCGCATTGAGTTTTCTGGGATTGTACTCTGATTTTTATTACTATTGATGATATGGTTTTGAGACACGTTGTTACGGTTTTATAAATTAATATGACATTGGAAATGTTTTTGGTAAACTATTTTATGAGTTACTTAATTAAAAAGGAAATTTTTGGCCTTGAAAATTGGGATGTTACAAGTTGGTATCAGAGCCTTGGTTTGAGGGATTCGGACACACCTTCGGGGGTGTCTGGACTCAAATCGAGGACTTGAAAGATTTTTACAAGAAAATAGTTTTCTAAAAATCTAAGTTGAATAATTTTGAGAAAGAAGGAGGTGTGTGGGGCCCATCGCAAGTCACTGACAGATCTATATCGGGTGGGGCCCGTTGGATGTCAAGCGAGGAACATTGTATGTATGGTATGTGGTATTTTGGGGGTATCTCACTAAGCTTTGTGCTTACGATTTTAGTTTATGTTTCAGGTACTTCCGGTTTAAAGGGGAAGGGCCGACCTGATTGCAACGCATCCACTCGTGTTCAGTAATTTTATGATTTTGCTATTCTACTATGATAACTATTTATACATTGACATACTTATGGATGGTTTGATATGAATAGTTGATGGTTTTTGGTTGATCTAAAAATGAATTTTTACTTATGATTTTTGGGATATTACAATTTTACGACACACTTTGTCGTATATGGCTGAACACGAAATTTTGAAAAATCATAATTTCTTCATACGGAGTTAGATTTAGGCGTTTCTTATATCCATGAGATCGTTATCATGACTACTACAACTTTCGTTAAGATAATTTATCTTAAATAATTTTTTATTTTTGAACGTTTATTTAAAATTTGGTAAATTTATAAAAATGTGCCCATAAAACATGTACACAATATATAAATATCGTTTATATAACTCTTTTTGCATATGAATGATTTTTATTTACGATCATCCTATTTGATGATTTAATTATTCGATAAAACGGATATTTATAATTTAAAATCCTTAAAATTTCTAGTCCGAATTTGCGGGCGTTACAAATAAGCATATAGTGTTCGAGTGGTGTTGTCCTATTTGTCATTAAGAAAGACAATGAATCAAGTACTCCATCGCATCAAATGAAAACTCTAGAATAGTCTTCATATGAAGTCAATAACTCGTCATATAATTGATGACGAATGAAAAGCCATTCATCTTTGTTGTATGCGAGACAAATGGCTACAGATCGAAAAGCACAATTTCCATCACCCTCTACATTTTGTATACGTATGATGTATGGATGAAATATTGATGAAATTTCCTTCAACAATGAACTATGTTTCATCTGTGGTTCCTCGTTCAAGTCAATGCTTTGTTTTATTGTGGCCTATAATGCTTTGCTATATCATTGAATATATGCCACCAACAAAGTAAGTGATTACTTTGCACGCTTTCATCAATGCTAAATATCCATCGGTGAAGATGATACGAGGACAAAAAATGTCGTTAATCATCAATTTTAGACAAGTCAACGCCCACCTATACTCCTATAGTTGCTCGTTTTTTTTACTATGCATGAATGCGAAGGCTACAGAAAATGTCTTACTCGTAACAGTGACACCAACAATATCCAAAAAAGTAAGATTATACTTTTTTGTTTTGTATGTAGCTTCCATCAACACCACATGTGAAAATGCTTGGCACATCGATATTGGGTGAATAATAAACAACTCTTCTATCTCGTTCTTACTTTCGTTTAAACGATACTCAAAATTGTACCCTTTAATATGCAAAATGTTCATAACATTTCGTATCGAGGTTCTATCTTCTAGCTGAGATATATCTTAAACTTATGGAGAAAATTGTATATAATTGTCAGTGAAGACACGCTATTTTCATTTTGCTGCTTTATTGCTAAAATAATTTCTAGCGATTTCACATTCAATGTAACACTCACAGCTTCGGGCAAGACATTTGAGATATAATAAGTAATAGTTATTATAATTTTACCCCTTGAATAGGGAGATCGCTAGTCTTGTGCATTGCAAATTACATATCATAAGGCTTTTAGGGAATTTATCGATAAAAGATAAAAAACGAAATTTTGATAGAAGGTTATTTAGGATCAATAATCTTATCCGAAGTTGTAGTAAGTGTGCCAAGGATCCCGTACATATAAAGAACTTTGAAATCTGATTTTGTATGAAGAACTTATGCTTCTTCAATGTTTCGCGATTTAACCGACACGACTATGCACATCATAAATAGTGAATCATAGACGGGTTGGTTATTAGCCTAAGTAATCTAAACAAAATTTATAGTAATCATAAAAGAGAAATCATGCATATAGAGGACGTCCAAAGAGAATCCCCGAGGCAGTGTTGACCACTTAGATATCCTTTAGGATAGATCCCTTGAGATCATCGGTTTAGGATCAGGAAGTGACAATAACAGGAACGGGTAATAGGGTTATTTGTTTGATGCGAAATATATAATTATAACAAACTAAATATAATATTTTGGGTTGAAAACCCTATGTACTCACCAGGTTTCTCAACCTGACCCACTCAAATTTCTTTGTATCATAGGAAGCAATACACAGATAATGATGTTTGGATCTGATGAGAGATTCAAGGAAATGTAGGCCATTAGTATAAAAGACGTAGCAAGGTCTGTAATGACTATGTTTATGCTTATGTTTCTTGTATCAATTATGACGTCCAAAGTTTTTAAATAATCAATGAAACATATTTCTTCGGAAATACTTTTATGTGATAAATTATGCAGTTATAAAGAATACTCTTTTTAAAATAAGCATAAAAAATTCTTTTCTGACCGTTAAAATGGGAGTGTCACAACTGGTGTTAGAGCATTAGTTTAAGCGAACTAGAAATTTGGAGGATTTATCGACTTAAACTTAGAAGAAGAGGAGCATTCGGGTTGGAGTTCTGCTTGAGAATTTTTCCGGACTTCTGTTAGGAAACTCTGTAACTTAAGTTACACCTATTTTATTTTATGTGTAACTTATAGTTATATTCATAATCGTTATTAAGAAACTATAAATAAGATTTATCAGTGATTCCATGTCGTAATACTGATTGATCTACTTAGGGGCTAATATCTAGGCTAGATTTAGTGAGGTGTTTAAAGTAGGTTTTCTAAACACTATACTTTGTATACCAAACGGACCCTATATCCGATATGATCTTAACTATTTATTCCTTATCAACTATAGATCAATATTCATTGGGATTGTTGAGGAATCTAGACTATCTTTATTATAGTCGAGAGATTTAATATTGTAACGTCCCCGATTCCAAACTAAAATTTTCATTTTTAAAATATTATTAAAGTTACATTCAAGTCAAACTATTTGTTCATAAATCATTATTCAAAAATCAAAGTTAGTGAGTTCCCTTAAATATCACATACAACAACTGTAAGCATGAAGCTTAGTGAGTTCCCTAAAAGATCACATACAAAACAACATAAATAAACAGTTATGGGTTATCAGCAACCCTAGGGACTATCATTAGTCCCAATCGGCTAACAGCACACCCTGTGAGCTAACAGCACCGCTGTGGCTTATCAACAACCATGGGGACTATCAGCAGTCCCAGTAGGCTAACAACATGCCTTGGAACTATTAGTAGCTCAATAGTAAATTACAACAATGAAAAAATAAGACTCAGCTGGTCAGCATGCACACACTATGGCATAGGCAATACAGTGAGAAGACTCACCTTGCAGATAGCAGGTATACACAACATTTCTCACACAGTGAAGATCGGTAAAAAGAAGCACCTAACAATAATAAAGAAGTACCCTCTCAGTCTACACCCTAAAACCCTTAAATTTACCAAAAGTCAACTATGATCAAAAGTCAACGGTCAAAGTCAACCTTAGCAGGTCTCCACGTCGTGGCCACCCATATACACGTCGTGTCATCTTCTCGACACAACAGTCGGGCAACCCCCATGTCACCATGTCGTAATGAGCAGACTGTCATGTTGTAGAAGCTAGGCTTTCACAACCTAATGGATTAAGCTCTTAATCCATTAAACCACCATTTCAAAATTTCCAGAAAGCCTCCTAAGGTCTAGTACAACATAAAAATCGATGCTTTTTAGTCATGCATGGCCGATGCAATACTAACACTCAGGTTAGGTCACAAATGGAGAAATAACACTAGGATCTTATGCATGGATCTCATTACACCAACAAACTTTAGATCTGGAACATATGTCCACTAAGGGACCTCAATAATCCAAAAAGTTGCTAACTTTATGGAATCCATGCAATCAAGTCAACCCAATCATGGAGAAAATTTAGTAGACACCTAGATCTAGCATGATTTAATGAGAAATGTAAGATCTTGAGGACTTACAACAGTCCAGAAATAGTACAAAATGATGAAGGGAAATTTGCATGCACGGACAAAGCACCAAGGACACCTCTTTCTTCTTCAAAGCACTAAAACACCACCAAGAGCTTCACAAACCAACAATGGAGGCTAGGATTTTCCTTGAGGGTGAAGGGAGGTGATGAAGGATGAGTGTGTGCAAACCCTAGCCCTCACTCCCCTAAAATAAGGGCACAAACCGCATAAATTAGGGTTAAGCTCTTAACCGGCCACTACCTCGTGACCACAAGCTTGTCACGTCGTGGCACACGAGGAATGATATGCGCTTACACAACTATTGTCACGTCATGGTAACCCATGTCCCATGTCGTGGCACAGGATTTTCCTAAAAACATCATCTTTGATCCCATAAAGCCTTTAACTTATCCACTCTAGAAAATGGGAGTTACAACCCTCCCCCACTTAAATTAGATTTTGTCCTCAAAATTTGTCCTTACAAATTATTCTTAAAACACCATCTGAATCCCCTTGTGGGATCTTCTAAGTCCATTTACTTCTTGCACGAGCCAACGCTACCAAATGCTTGAAACTGTGACTATAATCACACGGATTTCCAAAACCAGACGCACATGCCAAACCGGAGCACAAACTCCCAAAGGTCAAAATCACGTCCACTGCAACACCGGAACAATGTTCTAAACAGACACTTCCTTGAAACCCAAAAACTGATTCGATCATTAGCGAGAAATACATGACCTGTCAAAGAATGAATTTCAATACATCACAACTAACCGACATCGAGAAGAGTTAGATCCCTTGTCCATAACTTGAAAACTCTAAGATAAAATTCATAGTGATCTCCTTCCATTCCACATGGGAATGGGTAACGAATGCATCTTGTTGTGGGGTCACTGATGTTCGACTTTGACTTTCCTACAAGTCAAGCACTACTCTACAAACCATGCTATCTTGCTCTTCATATAGGGCCACAAATATCTCAGTCTCAAGTCTCTATACATCTTCGTGGCCTTTGGATGGATTAAAAACTTCGACTTGTGTGCTTCCTCCAACAATGTCGGACAAAACCTGCTAGAAGCCGAATCCCATACCCTTCCGTACTGAGTCAACAGTCCTCGGCTATCTCTGACAAACAAAGGAATCTGTCCCCTGATTCTATATGCATTCCAATTCTTCTGCTTCAACCCCTCAACATGCGCCTCCTTGATCAAATCTAATAGTGGTGAAATGACGACCATCCTCATACATATATCTAGGGGTGTTCGTTTGGATGGATCGGTTTGATCCGATCCAATCAAGTAAATCCAAATGGATTTCGCTTTTCAAAACATGGATCCGAATAGTCCAAACTAAATTCAAATCCAATCCGATCCAACCAAATTACAGTTTGGTTGGATCGGGTTTTACAATTCGGTTTTTAAGAGGCAAAAACATTTTAAATATTGTATAACTTAAATATTAGCTAACTCTTTAAAAGTAACTAAATAAAACTTTTTAGCTATGAATTATAATTTATAAACAACTATTAAGAAAAATTAGTTATACTTTAATATATTATTGATAAAAAACTTTTGATAAGAAGTACATATTAAAGTGCTATATTGGTTGAAAGTTTCTAATAATTAAAAAAAACATAATTTAGTAAATTTATAAATGATTAAAAATATATATTAAAAATAAATAATAAGTTGTTATTCAGTTTTTTTTTGGACTATTCGATTCTTATTTTACAAACCAAAACCAAACCGAAATCCAAAAATAATAATTCGGTTTAGCTTAAAATCAATCCAAAAATCCGAATATCCGAACTAGGTAGTCCAATCCAAATTGTCCGATTGGACAATTCGGTTTTAACCAAATAGTGAACAACCCTACATATATTTCAGATAGAAGTACTAGCCGCCTTCCAACTTAAGGCATCGACCACTACACTGGCCTTCCCAAGATGATACAATATGTCACTGTCATAATCCTTCACCACATCCAACAATCTGCGTTGCCTCATGTTCAGGTTCGGCTGATCTATCAAATATCTTAGAATCTAGTGATCCATGTAGATAGTACATCGGAACCCATACAGATAACATCACGAAATCTTGAGGGAAAAATCATGGCCCCATCTCTAGATCATGAGTAGCGTAGTTCACCTCATGAGGCTTCAACAGCCTCGAAGCATAAGAATTCACGTGACCCCTTTTCATAAGCACTGCACCCAATCCCATATTTGATGCGTCGCAATAAACCACAAAATTGTCCACACCATCGGGAAAGGGTCAATATCGAAGCTTCAAACAATCTCTGCCTCAAAGTCTCAAATGATGCTTCCTGCTTAGGCCCCCACCAAAAAGTAACATTTGTATTCGTCAATTGAGTCAAAGGAACAACAATCTTGGAGAAATCGTCAATGAACATCTAGTAATAATCTGCTAACCAAAGGAAAATCCGAATTTTAGATGGTGACCTCGAAATCTACCACTGCATCACTGCATTGATCTTGGCCGGATCGACCAATATACCATCTTGGCTGACAAGGTGACCCAAGAATTTCACCTCACACAACTTGGAGAACTTGGCATAAAGCCTTTAAATCCTCAAAGTCTCTTGGACCTCTCGTAAATGCTCCTCATGTTGTTCCTTGGTCTTAGAATAGACCAAGATATTAAATACAACCACATATCGGTCAAACATCGGCCTGCACACCCGGTTCATGAGATTCATGAACGTTGTCAATGTGTTGGTGAGCCCGAATGGCATCACCACAAACTCGTAATGAACATAAAGAGTCTTGAAGGTCGTCTTATGCACATCCTCATCCCTTAACATCACCTGAGGATAACCCGATATCAAATCAATCTTAGAGAACTAAGACCCACACTTAAGTTGGTCAAACAAACTGTTAGTCCTTGGAAGTGGGTAACGGTTCTTAACTGTCAGTTTGTTCAGCTCCTTGCAATAATTACACATCCTATGTGAACCATCCTTCTTCTTCAAAAACAGGATCAATGCTCCCCACGGTGAACTGCTCGACATGGAGAATCCCTTGTCTAATAGCTCCTCCAAATGTGTAGACAACTCATGCATCTCCTTTAGTGCTAAGCGATACGGTGCCTTGGCTGTTAGAGCCGCACTCGGAACCAAATCAAATCGGAACTATACCTGCCTCTTAGGAGGCACCCTGGTAAATCCTCAGGAAATACATATGAGAAATCTCGAACGATAGGGACATTATCCATAGTCTTCCTCTCCACAACCCACATATCCATAACATAAGCCAAAAATCCAGAGCATCCCTACTGTAGATATCTCCTAGCCCTCGCAACTGTGTAATTAGTCGGTCCTCACTGAGTGCTGTCATCATGAATAATCAGTTCTTCCCCACTTTGGGTTCGAACTCTCACTAACTGATGCTCACAATCAATTATAGCCCCATTCTGTCTCATTCAATCCATGCACAAAATAATCTTTGTCCCACGCAGAGGAATAAGTACTAGATCTATCGAATACTT
Organism: Lactuca virosa; assembly: GCF_052849685.1. Taxonomy (NCBI): domain Eukaryota; kingdom Viridiplantae; phylum Streptophyta; class Magnoliopsida; order Asterales; family Asteraceae; genus Lactuca; species Lactuca virosa. Next base: position 160,423,056 of record NC_136434.1, read on the forward strand.
CTCATGGAACAACTCGAGAATGTAACCTCGATGAACACTCGGAGCGCTCATAGTATGACCATCAACCATCTCTACCTCCAAAGGGTGATCCAAAGCTCATGGAGCATCACCAAACTTCTTGCTAAGTGCAAGAGAGAAAAAAGATTGAGGAGCACCCGAATCAAAAAGGACATGAGCACTCATACCATTGACTAAAAACATCCCAGTAACGACGTCTGGAGTAGCTCGGGCCTCCTCAGCCATCAACTGAAAAGGTCTACTTTTCACCACAGGAGCCTCTACCTTTCCTTCCCGGCCATCAGTACTCTTTAACGTAGCTGGAGCGGGTTCCCTGGTCGCTCCTCCTGATAATATCGGGCAATAGGCCTTCTTATGGCCCATCTGATTGTAGTGGAAACATATGAGTGCTCCCTATCACACCCCCAAACCAAGGATGGCGGAAACGTTCGGGGGTGGAAATGAGTTCATGTATATTATCACAACAACGAGTATAATATAGTGCTCATAGTAAATACAACCATCATAAATATAATTGAAGAAGTTACACCATAGTATGAGTTTACATGTTTCAAAAACAATTAGATTATGATGAAAAAATGTATTAATTGACGTCTTGCGTCCCATCCTCAAAAGCAGTTGGTTACCTGTTTCACTGGTTTCCTGAGAATACAAGTAGTTTTGAAAGAGTGTCAACAATGAAGTTGGTGAGTTCATAAGTTTTTGGATGAAATGTTGGAAAAACCTTTGTTTGTAAATGCAATGAATACTCAAGAAAAATCCAATATTTTACTTATAAAATGTTATGTAGCCTTAAATCCCAAGACCAAATGTATGAGTGTGTCTTGTAAAATGTAACCAAGTAATGCAGTTTTAAATTGTTAAAACTCTTTTTATAATAACATATCCGGTAAACTTAAAGTGATGTTAACTCCCTATGTGAGTCGCTATAACCATACTACAACCGGATGACCTGTTACCGTGTTTTTCAGACGTTAAAATTTGTTATGACATTTGTCACCCGTAGACCTGCCGGTCCCGCTGTAGCTAGCAACAAGGTGTGGGGTGTTAATCCCAATATAGATCTATATACAATTATCACGCTCTCCCTACAAGAGATTCTGGTTATAACTTACAGGAATTTTTAACCCGTACTCTAAGAGTACAATTGAAGAATTGTCTCACAACTTACATTAACGAGTTTACGTGTGGTTTGAATGTAAAACCCTTTTTGCGTGGTGGAAGTAAATCCCCTTTTTATGTAGTATGTTTGAAAGGTACAATCCATAAATTATACTTCTTATGTTTCACCTTGTATGTTTGTAATGATAAAGGACTCTGATACCACTTGTAAGTCCCTGATCTGCTTGTGTATCAATCAGATCCGTTTGATGGTGCGGAATCCCAATCAAACGAATGATGCCAGATCAAAATAGAAGAAGGAGGAGAAGAAGATGATGAATCTATGATGTATTCAATGAATAGAATTATGCTCCATACACATAGTTCACACACAAGCTCTTCTCTCTATGTTCTCTCACACCTTAGAATACACACACTTAAGCTCCTCTCAACCATTTTACCCACATGCACTCCTCACCTTATATATATGAGACATGGGCCGTGAACAGGTTCACGGCCGTTAACACAGCCGTAAACTCTTAAAACATTATAGAAAAATACAATTGCCCAGAAAAGAAAAGCATAAACCATAATTTTAGACCCAACAATCTCCCCTTTGGTTTATAGCTTTCTTTTCTAATTGACCCAACAAGCTCCCCCTAAAAAGTAGTTGGCTTTTCTTTTCAGTCTTCATTGGGAGCTTGGCTTCAGCATTAATCTTCAAATTCTTCACATCTTCAAGATGAACATGATGAATCTTCAATGAATGACTTCATCTTGAGCGGTTGGGCTTTTCTTCAGGATTTGACTGTGAACGCACATTAGGTGAGGAGGCTTCTTAATAAGATTCTTGAAAGATAGTGCTTTCAACTTGAGAATCTTCAGAGAGAACGAATCTTCTGGATCACTTCAGCAGGTACAAGATAACAACAAATTGATTGAGGAGGCTTCAATGCAATCTGTCACATAATCTTCAAGTACAGCTTCACCTTATTTCTGGGGTTGAAGGATTGAATGTTTAAAGAATAATCTCCATTTCTTGCTCCTTCGAATGAGAATTCTTCGATGCTCACGGATGAAGCCTTGGCTCAGAGATCTCGATACAGTCTCCATGAGTCTCATCTACATCTGAATTCACTTTTCAAGACAAAACAAAACTAAAAGAAAACTTAGCACACAAAACGGAAACAAAAATATTTTTGCATTTTTGATTTTTCTGAACAAGAAATAAAACAGAAACAAAAATATTTTTGGATTTTTTTGATTTTTCTGAACAGAAAAATAAAAACAGAAATAACACTATTTTTTGGATTTTTTTAATTTTCTGATTTTTTTTTTGATTTTTTGAATTTTCTTTAATTCTCCCCCTAAATTTGTGCATAGAGGAAAACTATGAACAAAATTAACAAAAACAAAAATATTTGGGATCAAAGTTGTCAGGCAATCCAATATCGTTTATCAGCACACGCCTGCATGTCTAGATCTGGTCAATCACCGGTATTGTGGTCCACTTAAACACAAAGGATGTTGTCAATTTGGACAGATTATAAGTGACAAGTCATTGTGATATATATTCCTAAATTGACATTTAGCTGACGACGACCGAGGATATTATTGTCCACTTAAATTAAGCAGCAAGATCTACATACAACCTATTAAATGGTTTAATTTTTTAGATGTACTAGAACATGTTTCCCACTTCCCGATATACCCCGGTAATCAAGAACTACCAAAGAACTCCTTACTTTAGGTGAGTATTCAATCATTAAGAAAGTAGTCAGATATAGAAGTGCATATGTTGTATCCCAGGTCAAATGTCTTCCAATCACACAGAGGGAACAACATATGACTAACAGAGATAGAGGGATTGAGAGGTAGAATGTTGCATATGCTGTGCCCTATCAGAACCAGAATTAAGGACATAAGTCCGTACATCAAGGAAATGTTGAGCCACAGTTCTAGATAATTAACTTTTAGTGTATATCGCAGGTTCCCATGTTTATCTCACTGCTCAATCTACCCGAGCGTCGTATGGTCAGTCCAAATGAAACTATCTAAGTCTATATTGTCTAGTCCTTTCATGGTCAATCAATGTCTAGTCCATTTGAATCCTTTGTGCCTACCAGCACATTGAATATAGAGTCTAGACAATTAGGCTTTAGTGCATTACACGCATCATAAATTGCCCTTTAGCACTATACTTCATATCACTTCCCATAACAACCTACTAAAGAAAGACATATAGGGAAATAAAAGAAAATTGTCTTTGAAATGAAACAGTGTAAGATAAACTCAGGAGTATAGAGAAGAAAACTCAAACCGTAAGTCACCGATTGAATTTGCATCCAGAAGGTCTGAGAACAGCACACATAATCTCAGAACAAATCCGAAAATTCTTCATGTCATTAAGCACGAACGCCATGAGTGATCCCTTCCTTTCTTCCCTTCCCGCAAAGGACACATACTCTCAAACAATGTTTTGAGTGTTGTACAGTTGAGAGATGTCCCCTATCATGTGCCTGGAACAGCCACTATCAACAAACCGAAGTCTGATGATATGCCTCCATAGCTGCTCCGACACAGAACAGGATCAGTTGGTCTTTGGAACCGAGTCCATTTTGAAACTGGGTTGACCTTTATCATCTTCACATGGTACTCTCTCCCAAGATATATCCTGTTTATCACAAACAGAAGATGAAGAAACGTTAGTAGCATTAGGAGATTTGGGAGATTGAACCTTTGGTACCCATCTGTAGTTGGGTTTAACCCATTTCTTTTTCGATCCGATGGGTGCCTCGGTACTTGGTTTTGAGCTTGATGTCGGCCATTGAGATGGCTTTGACCTAACCGGTCTTGGCTTCACTGGAGCATCTCTTGGATTAGACTTCTCGGCCGACTTTCCCTTCTTGTCCTTGGGATTTTGATTTTTCGCCTTGGGAATTGAACGCTTGCCCTTCGTGGCATTCCAGTCGCCATTATCTGAACATAACCTTGAGGGATTTCTTTTGGAAAATCTCCCTCTTAGCGCGTTCTGCCACCCTTGTGCATAGTAGGGAACGTATGCGCGATTTGGACAATTTCTGGCAATTTGTCCAGGTGTTCCACAGTGAAAGCAAGTCTGCTTCTTCACGTAGGAGTTGTTTCTTCCTGCCCCTGGTGGCGTGTCCATGCCTTGTCTCTTGTTGTTCCCACAAGCACAATTGCAACAGACATTCTGTTTAACTTGATTTGGTGGCCTGTACTTCTCAACAACAGGTTGATCAGAAGCAACATAGTTCGAAGCAACAGATTTAGAGTTCAAGGAGACATTGGTTTGTTCAATAGTTTTCTCCTTGTTCTCATCTTCTGCTACTTTACCTGCACATGAAGTAGAAGCATTAGAGTCGTTCAGCTCAACACTTTCTGGCACAACCACATCAGAATTATCAAAGATATCATCAAATATATCGAAAAATTTAATTCTTCAGACTTTGAAACAATCTTATTATCAGACACACTCTCTTCAGAAGCTTGCTTGCAATGAATTAGAGGTTGATCTTTATAGGAAGTAGAAACATTAGTATTTTCAACATTAATACTACTTCCTGACACAAATCCATATTTAAGATGTGACTCTCTGTCCATTTCCTCTTTTGTCAAAGGGATATTTGTATAAGTATGATTAAAAGGAGGAGGCACTTTGTCATATCCTAAACCCTTGGACTGATTCTCTTTGAATTTCAAATTGGTTTCAATCATTGATGAAACTACTTCACTTGACACATCAAATTTTCTAAAAGTAAAATCTGCATTTTCAAATTTGTTTTTCAATGTGTCAAGCTCAGCAGTTACCTCAGCAAGTTGTTCAGTTACATATCTATAATGTGTACTCTTAATACTATACTCATCCTGAAGTTTTCTAAAGTCTTTGGTGTTCGCTTCTAATTCAGCCCTCAGGGGTTTTGTCCTTTTCTAAGTTCATACCTATCATATTTCAAGTCCTCGTTCTCTCTACGTAACAATTCTATATGCTCAAGAAGATTTTTAACTTTATCAATGCATGTTTGAGAACAAGAAATTTCATTGACTTTGGTGTTTGAAGAACTCATAGTTTTTTAAAAATATGCCCTTTGACTAAAAACTCAAAAATCAAACTTAAAAGTCAAATTGAAAAAGTCAAACTTAAAAGTCAAACTTAAAAGTCAAACCGAAAAGTCAAAGGTCAAACTTTAAAAGTCAAATTAAAAATTTTAAGTAAAAAGTCAAAAACTAAAAAATAAAATTTTTGGGTTGAAAATGGTATTTAAAATTAAAAAGAAATTGTTTTGGGGGTTAAAAATGACAAATTTGCGAAAAGGAATTGAGAAGAAGTGTTTTTGAATAAAGATTGCGAAGGTAAGGAACAAAGGGGATGCTAGAGGAGTTGGTTAAGGCGTATGGCTGAGTTTGGAGGAGACCTGGGTTCGATCCCCGGAACCCCAACTTCGGTTCTCCTTTTTTAATGGACGCTACTGTGCGAGGAAAGGAGGATGCGAGGAGGACCGCTGCGAACTTCGGACAATCTGATCGAAGTCTCGCACACGCTGCTGACCGAGATCGAGACCGAGGCTGGCCGTAAACGAAACTGACCGTGAACGCGATGGCCGTGAACTCCGAAGCCGTACACGTGCGAAGACCGGCCGTGAACCTCGGACCGTAAACCCACTGACTGCAAACTCCTCCGACCGTAAACCTTCTGACCATAAACTCCTCGGAAACCCTAGCTGCTGACCGTACACGCCGCCACCCCCTCGCTGGTTACGACCAAAAACAACATTTTTCACCCTTTTTGCTCCAAAACTAGATCAAAAACTCGTTTTTATGAAAAACGCGAAGAACAAACCCCCCTTATTTTGCCAAGATCTATCCAAAAACGCAGGAATCCTTCAAAAATAAGATCAAATAAGCTCCAGATCTGACAAATAGACTGATACAAACCAAGCTCTGCTCAACATGTAATTTCTGTTATTTAAATGTAACTCAACATAAAACACATGTAAAAGATAAAGTCATCGAGGATAAACGCTTTGCTCAACAAGTTATAAAGTGTTATGAAAGTTGTAAGCTGTAACCTAGTTTTTAACCTTTCTGTGTGTGACAACCCGAAACTTTTATCCTGTGCAATCGATCTTAATAGCAATATTAAACTCGATTGTATCATCTTTTAACGTCATTTAAGGGTCCGTTTAAGCATTCTAAACTTGAGTACAGTTGGGAATGAGGTTAAGAATGAGTCAACATGTCGTTTAGAAACAAAAATCGGGCCATACACCCTCATGAGAGGTGTGTACGGCCGCACACACGGGTGTGCGGCCGCACACCCACCCTCCAGCCGCACTCACCCTTGTATATATATAAAGGAACCCCCTTCACTCATTCTTTTCCTTTGGCTGCATTCTACTTTCTCTCACTACTTTCTCTCTCTAAAAACTTCATCCAAGAACACTCTAAAGGCCTCAAAAACATGAACCACTTCATCATTCAGCTTGTTATCTTGGTAAGACACCCGAATCTGAGCTTAAAACTCACAGTGTTCTTCGTGTTCTTCATCCTTTGAAGGTGTACGGCCGCACACCTTCATAAGGTGGCCGCACACACCTTAAAACTCTCCAAAGTGAAGAGTTTGGCCTTCCTTTTCTAGTAGGACTTGGTATTAGCACAAGAACACCTCGAAAACACCTCAAAATCAACGTTTCGGACACAAAAGAGGAGTGTACGGCCGCACACTCCTGTGTACGGCCGCACACACCCTCTGTACGGCCGCACACTCTTGTGTGCAACCGCACACACAGTCTGGCCGCACACCCTGGCCGCACACACATACTGATGGCCGCACACTTCCTTTATTCGATCAGTTATGGCTCCGACACTTAGTTCCAAGTATTTCCAAGTCCCTAGGGTGGTTTCCCATCGTATTTTATCATGAAATGCCTTAACCTAATACGTATAATCATTATTATATGTTAATAGGATCCACTCGTGTACAAAACATCAGTTGACACTCAGTGCTCGAAACCGATCGTACATCCGAATCCTACGTCAAACTGTGAGTTCATACCCCTATACTTTTCCGAGTTTTTCATGTTTTCAGGGGGGGAATACAAGCAAAAGTACAAGGAAACTTGTGCTAAAATATATTATTTTGTTTAAAATAATTACATGTTCAGTATGCTTTCAAACACAGAAAACCGTTTTCCATCCGATTTAGAAATCAACTTGTAGAAACAGTTTTCAAAACTAAAGCACGGAACTTATGAATCTTGTCATAAATTGTGATATTTTACAAAGGATTCATACCAACCATAAACAGGGTTTTATGTATTATTACTTGTAAATTTGTTAGTTTAAGGATTGGAGACACGTCCTTGGTAACACTCCACCGGATTCGTGAGTGTAGGACTACCCTTATAACCAGAATCTCTTGGAGGGAGAGCATGACTATTGTGTATAGATCTATACGGGACTGACTATCCCGCACCTCGCTGCTAGCTACAGTGGGACCGTCAGGTCTACGGGTGACAAAGTCATAAAATGATACTGGCCACCGTACGTGCCATATCCAGTTTAATGTATGGTTATGAAACTCACAACCTAGATAACAGAGATTTACTTTGGTAATAATGAATCTAGTGAACTAACCTCAAAGTAATAACTGATTTGATTACTAGAGGGTATTGATATTACCCTTTGGATCTAGTTCACTACCTACTTATTAGTTCTATTTTTGTAATAAGACTAATACATCTCACGGAGAATAAACAGGGTCTTTCAAGGAAACTACATCTAACGACACAAGTATGGTAGATACTTGTACTTCTCTTTCAGAATCGATAACCAAACATCTTTCATAAGAAAATATGGGATTTTCTTGGGATAACTCAAACTTTCATAAACAGGTGGTTTATCATATAACTAATGGGTAATCAAACATCTTTCATAAGAAAATATGGGATTTTCTTGGGATAACTCAAACTTTCATAAACAGGTGGTTTATCATATAACTAATGGGTAATCAAACATCTTTCATAAGAAAATATGGGATTTTCTTGGGATAACTCAAACTTTCATAAACAGGTGGTTTATCATATAACTAATGGGTAATCAAACATCTTTCATTAGAAAGTATGGGATTTTCTTGGTAAACACTTTTCAAAGAATCAAGGAAACATTTCTTTCACCATAATTAACTGCTTATGAACTCACCAGCTTTATGCTGATATTCTTTAAAACCGCTTGTATTCTGAGGGCATCAATAGACAGGTACTCTTGCCGACTTTTGAGAAGACGGAGCGTTTTGGATTCACGTCTTTTACTTTTGCTATATACTGATATGTATAAACTATGTATTATGACAATGTAAATCTTTTTCATGTATGTATTCAATGTTTGGTTGTGTTTACTATGCTTGCTATGATACAATTGTTGTGATACTACGCATGACGTCCTCCACCCCGGAACGTTTCCGCCATCGGTTTCGGGGTGTGACAGATTGGTATCAGAGCTATTGTTTATAGTGAACTAAGTATACCGAACCTTACATGGTATATAACTATAAACACTAAGGGGCAATAGTGCTCTGAACTAAAAGTATACTTGTAAAATATAAGTATTTTTGCAAAAAGTATACAAGTATACCCGAGTACCAGAATCCGTGTCTTAAGTAGAATAAAACAAAAGTATTTTGGATGTTGAACACTGCGGTTAAACCTGGGCAGTTATGTAATCTTGTCTAGGGTCAATATAGCCTGATCAACTATATTTATTCGAGACATGACCAACATGTGCTTGGGAGTGACTTTGGTGTTGCAACAGGCCGCGATGTCACAAATGAACCATGGTGGATCTGGTGGACAGGGAGGTGGTACGCATCCCCAAAATCATGAAGGTGGTCAAGGACACCAGAATGAGTGTTCCTATAAGGACTTCATGAACGCAAAACCCACATCATTCGACGGCACTGGAGGTGTCATTGCCCTGACTCAATGGATCGAGAAAATTGAGTCCATCTTTGAAATCTGTTCCTGTTCGGAGGTCAACAAGGTGAAATTCACCGCTTGCACTTTCGCCAACAAAGCATTGACCTGGTGGAATGGCCGGGTCAAGTCCCTAACCCTGCCAATAGCAAATGCTGTGGGTTGGGAGAGCTTGAAAGAGCTCATGCTTGCTGAGTACTGCCCACGGGGCGAAATCCAGAAACTGGAGCACGAACTCTGGAACCTAAAAATGAAGGGTTCCGACATTGCCGCCTACACATCTAGGTTTAAAGACCTAGCGCTTCTCTGCCCGGGAATGGTCACCCCGGAAAGCAAGAAGGTTGAAAGATACATTTGGGGGCTGACCCAACCGACCAAAGGAAATGTCCTGGCTGCTAGGCCAAACACCTTCGACAGCGCTAAGTGTCTGGCGCAGACCCTCATAGATCATGGAGTCGATCTCGATGAAGTGACAGCCACTCCTGAACCGGCTAAAGGGAGTGGTGAGAAAAGAAAATTTTGGAAACAGAAGAAGGGCCAGTCTTCGCAGGAGCCCTCAAAGAAACAACAAACGGTAGCAGTCCACGCTGCCACTACTCCTGCTGCTACTCCTGCCGTGCAAGCACCTACCAGTAAATATGCTGGTACCCTCCCTCGGTGCGACAAGTGTAACTACCTCCATAACCCCGGCCCATGTCGTGAAATGTCATGTTCTAACTGTGGCAAAAAGGGGCACACAGTTCGATTTTGCAAAACACCAGCTCAACCAACCAACCAAACATCTGGAGCAGGCGTCGGTCAAGCCTGCTATAATTGTTGAGAAGTTGGGAACTACAAGAGAAACTGCCCCAAGGCAACAACAGCTGGTGGCACAGGAAGAGTACTGACGATGGGACGCGAGGAGGTAGTCGCTGATCCCACAGTTGTTTCGGGTACGTTCCTCCTCGACGACTCTTATGCATGCATTCTTTTCGATTCTGGTGCTGAAAGAAGTTTTGTTAGTCATGCATTCAAGCATTTTCTTAAACATAAATCCCGACCCTTAACCGAAACATTAACCGTCGAGATGGCTAACGGTGAGAAAGAGAGCACTAATGACATATTCGTGGGTTGTACCCTTACTCTGAACGACCATTCATTTCTCATCGATCTTATGCCAGTCTCTATAAAAAGCTTTGATGTCATCATCGGCATGGATTGGTTGAGCCCCAATCATGCTGATATCCTTTGTTTCGAAAAAGCTATCCGTCTCAATCTTTCCCCGGATGAAACTCTTGTAATCTACGGTGATAAACTCAGTTCGAACCTCCGTATCATTTCATGCATCCAAGCCCAAAAACTCCTGTGAAAGGAGTGTTATGCATTTCTAGCCCACGTCGTTAACGAAAAACAGGAAGTTAAAGACCTTGAGAGCATTCCCGAAGTCTGCAACTTTCCGGACGTCTTTCCCGAGGAGCTTCCGGGAATCCCTCCCGAACGTCAAGTCGAGTTTCGTATCGACTTAGTTCCCGGAGCTACTCCCGTAGCCAAATCTCCATATCGCCTAGCACCCGCAGAAATGCAGGAGCTATCAAGTCAGCTCAATGAGCTGCTCAGCAAAGGGTTCATCAGACCGAGTTCCTCACCCTGGGGAGCCCCGATCTTGTTCGTGAAAAAGAAGGATGGATCCTTTCGGATGTGCATTGACTATCGAGAGCTGAACAAGCTCACTGTCAAAAACCGTTACCCTCTTCCTCGAATTGATGATCTCTTCGACCAACTTCAAGGAGCCAGCTACTTCTCGAAAATAGATCTAAGATCAGGGTACCATCAGCTGCGAGTCCATGAGAGTGATGTTCCTAAGACAACATTTCGGACTCGATATGGTCACTACGAGTTCGTAGTAATTCCTTTCGGTCTAACCAACGCACCGGCAGTGTTCATGGACCTGATGAATCGGGTGTGCCGTCCTTTCTTGGACAAGTTCGTCATCGTATTCATCGACGATATACTTGTCTATTCCAGAAGCAAGGAAGATCATCGACAACACTTGAGAGCAGTGCTGGAAACTCTAAGGACGGAGGAGCTTTACGCAAAATTCTCCAAGTGCGAATTCTGGATTTGAAAAGTAACCTTCCTAGGTCACGTGGTAAGCGAGGAAGGCATACACGTGGACCCCTCCAAAATCAAAGCGATAGAAAATTGGTCAGCACCGAAGACGCCCACAGAAATCCGTCAATTCTTGGGTCTCGCTGGCTACTATCGCAGATTTATCTAGAATTTCTCCAGAATTGCCAAACCCTTAACCACTCTAACTCAGAAAGGCGTACCCTTTGTTGGAGTGAAAAACAAGACACTGCGTTCCAAACGTTGAAGCGGGCCCTATGCAGCGCACCTGTCCTGTCTCTGCCCAAAGGGACGGAGGACTTCGTTGTCTACTGTGATGCATCCAATCAGAGCCTAGGCTGTGTGCTCATGCAACGGGGAAAAGTTATTGCTTACGCCTCAAGATAGCTGAAAGTACACGAAGTTAAATACACAACGCACGACCTGGAGTTGGGAGCAGTGGTCTTCGCATTGAAGATATGGAGACATTATCTCTACGGAACCAAGTGCATTATCTTCACTGACCATAAAAGCCTACAACACATCTTCGACCAGAAGGAGTTGAACATGCGACAACGGCGCTGGGTCGAACTACTCAGCGATTACGAGTGCGAAATCCGCTACCATCCCGGCAAGGCCAATGTGGTGGCAGATGCCCTCAGCCGAAAAGAGTACTCAGGTCGCAGAGTGAAGGCACTAACTATGACTATCCATTCCCATTTATACGCGCAAATCAAGGAGGCTCAGCTGGAAGCCTTAAAACCAGAGAACGTCACGGATGAAGCCTTAAGAGGAATGGATAAGAAACTAGAGATCAAGGGAGACGGAGCCTATTATTTCATGAACCGAATCTGGACCCCAAAGTTCGGTGGTTACAGAGAGGTTGTAATGAACGAAGCTCACAAGACCAGATACTCCGTTCACCCCGGTTCGGACCATATGTACCTCGATCTCAAAAAGTTATATTGGTGGCCAAACATGAAAGCGGAGATCGCTAGATTCGTGGGCAAGTGTCTGACTTGTGCCAAAGAGAAAATCGAATATCAGAAACCCTCAGGTCTACTCCAACAGCCTGAAATTCCCGAATGGAAGTGGGAGAGGATTTCTATGGATTTCCTCACCAAATTACCCAAGTCTCCGAGTGGGTACGACGCCATTTGGGTAATAGTCGATCAACTGACTAAATCCGCTCACTTCCTGCCAATCAAGGAAAGCTTCCAAATCGAGAGGCTGACACGAATCTACATCGAAGAGATAGTCCGACTGCACGGTGTACCTGTGTCCATTATCTCCGATCGAGATAGCAGGTTCACTTCGAGATTCTGGCAGTCCCTTCAGAAAGCTCTTGGAACTAAGCTGGATATGAGCACAGCTTACCATCCTCAAACAGATGGACAGAGTGAGAGAACCATCCAAACCTTGGAAGACATGTTGAGAGCCTACGTCATCGATTTCGGCGCATCGTGGGACACTCATCTTCCTTTGGTTGAATTTTCCTACAATAACAGTTACCATACCAGCATCAAGGCTGCGCCTTTCAAAGCCCTCTATGGTCGCAAGTACAGGTCCCCTCTGTGCTGGGCTGAGGTGGGCGACATGCAGCTAGCCAAGGGGCAAGTCCACGACAATACTCTCACTGGTCCAGAAATCATCCGCGAAACCACCGAAAAGATCGTCCAAATCCGAGAACGACTTAAGGCCTCTCGAGATAGACAAAAGAGCTACGCCGATAAACGACGAAAACCCTTGGAATTCCAGGTTGGAGACCGTGTCCTGCTAAAAGTCTCACCCTGGAAAGGCATGATACGCTTCGGAAAGCGTGGAAAGCTAAACCCGAGGTACATAGGACCGTTCAAGATCCTCGCCATGATCGGTCCTGTAGCCTACAAACTCCGATTACCTCAAGAGCTTAGTAACATTCATCCCGTCTTCCACGTCTCGAACCTTAAGAAGTGCTTATCCGACGAGACTCTTACTATTCCTCTCGATGGGATTGAAATCAACGAGAATCTAAACTTTGTGGAAGAACCAATCGAGATCATGGATCGAGAGATCAAACGAACGAAACAAAGTCGCATCCCGATAGTGAAGGTTCGCTAGAATGCCAAGCGGGGACCTGAATACACTTGGGAGCGCGAAGTCCAGATGAAACAGAAGTATCCGCATCTCTTTTCTAATCCATGATTTGTATTCTATATTCGAATTTCGGGACGAAATTCCCTCTAACGGGGGGATGATGTGACAACCCGAAACTTTTATCCTGTGCAATCGATCTTAATAGCAATATTAAACTCGATTGCATCATCTTTTAACGTCATTTAAGGGTCCGTTTAAGCATTCTAAACTTGAGTACAGTTGGGAATGAGGTTAGGAATGAGTCAACATGTCGTTTAGAAACAAAAATCGGGCCATACACCCTCATGAGAGGTGTGTATGGCCGCACACACGGGTGTGCGGCCGCACACCCACCCTCCAGCCGCACTCACCCTTGTATATATATAAGGGAACCCCCTTCACTCATTCTTTTCCTTTGGCTGCACTCTACTTTCTCTCACTACTTTCTCTCTCTAAAAACTTCATCCAAGAACACTATAAAGGCCTAAAAAACGTGAACCACTTCATCATTCAGCTTGTTATCTTGGTAAGACACCCAAATCTGAGCTTAAAACTCATAGTGTTCTTCGTGTTCTTCATCCTTTGAAGGTGTACGGCCGCACACCTTCATAAGGTGGCCGCACACAGAGTTTGGCCTTCCTTTTCTAGTAGGACTTGGTATTAGCACAAGAACACCTCGAAAACACCTCAAAATCAACGTTTCGGACACAAAAGAGGAGTGTACGGCCGCACACTCCTGTGTACGGCCGCACACACCCTCTGTACGGCCGCACACTCTTGTGTGCAACCGCACACACAGTCTGGCCGCACACCCTGGCCGCACACACATACTGATGGCCGCACACTTCCTTTATTCGATCACTTATGGCTCCGACACTTAGTTCCAAGTATTTCCAAGTCCCTAGGGTGGTTTCCCATCGTATTTTATCATGAAATGCCTTAACCTAATACGTATTATCATTATTATATGTTAATAGGATCCACTCGTGTACAAAACATCAGTTGACACTCAGTGCTCGAAACCGATCGTACGTCCGAATCCTACGTCAAACTGTGAGTTCATACCCCTATACTTTTCCGAGTTTTTCATGTTTTCAGGGGGGGGATACAAGAAAAAGTACAAGGAAACTTGTGCTCAAATATATTATTTTGTTTAAAATAATTACATGTTCAGTATGCTTTCAAACACAGAAAACCGTTTTACCATCCGATTTAGAAATCAACTCGTAGAAACAGTTTTCAAAACTAAAGCACGGAACTTATGAATCTTGTCATAAATTGTGATATTTTACAAAGGATTCATACCAACCATAAACAGGGTTTTCTGTATTATTACTTGTAAATTTGTTAGTTTAAGGATTGGAGACACGTCCTTGGTAACACTCCACCGGATTCGTGAGTGTAGGACTACCCTTATAACCAGAATCTCTTGGAGGGAGAGCGTGACTATTGTGCATAGATCTATACGGGACTGACTATCCCGCACCTCGCTGCTAGCTACAGTGGGACCGTCAGGTCTACGGGTGACAAAGTCATAAAATGATACTGGCCACCGTACGTGCCATATCCAGTTTAATGTATGGTTATGAAACTCGCAACCTAGATAACAGAGATTTACTTTGGTAATAATGAATCTAGTGAACTCACCTCAAAGTAATAACCGATTTGATTACTAGAGGGTATTGATAATACCCTTTGGATCTAGTTCACTACCTACTTATTAGTTCTATTTTTGTAATAAGACTAATACATCTCACGGAGAATAAACAAGGTCTTTCAAGGAAACTACATCTAACGACACAAGTATGGTAGATACTTGTACTTCTCTTTCAGAATCGATAACCAAACATCTTTCATAAGAAAATATGGGATTTTCTTGGGATAACTCAAACTTTCATAAACAGGTGGTTTATCATATAACTACTGGGTAATCAAACATCTTTCATAAGAAAATATGGGATTTTCTTGGGATAACTCAAACTTTCATAAACAGGTGGTTTATCATATAACTAATGGGTAATCAAACATCTTTCATAAGAAAATATGGGATTTTCTTGGGATAACTCAAACTTTCATAAACAGGTGGTTTATCATATAACTAATGGGTAATCAAACATCTTTCATAAGAAAGTATGGGATTTTCTTGGTAAACACTTTTCAAAGAATCAAGGAAACATTTCTTTCACCATAATTAACTGCTTATGAACTCACCAGCTTTATGCTGATATTCTTTAAAACCGCTTGTATTCTCAGGGCATCAATAGACAGGTACTCGTGCCGACTTTTGAGAAGACGGAGCGTTTTGGATTCACGTCTTTTACTTTTGCTATATACTGATATGTATAAACTATGTATTATGACAATGTAAATCTTTTTCATGTATGTATTAAAGGTTTGGTTGTGTTTACTATGCTTTCTATGATAGAATTGTTGTGATACTACGCATGGCGTCCTCCGCCCCGGAACGTTTCCGCCATCGGTTTCGGGGTGTGACACTGTGTTGTTTTAAAACGATCATAGAAAAATCAAACGAAGTCAAAAACTGAATCCATAAACTCTGAGAGTTTATTAAATGTGTCTAGTTTATTTATGATTTTTATTATGATTTTTAGAAGTCTCTAACTTGTGTGAAAATGATCATATTCGCAGACTGGTCCGAATTCGTTTCTGGATTGATAGACAGTTTTATAAAAATCACCGTAAATTGTAGAAAAATCATATGGAGGTGTGCAAGTAGTCATTAGAAAGGTATAAACCTGAAATACTTGAATATAAAACAGTTTTGAAAGATATTAAGTTTAGGATGGTCAAAAAGTCCGTGAATAGGACTCAACGTTTCTGATGAAAGCTGTTGTTTGAGTTTAGTTAAGTTTTTGGTGTGTTAACTTGTATTCCCCCCCTTAAAACTAGAAGAAAACATGAAAATGTAGGGGTATGAACTCACCTTGAGTGATTTCCTTAGATGATTGCTGGAGAAAAGAGGTTTCCAAGTCAAGAATACTTGGTAATGACTTGGAGAGTTGAAGATCTAAGAACAAATATGGCGATATTTGTTATGAGAGATCCATAAATTGAGTGAAGGTGTGAAGGATGTTCAAATGTAGGATGAGGATACTAACTAAATGTGAGTGAAAAGCTCAATATCAACCTTGGAGTCTCGAGTTCTTAGAGAGGGAAAATGAGAGAGAGAGAGAGGTGTTTGCTTTTTGGTGAGAGAGTGAGTAAAGTGGAAGGGAAGATGAGGGTTTCCAGCTTTTGATCAAGTTACCTAGCTGGAGGGGAGGTGTGAGGGGACAAATAGTTGACTAGGTAGGGGTGAATAGTGACTGGAGGTTGTCCTAAGTGGGTATGGGGGATAGCTTGTGTCATACTCCATGAAAGGTCAACACTCCAACACAATATCTTAAACAATAGATTTTGTTCTTAGTTTAAGATTTCCCCCAAAATGTGATTAAAATATGAAAATATAGGGTCTTTTATGTTAAAATACGAGTTTGGGTGAAAATCCCATGTTAAAATCATGAAAAACGAGCTTAAAACACGAAACTACTCGAAAATCGGGATGTGAGGAACGAACCTGCGAAGGTTCGGTTCATGTTGCTGAGGACCGAAAGTGGGCTCAGTCTGAGAAGCTTACAGGCAAACTCGTCAGAAGGGAACCGAAAGCGAAATGAGCCGAGAGCAGAAGGAGCTTCGGTCCGAAGGGTTTGATCCGAACCGAAGGGTGAGTTCGGTCCTTAAGGGCTGTTTCGGTTCTTGGCAGGTTCGGTTCCTAAGAGGTTTCGGTTCTTGAGAGGTTTCGGTTCCTAAGAGGGGTTTCGGTTCTTAAGAGGGGTTTCAGTTCTTAAGTGGTTTCGGTTCTTAAGAGGATTTAGTTCCTAAGAGGTTTCAGTCCTTTAAGGCGGTTTGTCCAATAATCTTTCTGTTTCGAGTGGTTTTCGACTAAATTAAGGGTCGGGATGCCCCGAGTGATTATAAAAAGTTGAAAGAGATTTTGAGAGAGATTTGGGAGAGATTTGGGAGAGAGAGATATATATGTAGCGAGAGAGATTGAGAGAGACTTTGTTTGTGACCTTTGCGACTGTTTAACTTCGAAACGCAAGGTTTGTAAACCCCGTTTTGCCTTGTTATGAGTGTTATACGCTCCTGTAAGGTGTGTATTAATGTTTTATCGAGTAGTTCCATCACTTACCCTGATTAGGGTTTAGATTTTTTTGAACACGTGAAAACTCTAAGTGATACTTTGCATTAGGATGGTGTGTTGTACAATAGTAAACATAATGTAGACCCTAATATACAAAGGTTAATTGAGTTGACCGGTTTGACTTTTTGACTTTATTTGACTTTGACCTGGCCAGGAATTGACGGTTGTCACATCACCCCCCCCCCCCCCGTTAGAAGGAATTTCGTCCCGAAATTAGCGTTTTGACTAGGAGTTCAGGCGTTTGGTAAGAGGTGTGGGTATTTTTGTTTCATCTGATCTTCGCGTTCCCAGGTGAACTCGGGTCCTCGTTTAGCATTCCAACAGACCTTCACTATATAGGGATGTGACTCTGTTTTGTTCTCTTGATCTCTCGATCCATGATTTCTACCGGTTCTTCCGCGAAGTGGAGATTCTCGTTGATTTCAATCTCATCAAGAGGAATAACGAGAGTTTCGTCAGACAAGCACTTCTTCAAATTAGACACATGGAAGGTAGGATGTACGTTAAGTTCTTGGGGTAGTCGAAGTTTGTATGCCACCGGGCCAATCCTGACAAGGATTTCGAACGGCCCGATGTACCTTGGATTTAGTTTACCATGTTTACCAAAACGTATCGTTACTTTCCATGTTGAGACCTTCAGTAGCACCCAGTCCCCAACCTGGAATTCCAAGGGTTTGCGTCGCTTATCGGCGTAGCTCTTTTGTCGATCTCGAGATGCTTTCAATCTTTCTCGAATTTGTACGATATTTTCCGTAATCTCCCTTATGATTTCAGGGCCAGTGAGGGTGCTGTTAGGGACTTGCCCTTTTGCTAACTGTGTATCTCCCACTTCAGCCCAACACAGTGGTGATCTGCACTTGCGGCCATAAAGAGCTTCAAATGGCGCGACCTTGATGCTAGTATGATAGCTGCTGTTGTACGAGAATTCAATAAGTGGTAAGTGGGTATCCCACGCTTTACTGAAGTCAATGACACAAGCTCTTAGCATATCTTCCAAGGTTTGAATAGTTCTTTCGCGCTGCCCGTCGGTTTGTGGGTGGTAGGCCGTACTCATGTCTAGCCTGGTCCCTAGATCTTTCTGTAAGGACTGCCAGAACCGTGAAGTGAATCTACTATCTCTGTCAGATATAATGGATATCGGCACACCATGAAGCCGTACAATCTCTTTGATGTACGTCCTAGTCAATTTTTCCATCTTGTCGGTCTCCTTTATTGGTAGGAAGTGCACGGATTTGGTCAATCTATCGACGATTACCCAAATTTGTATCAAGACCACCCGTTGTCTTAGGCAGTTTGGTTATGAAGTCCATGGTTATTCGTTCCCACTTCCATTCGGGTATCGCATGTTGCTGTAGTAAACCCGAAGGCTTTTGGTACTCTACCTTAACTTTGGCGCAAGTCAGACACTTGCTCACGTAGGTAGCGATTTCGGCTTTCATGTTCGGCCACCAGTAGAGTTTCTTTAGGTCCAGGTACATCTTCTCCGAACCGGGATGTACGGAGTATCGAGTTTTGTGTGCTTCGTTCCGGACGACGTCCCTGAACCCGCCGAATTTCGGTGTCCAGATCCGGTTCATGCGATAACGAGCTCCGTCGTCCTTGACCTCTAGATTCTTATCCATTCATCTTAAGGCCTCACCTGTCACATTCTCAGGCTTCAAAGCTTCCAGCTGGGCCTCTTTGATTTGCATGGACAGGTGCGAATGGATTGTCATGGTTAATGACTTTACTCAGCAACCCGAGTATTCTTTTCGACTTAAGGCGTCAGCTACCACGTTGACTTTACCTGGGTGATATCGAATCTCACACTCGTAATCATTCAGTAGTTACACCCATCGTCTCTGCCTCATGTTGAGCTCTTTTTGATTGAGGATGTGCTGAAGGCTTTTGTGATCGGTAAAGATAATACACTTTGTTCCGTAAAGGTAGTGCCTCCAGATCTTTAGGGCGAATACTACTGCTCCCAATTTGAGGTCATGTGTGGCGTAGTTGACCTCGTGCATTTTTAATTGCCTCGATGCGTAGGCAATGACCTTTCTTCGTTGCATTAACACACACCCAAGACCCTGGTTAGATACGTCACAGTAGACTACAAAGTCTTCGGTTCCCTCTGGTAGGGATAAAATCGGAGCGCTGCACAGGCCTGCTTTAGTGTTCGGAAGGCGGTTTCTTGTTTCTCTCCCCAGCTGAAATTCACACTCTTTTGGGTTAGGGTGGTAAGTGGTTTGACAATCTTGGAGAAGTTTTGGATGAACCTTCGGTAGTAGCCAGCGAGGCCTAAGAATTGGCGGATTTCTGTAGGCGTCCTTGGTGCTGACCAATTCTCGATCGCCTTGATCTTGGAGGGATCCACGTGTATCCCTTTCTCACTAATCACATGACCGAGGAAGTCCACTTCTCAGATCTAAAATTCGCACTTCGAAAATTTTGCATATAACTTCTCCGCCCTTAGTGTCTCCAATACCTGTCGTAGATGTTGGCTCTGCTATTCCTCACTCCTTGAATAGACCAGAATGTCGTTTATGAATACAATCACGAACTTGTCTAGGTAAGGCCGACACACCCGGTTCATTAGATCCATGAACACTGTGGGTGCGTTCGTTAACCCAAAGGGCGTCGCTACAAACTCGTAGTGATCGTACCGAGTCCTGAACGCCGTTTTAGGAACATCCTCCTCCTGAACCCGTAGTTGATGGTATCCCGATCTCAGATCGATCTTTGAGAAGTAAGATTCTCCTTGGAGTTGGTCAAATAGGTCGTCGATTCGGGGTAAAGGGTATCGGTTTTTGATGGTAAGCTTATTTAGTTCGCGGTAGTCGATGCACATGCGAAACGATCCATCCTTCTTTTTCACAAACAGAACTGGTGCTCCCCAAGGAGAGAAGATGGGTCTAATGAACCCTTTACTCAACAGTTCGTTTAGTTAGCTGGATAGTTCTTGCATCTCGGCTGGCGCTAGACGGTAGGGCGCTTTGGCTACGGGGGTAGCTCCGGGGATTAGGTCGATTCGGAATTCGACTTGTCGTGCAGGTGGAACTCCGGGAAGGTCTTCTGGGAATACGTCAGGGAAATTGTAGACCTCCGGAATGTCCTTGACGTTGTTCACCTCTTGTTTCGTATCCACTACGTGGGCTAAGAAGGCATGGTATTCCTTGCAGAGATACTTTTGGGGTTTGGCGTAAGAGATGATTTGTAGGTTTGCACTGGGTTGGTCGCCGTAGACGACAAATTTTTTGCCACTCGGCAGATTAAGGCGAACGACTCTTTCGTAACACAGGATGTCAGCACGATTTGAGCTTAACCACTCCATGCCAATGATGATGTCAAAACTTTTTATAGATACCGGCAATAGATCGATTTTGAATGAGTGATTGTCTAGAGTAAGGATACACCCTGAGTATATGTCGTTAGTGCTTTCTGTCTTTCCATTTGCCATTTCTACGACGTATGTATCTTTTAGTGTTTGGGGATTTTGTTTTAATAATTGTTTGAACTTGTGGCTAACGAAACTCCTCTCCGCTCTAATATCAAATAATATGCATGCATATAAGTTATTGAGGAGAAACGTACCGGTAACCACCGTGGGATCTTCCCTTGCTTCTCCCTGCCCTAAGGCCAAGACCCTTCCGACACCGCCGGTGTTTGCATTTCTAGCTTTTGGGCAGTCCCTCTTGTAGTGCCCAATTTCCCCGCAGCCGTAACAGGCTCGGCTTGCTCCGGCGTTGGCGGCCGGGTTGGCTTGTTGGGCAGACGCCCTGCAGAAACGGGCGGTATGCCCCTTTTTGTTACAACTGTTGCAGTGCATTTCACGACAAGGACCATTGTGGTGAAAGTTGCACTTGGGAAGGTTTCCAGCATATTGTCTCAGCGGTGCTGGAGTGGAAGGAGTAGTGGCAGCATGGATGGTAACAGTTTGTTGCCTCTTGGCGTGGTCCTATGCCGGTTGCTTCTTTTTATTGTTCCAGAACTTCCTCTTGTTGCTCCCCCCTTTTGCTTGATCAGAGGTGGTTGTCACAGTGACATGGCTGGCCCGATGATCAATAAGTTGTTGTGCCAACTCCTTGGCACTGTCAAAGGTAGTTGGCCTTGAGGCCAACACGCTATTTTGAATATGGGGAGATAGTCCCCAGAGGTATCGCTCCACCTTCTTGCATTCCGGAGTGACCATCGCCGGACAGAGGAGTGCTAGATCATTGAATCGGGCAGTGTAAGCTGCAAGGTCAGAGCCCGTCATCTTGAGACTCCACAGTTCTTGCTCTAATTTTTGCACTTCACCCCTTGGGCAATACTCCTTCAGCATCATAGTTTTCAAGTCTTCCCAGCTTATCGAATTAGCCATGACGAGTGTCAGTGATTTTACGTGGCCATTCCACCAAGTAAGGGCCCTGCCGGTGAAAGTGCAAGCTGTAAATTTGACTTTGTTTGTTTCGGGAAATGCACAGATCTCAAAGACGGATTCGGTCTTCTCGAACCATTGCATCAGCGCGATGACGCCCCCGCTTCCATTGAAGGGATCAAGTTTGCCATTCGTAAAACCCTTGTATGAACATTCCTTTGCGCGTCCATGGCTGTCCCCCTGGTTAGAGTTTGCGGCTCCACTTCCCGCACCACCGACACCATTTGTACCGATGTGTGACATTGCGGCTGCCACGGCTGCTGTTACGGAAACTTGGAACATTGCGGAGTCAAACTGTGGTGGCGGCGGAGGTGGTGGTGGTGCGTTGCTGAAACACTTGGGATTTGTCCGGGCAGCATAATTCTGCCACACGTTTTAAAGACGAAAAGATGGTAAGCCTTTAATAGTAGTGATAAATTAGTTGTTAATTGCACCCGATTTATCTGTGTTATGTCCCGTCTTTAAAGTATTTGCGAGTAATTAATAATAGAAGCTTGTGTAAAATAAACTTATGAATTTAATAGTACCGTTTCAAACAATTTTTGTGAATTGATGCATACTAGGCCCTTACTACAATTGCTCAGTGTATACTTAGTTATACACAATTTAGATTTAATAGATCTTTGAATCTAATGAGTCTGCCCTAGACCCACAACCAAACAAGGAACATGACCTAAGGCGGACACACCATTTCTAAACCGATAGACTCGTAACTATATATAACTTTATTGTATACACTAAACAATCGTAGATTTCACCAAGTAACGATAAACACTGTTATAAATGTAGTGGTAGTGCTCCCAATGAAATAATATGCATGCCCATTTCATTGATATGATTTAGTACATATTGTTTGGAAAATTTGATCCTGAAGTAGGTCTACATCATATCAATGAAACATCATTCTTACAGCACATAATCCCTCGACTAGTGTAATCACTTAATCGCAGGATTGAACCTACACAAAGAAAAGAGTAGCACCAACGCATACTCATAAACCTATTTTATAACAAAATGTGAGTAGTGCAAGCACTACTCGAGGCGGGCGGTATCAGCTGGTCCCTTGCGGGCCTTGAAACGAGGTCAAGGCTCCCTGTAGTTCTGCAATTCGGTGTTCGGCCGCGATCACTCTATCCTCGAGAGCCGCGTGTCTTATTTGGTACTCCCTTACCTCCGCCCGAGCGGTGGTAAGGTCCTCGATGAGTTGGTCCATGGGGTAGAAGTCTCTTTCCAGGTCTCGAGTACGCGCATCTGAGGCTTCTACAACAGCGTTGAGATCCCGAACTTGATTCGCCATTTCCCTATTTTGGTCCCCTAGGTTCGTGATTTGCTGGACCACGACGGGGAGGGCTCTGTCAGCCGGTCCCCCATGACTGAGGTCATAGTAACCCTGTTGATCGCCAAATGGTGATCGTTGTCGTTGTTGACGACTGCATCTCTCGATCACTGTTGCCCAACGGGGCTCAGGCCCGTTGTAGCCAAAACGGTTCGCAGGCACCCTGGAGATGTAAGGAGGGTTGATGACTTCCTCCTCCGGATACTCCTCTTCTTCTTTGTCCTCCACATCCTCTTCGAGTTCTTCTTCTTCTTCGGCCTCTTCGGGGTCTTCTTCGGGCTCCTCCTCGAATACTTCCTCGGGACCCTCTTTCAGTTCTGCTTCTAACCAACCACCGTTCCCCTGGTTCCGAAAGTAGGGGTCTCCAGGTAAATAAAATCCTGCCATGTCTTCTGTACGAGAATAGGGGGTAAGAGGCACATAATGAATCTAGAAATATTGCGCTTAAGCAACATAAAATACTCCGATAGTATTTTAACGGTTGTGTTTGATTCTTAACGTGTTTTTTGTATGGGTGTTGGTAAGTTGATAGACTTGTTGTTCACTATGACTATCCCCCGACACATGCTGGTCACTTCTCGGACGAATATAATTGATCAGACTATATTCCTCCCAGACTTGATTGCATATCCCAAGGCATAATCACAGTGCACAACTCCTCTATTTTTAACTTTCGCGTTTTCCTTAGACGTGACACTATATCGGTATGGATGTATGTACTTATACTTTTTCATAAAAATAACGCTTTTATTATTTTTAAATGTATATTTGTAGGGAAAACATTTAAATCGGATAATCTTAGTCCCTTTGTGTTTATAGTTTGTATATCTTATATGGTTTGATATACTATGTTCACTATAAACAATGCTCTGATACTAATCTGTCACACTCCCAAACAAAGGATGGCGGAAACGTCCGGGGGTGGTAATGACTTCATGTATAGTATCACAACAACGAGTATAATATAGTGTTCATAGTAAATACAACCATCATAAATATAATTGAAGAAGTTACACCATAGTATGAGTTTACATGTTTCAAAAACAATTACATTATGATGACAAAATGTATTAATTGACGTCTTGCGTCCCATCCTCAAAAGCAGTTGGTTACCTGTTTCACTGATTTCCTAAGAATACAAGTAGTTTTGAAAGAGTGTCAACAATTAAGTTGGTGAGTTCATAAGTTTTTGGATGAAATGTTGGAAAAACCTTTGTTTGTAAATGCAATGAATACTCAAGAAAAATCCAATATTTTCCTTATAAAATGTTATGTAGCCTTAAATCCCAAGACCAAATGTATGAGTGTGTCTCGTAAAATGTAACGAAGTAATGCAGTTTTAAATTGTTAAAACTCTTTTTATCGTAACATTTCCCGTAAACTTAAAGTGATGTTAACTCGCTATGTGAGTCGCTATAACCATACTACAACTGGATGACCTGTTACCACGTTTTTCAGACGTTAAAATTTGTTATGACATTTGTCACCCGTAGACCTGCAGGTCCCGCTATAGCTAGCAGCAAGGTGTGGGGTGTCAATCCCAATATAGATCTATATACAATTATCACGCTCTCCCTACAAGAGATTCTGGTTATAACTTATAGGAATTTTTAACCCATACTCTAAGAGTACAATTGAAGAATTGTCTCACAACTTATGTTAACGTGTTTACGTGTGGTTTGAATGTAAAAACCTTTTTGCGTGGTGGAAGTAAATCCCCTTTTTATGTAGTATGTTTGAAAGGTACAATCCATAAATTATACTTCTTATGTTTCACCTTGTATGTTTGTAATGATAAAGGACTCTTACAATTCAGTGAGAAATTTATGTTATTTAAATGTAACTCAACAGAAAACACGTGTAAAATATAAAGTCATCGAGGATAAACTCTTTGCTCAACATGTTACAAAGTGTTATGAAAGTTGTAAGTTGTTAACTAGTTTTTAACCTTTCTGTACTGTTTTAAAACGATCATAGAAAAATCAAACGAAGTCGAAAACTGAATCCATAAACTCTGAGAGTTTATTAAATGTGTCTAGTTTATTCATGATTTTTATTATGATTTTTAGAAGTCTCTAACTTGTGTGAAAATGATCATATTCACAGACTGGTCCGAATTCGTTTATGGATTCATAGACAGTTTTATAAAAATCACCATAAATTGTAGAAAAATCGTATGGAGGTGTGCAAGTAGTCATTAGAAAGGTATAAACCTGAACTACTTGCATATAACACAGTTTTGAAAGATATTAAGTTTAGGATGGTCAAAAAGTCCGTGAATAGGACTCAATGTTTCTGATGAAAGCTGTTGTTTGAGTTTAGTTAAGTTTTTGGTGTGTTAACTTGCATTCCCCCCCTTAAAACTAGAAGAAAACATGAAAATGTAGGGGTATGAACTCACCTTGAGTGATTTCCTTAGATGATTGCTGAAGAAAAGAGGTTTCCAAGTCAAGAATACTTAGTAATGACTTGGAGAGTTGAAGATCTAAGAACAAATATGGCGATATTTGTTATGAGAGATCCATAAATTGAGTGAAGGTGTGAAGGATGTTCAAATGTAGGATGAGGATACTAACTAAATGTGAGTGAAAAGCTCAATATCAACCTTGGAGTCTCGAGTTCTTAGAGAGGGAAAATGAGAGAGAGAGGTGTTTGCTTTTTGGTGAGAGAGTGAGTAAAGTGGAAGGGAAGATGAGGGTTTCCAGCTTTTGATCAAGTTACCTAGCTAGAGGGGAGGTGTGAGGGGACAAATAGTTGACTAGGTAGGGGTGAATAGAGACTGGAGGTTGTCCTAAGTGGGTACGGGGGATAGCTTGTGTCATACTCCATGAAAAGTCAACACTCCAACACAATATCTTACACAATAGATTTTATTCTTAGTTTAATATTTCCCCCAAAATGTGATTAAAATATGAAAATATAGGGTCTTATATGTCAAAATACAAGTTTGGGTGAAAATACCATGTTTAATCATGAAAAACAAGCTTAAAACGCGAAACTACTCGAAAAACGGGATGTGAGGAGCGAACCTGCGAGGGTTCGGTTCATGTTGTTGAGGACCGAAAGTGGATTCGGTCTGAGAAGCTTAGAGGAGAACTCGTCAGAAGGGAACCGAAAGCGAAATGAACCGAAAGTAGAGGGAGCTTCGGTCCGAAGGGTCTGATCCGAACGGAAGGGTGAGTACGGTCCTTAAGGGCTGTTTCGGTTCTTGAGAGGTTTCAGTTACTATGAGGTTTTGGTTGCTGAGAGGTTTCGGTTCCTAAGAGGGGTTTCGGTTCTTAAGAGGGGTTTCGGTTTTTAAGAGGTTTCGGTTCCTAAGAGGTTTCAGTCCTTTAAGGCAGTTTTTCCAATAATCTTTCCGTTTCGAGTGGTTTTCGATTAAATTAAGGGTCGGGATGCCCCGAGTGATTATAAAAAGTTGAAAGAGATTTTGAGAGAGATTTGGGAGAGATTTTGGGAGAGAGAGATATAACGAGAGAGATTGAGAGAGATTTTGTTTGTGACCTTTGCGAGTGTTTAACTTCGAAATGCAAGGTTTGTAAACCCCGTTTTGCCTTGTTATGAGTGTTATACGCTCCCGTAAGGTATGTATTAATGTTTTATCGAGTAGTTCCATCACTTACCCTGATTAGGGTTTAGATTTTTTTGAACACGTGAAAACTCTAAGTGATAATTTGCATTAGGATGGTGTGTTGTACAATAGTAAACATAATGTAGACCCTAATATACGTAGGTTAATGGAGTTGACCGGTTTGACTTGTTGACTTTATTTGACTTTGACCTGACGAGGAATTGATGGTTGTCACACTCCCTGAGTGCAATCCATGCTATAATGACCCGTCTGACCGTAATAATAGCAACTCCATCATTTCTCATGATAGTTCCCCTCATGCGACCTCCCACAGTCTGCACAACAGCCCCGACTCTGCTGGCCTCTCGATCGCCAATGAAATGTCTTGCTCTTTTCGGGACCCACATCTTTGTGAACCTTCACTGGCTTGCACTTTTTCTGAAGCTCCAACTTAATCTCCTGCTCCCGGGCTCTGTTAATCATATTCTCTAAGGTCCTACAACTCGAAATGCTAATAAACTCCCTAAGATCATCTCTCAACATGTCGTGACATCTCATATTCTTCATCTCCTCATCCACAACATATTATGAAACCAACAATGACCTCTCCCTGAACATGGCGGTGATCTCTGCCATAGACTTCGTCGTCTAGCGAAGGTCTTGAAACTCCCTCGCCAACTGCTGCACCTCTATAGCATGTGAAAACACTGATATTAACCTAGCAACAATGTCGGGTCAGGTCATAGCCTCAACTGCCTCCGCCCCTAAGGCATGACCAACCTCCTCCCACCAATCGTAAGCCATGTCCCTTAGATGGAAAGCTCTAAATCTTACTCTCGACCCCTCGGGACAGAATCCTGTCCGTTGAGCGCTCTCCATGTCTGAAATCCACCGCCTACTAGAAATAAGGTCCTTCTTCCCATATAAATTTAGGGCTCCCGAATCCTTGAACTCTAAAACTTTGAGAGTTTGTGCCCCGAATTGACCAGTTGCAATCTTTGCATGAAAGGCCCCTAAGCGCTCATCCAACAACTCCTTGATGGTACCAAACATCATAGGAGTAACATCCAAGATACTGCGAGTGATCCCTGACGTAATAAACTCGTGTGTCCTCTCATCAATTAGCTTAACATCAGTTTCTGAAACGAAACAAGAACTAGAACCTAGGGTAGTCACCATCGTATTGAAATACAACAATGCAAAGGATTAGAATATACCTCACAAATTCCTCACGCTACAAGCTCCTTAGAATCTTTGTGACTCTCCGTGATTCGAGTAGGGATCCTGTGCTTCCAGTAGTAGGGGCCCAATACTACCATCTATACATATCCATACTTTCCTCAAGAATCACCTTGAATCCTCTAAGTTACTATACCACGACTAATCTCATGTGCCCTATGCTAAACAACATACATATCTTACTACAACATGTGACAACCCAGGAAATATGTCCGCAACCGTCATCAATAGCCAATGTCAAAACACGATAATACAATCTTGCAAACGCCTAAAATTTCAACTACCACACTTATTGACATCAAATCATAGGCTCAAAAATAAGTGCGCAAAAAGTTGTGTCACTTTGATAGCAGGTTAGCATATTTAGACTCCTTATGCTACCGCAATTCCAGAAATATAAATTTCGCAAGAATCTGACACAGTATGGATGAGATATGACATGTATAGTAAATAAATATCCGTCTTACTTAGAAAGTTACAACGATGAAAACTACAAGGAGATTGGTCGAATTTTGGGGAAAGTCACGAACTAGACAATCATAGTACTACTTGAAATGGGAATTATGGAACAAAGAATGCCTAAAATGGAAGACATATGAGAGAGGTATGATTTTTAAAAAATCATAACAGTAATAAAAACCAGTCGAAAAGCGGAAATGAAAACCAACAAAAACGACCAAAAGGAAAGTTGTCGAGAACGATGAGATCTACAAGGATATATAAAAGTTGTAGAAAACGAAGTTCATATGTGAGAGTTATGAAATTTCAATGTTTAATATTACCTTCACGCATGCTCGTGCGCACCTGACACTTGATACGTATATATACGGAGTGACGTGGCACACTGAGAGGACGACATGTGGCAGCATCGAACAGTTCGTGTACATATTGCATGACACGCAATGCGCGGCGTGCAGCCCAAAATTCCTATAAATAACAAGTCTTGGTTGATCCCTTCTCACACTTCAACATACACCTCTTTCTCTCTCTCTCTCTCGCCCCGTCTCTCTCTCTCTCTCTCTTAAAATTTATGCCAATGACTCTCGAGCGCCTCTCTAGTGTCGGACTTGTGGTTTTTCTACCCTACATCGATGGTTTCATGAAATACAAGTGAGTTTACGACCCCATTTTCCAAATCTTTGTGGGGGAATACACGTTTAAAATGCAACTTTACATAAGTTATTTAATAACTATAGTTAGATAATTATGCCCGTATTAAAAGGAATATATTATTCCCGGTAGATACTCTGCCCAAACTTTTTAGCTAATATTATGCCTAGTTGTTGTACTGAACCACAATGATAGATAAGATCGTACCTAGTTCTCACACTGTCCAGTTGCCAGGAAACCCTAAACTCGTTATTATAGCCACCCTTTGGATAAAGCTTAGTACCTAGTGTTACTCTTCCCAAATACTTCGCTACACAAAATAAACTAATTATATATATATATATATATATATATATATATATATATATATATATATATATATATATATATATATATATATATAATAAGTAAAACCGTATGAATACAACGTGAATAACAACACGAATGCCAAGGGGAGACCCCACAACAAGAGTTAGACGAGACACGATTCATCACCACGCTGATAGACTTTCAGCTAGCTCCTGAAATATAATCATTAAATATTAAGTGAGCGGGAGATATATGTATAGATTTTTACAAAATTGACACTCCCACCTGTGGGTGCTAGCTCCAACCCGACGGCAGGTCGAAGCAGGCATACCTTTCTAAACACATAGCAATGTCCAATGAAGCGTCGTGGAATTTTGTGATCAACATTCATAGCTCGATTATAGGAACTCATTGTAACTTTGTTAAACTAAAACTAACTATCTTAGACTACTACTAGGAACCAACAGAAGAAAGTCGTGATACTACATACAAACATAAGGAAGAAAGTTTAGGATAAACAAGATAAACTAAAACTAAACTATCATATACTACAAATACGTCGAGTAGTGATATACACTCAACCTCAACGAACAAGCTCAGAATACTCTCTTTAAACTAAATATCCACTACTCTTGAGGAACTCCTTGAGAAGTAGTGCCTACAATACGATGAAAGGAATATTAGGGGAATATTATCATAATACTAACCATGAATTATAGTGACAACTAAAAATATACATCTTCTATCTAAATCAGGATTCAGATTCAGTCAGTAAACTATCTGAATCCCATTACCAAAACACTAGGAATTACGCTAACACACTGACTTAGGATGATAATACAACGAGTGCTAACTTAAGAACTTCGGCAAAGTATTTTTATGCTTACCAAACCTGTGGACTCATTAACATTATGTTGTCCCTCTCAAAATCACATATATTCCTAGGTCAATAACAGAAACAAAAGAATATCCAAACCAAAGAGTGTGGACAACTCCCATACCACCAAAGAAGATAATTATTAAATACGATACTCAACATGCAAGCCTCTTCCATAAGCCCACATTTTGGAATGTCGCACCGCTCGGTATTTCCACAACCAGGCCGAGGTGTGACACGAAACTTCCTAGGCTCTCCTAGGAATCCTCATATCACTTGGTTCTACATTACTAGGAATTTCTACCAACACCGATGATTGCCTCATACGTGCAAATTATACACAATACATGATGAAATAGTCGTTGAATAAGTGATTCTACCCTAATCCCACAACCACACAAGAAAAATAAAATAAGGTTAAATCAATCATTAAAAGGCTATTTAATCCTAACCGTGTATAATTCTAAAACATACAATTAGCAAATAAAATTGTCAATTTAGACTCCAAGTAGCACATAACCAGCAAATCCCTATGCTATAAGGTATCACAAAAAAACCAACCAACTCAATCATGCAGTTTCTGAAAGGATACTTATCCCTATTCTAACATGGAACTCACATAATAACATA
Organism: Lactuca virosa; assembly: GCF_052849685.1. Lineage (NCBI taxonomy): Eukaryota > Viridiplantae > Streptophyta > Magnoliopsida > Asterales > Asteraceae > Lactuca > Lactuca virosa. The sequence goes on from NC_136434.1 coordinate 160,454,038, forward strand.
CTAAAGTACAACATTCATGTATGTGTATTTTAGGAATCACTTACTTGAGCTCGACTGATTGCACGCATTGTAACCTTTTCTTTGTAATAATCTTTTTTTAGAAAAATTTGTTTTCTTACAAAAATATTTATCAAATCCTCTGTTTGAGTTTAGACACACCCGAGGGTGTGCCCGAATCCCTCAATCTTAGACACAACCTAAAACTGAATCCTAACAATCTCCCCTATGTATCAAGTTGGTTAAGAGGTCTTTTCATCCGCTTTCTCATCTTTCGCTTTCACTTGAAATACCTTCGGTATAAATTTCAATAAAGTCATCAAATAGGCTATGCACTATTTAATCATATCTGCAACACACTTCACATCTCTTGCTTTATTTTTCTTGTTCGCTTCAACCTTAGCAATAATTTGATTCAAAATAGAAGTGGAATACAGATGTTTATCTCTTAAGAACAACATACAATGCTTCACTTCTTCTTTCTCCTTCATATTTTAAGAAATCCCCCATCATTTATTTTCAGTGAACCCTGAAGGAAATTAATCGGCATTACCAGGAACTGGAAATGGTTTAACGATAGGCTTCTGATTGAGAACCGATGCAATTTCATGATCCATCTTTACAATTTCAAGAATATAAGCCCTTATAAACCTTCTCAAGAACATCAAAATATGCTCATACTTCTTGACGTCTTTTACAACAATGTTGAACAAATATATCCAATCATAAGGAGTTAAGTAAAATCGTATGAATACAATGCGAATAACAACACGACCGCTCATAACCCCCGCCGTCCACTACTGGCAATGATGGACATCATGAACCTCCTACTTAACTTATCTATACACCTAAATAGATGGGATATATCCATCTCAGGCTACAGACGCCGCTGAGCTGCAGGAGGAGAGCATCAAACTCCTTGCTGACGATCACCCTGCTCGAACTCTCGCTCTTTTCTATGCTCCGGATGCACCCGACGGATGGGTACAAAAACATCATCAGGATGAATCCTCAAAACTCGATCTGGACCATGAACAACCGCTCGCTGCCTTCTGTTCATCGTGGAACCTAGGGAAATTAACAAGGGAAAATCTGGAAAAAATGTGCTCCTCGTGCACATTTCATAAAGCACATCGTGCATTTGAAGATGTACCTCAGGCATCTTCATATTCGCCGCACGTCTCAAGAACGCAACGACGACAGATGGGGATTTAGGACCGATTTTGTCTAATTTTAAACCTAAGTAGCATTAGGGTTCGATAATCGGTAGTTCTACAAGCTTATTATACCACTAATTCGATTTAAAATGCAATAGAAATCTGGATTCACACAAAACCCTAAGTTTTTCCCTAAAACTCGAAATGCTTCAAATTGGGGCAGTATAACAAGTTTTTAATGACAATTAACTATAGGAATACTAAAATTGGTCAATACACTAGCTATTAAACCCATGAATTTCACAATATCACACGAAAATTAGAAAAATCCTAAAATTCTCAAAAACCTAAAAACGGGAAATTTGATTCCATTATCAATGGAAAGATGTTAGGAATCAGGACATCTGTACCTAGAAGGAAGAGGAATCAGATGGAAGACAACGAAAAAACCCATAAAGCGTGGCATGAAAATCTTGTGTTGGGCCCAAAATTGTGAAAAGTGGAAAGAGATCAGAGGTGCACGTTGACAGGGGGACCAGCACACCCTTTTTATACCTGGGCCCAATGCGCGCGACACACATGCATGCTCAAAGCACATCCCAAGAAACCCATAAATTTTATTTTTAAAATTTTAAGGTATTTTTCATGAACTCTTCCAACTTAAAGACCTAGAAAAATCATCTAAGAATACCCATTCCTCAACATAAATGAGCTCTAGATACACCAAAACGATATGAACTGAAATAAACAAACAATAAACAAACAACAAAAGAATGAAAACCGACTTAACAAACCTACTTGGAAAGCGATTAGTAGACAGATTGATATGAAACCAAATACATCCTAAAAATTAAAATCCAAATCTTTGATTGGAAACCAAAAAAAGAAAATAAAAATTCAAGAGGATACCCCTAACATAGTAGCAACCTAGAAACGTCTACCAAAAATTCATGAGTAGCAAGTCAGGATCCCTCCATAAGGACAAAGGAGCAACTAGCCTAAACCCTCATGAAAAGAAATAGAAACCATCCTACGAACCCACAACGATGTTAAGAAGAGTTAGTTAAGATTACCACACATAGTAAATCACTAAACTTGTAGAATACTTAGATCTGAATCTTAGGAATGAATAATGCATCCTTCATTCTTTTGAAAAATATGAATAATTGGATGATAATAGAACTCTACAAAAGTTATCCTAAAAGTAGAAACACATGTCAAACCTAGAGTAAGTATAAACACCACCTACTCGACAAAGATAGGAATTTGAGGAACGAAAAAGCACACAAAAAGATGGAACCCCAAAGAATTGAACACCTACTAGGGTTAAGAAGGCCCTAACCACTTATGATAGAACACACCATTTAGGGCAAGATACAGTGAAACTGTAACACTCCATAAATCACAATAAATTTAAAATTTTCAAAACCAACTATGAATCAATATTGTTTACAAAAAGAGTCATTGTTTCAAAAGCATTATTTCAAATAAGAGTTTTTCCAAGACCCGGAGACATAAAAACAGGAAGTTGTGTACGATCATGCCTTTGCCTTCCCACGATCCTCTGAAGTACCTGAAACGATAAACTAAAAACTGTAAGCCAAAGCTTAGTGAGTTCGGCCAATGTACCATCACACCACAACAAACAAGCATACAATATGAGCAGCCAACCTGACTGGACCAACCCGCAGGGTCTATAGCTTATCTGGACCGCTCTACTACGAGCCTTCGGCATGACTGGACCGCCTCGCATGGCCTACAACCTATTCGAACCATTCCATGGGTTGCAGGCCTGACTGGAATGCCTCGTAGGGCCTACAACCTATTCGATCGTCCCCGGGTGTCTTGGCCTACAACACAAAGCATGACCGCCTCAACCCAACACAACATGTCTACATATAAAATAAAAAAACATAAACACAGAGCCAGCAAATACAAATAATCATACGGATCTACTGAACAGCTACAACTATCATATCACTATCTTGACCAGGATAAATAATCTAGTGGGCCGATACTGGTGCCTTTGACTCACGAGTACAGTGAGGAAAACTCACCTCTTATTCTGAATGCAAGCAGAATAAATCTTGGTCCCGAAAATCCGCTCAACGATCACCTAACCAAAACCAAGGACCTAATCTCAATTAATCAGCTCAAAATTCCTAAAATACCCCTAGGTCAATTTGGTCAAAGGTCAAGGTCAATGGAGCAACTCGGTCTACTCAGGTGAGTAAGCGGGGAGTACTCAGGCTTTGACCGGAGTCGGGCGGTTGACCCTGTACGAGCGACGTACGTTGGGTTACGCATGGCGTATGCACAAAGTCCCTTATTTCTCAATAAGAGCTTAATGCATTAAGCTATAACGTCCCAATTTCAGATCCAAGGCCAAAATACCACTAAGAGTCATAAAGTTTCCAACTTTATGACTTTGCATGCCTATTAAGTGCTTAATACACAAAATCCTAACTTCTTAACACCTTAAAACCTTCTAGAGCATGCATGGGAAAAAACTAAGCACCAAGACCACATTTTTATGACTCAAGATCCCTCATTAGGTCTGAAAGGATGACTTATTCGAGTAAGAGTATGCCATGCTCAAGAATCATCATAGTTGGTCAAGCTATGAGCTTTTTACCTCATGGAGGTTGCTAGCAAGGAGAGAATCCCATATCCAAGTTGCTACCAAGCTCTAAAGTCTTCCCACCACCTTCTTCTTCTTTAAGAATACCACCAAAACACAAAGCTGAGCTCAAGATGTACTCTTCTCACTTAGGGTTAGCTAGAGGGACGTTTTCTTAGGTGGAGGTTGATGAGGGAAGGAGAAATGAGAAGTAAATGATGATTATATATGGACCAAACTATAAAATTTAGGGTTTGAGGATCCTTCACGTACGTCCAACGTACGCGGTGTACACCTAGCGTACTAATGCCCGCGCATGTACGCCCAACGTACACAACATATGCCCAACTTACTAAGTCTTGCTCGAAATTTACCAAAATGCCACTATGGGACCAATTTGCAAGCAAAACTCATTCCAAGGGCTAAAATCATAAACCTTCATACTTAAGAGTTATTTTTTTGAAATAACTCATTGTCGGGATGTTACAATTCTCCCTCAATTGAACTAGAATTCATCCTCGAAGTTAGTTGCTACGAATAACTCAGGATAATGCTCCCGCATCTCAGCCTCCGACTCCCAGGTCCACTCGGAACCTCTCCAATGTTGCCACTGGACCTTTACCAAAGGTATCTCCTTGTTGCGTAGGAGCTTCATCTTTCTCTCCACTATCGCTACCGGCCTCTCAATATAATTCAGGTGCTCATCGACCTGAATATCATCCAAAGGGACCACTGCCTCCTCATCCAACATGAACTTCCGCAACTATGAAGCATGGAAAGTGCTGTGGTTCTGGATCAGATCACTCGACAAATCCAACTGGTAGGCCACCCTGCCTAACCTGGCGATCACTCGGAATGGTCCAATATACCGTGGACCCAATGTTCCCATCTTCCTGAAGTGTATCACACCCTTCCAGGGTGAGACCTTCAGTAGTACCATATTGTCGGCCTAGAACTCCAACTCTGATCGACGCCGGTCGGCATAGCTCTTTCGCCGACTCTCGGCTGCCTACAATCTCTGCCTGATCAGCTGGGTGAGCTCTGTAGTCTAGAGGACCACCTCAGTCCTCCCCACGAATCTGTGACCAACCTTCCCTCAACAAACTGGGGTACGACATCTCCGACTAGGGCTGTAAACGAACCAAACAAACATGAACGGGGCTTGTTCATGTTCATTCGTTTAAGTTAACCGAACAAATGAACGAACACGAATGGTTAAACGAACGAGTTTTCTTGTTCATGTTTGTTCGTTTAACAAATTACATTGTTCATGTTCGTTCGTTTATGTTCGTAAACATGCTAAACGAACATAAACAAACGAACATAAACAAACGAAGATAAACAAACATATATGAACATAAATGAACATATAATATAGTAATGTAATCAAACACAATTAAACATATATGAAGATATAAGGATATTATATGAACAAACATGAACAAAGGTAAACGAAGAACATAAACGAACGTTCACGAACATAATTGAACGAACGATACCATTGTTCATGTTCGTTCGTTTAACTAAACGAACGAGAATTTGTTTTCATGTTCGTTCGTTTATTAAATAAACGAACATAAACGAACTTCCCATCGAACGGTTCACGAACAGTTCGTTGAACGTTCAGTTCGTTTACAGCCCTATCTCCGACCATACATAAGCTCGAAGGGCGGTGGACCAATGCTGGAGTGATAGTTGTTGTTTTTGGAGAACTTCACAAGGGGATGTAGGAATCCCAACTCCCACCAAAATCTATGACACAAGCACATAACATATCCTTAAGTTTCTGGATGGTCTTCTCACTCTGGCCTTCAGTTTGTAGATGATAAGCAGTGCTGAAATGTAGCCTAGTACGAGGTTCCTCATGGAACTTCTGCCATAATTGGGAAGTGAACCGAACATCTCGATCTGATATAATGGAAACCGGAACCCCATGACGAGAAACAATCTCATGAACATACACATCGGCCAACTTTTTGGCCGAGTAGCTCTCCCCGATGGCCAAAAAGTAGGAAATCTTAGTCAATCGATCCACGATGACCCAAATAGCATCAAACCCCTTGACAGTCTTTGGTAACTTGGTGATGAAATCCATGGTGATATATTACCACGTCCATATGGGATCCTCCAATGGCTACAACTTTCCATGCGGCCTCTGATGCTCATCCTTGACCATCCTACTAGTGAAGCACCTTTCAGCGTACTAGGCTATCTTCCTCTTCATACACAGCCACCAGTAACTTAGTCTCAAATCCCGATACATCTTGGTGGCTCCTGGGTGTATCGAAAAGCGAGACTTAGGTGCCTCCTCCAAAACTATATGTATGACTCCTCCAGAAACCGTAACCTAAACCTAACCAGACCGGGTCAACTATCCCCTACTATCGGTGACAAATCTGTCGATCTCGCTCCTGATCCTCTCTTGTTTCCAATTCTCCTTCTTAACTCCTTCTGCTTGTGCCGCTCTGATCAAATTCAAAAGTGGAGAATCAATGGATATCCTCATACACATATCCCCAACTGAAGATTCATCTGACTTGCGGCTCATAGCATCCGCGACCACATTCGTTTTACCTGGATGGTAAAGGATCTCGTTGTCATAATCCTTGACCACGTCAAGCCACCGGTACTGCCTCATGTTTAGGTTTGTCTGGTCCATAAGATATCACAAGCTCTTGTTATCCGTATACATGGTACATCGAACCCCATATAGATAATGTTTCCAAATCTTGAGGGCAAACACTACTGCCCCAACTCCAGATCATGAGTAGGATATCGTGCCTCATGCGGCTTTAGCTGCCGAGAAGCATACATAATCACTCGCCCCCTTTTCGTAAGAACCGTCCGCAAACGAGTAATGGATACATCACAAAATACCACAAAATCCTCAACACCCTCGGGAAGGGTCAATACTGGGACCTCGCATAATCTCTGTCGCAGTTTCTCAAATTCCATCTGCTGCTCAGGGCCCCATCAGAAATCCACGCCCTTCCTCGTCAGACGAGCGAGGGGTACAACAATCTTGGAGAAATCCTGGATAAATCTCCGATAATGTCCTGCCAAACCTAATAAAATCCTGATCTCCCAGGGAGACTTCAGAACCTACCACTGCATCAAAGCCTCAATCTTGGTCGGATAGACCAAAATCCTGTTCTAGTTAACGAGATGCCCTAGGAACTGGACCTCTCGTAACCAAAACTCACACTTCGAGAACTTGGCATACATCAGTTCTCGCCTCAACACTCCCAAAAGTTCTGGAAGGTGCTCCTCATACTGCTCTTTGGTATTGGAATACACCAAAATGTCATCAATAAAAACAATAACTGATCGATCGGGCATCGGCCTACATACCCGATTCATCAAGTCCATAAACACCGCAGGCGCATTGGTGAGACCAAATGGCATCACCATGAACTCGTAATGCCTATAACAAGTCTGGAATGTTATATTCTCCACGTCCTCCTCTCTAAAACTCACCTGATGATATACCGACCTCCGACCGATCTTGGAGAACCAAGATGCCCACTGAAACTGATCAAAGAGGTTGTCAATCCGCGGAAGTGAATAATGGTTCTTCACCGTCAACTTGCTCAACTCCCGGTAATCATTGCACATCCGGTGTGAACCATCCTTCTTCTTGACGAACAATACCGATGCTCCCCATGGCGAACTGCTCGGTCTGATGAACTACTTGCCTAACAGCCCTTGAAGCTAAGAGGATAACTCCTACATCTCAGGTGGTGCCAAACGGTATGACGCCTTGGCAATTGGAGCCGCACCTGGCACTAGGTCAACCCTGAACTCAACCTGCCTCTCAGGAGCCACACTAGGTAACACCTCCGGAAACACATCAGCAAACTACCTAACAACTTGTACATCTGAAATCGAGACCTGATCCCCAACCTGAGTATCAACCACATAGGCAAGATAACCCATACAACCATGTTAAATATACTGTCGAGCCTTGGCCGCCGAACAAAACCCTGATCCAACCCTGGTACCCTATCCATAGATGACCAGTTCCCCCTCACTTGGGGTTCAAACTACTACACGCTGACCCTCACAGTCAATCATAGCACCAAACCTACTCAGCCAATCCATCCCCACTATCACGCATACATCCAACGGTGGCGGAGATTACTGCTATGTTTCGTAAGAGGGGTTTATTGGTTCTGAAGTATGTGTCGAACGAGGAGATGGCTTAGTGAATTTGGCGGTAATCTCCGCCACGGTCTCAATAGTCTGGCGAAGGTCCTGGAACACCATGGCCAAATTTTGCACCTTGATAGCTGGAGCAAATTCCATCTTGAACCTCTGAACAAAATCCTCCCAGGTCATCACTGCCACTGTCGATGTTCCAATAGCTCGGGTTACCTCCTCCCACCAGTCTAACGCTCCGTCGCTCAACAGGCAGGATGTGAATCCCACCTTCCCCCCCCCCAGGGAAAATTCTCGTCCACCGGGCATTCTCCATGCCAGCGATCCATCGATGGCTAGCGATGGGGTCCTTAGCCCCAAGGAACTCAGGAGATCAACAAGCCTTGAACTACCGAAATGAGGGAGCTCGAGCTCCAATCTGACCCGCAGTAATCTCGGCTCGAAAAGACTTGAGCCTCTCATTAAGCAACTCCATAATCCTCTTTTTTATGGTAGCTAACAACATAGGGGTAGCATCCAAGATACGGAGAGTAACCTCAGCTGAAATGAACTCGCACAGTCACTCATCCATTGGTTCAACACCTGAACCCGAGCCTGAACCAGAACTAGAACCTGAACTTCCTCGAGTAGTCATCACCATCCTCAAACTGAAACACAATATATAAACAATCATCCTATAAATCGAGGGAAATTCCCCACCGCAAAGGCTTCCTTAGATTTGTTAGGCCTGCTCTTGTCTTGGGTACAGATCCTGTGCTTCAGGTAGTATGTGCCCAATACTACCTTTCACACCTACCTGTACCTTCCTCAAAGACAGTCTAGATTCCTCTAAGTCACCACACTATAACCATATATCTATCCTATGTTATTCAACCTACGCATCCTAGGTTTTCCTAGGAAATCTCAATTCTCACTACTCGCAAATCAACATCGTTGGTTTCCTTATGCATGCAAGTTATACACAAAATCGGATCGCATAGACTGACAAATGATGATTCTACCCTAAGTCCACAACCAGACAAGGAATAGGGAATGAGGACAAATCGATCAATATAGGGATATACAATCCTAACCGTATATAACTATAAACGCATACACTTAGCAATTAACTAATCCGATATCAATTCCAAGTAACACATAGCATCAAGTTCCACTAGGCTATAAGGCATCACACAAATAATGTAATTTTATCATATAATTCCTGAAGGTATCCTTAGCCCTAATCTATCATGAAATCCTCAAATCAAACATACTACTCATAATAAATAGGTATGGGTCACTTGGGAACCACTTACTTGAGCTCGGCTGGTTGCACGCATCACACCCATTCTTCTTGATAAAAATATTTTTAAAAGTTTTAACGTCATTTTCTCAAGAAAATTTCTTATTTCCTCAATTTGAGTCCTGACACACCCGAAAGTGTGACCGAATCCCTCAAACCAAGGCTTTGATACCAACTTGTAACATCCCAAAATAGTGGTGACAAATTTTCATTTAAAGCTATTAACTTCATTCGTTGATTGTACCAAAAACCATCAATCATCACAATATTCAAATCATTAGAGTACAATTTTTTTAATGCAGAAAATCTAAGGGGAGGATGTTGTGCCTTCATGTCGGGCCCTTCCTTTTTGAACTGGAAGTACCTGAAACCATAAACATAAACAGTAAGCACAAAGCTTAATGAGTTTCCCCCAAAGTACCATATACCACACATAAAAGAAAATAAATGCTATGGGCCAAATCATAGTCATTTAATCATATTCTGCCATGGGCCAAACCATGGTTTTTCCATGAAGTTCCAAAGGCCAAATCCCGGTCTTACATACAAGTACCAGAGGACAGATCCTGATCTTTCATGTAATTGCCAGGGGCCAGATCATGGTCTTTCATACAAATGACAGGGGTCAGATCCTGGTCTTTCATGCAAGTATCACAAAGGAAATAAGCATTCTACACAATAAGTAATGGGAGGAAATTAGTGCCTTCGCCCCATAGATACAATGATAAAACTCACCTCAATTGCTGAAAAACCAGATAAATGCTCGGGCTACTGGACCGGAAAAATCCCTGCTCTGACTAAACAAATAAAGCCCTAATTAATAATTGGGAAATAACCTATTGCTGAAACTCTACTTTATTTGTCCAATATCTAAGGTAAAAGGCCAGCTTACCCTTTTCATTTAAGCCCAAAACAAAATACTAATCCTGACCCGAAAGATCATCCATAGTCCAACATGGGCCTAAATCCAGAAGTGACCCAATACCATAAAAGTCTATGGTCCAAGCCCAACAAGCAAAGCCCAAGGATTCAAGGCCCAAAATGAATAAAATTTGGAATTTGGTCATACGCCCCGCGTACTTGACCAAAACTAGGATGGATCGCGGCTGAGGTGCAGTACGCGCAACGTACTGGGCATTACGCCCAGCGTACACACCCTTAAGGAAAAACTCATAATAAGGTCTTAATACCTTAAGACTCTACGTCCAAATTTCAGATATGAGCTTAATAAGACCCTTAAGGCCATAAAGTTTCAAACTTTATGCCTTTTCGTGGCTACAAAAGCCCAACACTAAAAACCTAACTTGCTCAAACGTTTTCTACACCATAACTATTGCATGGGGACAAACCAAGATCCAAGCTTGCATTTTTATGACTTAAAATTCCCTAAAATATTTAAAAGGGTGGTTGAAAGGCTTTAGAGTACCTCATACTCACAAAGACCTAGATTTTGGGACAAAAGAGAAGAAAATATAGGCTTACCCAAGATATATAACTATATGCGACAAGGTTGGAGTTTATACCTCCAAAGGGTGCAAAATGAAGATAAGATGTTGGATCCAAAGTCTTGAGAGCAAAACCTATTCCTTGAAGATCTTTCTTCATTAACAAGATGAAGGGTTTTGAGCATTCTAACACTCCTAAGGTGTACATGCAACCCTAGAAACCTTGGATCTATGTTTTACTATGATACATGCAAATTTGATTTCCAAGGTTCATAACCTATCTAGCATATCATGGGGAACTTTTAAACATAAATGCTAGAAGAAGAACATACCTTTTGTTGTTTGGATTCCTTGAGAACCTTGTAAGCCTAGCACCTCAAGTGTGATGCCTCAAATGTATCACACAACACCACAATACTTGGAATAACCTTGAGAGATGTTCACTAACACCTCAAAATCGGCTAGCCCTCTTTACTTGCTTGTAGTAGTGCCGATTTTGCTAGACACGACGTCTTTATATAGTTGTGACACAAGTAGGGTTATGTCATGTAAACCCTAATTGTCATGGCTTTCCACATTCCATGATCCATGGGTTTGTAACCTACATGGACTATCCATGGAGCACCTTATGGGTTTTAACCCAATCCACACAAACCATGGATCATTAGCCCACTATACAAGAATAGATGATTTACACAATCAACCCCATATATTTAATTAGTCTCTTTTTGATCAATTAATTAATTCCAAATTAATTCTTTGATCAATACTAATTAAATAATATTATTAATATATTAGAACTTATAATATATTAATAAACCTTAAGTGTCATTTCTCTCATTTTGGTCTCTCCAAGTATTGCAATGCCATGCAACCCACATGGACAATGCTAACCGGGTCAAGTACATTCCAGGAATAGTTATGAACTTAGACACCTAATCCAACAGTCTCCCACTTGGATAAGTCTAATAACTATAACTACAAGAACGACTTCAGGAACCGATCAGCAATCGTAGCTCTTTCAAGGTCTCGCGGAACTGAGATGATGATGATACGCCATTTAAGGTAAGTGATCATATAATCCTCTGTTCTGGATATCAGCCGGACAAATACATGGAACAATGTCTTACTTATTGTCCAACAGTTTGTTTCCTGATTTCCGATTTGTTTGACATAGTACTTAATTGAACACATCAACTTAGTTCTGACTGGGCCCGGTACATGGGTCAACACAAAATCATCGAGGGGCCCAGATATCGCTTCTAATCCAAGAAGGAACAGATAAACTTCGACTCATATGCTTGTTCTACTACTTGTTGAATTATACACAAAGGCACGTTTTATAACATCGAGTTACCAATGCGTTTTCGTATAATCAATGTATAACCAACTCAGGCAACAACTCATATTTCTAGGTTTGAAAACTTATATGATATTACCGTCTCACGATCACTCGAGATAAATTCCATGAAGTGATACCAGTGAGCGTGAGTTGAATCCAATACTCAGAAATTATGAGCACTCATGAGTGTTGTAGCAATACTTTGCTATGTCCAACATCTTAGACATCTACAATCAACTACATGACAGTCTTGATTCATATCTACTTCCAACATACGACCGACTGTGGAGAATTTGAATAATATGATATACCATAACATAATTATTCTGGAAGTCAAAACATGCAAAATGAAATAATAGTAAATGATTGACAGAAGATAGCAACACTTTACTTATAAATAAACAACAACTTTTATTCATCATCAAATGTCAATTACAGTTTACACATTTCAAAGCTATCTAACTACTAAAACTAATATCATCCTTCAGCTCTATGCGCCTCTCATGCTGGAGATACTTAACCCTACCCAGTCCCTTCGTGAGGGGATCTGCTGGGTTCTCATCCGATGATACCCTCTTTTCCACGAGGAGTCCTTATTCTATTCGATGTTTGATAAAATGGTATTTTCTGTCCATGTTTCTGGATCTCCCGTGATCCCTTGGTTCCTTGGCTAAGGCAACTGCACTTTCACTATCACAGAAAATCTCCATAGGCTCCTTTATAGCTGATACAACCCCAAGGTCTCCAATGAACTTCTTTAGCCATATAGCCTTCTTTGCTGCCTTGCTTGCCGCTATATACTCTGATTCGCAAGTTGAATCAGCCATTGTCTCCTGCTTGGAACTTTTCCAAGAAATTGCTCCTCCGTTTAAGGTAAAGACCCAGCCTGACTGAGAGTGGAAATTATCCCTATCAGTTTGAAAGCTAGCATCACTATACCCTACTACTCTCAATTCATCACTCCCACCGAGGGTAAGGACCCAGTCCTTAGTCCTCCGCAGGTACTTGAGAATATTCTTTACTGCAAGGTTCCCCTGATATCTGCTGACCATGCTCAAAGCAAAGGCCACATCAGGACGAGTACAAGTCATATCATACATGATCGAGCCTACAACGGAAGCATATGGTACTCGACTTATCTCAACTATCTCAACCTCTGTACTCGGGCTCTGAGTCTTACTCAATCTGGCGTTACTATGGATCGGTAACTCTCCTTTCTTGGAATTCTGCATGCTGAACCTATTCAGCACCTTATCCAAGTAGGTACTCTGACTAAGTCCAATTAGTCTTTTTTTGGATTAGTGTCTAAGCCAGTAACTATATTTGGTACGTACTTAACCTAGTTGTGCATGGTCCTTTTGGGTTGCCTTCACCATAGCAACTTGATAGGGTGGTTTATAAAGAGAGAAGAGATATAGTTATATATATATATATATATATATATATATATATATATATATATATATATATATTATGAGAATAATATATTAAAGGAATAATAATATTATTTGATTAATGTTAGTCATAAATTAATTAGGAATTAATTTGGTGACTAAAAGAGGTTAATTGAATAAAGGGGCTTAAACTGTCAAATGTGTGATAGTTGTGTTTTTGGGCTATGAATCCTTATGGATATTAGGTTGGCCGAATTTTAAGGTTAGGACATCTTAAATTCGTCCAAGGCTCATATCTAGAAGGATCATTGGATTGCTTAGGGCCTAAGTTATTCAATTAGGGTTAAGGATGTAACCCTAGTAGCTCATAGTATAAATAGACCCTATGGGTGAGGGAAATATGCCACCTTGTTGCATTGGTAGCCCTAGAGCCGATTTTCTCACCTCTCCTCTCTCTCCAAATCATCCTCTTGCTAGTTGGTGTTTGTAAGCCATTAGAGGAGTGAAAATTGTGACTCTAAGCTCCAAGAACAAGAAGATTCAAGCAAGCAACTTAAGGTATTCTTCTAGATCTGATTTTATATGTTATGATTCAATTGTTTACTCTAGATCTAGCATTGTAAGACTTGGAAACATTGCATGTTCAATTAGAGAAACCTAGATCCAAGCATTAGGGTTTGCATGTGCACATAGGAAAGCTCTTATGGCTCAAACCCATCAGTGGTATCAGAGCTTAGAGTGATTTCTATTGAATTGATGCTTTAATTGATTGTTTTTACATGAAAAAATCGTTTTTTTGTGCCCCTGACTGATGAACTCGGCGAGTCCCATTGTGGACTCGGCGAGTAGCACCAACTCGGCGAGTTCATAATGGAACTCGACGAGTTCAAGCGTCAGTTAGAGTTAATTTCGAGATTTCTTGCTGTTTTGCTTGAGGATACTTGCCTTAATTGTTTTGGGTCATTAAAATCCGAATTTTATCATATATTTGAGTATATCTTTGACCAAACAAAAGATAATTACCATTTGATTGAATAATAATTTCCTTATATGATAATAATTGATTATTTGAATTAAATTGGTAAATTGTCTTGCAAGTAATATTGACTAGGTCAAATTTAGATAATCATTAAATTAATTAGTTGATTTATATTATTTTCTATTTGATCCTTTATGTTTTGAAAGGTTCAAAATTTGTCCTCAAGTTTTGAAATTTAAGTTTTGTGATTAAAAGTTTAATTTGAACTAATTAAATTTCAAACCTTAGAATTTTACAAGTTTTAAAATTCAACCCTATACTTATAATATTACAAGATTAATATATATATATATATATATATATATATATATATATATATATATATATATATATGTATAACATAAATGCTAGTCTTACCGTTAGTAGGCCTCATTCACGAAGCCAGTCTATAAGGGGGGGTATAAGGTTATGACGTATAAAATGGCCGTTTAATGGGTGTCCATTCTCACCCACCGCTTCCTTGATTGGTGGAGGGTCGTTAGCCGAACGGGTAGGATCGGGCAAACCTTTCCTCATTAAAAGTACAATGAATCTATATTAAGTAACTAAACGATTTTTATAAAATTCCCACTCTTAGTTACTTTAGGCAAAAGTGAATTGATGCAATTCCATGAAATTACACTTTGTACCCTTGCTAAGACGCTAATGGAGCGCGTGTGGTTAACCGGCACATTAATTAGGTTCTAAGCAAAGGTGGCAAAGGGTGACTCATTGCTTGTTATAGTTCAATGGAGCGTGTGTGGTTAACCAGCACATTGAATAGGTAACTGTAACAATGAGGGCACCATGTACGTTTACATGGTGATTCACACCCACTTTGTGAACCTCGGCATCCCAGTCACAAACGAGAGGGGCATATTGAGACTTAAACATGCCATTGAAAAGTTCAATGTATCTCAAAAGATCTAGGAGTTTTTCAATACATTTAAAACCTAATTTCTTTTTCGTTTTTCATGGTGGAGAATTAGTGAATCGACATTCACTTGCCTTCAAATTATTTACTTGTTAGATTACGGCATCCCTTTTCTAATTTGTAAATAATGTTGTTGGTTCCTAGCCCTAATTTCTCATTTAGGTGATTAATTGGGGAAATTCATTTCTAATCAACTTTGTTCTTTTTCTATTTCAGATGTCGAACGCAAACAACAATGCTTCTGGGTCAAACTCCTCTGGTTCATTCGAACTCATGAACTTGTGTGGGAAAGTGATCTTTGATGGGACCACTTTCAGTAATTGGATCCGCAATCTGAAAGAATATGTCCTCGACGAGAAGCTTAAGGAGATTGACATCGAAACTGCTACTGTCGATGAGATCGCGGCCTACGCGGCCCACGAGCGCGATGCCATGAAAGTCCATTGCATCATGCTCGCGACTATGACTGCTGAACTTCAAAAGTCCTATGAGGATAAGTACCCCTACGAGATGCATCAGGATCTGCTGGATTGCTATCACCAGAGCGCTAGGCAAGAGAGGTATGAGATCATCACTTCGATGATCACTACCAAAATGGGTAATGGAGAGTCCCTTACTGCCCATCTGCAAAAGATACAGAGATATGTTGATCGACTGCTGAAGTTAAATGTGAACTTCGATGAAGAGCTAGCAATTGACATTATCCTTCACTCATTGCCTTCCTGCTATAGCCAGTTCCGCATGACCTACCATATGAATAAGGAAGAGGTCTCCTTGAGCAAGCTTTAGGGCTTGTTGAGGACTGCTGAGAGCAACCTCAAGGATAAATCTGTTGCATCACCTCCCACTCCAGTTGCTGCCCCTGTCTTGGCAATAGGGGAAGGGAAGGGTAAGAAGAGGAAGGCTTCCTCAAGGGGCCACCACAAGGGAAAGTCTCAAGATGGCACCTCTTCTAGTGGAACCAAACTTGGTTCTGCCAAACCCAACTCAAAGCCCAAGGAGGCAGCACAAGATAGGGCATTGGAAGAGAAGCTGCCCAGAATATCTGCAGGCCATCAAGGATGGAAAGATCAAGCCATCTTTCGCAGGTATTTACACAATTAAATCTAATAGTTTGTCACATGCTACTTCTTGGGTTCTTGATATAGGATGTGGTTTTCACACATGTTCTGATTTGCAGGGACTAAAAGGAAATAGGGATGTGGAGCGTGGAAGGATGAATCTGATCATGGGAAACAGAAAATCGTCGCCTGTGACCAAGATTGGAGTTTATTCCTTAGTGCTTAGTAATGGTTTAGATTTAAATTTGAATAATTGTTGCTATTCGCCAGATATGGCTAGAAACCTCATTTCATTTCATGGTTTGTATAAACAAGGCTTTAGATATTCATTTGATAATGAAAAGGGTTCTATTTATGCTTATTTTAATAATGTTTTATATTTTGAAGCATTACCTTGTAATGGCATATATGAAACTGTGATGGTTGTAGACAACTTAGGAAATGATGTATTGTGTGTGGATTCTTCCAATAGTATGGATAGAGCATGCTTGTGGCATTTTCTTCTTGGACATGTCAACAAGAAACGCATAACCCAACTCCAAAAGGATGGAGTGTTGGAGTCATTCGACCTTAGGGACGATGACGTATACGAGTCTTGTTTACTTGGAAAGATGACCAAGTCATCCTTCACTGGCACTTGTGCGAGGGGTGAGGGTTTATTGGATCTCATACATACAGATGTATGTGGACCCTTTAGATCCACCACAAGGGATGCGAATCGCTTCTATGTGACTTTCACAGATGATTATAGCAGATATGGGTATATCTACTTGATCAAGCACAAGTCAGAAACCTTTGAAAAGTTCAAAGAGTTTAAACAAGAAGTGGAGAATCAATTGGGTAGGAAAATCAAGATGCTTCGATCTGATCGAGGTGGAGAGTACCTAAGTCTTGAATTCCACGACTACCTCAAGGAATGTGGAATAGTTTCACAATTGACGCCACCAAGGACACCACAATTGAATGGTGTAGCTGAGAGGCGTAATCGAACCTTGCTAGACATGGTTCGTTCCATGATGAGTCATGCTTCACTACCTATCTCATTCTGGGGGTATGCCTTAGAGACTTCCGCCCATATCCTTAACTTAGTACCTACGAAGAAGGTTGCCAAAACACCTCACGAGATGTGGTCAGGGAAGGCTCCCTCGTTGGCACATATCAAGGTTTGGGGTTGCGAGGCTTTCGTAAGACGAGATACTCACGACAAGCTCGAACCTCGTAGTGAGAGATGTATTTTCATCGACTACCCACAGAAATCCTTTGGATATCTCTTCTACAGACCGAGTGACAATGTAGTCTTCGTTGCGAGGATAGGGGTTTTCCTAGAGCGAGAACTCATAAACCAAGGAGAAAGTGGGAGGCAGATCGTTCTTGAAGAGCTTCAAGAGTCGAGCGATGAAGGAACCTATAACACTGGCGCTCAACCTGAGGAGGAAACTCCGGTTGAACCGATTGACGAGTCCTTACCTCTTAGACGTTCCGAAAGAGTTAGTGTTCCACGCCAGTTTTATGGTTTTCATATTACTATGGAAGGGGATACGTTCATTAGTGATAGTACACTAGTGAATATGGACAAGCCTAACAGCTATAAGGAATCCATGGCAGGCCCAGAGTCTGCAAAGTGGAAAGAGGCTATGGATAGCGAGATCCAATCCATGTATGACAACCAAGTTTGGACTTTGGTTGACAATGTACCAGGTCGTAAGACGGTCGGGTGCAAGTGGATCTTCAAGAAGAAGACTGACGTGGATGGAAACATGCACACTTATAAGGTGCGATTGGTTGCGAAGGGTTTCACTCAAACTCCTGGAGTTGACTACGACGAAACCTTCTCACCAGTTGCGAAGATTAAGTCTATTAGGGTGATGCTGGCCATTGCTGCATTTCATGACTATGAAATATGGCAGATGGATGTCAAAACTGCTTTCCTTAATGGGAAGTTGGCTGATGATGTTTACATGGCTCAGCCAGAGGGTTTTGTCAATGCGAAGCATCCCAATAGAGTGTGTAAACTTGAGAAGTCTATTTATGGACTTAAGCAAGCGTCTCGCAGATGGAATCTTTGTTTCGACGAAAAGGTCAAAGAGTTTGGTTTTCTGCGAAGCGAAGATGAATCTTGTGTATATGTCAAAGCCAGTGGGAGTGTAGTAAGCTTCCTCGCATTGTATGTCGATGACATACTACTCATAGGAAACGACATCCCGACACTGTAGAAGGTTAAGTCCTGGCTCAGGAAGTGCTTCGCTATGAAGGACCTCGGAGAGGCTTCCTATATTTTGGGAATAAGGATAGTGAGAGACAGAAGTAAGAGACTAATAGGACTTAGTCAGAATACTTACTTGGACAAGGTACTAAAACGTTTTAGTATGGAGAATTCAAAGAAAGGGGAGTTACCAATCCAGAGTAATGCCAAGTTGAGATAGCAGAGATGAGCCGAGTACCATACGTTTCCGTAGTTCGCTCAATCATGTATGCTATGACTTGTACTCACCCTGATGTAGCCTTCGCTTTGAGCATGGTCAGCAGATATCAAGGGAACCCTGGCAGAGCGCATTGGATCGCAGTCAAGAACATTCTTAAGTACCTTCGGAGGACCAAGGAATGGTTTCTAGTCCTCGGTGGGAGTGATGACTTAAAGGTGTGAGGGTACAACGACGCCAGCTTTCAGATCGACAGGGACAACTATCGTTCACAGTCGGGCTGGGTCTTTACCCTCAATGTAGGAACAGTAACTAGGAAGAGTTCCAAGCAGGAAACTGTAGCTGATTCAACGTGCGAATTAGAGTACATTGCAGCAAGCGAAGCGTCAAAGGAGACAATATGGTTGAAGAACGTCATTGGAGACCTTGGAGTTGTGCCAGCCATAAAGGAGCCCATGGAGATTTTCTGTGATAATGAAGGAGCGGTTGCCTTGACCAAGGAACCAAGAGATCATGGTAGATCTCGACATATCGATAGAAAATATCACTTTATTCGACATCGGGTAGAAGAGGGACTCCTCGTAGTAAAGAGGGTATCGTCAGAAGATAACCCAGCAGATCCGCTTACGAAGGGAGTGAGCAGGGTTAAGCATTTGCAGCACGCTAGGAGCGTTGGGCTGAAGGATGATATTAGTTTAGATTAGATAGTTTGGAAACATGTAATAGATAAGTTGTTATTAACATTTGATGATTAAATAAAGGAGTATTATTTATTAGTAATGTTACTGTCTTATGTTAATCTTTTACCTATTGTTTCATTTTTGCATGTTTTGACTTCCTGAGTAATTAAATTATTTGATAATAATCGAATTATTCGAACGGTCCACAGTCGTTCATATGTTGGAAGTAGATATGAATGAAGACTGTCATGAATTGGTGTGTAGATTGTCTAAAGTGTATTAGACATAGCAAAGGTTTGCTACAACGTTCATGAGTGCTTATGAACCTGATTTGAGCATTGGAATAAACCCACACTTGCTGGAATCACTTCATGGAATTTATCACGAGTGATCGCAAGATGGTAATATCATATGGTATTAAAACCTAGATATATGGTTTATTGTTTGCTAATTGGTTATGCATTGATAATGCGCAAACGCATCAGTAACTTGATGTTATAAAACGCATTGTTGTGTATGATTTGATTAGTGGATAGTAAATGCATATAAGTCGAAGTTTATCTGTTCCTTTTATCCTAAGAGGGTAAAAGCGATATCAGGGCCCCTCGATGATTTGATTTGACTTATGTGCCGGGCCCGGTCAGGACTGAATTGATGTGTTCAATTAAGTTCTATGTCAAATGAATCTGAGATCGAGAAACCAATTGCTGGACAGAAAGTATGACAATGTTCCATGTAATTGTCCGCACGATATCTAGAACAGAGGATTATACGATCCCTTATCTGAAGGACAGGATACTGATAAAATCAGAGTTTGACAGCGTCTTTGAGAGCTACGATTGCTAATTGGATTGTGCTTGCATAGTTACTAGACTTATCCAAGCGGGAGACTGTTGGATTAGTTTC
The DNA here is from genome assembly GCF_052849685.1 of Lactuca virosa. NCBI lineage: Eukaryota > Viridiplantae > Streptophyta > Magnoliopsida > Asterales > Asteraceae > Lactuca > Lactuca virosa. The sequence goes on from NC_136434.1 coordinate 160,474,452, forward strand.
TAAGCTAGTAACTATATTTGTTAAGTACTTGACCCAGTTGTGCATGGTCCTTTTGGGTTGCCTTCACCATAGCAACTTGACAGGGTGATTTATAAAGAGAGAAGAGATATTGTTATATTATTATATTATGAGAATAATATATTAAAGGAATAATAATATTATTTGATTAATGTTAGTCATAAATTAATTAGGAATTAATTTGGTGACTAAAAGAGGTTAATTGAATAAAGGGGCTTAAACTGTCAAATGTGTGATAGTTGTGTTTTTGGGCTATGAATCCTTATGGATATTAGGTTGGCCGAATTTTAGGGTTAGGACATCTTAAATTCGTCCAAGCCTCATATCTAGAAGGATCATTGGATTGCTTAGGGCCTAAGTTATTCAATTAGGGTTAAGGATGTAACCCTAGTAGCTCATAGTATAAATAGACCCTATGGGTGAGGGAAATCTGCCACCTTGTTGCATTGGTAACCCTAGAGCCGATTTTCTCACCTCTCCTCTCTCTCCAAATGATCCTCTTGCTAGTTGGTGTTTGTAAGCCATTAGAGGAGTGACAATTGTGACTCTAAGCTCCAAGAACAAGAAGATTCAAGCAAGCAACTTAAGGTATTCTTCTAGATCTGATTTCATATGTTATGATTCAATTGTTTACTCTAGATCTAGCATTGTAAGCCTTGGAAACATTGCATGTTCAATTAGAGAAACCTAGATCCAAGCATTAGGGTTTGCATGTGCACATAGGAAAGTTCTTATGGCTCAAACCCATCATCTTTTACTCCTTTATCTCAAAATCCTTATCCCTAGGATATAGGCAGCTTCACCAAGGTCCTTCATAGCGAAACACTTCCCAAGCCAGGTCTTTACTTCCTGAAAAGTTGGGATATCATTTCCTATGAGTAGTATGTCATCCACATACAATACCAAAAAGCTAACTATACTCCCACTAGCCTTGACATATACACAGGACTCATCTTCGCTCATCGAAAAGCCAACCTCTTTGACTTTCTCATCGAAACAAAGATTCCATCTGCGAGGTGCTTGTTTCAATCCATAGATGGATTTCTCAAGCTTACACACTCTATTAGGGTACTTTGTGCTGACAAAACCCTCTGGCTGACTCATGTAAACATCCTCAGCCAACTTTCCATTAAGGAAAGCGGTTTTGACATCCATTTGCCATATTTCATAGTCATGAGATGCAGCAATGGCCAACATAACCCTAATAGACTTAATCTTTGCTACTGTTGAAAAGGTCTCATCATAATCAACTCCTGAAGTTCGAGAAAAGCCCTTTGCAACCAGTCGCGCCTTATAAGTGTGTACATTACCCTCCATGTCAGTCTTCTTCTTGAAGATCTATTTGCACCCGACTGTCTTACGACCTGTTACATTGTCAACCAAATTCCAAACTTAATTGTCATACATGGACTGTATCTCACTGTCCACAGCCTCTTTCTATTAAGCAGCCTCAGGGCCTGCCATGGCTTCCGTGTAGACGTTAGGTTCATCCAGACTTACCAGTGTATTATCACTAATAAGTGTATCACCTTCCGCAGTAATATGGAAACCATAGTAATGCTCAGGTGCATTCCTAACTCTCGTGGAACGCCTCAGAGGTACAGACTCATTTGTCGGATCAACATGAGTTTCCTCCTTAGGTTGATTGCTAGGGTTTGAGGTTCCTTCACCACTTGACTCTTGAATTTCTTCAAGGTCATTTTTCTTCCCATTGTTTCCTTGGCTTATGAATTCTCTCTCTCGAAAGACTCCTCTCCTTGCTACAAAGACCACATTATCACTGGGTCTGTAGAAGAGGTAACCAAAGGATTTCTATGGGTAGCCGATGAAAATACACCTCTCATTACGATGTTCGAGCTTATCGTGAGTCTCGCGCCTCACGAAAGCCTCGCAACCCCAAATCTTGATGTGGTCTAGATTGGGAACTTTTCCAGTCCACATCTCGTGAGGTGTTTTGGAAACCTTTTTGGTAGGGACTAGATTAAGAATATGGGCGGCAGTCTCTAAGGCATACCCCCAGAATGAGATTGGTAGCGAAGCTCGACTCATCATGGAACTCTGTACTAAGATACTCACCACCTCGATCGGATCGAAGCATCTTAATGTTCCTGCCCAATTGATTCTCCACTTCCTGCTTAAACTCTTTGAACTTTTCAAAGGTTTCTGACTTATGCTTGATTAAGTAGACATATCCATATCTTCTATAATCATCAGTAAAAGTCACATAGAAGCGGTTAGCATCCCTTGTGGCGGTTATAAAGGGTCCACACATATCAGTGTGTACGAGATCCAAAAAACCTTCACCCCTAGTGTCACACCCCAAAACCGGAACGGCGGAAACGTTCGGGGGCGGAGGACGTCATGTACAGTATCACAACAAGCAACAACATCATCCATTGCATTAATAGTAAAATTTTAATACAAGTGTGTTCTGAAGTTTATAAGACACCAAAATGAATAATCAAAATAAGAGATGAGTCTTGAATGTGCTCCATCTTCTCAAAAACCTGGTCATCGGTACCTGTCTACTGGCGACCTGAGAATACAAGTTATTTTGAAAGCGTAGATCAGCATTTAAGCTGGTGAGTTCATAAGTATTTTAGTGTCATTGTTTATATAAGTTGAAGAATGTGCTTGTAAATGTTAGATGTAAGAGTTTGTAAGTGTTTGATGTAAATGTTTGTAAACTTCCTAGAAAATCCTATATTTTCTACTAAAGTTGTCTTCTACCAAGACTCAACTGTTCTCTATGTTTGTTTTTGTAAAAGTGTTCGTTTTTCCAAAGTATGACTATCATTACCAAAAATATAGTTTTTCATTACCGTTTATGTGAGAAGATCACAATGTGAATGAAATGGGAAAATAAAGATGTATTGTAGTTTTATCTAGGTAACTACTAATGTACTAACTACCCTTAAACTTGTTAGTTTATCTAAGGTAAAATGTGATATGATTGTAACCATACTTGATTGACTAGTATAACACGACGTTCGAGACGTCGAAATGATATGACATTCATCACCCGTAGACCTAAAGGTCCCACTGTAGTTAGCAGCAAGGTGTAGGAGGGTTAGTCCCGTATAGATCTATACACAAATTCACGCTCTCCCTCTAGGAGACTCTGGGTACAAAACGTGACACAACAGTATATTGCCGAGCCATGAAGTAGTATCTCACATTTACGTTATAGTATTCTTGTATTTGTATAGTATGTACTAGTATAGTGTATATTCTCTCTGTCTAGTATGTAGTATGTTCTCTAGTGTATAGTGGGTAGTGAGTATTGTTTCTCGTTATAGTATGTTCTGTCTGTTTCTCTTTATAGTGAGTATTGTCTCTCGTTATAGTATTCTCTATCTGTTTCTCTTTATAGTGAGTATTGTCTCTCGTTATAGTATGTACTGACTCATGTATGAACTGACTCTTTGTGTGTTTCATTGTTCTAGTAATAGTATTAGTGACTTCCTAAACTATGCCTATTATAGTTTACTAGCAATGTTGTTTGTATGAATGAACATGTTTGTACACCTTTGCTACCCAAAGGTATTGAACTGAATGAAGAACTTTTATATCTATATACATACACATAATATATAACTAAGATTCTAACGACTTTCGGACAAATAACCGATACCCTAAGTCCACAAACAAACAAGGAACAAGAAGTAAGGCGAGCTATCAGTCCTAAGCCCTTCCAATCCTACTTATATAACAATATCCATATAGATATGCTTTTGACAAAATATAAGTTTGAAAGATTTTGATAAAGATTTTTACATATAAAAGAGTTTGTAAAACGATTTGAAGCAATTGGATTGATAACACAATTTGAAGTATAAGAAATCCATTTGTTTGATAGTTATTAATCACATGTGATTGATATAATAACTATTATGTTTGTACTTGTATTCCCCCCGCCCATAAAAGCATTTAAAATCATTTAAAAGGTAAATTAAAGGGTATGAACTCACCTGCAGTGAGTGATACGAATGAAAGATCGGTTTGTAGGATGCTAAGTGCCAAGTGAAACCTTGAGCACAACGAATCCTAATAAGCATATAATGACACACACACACACACACACACACACATATATATATATATATATATATATATATATATATATATATATATATATATAATTAGTGTTTATAAAACTAATCATGTAAGGAAAACACCCTAGGACTTAGAAAACACTTAGATTGAGGTGTTAGAATCACAAAGGATTGCATCAAAGGGGTGTATGGCCACTCAATGGTGTTTACGGCCAAGTGTTCACAACCCTTTGTGTTTACGACCATAGGGTTTATGGCCCTATGAGTTTGCGGTCGTAAACTCAAGAAGTTTTGTGCCAAAAAGTGTTTTTAAGGTCTTGCAAACATTACGGAAGTGTTCTAGACCCATTCCTAGCCTTTAAGAAGGGTTTATGGCCAAACCATGCACTAAACAAGGGTTTACGGCCAAGGGAGATGCTCCTGGCCGTAAACTCTTGAAGTTTATGCATTATATGAAGATTCAAGGTTAGGAACCAAGTGATTAACAAGCCTAACTATGAGATAGAAGGTATACTCACGTTTTTGAAGCTTGGGAGGGGGTTCACGGTCCAAGAACTAGTAGGTGTTCTTGGTGAAAATGAAGAACACTTGAAGATCTAAACAAAAGGAGTAATTTCATGGATGAAATCATAGATCCTTACTAGATGGTGTAATGAATCAACAAAACAAAGGAATAACACTTACAACTTGAAGATCTTAGATGAAAAATCGGATGACAGTTGAGAGAGAATGAGTTCTTGAGGTGGAAGTGTGAGAAAAGAATAAAAAGTGAAGGGATATCATCTATAAGACCAAGAGTTTACGAACACCTTGAGTTTACGGCCGTAAACTCATGTGATGTGGCCGTGAACTCCTCATGAAGGAGTTTATGGCTTGCTTGATGGTTTTGAGCTTCAGCAGAAACTTCCTAACACTCATGCCTTGGATGTAGTATGATTAGAACACTCAAATAGACCCTAAACAGTGCTAGAAGATAGCAGATACGAGTCTGACTCTGATTGAGTTGAAATATTGTACAAGATAGAAATTTGGGATTGTCACACCTAGCACAAGAATCAATGAAGGGTGATTTTGTCAATTTTCCAAGCAGACAAGATTCACAACTATCATCCGACTTTAGGTCAAATGACTCCAAGACTCCATCCTTTTGGAGTTGGCCTATGCGTTTCTTGCTTACATGTCGAAGACGACAATGCCATAATGATGATTTATCCAAGTTAGTGGAAGAATCAATACACAATACATTATTTCCTAGGTTATCTACAACCGACACAGCTTCATACACATCATCACAAGGTAATGATTTAAAATAAGGAACATTATTAAAGAAAGCATTAATACCACCACATTCATTATCAAAAGATAAGGTAAATCCTTGTTTGTACAAAGCATGAAAAGAAATAATATTCCTTGCCATTTTAGACAAGTAACAATATTTATTCAAATCTAATGTTAACCCACTACTTAGCAACAAAGTATAAACTCCAATCTTGGTGACAGGTGATGCTTTCCTATTCCCCATGATTAAGCTTATCTTCCCATGCTCCACATCCTCACTTCTTCTTAGTCCCTGCAAATCAGAACAAATATGAATACCACAACCGGTATCAAGGACCCAAGAATTAGAATGGGGTGAGTTATTAGACAATATAGTGTAAATACCTGCATGGTTGGGTTTCACTTTCCCATCCTTCACATCTTGCATATACTTTGGTCAGTTTCGCTTCCAGTGCGACTTTTCATGGTAATAGAAGCATTCAGCCTCTTTAGGGTTAGCAGAAGGAGTGACAGAACCTTTCTTGGTTCCACTTGAAGAGGAGCCATCAAGGGACTTTCCCTTGGTACCCTTCGAAGGGCTCTTCCTCTTCTTCTCTTTGCCTTGCCCGATTTCCAAGACCGGGGCCGCAGTAGGAGTAGGAGTGGTAACAACCGATTTACCCTTAAGACCACTTTCGGCGGTCTTCAAGAGTCCTTGAAGTTTGTTGAGTGTAACATCCTCCTTGTTCATGTGGTATGCCATTCGGAATTCATCATAGCACGAAGGTAAGAAGTGCAAAATGATGTCAATTGCCAACTCCTCGGGGAAGCTCACATTTAGCTTCAACAAACGGTCCACATACCTTTGCATTTTCTGCATGTGGCCCGTGATGGGTTCACCATCCTTCATCCGGGTTGTTATCATGGAGGAGATGATTTCATACCGCTCTTTACGAGCACTCTGATGGTAGCGGTCCATCAAATCCTGGTGCATATCAAAAGGGTAGTAGTCCTCATAGGACTTTTGGAGCTCGGCTGTCATTGTGGCCAACATGATACATGTCACTTTGGTAGCATCTCTCTCATGTGCTTGGTATTCAACGATCTCCTCATGAGTAGCAGTTGAATCAAGTTCCTTAAGCTCCTTGTCGAGGACATATTCCTTGTCCTCATACCGAGTGACCATCCTGATGTTCCTGATCCAATCCATAAAGTTGGATCCATCGAAGATGACTCTCCCACAAAGGTTCATGAGAGAGAAGGAGTCGGTAGGGTTTGAGCCAGAAGCATCATTGTTGGAAGACATCTGAAAAGAAGAAAGACAAGTTTAGATTAGATATAAAGATAGTCCTTCATAAGACACCCAAATGTAATATTAAGGCTAGGACCCAACACAATATTTTATAACTTAGAAGAGAGATGCCGTAATCCAAGCTATAAAATATTTGAAGGTAGGTGAATGACGATTCACCAATTTCCACCATGAAAAACGAAATAAATTATTAGGTCTTAATTGGTTTTTTTGAAACTCCTAGATTCTTTGAGATTCATTGAACTTTTCAATGGCATGTTTCAATCTCGAGTGTGCCCTTCACGTTTTGTGACTGGGAGGCCGAGGATCACAAAACAAGGTGTGAAGTAACAATGCAAATTACTTGGTACCCTTAATGTTTATCACTCAATCGATGTGCCAGTTAACCACACACGCTCCACCAACCTATGATAAACCTTAAGTCACCATTTGCCTACCTTGTTAAGTCCAAGTTAGTGTGCCAGTTAACCACACATGCTCCACTAACGACTTAAACAAAGTGCAAAGTGTAATTTCATGGGTTAACACCTTATTCACATTTTCCTAAAGTAACTAAGATTGGGAATTTATAAAAACATTTAGTTACTTTACTTTCATCATACTTTTAATGAGGATTTAAAGTCATTGTCCTACCCTTTCGGCTAACGACCCTCCACTAGTCAAGGAAGCGGTGGGTGAGAGTGGACACCCATTAAGCTGTCATTTTATAGACAACAACCTTATACCCCCTTATACACCGGCTTCGTGAATGAGACCTACTAACGGTAAAAAGACTTGATCATATACATATATATATGTATATATATATATATATATATATATATATATATATATATATATATATATATATATATATATATCTATATATATATATATATATATATATATATATATATATAATTTATAATATTATAAAGTATAAGGGTTGAATTTTAACTATTAAAATTCTAGGGGTTGGAACCAAAGTTTTTTTTTAAAGTGACTTTACATGTTCCAAAACTTGAGGGCAAGTTTTGTAACTTTCAAAACTTTTCATCTTTCATAACTTATGAGTTAATGGATTAATAAAATGAGAGACTTTTCATTTTATGTAACCTATGTGTTTAATAATGGACTTTAAAAGAGTGTCTTTTGGTAATCCATAACTTGTGGAAAAATTATGGATTCCATTAAAACACATCAAGATCAAGAATTAAACTAACAAGAAAGTTACAAATAATTCCCATGATCTTCTAAACTCATAAGTTCATGAATGTTCATATTAGCAATTTCAAGAATCATAAATAAACCATACAAAACTTGAAATTTTGATAATAGCCATTGAAAATGGATTAGCATAAACATTACACCATCTAAAACAAGTTTTATAACACCAAAACAGTTAGGGTAATGTTTCTAGTCCATTTCCAGCAGCAAAAGTCGAAAAACTGCACTCTGACAAGCGAACTCGTCGAGTGCATAAACTGACTTGCTGATTTGGTTGAAGATAGGCATGGACTCGACGAGTTCACTCAGGCGGAAAGCAGTTTTGTTGATATTCTTAACAAGTTTTCATCAAGTATCAAATAAACAAGCCTATGCTCTGATACCACTGAAGGGTTTTGAGCATTCTAACACTCCTAAGGTGTACATGCAACCCTAGAAACCTTGGATCTATGTTTTACTATGATACATGCAAATTTTATTTCCAAGGTTCTTAACCTATCTAGCATAGCATGGGGAGCTTTTAAACATAAATGCTAGAAGAAGAACATACCTTTTGTTGTTTGGATTCCTTGAGAACCTTGTGAGCCTAGCACCTCAAGTGTGATGCCTCAAATGTCTCACACATCACCACAATACTTGGAATAACCTTGAGAGAAGTTCACTAACACCTCAAAATCGGCTAGACCTCTTTACTTGCTTGTACTAGTGCCGATTTTGCTAGACAATGGGTCTTTAGAATAGTTTTATGTAACTAAAACTACTTTTCATATACAGCAGAAAATATAGGATTATCTGGAACAGTTTACATATTCAAGAAACAGAAAACATTCTTTCAAATATAAATACTTATGCACTCACTCAACTTTATGTTGATACTCTCTTTTCAAATTACTTGTATTCTCAGGGAACCAGTAGACAGGTACTCCCCGAGCTTTTGAGAAGATGGAGCTATTTATGTCTTGTCTTTTTCTTTTGTATAACTATTTGATTTCAGTATACTATGATGAAACACATGTAAATACTTATACTTTTTAAATACAGTGGTTGTTTGTACTCTGATTACTATAATGCATGTGTTGTGATACTACAAATGAAGTCCTCCACCCCCGGACGTTTCCGCAGTCTGGTTTCGGAGTATGACAGATTGGTATCAGAGCAATGTTTATAGTGAACTCAGTATATCAATCCATAAAAGATATACAAACTATAAATACATTTGGGGCAAAGAGCTCTGACTACAAGTATACTTTTTAAAAATTTAAGTATTTTTACAAGAAGTATACTAACACTCATACCTACAAGTACAATATCACAGTCATAAGAACTTAAAAGTATTTGGATGTTGAACATTATAGTCAAACCTGGGCAGTTATGTAATCATATCTGGGATTAATATAGCCTGATCAACTATATTGATTTGAGATATGACCAACATGTGTTTGGGAGTGATAGTAGTGTTGCGACATGTCTAAAACTTACCAACCATACATATTCAGAAGAACTCTAGAACATAACATAAAGATTAAAATACTATAGGGGTATTTTTAGCAGTATATACTAATAACAAACATGTGAAAACAATAGAACAATTGAGGGTAGAACTATAAATATTAAGGGTATATTACAATCATATATAACTAAAGTTATATAAACTTAGAATATGTGATCTAGCTTCATTTCCTGTTCCTTGTTTGGTTGTGGATTTAGAGCCGGGTCATTTAATCGAAGGTCGGTTATACTCAAGTTATATATAATTAGTATACACTTTATAGTTATAGTAATACCTAGAATAAGTCATACAGAATACATTACATGTTAACTGTAAGTCTTTCTAGTAGAAACTTGTGTCCTTAATCAATCGTTACTAACTATATTCTATATCTCTTATCCCTATTCTCGCTTAGATAACAATGGCTGGATTTCACTCACCCGGAGACCCGTACTTCCCCGGTCAAGAACAAGATGCAGAGCCAGAAGAAAATCATGAAATTCGCTTAGATGATGATTTTGCAGAAAATTTTCCTGAAAACAATGATTCCGGATTAGAAGCCTATAATCCACCACCAGTTGCCCAAAATCCTAACCCTCGTCCGGCTTTTCAAGGCCCGACGCCTCTGTGGGTGGAAAGCTTGGAAACATGGAGTCAAGAGCAGGGTCAACCTATGCCATACAATGGAGACAGAAGCTTCTACAACCTGAGCGAAGGAGGCTCAGCAGACAGAGTCCTGCCAATTCTGATCCGCAGGGTTGCTCGAAATGAAATACAGGGTAGGACAACCATCAACCGAATCATGGAAGTTGATGCCAATACGAGAGTTAATACAGCCCGCATTCATCATCTTGAAGATGCTCGTGACAGAGAAAAGAGAGACAATGAAGCCTTACTGCAAGAGTTAGCTGTAACTCGAGCTGAAGTCATAGAACTCCGAGCACGCCTGACAGTGTATGAAAGACATCTGCTTGCTGTGGATCGTCAGCTGGCTGAGTTGAGGTTTTTTCCAAATGACACTCGTCGCCACTAGGAGACGCTCTACTCGTTTCCTATTTACTCTTTTGGTTATAGTTTAAGTCTACAGATATGTTCTAGCGTTATTTTTCATGTTTTTCAGTAAGACCGCGAAAATTTCATTTTCGGTAGGTCAATATGTAACAACGTAAATTTCCAAAACAATTTTTCTTTTTTTAAAACATACTTTTATTCATAAGGTAATATCAAAACATAATGTATCCATTGTTATCATAACAAAACATATCCCAGGAATCACAAGACATAAACTCCATGAGTGTGTACAAATCATGTCGGCACCTTCCCGCGATCCTCGCTAGTACCTGAAACACATAACACAACAACTGTAAGCATAAACGCTTAGTGAGTTCCCCAAAATACCACATACACACATACGCCACTCAAGGCTATAAGACCTTCTGGTCGCTGTGTCTCAGAGGACTTCCGTCCCACAACCCTGGTAGACCTTCGGGTCCTACCTGTAATGACCTTCCGGTCCTACCCGTAATGACCTTCCGGTCCATATTATCTTGACCTTCCGGTCCATATCATAATGACCTTCCGGTCCTTAGCATAATGACCTTCCGGTCCTTAGCATAATGACCTTCCGGTCCTTAGCATTCATAACATACATAACACATCCATATCATATAACAGCATACAACACATACATCTCATAGCATATAAGACCTTCCGGTCACACATAGGTACCACTCTAGGTACAGTATATTGAGAAGTCTCACCTCGTACGATGTCGGATAACCTCTTGTGCTCGATAACCCGACCTAGCCTCCTCCTATTAAAATAATAACATTCCTGATCAATACCCTCTCATAGAATCATCTCTAAAGATTGGGTAGAAGGCCATTCTACCCCTCCCTGAACTCTCCTGAATCAGCTTGACCAAACCCTAAGGTCAACTAAAGTCAACGGTCAACTTTGACCCGACTCGTCGAGTGCACATGGGCAACTCGGCGAGTCCATGAGGGTCCTTTGAATCCTTCTAGCCTCACTTGGCACGTCGAGTCATCCCTTCACTCGACGGGTTACACTTCTCATGAATCGTGGGGCAACCTCGACTCGACTCGTCGAGTGCACTAATGGACTCGGCGAGTTCCTTCCATGGCAACACTCAATTGACCTTCTGAGGTCAGATCTGTTTCTCTAACCTATAGATCTGACCTTATCATACCCTAAAATCACGTAAAGGTCCGACCTTTACACTCAGATCGACAAACCCCATCATGTCCCTTGCCGCACTTCCCACAAGTGCGGCCATTCTGTCCTCCAGATCTCGAATCGGCGGGCTTTGCCCGCTTGGCTGTCGGCTAACACTGTGCCGGACGCCGGTCCTTCCCCTGAGACTCGGCCTCCTCCCGGGCCTGAGTCTCCAGCTCGATCTCCCTCTTCCGGGCATTTTCCTGGAGCTCAGCAAATGTCCAGTATGATGAGTTCGCCACGAACTCCATGATATCCCTCCTCAAAATGCTCAAGTATCGGCTCATACGTGCCTGCTCAGACGACACGTGCTCAGGGCAAAACAACGCCCTCTCATGAAACATTCTTGTAATCACCGTCACAGACTCAGTTCCCTGCTTGAGGGACAAGAACTCCTGGGCTAAACGTTCCCTCTCCACAGGGGGGACATACTCATCTCGAAACATCGTGGTGAACCTCTCCCAGGTGACCGCAGTAAGCTCCGCCGTAGTGAAGTTTGTCGTCACAAACTTCCACCAGTCCTTCGCCCCCACGCTAAGCTGGTTCAGTGAAAACCGAACCCTCAGATGCTCCGGACACGAGCAGGTGTAGAAGCATCCCTCGATATCAGAAATCCATCTCATCGCAGTAATCGGATCCTGCGTCCCATCAAACTCTGGTGGCTTCGTGTTGCTGAACTCCCAGAACAGCAACGAGTCACCCCCTTGTGGTCTAGCAGCAGCAACAGCTGCAGTAGCTGCAGCAACCGCAACCTTAGTAACCGCTGCGTACCGCTCATCAAAGGTCTCAATCAATGTGCTCTTGATAGACCCAAACATCTCCGGAATCTCGGCTCGGATCGCCGTAGCCACCTCATCGTGGATCATCTGACGAAGCTCCTCGTCACTCACGCCGCTCGCCTCAGGTCTGTGGCGTGTCCCAACCATGATGTCTCTGAAATACAAAATAAAAATATCAGAGACTCGCTCGAGCATACTCGCACTCGATAACTCAACCCTACTTGTTCCCTAGTACCCTAAGGATTCTTACTTGGACGGCGCACTGATCCGGTGTCTTCAGTAGTACGGGCCGTATACTACCGTCCACACCGCATCAGTATTCACCCCAAGTCCTCCTCCTAGGATCCCAGATCACAAGTACTCTACATTTCGCTGGCATAGGCTACCCTTCGGTAGACCTCTCATAAGCTCCTCACTGCTACCTACTCACTCTCAAGCATCACATAGCAGCAGAAATCTTCCTAGGCTAAGGCATCACAAATCAGGCCACTCTATTCCTAATATGAATACCTAGCCTACTCTAGCATGCATAACATATCATAACATATCTCATAGCACATAATGTAAGGGTATTTTGGGAAATCACCGTTCGGGCGCTGGCTGATCGTACACACTGCTCCTTTTTACTTTTCTCAAAATCTTTTACTCTTTTAGAAAAATTGTTCCTTTTTATGAAAAACTTTCAGAAATCCTCAGTTTGAGTTCAGATACGCCCGAAGGTGCATCCGAATCCCTCAAACCAAGGCTCTGATACCAACTTGTAACAACGTAAATTTCCAAAACAATTTTTCTTTTTTTGAAACATACTTTTATTCATAAGGTAATATCAAAACATAATGTATCCATTGTTATCATAACAAAACATATCCCAGGAATCACAAGACATAAACTCCATGAGTGTGTACGAATCATGCCGGCGCCTTCCCGCGATCCTCGCTAGTACCTGAAACACATAACACAACAACTGTAAGCATAAATGCTTAGTGAGTTCCCCAAAATACCACATACGTACATACGCCACTCAAGGCTATAAGACCTTCCGGTCGCTGTGTCTCAGAGGACTTCCGTCCCACAACCCTGGTAGACCTTCCGGTCCATATTATCTTGACCTTCCGGTCCATATCATAATGACCTTCCGGTCCTTAGCATAATGACCTTCCGGTCCTTAGCATTCATAACATACATAACACATCCATATCATATAACAGCATACAACACATACATCTCATAGCATATAAGACCTTCCGGTCACACATAGGTACCACTCTAGGTACAGTATAGGGAGAAGACTCACATCGTACGATGTCGGATAACCTCTCGTGCTCGATAACCCGACCTAGCCTCCTCCTATTAAAATAATAACATTCCTGATCAATACCCTCTCATAGAATCATCTCTAAAGATTGAGTAGAAGGCCATTCTACCCCTCCCTGAACTCTCCTGAATCAGCTTGACCAAACCCTAAGGTCAACTGAAGTCAACGGTCACCTTTGACCCGACTCGTCGAGTGGACATGGGCGACTCGGCGAGTCCATGCGGGTCCTTTGAATCCTTCTAGCCTCACTTGGCACGTCGAGTTATCCCTTCACTTGATGGGTTACACTTGTCACGAATCGCGGGGCAACCGCGACTCGACTCGTCGAGTGCACTAGTGGACTCGGCGAGTTCCTTCCATGGCAACACTCCATTGACCTTCTGAGGTCAGATCTGTTTCTCTAACCTATAGATCTGACCTTATCATACCCTAAAATCACGTAAAGGTCCGACCTTTACACTCATGCAACGTCCAAAAAGCTTCTTTTGGTGAAATAGCCCCAAAAATGGCAACCTAGGTTCATATCTCAAATGGAATAGCATAAAGCAAGATAGATAGGACTCTCTGGACCTCTTAAGGTCCAGATCTAAGAAGAACTCCACCTTGGGACCTCACATACTTCGAATCCAAGCTAAAGAAGGCATAAGAAAACCCTAGATTCAAGTAGATCACCAAATACACGAGATTGAGCACAGATTAATACCTCTAGCAGCCTCTTCTGATCAAATAGTGGTAGATCTGAGCTCCTCAATCTTCCTTGCTTGCCCTCCTTCCTTCTTTCTTGCAAAATCACACTTAGAATGATGAAAACGACTTCTTCTCTCTCTCACAACGCTCTCAGGTGCTCTGGTGCTCTCAAGGGTGAAGGTGACCGCAAATGAGGGCCATAAGGTCCCTTAAATAGGGCACAGGCCCGGGGATTTAGGGTTTCCACTCACAGCGCCTACTCGGCGAGTCTACTCTTGGACTCGTCGAGTAGTTCATTAAACTTACGTGGCCACCCCGCTCCTACTCGACGAGTTATAGCACCAACTCGTCGAGTAGATCAAAGATTCTGAAAAATAAATAATTAAAAATAATATACCTGGAAATCTGGGTGTTACACAATATGATGTCGATGTTTTTCCCAGAATTTGGTATATTGTAGACCTGTTTAGGGTCAAGTTTTCTAGACTTTATGTATTCAATATGCCAGTATAATCGACATGTATTTTCATACTCTTTGAAAAAAAAACCACTCAATTTCATATCATCTTTTTGCAAGTTGTACATGTTGTAGACTTGTATTTCCAATTTGTTACAAGATTCATGTTGAACTAAATGATTTAGTTTAGATATATCAAAATTCATATTCACTCTTGATATCTTACCACATTTGTATCTTTTAACTTTTATAGAAAAAGATGCCTCCTCGTAGAAATCTAAGGCGTAACAATGTTAATCAAGCACCGACGCCACCTCCTCAGTTCGACGCTGCTATGTTCCAAGCGGCGGTCACGACGGCTGTAGTTGCTGCTATGTCTCATATCAATACTCCTGGTGCTAGTGGGTCGGGAGTTGGTGCACATCCTTCTAACCATGGCGAGAATCATGGGCATTCGCGAGAGTGCACTTATGAAGATTTTTCCAATGCCAAACCCAAGACCTTTAACGGGACTGGGGAAGTTATGGCATTAAGGCAGTGGATTGAGAAGACAGAAGCAATTTTCGAAATCTGCTCCTGTCCAGAGAGCAGCAAATTCGCTGCTTGTACCTTTTTGGATAGAGCTTTAACATGGTGGAATGGCCATGTTAAGTCACTTACTCTGGTAGTGGCTAACTCGATAAGCTGGGAGAACTTCAAAGCCATGCTAATGCGGGAATACTGTCCGCGAGGGGAATTTCAGAAACTCGAGTAGGAGCTCTGGGGTCTTACAATGATTGGTTCTGATATATCAACCTATACTTGTAGATTCGGTGATCTGGATATTCTTTGTCCGGATATGGTTGCACTGGAGAGCAAAAATATTGAGAGATATATTTGGGGACTTTCGCCCTAAATTCAGTCAAGTGTCTTAGCTTCGAGGTCTGTTACCTTTGATGGTGCCAAAGAGCTGGCACAATCTCTTATTGACCACGGAGCCCATCAAAACTCAGTGGTTGCTGCACCACAACAACCGAAGGGAAACAACAACAACAACAACAACAACAACAACAACAACAACAACAAGAAGAAAGGCTGGAATAATAGGAAGGGAAAATCCTCTCAAGAATCCTCAAAGAAGCAACAACTAGTTGCAGTCAACGCTGCTACTGTACCTGCTGTTGTTCCTGCTAACCCTGAACCAGCTAAGCCATATGCTGGTAATCTCCCCAAGTGCAACAAGTGCAATTTTCACCATAATGGAAATTGCCGAGAAATGCAGTGTCGTAACTGCAAAAGAAAAGGGCATACTGCCCGATTCAGTAGATCCCCGCCTCAACCACTTAACCAAGTACCTGCCGCTAGAGTAGGTCAAGCATGCTACCAATGTGGAGATGTGGGGAATTTCAAGAAAGATTGACCTAAAGCTGTAAATGTTGGTGAAGTTGGGAGAATTTTAGCCTTGGGTCACAAAGAAGCGGTAGCAGACCCTGTAGTGCTCACGGGTACGTTTCTTCTCAACAACACTTATGCATGCATTCTATTCGCTTGTGGTGCTGAGAAGAGCTTTGTGAGCCATAATTTCAAACATTTTCTAAATCAAAACTCCCAACCACTAAAAGAAACATTCACAGTCGAAATGGCTAGTGGGAAATCCGAATCCACCAACGATATATACATAGGATCTAATCTTACCTTGAATAACTTCTCGTTCCCAATAGACCTTATGTCGGTCTCTATAAAAAGTTTCGACATCATAATAGGTATGGATTGATTGTGTTCTAACCATGCTGACATATTATGCTATGAAAGAGCCATTCGTCTGAACTTGCCAACTAACGAAACTCTTGTTATTTATGGCGACAAACCCGGAACGAACCTCCGGATCATTTCTTGAATCAAGGCACAGAAGTACCTTCGCAAAGAGTACTGTGCTTTCTTAGCTCACGTGGTAGAAAAAAAATCAAGAAGTGAAAGATATCGCGGGCATTCCCAAGGTCTGTAATTTCCCGACATTTTCCCCGATGATCTTCCACGAGTGCCTCCCGAACGACAAGTCGAATTCAGAATTGACTTAATCCCTGGGGCTACCCCTATAGCCAAATCCCCCTATCGTCTTGCACCTTATGAAATGCAGGAATTATCCAGCCAGCTTAACGAACTCCTTAGCAAAGGTTTCATAAGACCAAGCTTCTCACCCTGGGGAGCACCAGTTTTGTTCGTGAAGAAGAAGGATGGATCATTCCGTATGTGCATAGACTACCGCGAGTTGAATAAACTTACCATTAAGAATCGATGCCCTCTGCCTCGCATTGATGATCTGTTCGACCAACTTCAAGGTGCGAGCTACTTCTCAAAAATAGACTTAAGATCCGGGTATCACCGGTTACGGATTTTGGAGGATGACATTCCCAAAACCACGTTCAGAACTCGTTATGGTCATTACGAGTTCGTAGTGATGCCATTCGGATTGACGAGTGCACCTGCTGTGTTCATTGATGTAATGAACAGAGTGTGTCGTCCATTCTTGGACAAATTCGTTATAGTCTTCATTGACGACATCCTTATCTACTCTAGAAGTGAAGAGGAACGTGGCCAACATCTTTGGCAAGTATTGAAAACTCTTAGATAAGAGAAACTCTATGCAAAGTTTTCAAAGTGTGAATTTTGGATCAGGAAGGTTGATTTCCTAGGTCACGTGGTCAGTTCAGAAGGAATACACGTCGACCCTTCCAAAATAAAGGCAATTGAAAAACTGGTCAGCACCCAAAACACCTACAGAAATCCGTCAATTCTTAGGTCTTGCTGGCTATTATCGCAGATTCATCCAGAATTTCTCTCGAATAGCTAAGCCTCTTACCACCCTAACGCAAAAGGGTGTAACTTTTAGCTGAGGAGAAAAATAAGAAACAACGTTCCAAACGATGAAACGAGCTTTGTGTAGTGCATTGATCCTGTCTCTTCCTGAAGGGACAGAGGATTTCATAGTGTACTGTGATGCTTCTAATCAAGGGATTGGATGTGTTCTTATGCAAAGAGGAAAGGTTATATCCTATGCCTCAAGACAGCTAAAGACACATGAAGTGAACTATACAACACATGGCCTTGAACTAGGAGCAGTGGTGTTTGCTCTGAAGATCTGGAGACATTACTTATATGGCACGAAATGCACAATATTCACGGACCATAAAAGTCTCCAGCATATCTTCGATCAGAAAGAGCTAAACATCAGACAATGACGGTGGGTAGAGCTACTGAAGGACTATGATTGTAAGATTCTTTATCACCCTGGTAAAGCTAACGTAGTAGCTGACGCCCTTAGCAGAAAAGAATACTCGGGACGCCGAGTAAAGTCGTTGACCATGAAAATCCATTCACATCTGTCGACACATATCAGAGAGGCTCAACTCGAGGCCTTAAAACCTGAAAATGTGGCAGGTGTAACCTTGAGAGGAATGGATAAAAACTTTAGAGTCCGGGATGATGGAGTCTATTGTTTCATGAACCGGATCTGGACACCAAAGTTCGGTGGTTACAGAGACGTGGTTATGAATGAAGTACACAAAACCCGATACTCCATTCATCCAGGTTCAGACAAGATGTATCTGGACCTCAAGAAACTATATTGGTGGCCTAACACAAAGGCCGAAATTGCTACCTTTGTGGGCTAGTGCCTTACTTGTGCCAAAGTCAAGGTAGAATACCAGAAACCTTCAGGTTTATTACAACAACCTGAAATCCCTGAATGGAAGTGGGAGCAGATTACAATGGATTTCATAACCAAGTTACCCAAGACATCGGGTGGTTATGATATTATTTGGGTAATCGTAGATAGATTAACCAAATCCGCACACTTCTTACCAATCAAAGAGACCGACAAGATGGAGAAGCTAACAAGAACTTACCTCAAAGAAATTGTTAGACTGCATGGTGTGCCAATATCTATTATTTATGACCGAGATAGTAGATTCACTTCTCGTTTCTGGCAGTCTTTACAAAAATCTTTGGGAACTAGGCTGGACATGAGTACAGCCTACCATCCAAAAACTGACGGACAAAGTGAGAGGACGATTCAAACTCTAGAAGACATGTTGCGAGCTTGCGTGATAGACTTTGGTAAGGCATGGGATACTCATTTACCCCTTTTCGAATTCTCTTACAACAATAGTTATCACACTAGCATAAAGGTTGCTCCTTTCGAAGCTCTCTATGGTCGCAAATACAGATCACCTCTGTCCAGGGCTAAAGTGGGTGAAACGCATCTGGCTAGAAGTCAAGTTCCTGACAGTACTTTCACTGGTCCGGAAATCATTCGTCAAACCATGGAGAAAATCGTACAAATCCGCGAGCGACTTAAAGTTTCCATAGATAGACAGAAAAGCTACGCTGACAAAAGAAGAAAACCTTTTGAGTTCCAAGTTGGTGACCGCGTCATGTTGAAGGTCTCACCCTGGAAGGGCATGATACGCTTCGGAAAGCGTGACAAGCTGAATCAAAGGTACATAGAACCATTCGAGATTCTTGCTAGAATCAGTCCAGTAGCTTACAAACTCCGACTACCTCAAGAACTAAGTAACATACATGCTATTTTCCACGTCTCGAACTTGAAAAAGTGTCTGTCCGACGAGACTCTTGTTATCCCACTCAACGAAATCGATATCGACGAGAGCCTCAACTTCATGGAAGAACCAGTAGAGATCATGGACCGAGAGGTCAAGCAAACGAAGCAAAGTTGTATTCCTATAGTGAAGGTACGCTGGAATGCCAAGCGGGGACCTGAATTCACTTGGGAGCGCGAGGATCAAACGAAACTGAAATATCCTCATCTTTTTGCTTAATTATTTGTAATTGCTTAATTTTCTTAAACTCTAATTCCGGGACGAAATTCTCTCTAACGGGGGATAATGTGACAACCCGAAATTTCTATCTTGTACAGTCTTTCAAATTCAATCACAGTCAGACTCGTTTATGCTATATTTTAGCATTTTCCAGGGTCTGTATGAGTGTTCTAAGCCTAGTACATTCAAGGTTTGGATTTAGGGATGAGTTAACTTAAGTTCATCGTATTGCATTCGGGCCAAACACTCCATTTAGAGGAGTTTACGGCCGTACACATGTGCACGACCGTACACATGAGCGTACAACCGTACACATGGGTGTACGACCGTACACCCAAGGTGGCCATGAGCCCAAACATATATATATATATATATATATATATATATATATATATATATATATATATATATATATATATATATATATATATATATATATATATATATATATATATATATATATATATATATATATATGTTTTCCCTTCATTCTTTCTCATTTCTCACACTTTCACCTCAAGAAAATCTGATTCTCTCTCAACTATCATCAAGGTTTACACCTTGATCTTCAAAGATGTAAGTATTCCTTCCATTGAATTGTTGATACATGGCTTTATCTAGTGAAGATCCATCTTTTCATCCATGAAATCTTCTCTTTTGATTAGATCTTCAATTCTTCTTCACTTTCACCAAGAACACCAAGAACACCTACTTGTTCTTGAGCCTTGAACTCCTTAAAAGCCTTCAAAAGGGTGAGTATCTCTTCTATCTGCTTGTTAAGCTTGAGAAAACACTTGATTCCTAGCCTTGATTCATCATCTAATGCATGAAAATGAAGGGTGTACGGCCGTACATACTTCATATGGCCGTAAACCCTTGTTTAATGAATGAATAGGCCTCAAACTCACCCCATGTTTCAATAAAAGACCATGAACACTTAATGGATACAAGTTAGAGCCATAAACACCTATTTTTGCATGTTTCTTTAATGAGTGTACAGCCGTACACTCCATGGCCGTACACTACATGGGCCGTACACATCAAGACCGTACACTCCCCTAAGTGACTATAAACCCCTTTAATGCAATCACATGTGACTGTAACACTTAAATTCAAGTGTTTCCTAATCCCTAAAGTGGTTTCCTATCACAATTAGTTGTTATATACAGTAATTATATCCATATGTGTATCAATATATGCTTAATAGGATCCGTTATTGTTCAAGACTTCACTTGACACTTAGCATACTACCTCGACCTTTCACTC